>NC_073640.1:42358000-43069000 GCF_029407905.1 Bubalus kerabau | reverse complement strand
AACACCCGCTGGATCATCAAAAAAGCAAGAGAGTTCCAGAAAAACATCTATTTCTGCTTTGTTGCCTATGCCAAAGCCTTTGACTGTGTAGATCACAATAAACTGTGGAAAATTTTGAAAGAGATGGGAATACCACACCACCTGACCTGCCTCTTGAGAAACCTGTATGCAGGTCAGGAAGCAACAGTTAGAACAGGACATGGAACAACAGACTGGTTCCAAAGAGGAAAAGGAGTACGTCAAGGCTGTATATTGTCACCCTACTTATTTAACTTATATGCAGAGTACATCATGAGAAACGCTGGGCTGGAGGAAGCACAAGCTGGAATCAAGATTGCTGGGAGAAATATCAATAACCTCAGATATGCAGGTGACATCACTCTTATGTCAGAAAGTGAAGAATTAAAGAGCCTTTGATGAAAGTGAAAGAGGAGAGCGAAAATGTTGGCTTAACACTAAACATTCAGAAAACTAAGATCATGTCATCCGGTCCCATCACTTCATGGCAATTATATGGGGAAACAGTGGAAACAGCGGCGAACTTTATTTTGGGGGGCTTCAAAATCACTGCAGATGGTGACTGCAGTCATGAAATTAAAAGACGCTTACTCCTTGGAAGGAAAGTTATGACCAACCTAGACAGCATTTTAAAAAGCAGAGAAATTACTTTGTCAACAAAGGTCCATCTAGTCAAGGCTATGGTTTTCCAGTGGTCATGTACGGATGTGAGAGTTGGACTGTGAAGAAAGCTGAGCGCCGAAGAATTGATGCTTTTGAACTGTGGTGTTGGAGAAAACTCTTGAGAGTCCCTTGGACTGCAAGGAGATCCAACCAGTCCATCCTAAAGGAAATCAGTCCTGGGTGTTCATCGGAAGGACTGATGTTGAAGCTGAAACTCCAATATTTTGGCCACATGATGTGAAGAGCTGACTCATTTGAAAAGACCCTGATGTTTGGAAAGATTGAAGGCAGGAGGAGAAGGGGACGACAGAGGATGAGATGGTTAGTTGGCATCACCAACTCAATGGACATGAGTCTGGGTAAACTCCGGGAAATGGTGATAGACAGGGAGGCCTGGCATGCTGTGGTTCACGGGGTCACAAAGAGTCGGATACGACTGAGCGACTGAACTGAACTGACAGGTTGTTACAAAATCTTGATTACAGTTCCCTGTGCTATAGAGTAAATATTTGTTGCTTGTTGCATATCTATTGTTTTAATTAGAAATCTAGCATTCTAGTCACACTAAGTCAAACAAGTGGAGTCAAAATGTCATAAATATTTTAGTGCTTCTTTTTTTAATATACTTTATCTATTGACTACACTAAGGCCTCTGGCTGTGTGGATCACAATAAACTGTAAAAAATTCTTAAAGAGATGGGAATAACAGACCACTCCACCTATCTCCTGAGAAACCTGTGTGCAGGTCGAGAAGTAACAGTTAGAACCTAACATGGAACAATGGACTGGTTCAAATTGGGAAAGGAGTACAAAAAGGCTGTATATTGTCACCCTGCTTATTTAACTTCTATGCAGAGTACATCGTATGAAATGTCAGGCTGGATGAATCACAAGCTGGAATCAAGACTGCTGGGAGAGGTACCAACAATTTCAGGTATGTAGATGATACCACTCTATTGGCAGAAAGTAAAGAGGAACTAAAGAGTCTCTTGATAAGGGTGAAGGAGGAGAGTGAAAAAGCTGGCTTGAAACTCAACATTCAAAAAATTAAGATCATGGTATCTGGTCCCTTCACTTCAAGGCAAATAGAAGGTGAAAAAGTGAAGCAGTGGTAAAGTTTATTTGGGGGGGCTCCAAAATCACTGTGAATGGTGACTGCAGCCATGAAATTAAAAGATGCTGCTCCTTGGAAGGAAAGCTATGACAAACCTAGATACCATATTAAAAAGCAGAGATATCACTTTGCTGACAAAGGTCTGTGTAGTCAAAGCTATGGTTTTTCTAGTATGTACAGATGTGAGAGCTGGACAATAAAGAAGGCTGAACACTGAAGAACTGATGCTTTTGAATTGTTGTGCTGGATAAGGCTCTTGAGAGTCCCTTGGACATTAAGGAGATCAAACCAGTCGATCCTAAAGGAAATCAACGCCAAAAATTCATTGGAAGGACTGTTGCTAAAACTGAAGCTCCAATACTTTGGCCACCTGATGTGAAGAGCTGACTCACTGGAAAAGACCCCCCTGCTGGGAAAGACTGAAGGCAAAAGGACAAGGGGTGGAGGAAGAAATAGATAGCATCAGCAACTCAATGGACACAAATGTGAGCAAACTCTGGGATATAGTGGAGAACAGAGGAGCCTGGTGGGCTTATAGTCCATGGAGTTGCAAAGAGTTAGACACAACTCAGTGACTAAAAAATAACAATCCATCTGGACTATGAAGCACTGCAGTCTCTGGGTTTCTGTCCTACTTCATGACTACTTCTTCTTAGCATCATACTCTGCTGACCACTAAGGGTGGTACTTATATTTATGATTTATGATTTTTAAATGTTTGCCTGTAGCCCCAACACTTCCCCTTTACTGAAGACCATTGTGTCCAACTGCTTCCTTGATATTTCTACTTGGATGTCTAAAGCGAAATTTAAACTTAACATATAAAACTGAGTTCCTGTTTCCCTTCCTCACTCCTCCCACTGGGTCGGCTTCCATCAAGTACACGTGTTGGAAGTCCTGTTCACGTCTCACTGGCCAACACGTAGACACAGCAGCTACAAAGAAGGCTGGGGAAAAGCAGCCTTTTATCTCTGGCAGCTATGAATCCAATCAAAATTTGTGATTCTCTTACCAATGAGGAAAGAGAAAAATAGATGTCAAGGGTACACAGCTAGCCATTACACCTCACACCCTCTTCAGTCTATTCTCCACAGAGCGACCAGAGTGAACTTAAAATGTAAGTCAGATACGTAATTCCTAATCAAAACTCACCAGGGTAGAAAAAGGGGAAGAATCAAGCATTTATTCTATCTTTCCTGTATGAATTGTACCTCAGGAAGTTCATTATATCGTTATAAAAATAAAGCATAACAACAGACATTTTGTGCCTTGATGTGATGCAATAGGACATACCACATCACCCAAGAATTCCGGCCCCTCAAAAATCAAACATGAATCTAACTAAACCTCTAGATCTAACTACTAGTCTATAGGAAACAGGGGGGATGGAGGATCACTCTATGGAATCTGGTGAAGATGCACTTAGTACCTTGATTGGATCCCAATTTAAGAAAATGAACTTAAAAAATAAACATATACATATATACAAATCTACATATATATGTACACACATCTACATCTACAAATACATCAAATACATCATATACATCATATACGTATGTTTATTACTCAACTGGGCAGATCTGAATACTGACTAGATATTTGATGATATTAAGGAGCTACTGTCAATTTTTACATGTGATAAATATACTGTGATTTAACTTTTAAAAAGGACCTTATCACTTAGAGACAAACAATGAAGTACAATGAAATGATGTATGGGAGTTGCTGCAAAATCCTCTGCGGCAGGGGGACAGGATGATGAAGCAAGATGGTCATATGCTGATAGCTTGAAAATCTGGGTGATGACACCTCACTATTCCATTTTCTATACTCCTGCATACGGGTGAAAGCTTCCATACTAAAAAATAGCTTAAGTACTTTATGATGGCTTCCTATTCTACTCTGTATGACTTCTAAGATACTTCATGGTCTCACCCTCTACAAACCTTGTCTCCTACCATTTTCTGAGCAGTTTCCTCTCCTCCAGTCACACAGGCCATCCACTTCCCTGACCTGCTGCCAGACATGCTTCTGTCACAGGGCCTCCACAAGTGATGCTCTGCTCCCAGACAACAATATCTGCCCAGTTCAGCTCTCTACCCAAAAGTCACCTCATTGAAGAAGTCTCTCCTGATCTTCCTACTGAAAGGAAACGGTCTCCATTCTCTACCATTTTCTGTTCTCTATCATGTCACTATCTGATATTAAATGATATGTCTGTTTATTCATTGTGGAATGAATAAGCCCCCAAGAAAGCCAAGCTTCTGCTATTCTCCACTGGATCCTGGCTTATAGCACTGAGCCTGGTGTAGAATGAGTGAAATAATATTCATATTAATATCTTTATTTGGATACTACACTATCAAGAGTTCTTAATAAAGAGAATGCCTAAGAGCCTCATTAGCCATATTACAAAGTGACATTTATCAAATTGGGAAAGCTAGAAAATAGTGATGTGACTCACTACGAAGATATGAAACAAAATGGGGAGAAACACTTTTAAAGAAGACTTCTAGACATCTTTCTCCTGGTTGAAAAGACAGGGGAAAAGTTAACATCTAATACATTGATACATCTAATACTTTGCTGACAGAGGTCTGTCTAGTCAAAGCTATAGTTTTTCCAGTAGTCATGTATGGATGTGAGAGTTGGACCATAAAGAAAGCTGAGTGCCGAAGAACTGATGCTTTTGAACTGTCGTGTTCAAGAAGACTCTTTAGAGTCCCTGGGACAGCAAAGAGATCAAACCAGTCCATCCTAAAGGAAATCAGTCCTGAATATTCATTGGAAGGACTGATGCTGAAGCTGAAACTCCAATACTTTGGCCACTTGATGCAAAAAATTGACTCACTGGAAAAGACCTTGATGCTGGGAAAGACTGAAGGCAGGAGGAGAAGGGGACAACAGAGGATGATAGTTGGATGGCATCACCGACTTGATGGACATGAGTCTGAGTAAGTTCCAGGAGCTGGTAATGGACAGAGAAGCCTTGCATGCAGTCCATGAGGTCACAAAGAGTCGGACATGACTGAGCAACTGAACTGAACTGAATACATTGATGGCACAAAAAGATATTTGAGCTCCTTTTTCTTATGCCTTTGCTTTTATCATCTCTAGACCATCTTCAAGTTGAAGAAACTACCTTTTATTTTCTTGAGATGAACTTACTTATCTCACTTTTCAAATATTTATCACAATTTCCTATATGTTAGGCCCTATGCTAAGCACCTGGATTACATGGGGAACCTAGACAGAACCAGGGAGGGCGAATTCCAGGCAGGAAGAAAACTAAATCCCTATCATTATTTTTGTCAACAAGAATTGCTTATTGTGGCCAATCTTATATTTTAATATTTTATATTTATATTTATATTAAAATATATTTAATTTAAAAAATCTATATTTTAATTCAAAATGCTAGCACTATAGTATACTTATGGCTGATTTGCATCACTGCAGATGGTGACTGCAGCCATGAAATTAAAAGACGCTTACTCCTTGGAAGGAAAGTTATGACCAACCTAGATAGCATATTCAAAAGCAGAGACATTACTTTGCCAACAAAGGTCCGTCTAGTCAAGGCTATGGTTTTTCCTGTGGTCATGTATGGATGTGAGAGTTGGACTGTGAAGAAGGGTGAGTGCCGAAGAATTGATGCTTTTGAACTGTGGTGTTGGAGAAGACTCTTGAGAGTCCCTTGGACTGCAAGGAGATCCAACCAGTCCATTCTGAAGGAGATCAGCCCTGGGATTTCTTTGGAAGGAATGATGCTAAAGCTGAAACTCCAGTACTTTGGCCACCTCATGGGAAGAGTTGACTCATTGGAAAAGACTCTGATGCTGGGAGGGACTGGGGGCAAGAGAAGAAGGGGACGACAGAGGATGAGATGGCTGGATGGCATCACTGACTCGATGGACATGAGTCTGAGTGAACTCTGGGAGTTGGTGCTGGACAGGGAGGCCTGGCGTGCTGCGATTCATGGGGTTGCAAAGAGTCAGACACGACTGAGCGACTGATCTGATCTGATGGCAGAAACCAACACAACATTGTCAAGCAATTATTCTCCAATTAAAAAATTTAAAGCTTTTTCAAAAAATATGTACACCTGGATAACAAATTATTGTAATGTTTTTCTATTCTTCTTGGGCCATATTCTTTAAATTTCATAGTAACAAACCAAGAAAACTATTCTGACAACAAGCTAGGCATTTTCTTAAAACACAACTGAGCAAGCATTGAAACATGTAAAACATCATGTATGAAACGAGTTGCCAGTCCAGGTTTGATGCACGATACTAGATGCTTGGGGCTGGTGCACTGGGACGACCCAGAGGGATGGAATGGGGAGGGAGGAGGGAGGAGGGTTCAGGATGGAGAACACATGTATACCTGTGGCGGATTCATTTTGATATTTGGCAAAACTAATACAATTATGTAAAATTTAAAAATAAAATTTAAAAAACATAAATATATGTCATTTGAAAATAAGCATTTTCAGAGTAAATAAAATCTGATGCAAATCAAAATGATTAAAATCTCCAGAAATAAAGCTAGTCAGATATGTGACGAAATAACTAAAAAAAAAAAAAAAATAGATCACTTCATATTTTCTGTAAACCACTGCTACCATTTTCATATGCCAACACTGTTGCAAACTAATGCTGTCTTAAGTCCAAGGATGTACCCAGTTTTGCTTTCCTACAAAAGCCTAGTATTTCTTATATTCTTTTTAATAGTAAAGATACAAATTTAAGAGGTCAAGAAAGATGCCAGGCTCCAGAATTTTATAGTGTTATGATAACACTGACTACTATGTTTCTACCTTCCATGACATGTACACTAGGATTATTAGATAAATAACATATCCAATCTTTTTTTTCAAGTCCGTGTGAAAAGAGATAAGGAAAGCTAAAATGAATTTGCTGCACCTGTTATCTGGGTATTTGGCATCCTTAACAAGTTAAATCTCCAGGAAGCTAGATTACTAGATGACAGGGAAAAAAAATGTATACTGCATTATAATCTTTGACATGCTAATATACAAAGAGGGCTGAAAATCCAATTGAAAGAGGACTGGCTTATTAAACTGTGGCATGCTGCAATTTACATATCTCACCCTCCAGATGTGAGGAGGGTAAATGAGAATGAAGTGTGTTCAGATCAGCAGGGGATAGGAGGAAAAACACTTATGCACTCTGGCTATCAATTTGGCCAAGTGGAGAAAAAATGATACAGTGAAAAGATTGACTTTTATTCTTCCTAAAATAAATCTGGTCTTGCTGACGCTTTGCTACATTCTGGATCAGCACTGAAGACAGCAGGACTAACCCCAGCTGGTTGTTCTGTGCACACCCTGTTGGTTTTCCAACAGTAAGAGTAAATGTAGATGCCCAGACAACCAGAAAAACTACTGCAATGGGGCCCTGCTGATGGTGCAGGATGGCAGGATCTTTGTGGAAAAATGGGGACCAAAACTAGCAGCAGGTGCTTCCCCAAATACCCACCAGTAGTCTTAGACAGTCAGTAAAAGGATCACTACATCCTCAGAAACACACATTATGTCAATTAATTCACAGCTTAGAGCCCAATCCAACACAAAATCCTAATGTACTGAAAATGGTATAAATTTCTCATAGTCAGCCACTACTCTCAGCCTATCTCCTCTCACAGATGCATGTAATCCTTGATAACTTTCAAATACTTAGAAGAAATACTAAAGCAACATTTAACTGATTTATTTTTAATTAGGGCTTTCCCAATAGACCACAGGCAATGTTGGTGAAATGGAATGTAAGAGGGAATAAAAAAGCTAGGAGTAAGATAAGCAGCCACGAAATACAACCATGGAGTAATCCTCAGTGGGAATGCTGGCATTTCATATTTATAAAGTAGGTATGCTACTGCTAAGTCACTTCAGTTGTGTCCAACTCTGTGCAACCCCATAGACGGCAGCCCACCAGGCTCCCCCGTCCCTGGGATTCTTCAGGCAAGAACACTGGAGTGGGTTGCCATTTCCTTCTCCAATGCATGAAAGCGAAAAGTGAAAGTGAAGTCGCTCAGTCGTTTCCGACTCTTAGTGACCCCATGGACTGCAGCCTACTAGGCTCCTCCATCCATGGGATTTTCCAGGCAAGAGTACTGGAGTGGGGTGCCATTGCCTTCTCCATAAAATAGGTATAAACTCACTTAAAATATATTATTTGCTGTATAGATAAGTAGTTCTAAAAATCTCTCCCTTTGCTTTTAGTTTTTGATGAGGGGAAATTAAAAACATTTATAAGTAAAACAGAAGAGTATAACAAACCCCATGTACTCATCACCCAGATTCAACAGTAACTAACGTTCTGGCCTTAGGGCTTCATCTGTGCCTCTATCCATTTGCCTTTCTATTGCTATTACTACATTTTAAGTTTTTAAGGTAAAAGTTAGATATTGAGAAAGCATAAATACTGAGTGTACAACTTTGACAAATGAATTCATCCATGGAACCCACACACCTCTGATGACACAGCACATTCCACCTCTTCAGAAAGTTCTGTGTATCCCTTTCTCAGTCAGACTGCCTGCAGGTAGAATAATACTTATTCAACAGAAGACTTTTTTCTTCTCCAGCATAGAAAAAAAATTAAGGAAAGCCAACCCGTTGAATCCAGCAAGCTTTACATTTCAAGCTGCACAAAGGCTTACTATAGCCAGTTTTTATAATAAAATGACAGGGTAGGAATTTGACCCCCAAACTAAATCCAACCATTCTCTTCACAGATAATATTCAGATATAGAACCTGGAGAAAAAAAAAATCAGGACTTCAATAATGTACAGCAAAAAACACTACTTCTGGACCTATTTATCTTTTTGGTTATTTCGGTAACACCCCAAACAAAATTAAAAGTTCATAAACACAATCCAAGAAATAAACAGTAATACTACAAAGTGGAAAATTAATAACAACAGTATTATATAATGAAATTTCTAACCACTGACTACAGTGATCCACGCTTGGCAGGTCACAGTAAATCCTCTATCCCTGCTCTCTAGAAAAGTAGAAACAGTAGCAACAGCAGCAGGAACACCGCTAATGACATTTACAGCAGCTGAAAAGTATTAGTGATAGAGAAGAAAGGAGTGAAAGCTAGTTCACTATCCCCATCATGTTCTTCTGATCCCACCTGTAATGGCACACCGCAGATAAGCCTACACACTATTAACCTGACATATACACTGGCATTTTGTTATGCCTACTTTAGCCTTGGTGTGTTGTGTTTTTTTTTTTGTTTTTTTTTTTTGTCCTCGTTCCTTCAGTCATGCTGGCAAAATCCTTTTCTCTTCCACACAAGTCCCCACTTTGCCCCTTACAGAGGAAAACGCAACCTGCAATCTTGCACTCTTGGAGAAAGGGTGGGGAGAAGCCACCCTCCCAGTCCCTCAAGCTAGCTCTTCCTTCCAGAAGTAACTGGAATTTACACAACTGAGGAGAGAGAGCCTGAAAATGGGCTAGAGGCCTGATGGCTGTGGTGGTGCTGGGCGGAAGTGGCTTCTTTTTGAGCTCAGGCTCTGTGCAGACAGGGGTAAGAAGACAGGGCAGGCCTCTGCTTTCGGCTCTAGCTTCGCCACTTGCGCTTGGGCAGAGCTACTGGTGAGGTGAGCCCTTCCCCGAGGGTTGGTTATCCACTGTCACTAGGGAGCAGAAGGAGGCCTTCTCTGGGCCTCAGGTCCTGGTCACATTCTTTGCCATTAATGAGACCGATACTGTGATCAGCATTTGAATCTTAGGTCTCTCTCCTAAACTAATTACAGGGTGGGGAGGAAGGATGTAACTAACTAGGATCCCAAACTCCCAAGAAGCCGTGATCTCTACCCTTTGTCTCAGCTCACTACACCTGGACCACGTCTTTCCCTTTTTGGTGCCTCTCCAGCTGCACTGTCCAACATAAATATGCTGAGGTAGGTGCCAGGGAAGCATGCAGAAGGCTACCCTTCTTTACAGTCTGGCTACTGCAGCTCATATAAGCCCTCATGACTGTTTGACAGTTCTTTCCTGTTCCCAGTGGTGCACCATCCCCTCCTCTCATCCACCCTGACCATTCCTCTCACCACTACCACCAGCAATACCATCAATGACCCCAACACCATCGACAACACCACTACCACCGCCACCACCTCCGTGAATGTTCAGAATTACAAACTGCCAGCGACAAGCATCCAACCGCTGTCTTGCCAGCGCTGCTGTTACCTTGTTTTCCTCTGGTGTAAAGAGGATTCGGAACACGGATGGCACTCCTGGAGCGACTTTGTGGCTGATATCTTTGGGGCTGATCACTTTAAAGTAAGGTGAACTTTCCTCAACAACTTTCACCATCCTTGGAATCTGCAAGAAAAACCCAGTAATGGGCACTATTATTGAAAAATTTTATTTTATTATTTAAATGTGACTATTTTTTGAAAACTAACTGCTTAATCATCTAAAACCCCACCTACACACACTGGGGAGCTGCACTGGACTTTCCAACATCTGAGAACTACTCTGGGAGAAGAAATCACACTGCACTCCTGCTATGGCTCATCCACTGTACATGAGGCACCACTTGATCCTCGCAATAACCTTTGAGCTTCATTACAATTCATTCTTCAGATGAGGAAACAGACACTTTCCCTAAGAGTTACAGCTTCACCAAGCAATGGAGCTCAGAATCAAACCCTGGCCTAACTCTACTTTCCTTCCCTACAGGTTTGCCCCACCCAACACTACTGTGAAGCAAGAACACAGAGGGCAGTAGAAGGTAGACTGGCAGCAAGGCCAGTCTCGGAGCAGGTTCAAACACTTCCATCCTTTTAAAGTCTTATTCTTCTGTCCTGCTTGCCTCACCCAGAGTACATAGACCTATCTTGGACAGCCCCCAGCAATAAAGGAAATGTAACTGTGAGAAGAGGGGTGGTCAGACGTAGAGGTTCTAGGGACACAGGAACAGGAGAGGATTTCTTTTTAAAAGAAAAAAAAAAAGATTTAAAGACAGCAGAAGAAAGTTCAGTTCAGTTTAGTTCAGTTCAGTCGCTCAGTCGTGTCCAACTTTTTGCGACACCATGAATCGCAGCACGCCAGGCCTCCCTGTCCATCACAAACTCCCAGAGTTCACTCAGACTCATGTCCATCGAGTCAGTGATGCCATCCAGCCATCTCATCCTCTGTCGTCCCCTTCTCCTCCTGCCCCCAATCCCTCCCAGCATCAGAGTCTTTTCCAGTGAGTCAACTCTTCGCATGAGGTGGCCAAAGTACTGGAGTTTCAGCTTTAGCATCATTCCTTCCAAAGAAATCCCAGGGCTGATCTCCTTCAGAATGGACTGGTTGGATCTCCTTGCAGTCCAAGGGACTGTCAAGAGTCTTCTCCAACACCACACTTCAAAAGCATCACTTCTTCAGCACTCAGCCTTCTTCACAGTCCAACTCTCACATCCATACATGACCACAGGAAAAACCATAGCCTTGACTAGATGGACCTTTGTTGGCAAAGTAATGTCTCTGCTTTTGAATATGCTATCTAGGTTGGTCATAACTTTCCTTCCAAGGAGTAAGCGTCTTTTAATTTCATGGCAGCAGTCACCATCTGCAGTGATTTTGGAGCCCAGAAAAATAAAGTCTGACACTGTTTCCCCATCTATTTCCCATGAAGTGATGGGACCGGATGCCATGATCTTCATTTTCTGAATGTTGAGCTTTAAGCCAAGTGTTTCACTCTCCACTTTCACTTTCATCAAGAGGCTTTTGAGTTCCCCTTCACTTTCTGCCATAAGGGTGGTGTCATCTGCATATCTGAGGTTATTGATATTTCTCCCGGCAATCTTGATTCCAGCTTGTGTTTCTTCCAGTCCAGCGTTTCTCATGATGTACTCTGCATATAGGTTAAATAAACAGGGTGACAATATACAGCCTTGACATACTTCTTTTCCTATTTGGAACCAGTCTGTTGTTCCATGTCCAGTTCTAACTGTCACGTCGATGATGCCATCCAGCAATCTCAAATCTGTCCTAGGAGTCTCAGATGGAAAATGAGGAAACAAGAAACCCCACAGCCTCTCAAAGCTGGAGCCCAGATGTGGAAGGGAAGAAGAAATGCAAAGAGAATTCAGACAGATCTGAAGACTAGAGACTGGGGAGATAAGTAAGAGATGTGTGCATATCTGATAGGAATAGAACTGGCTTTGCTGTTAAGAGAAAAGTTCAGTGGCATTCATGATGTGTTAACTGATGTCATATAAGCTTGTTGGGAGTACTTTTAGTAAGATCATAACTGTGGATTAAAAACTAGAAAGGAAAACAACAGCGACACTAGTAATAATACTAACACTGCTTTAGTGCTTACTAATAATAGGCACTGATCTGAATACTTTACATCCATTATCTCATTTAATATTCCAAACAACCTACTGAAATGGGTGCAATTATTATCCCCATAGCTTGGAGAAGTGAAGTGACTTGCCCAAAGTCTACAGCTAGCAGAGCACCCACCTGGAATCTGATCCCAGATTAATCTGACTCTGGAGTCTGGGTGCTTATAATTGTACCCCAAGTGAATTGTGTTGTGGCTTGTAGAGTGTTCATGGCCTCCTTTCAACTTGTGTGTTCAAAAGAGATAGAAGAACAACAACCAGGCTCTGTCTTTGGCATTCCAAGCCAGTGAGGAAGCCAAAGGTGAGTGACACAGAGAGCATTTTTCAGTGTCCTAAATTTATCTCAGTGGTT
Source organism: Bubalus kerabau (assembly GCF_029407905.1). NCBI lineage: Eukaryota > Metazoa > Chordata > Mammalia > Artiodactyla > Bovidae > Bubalus > Bubalus kerabau. The sequence continues at coordinate 43,056,466 of NC_073640.1, read as the reverse complement.
CCTTCATGAAATAGGAAGTAGAGAAGCAGGCTTACATCAGCCACCTTGTACAAGGGCCCTGGGATTAACTTACCAAGAACAAGCCTGCCTGGCCTAGAGAACCTGTCTGCTTGTTGGCAGCTGAACTTTCTTGGATGAGGACCTTCTTTTCATGGGGTCCAATACTCCAACAGCATCTGTCCAAGAGGTGTGGGTTTTATCCACAAGAACTGAGTGTCCTTTGGTAGACAAGGCTAACACACGCCTCTTATCCTTGACATGCTCACTACACCCACTGACAATCATTTCTTGTTGATGGCCAGGGAGGAGTACCTTTTGTTCTAGGTCCTCTCTGCCTTTAATAGCCTAAAAAAACTTGAACAAGAGTCCAAAAGTAGTGGAGAAAGGGAAAAAGAGAACTGAAAGTGAGAAACTAAACCGGTTGGCAGCCCTCTGTAACTGATCTCTTCTTGAGATATACGAACCTGAGTATAAACATCTTGGGTTCTTTTTCTTCCCTCTGCCTACTGTTTAGCTTCCATCCCATGAGCTTCTCTGGCTAACTCTCCTGCAGTGAAGAACTAAATGTTCCATCTTCTGAAGTCTGACTTTGCTGTCGCTAAATAACCTCATTGATCTCTGAAAGGCATCACTGATTCCTTTAATCAGTTACTGTAGTAAATATAACTGCAAGTCTTCCCATTTGCCTTGATTTCTTGCATAGTCTTCACTTAATTTCCCACTTTTATCATACCTAGAATTTTAGTCTCACTGTTCTAAGTCTCCTATAAGTATTTCTACTTGTCCTTAACACCTGATATTTAGCATCTCTCTAATGTCTTCCTCCCTATCTGATTACTTTTCACGCTTAACTGTGCTTCATGCTGACATTCTGCATTATTCTTTCTTTCATCATTGTTATATGTGAAGAAAATCTTGGGTCATTTAATACTCTTTCTGGAAATAAACCCTAATTTATCTCTGAAGGGAAAAGGCATCATGATGGAGAAGAAATCCTCAGTTGCAACCACAAAGAAACAAGGAACAGACAGTGGGAGAAGCCATCCAAATCTATATGTAGACAAATTCTGAAGGCTATCTGAGGTACAAGGCGGGAGATGGAAAAGAGAAAACGGGAACTTCTCTTTTTGAAGTTTTTTTCTAATATAATTTGCATAATCTAAACGCATTGGCTCAACAACTGCAATTCATATGAGTAGACTTGATACCTTCTCTGAAAGGCATCACTGATTCCTTTAATGAGCTACTGTAGTGAATATAACTGCAAGTCTTCCCATTTGCCTTTAATTCTTGCAGAGACTTCACTTAATTCCCCTCCTTTATTACAGCTAGAATTTTTGGCTATAATAGTGGGAAATAGTGGCTCTAATGTGGAGTATGTAAACATGAATAGTAATGGCACTGTCTTAAATGAAAACCTCTCCCAAATGGTCACTGGTGAGAACTGCATGACACTCGTCTAGCTAATCCTTTATTCAACAGAATACTTAGTGCACATGGGAGCTTACCATGGCGGGTACTGCCCTGGGACTGAGCATTTAGCAACAAAACAACCAGAACAGTCCTGACTTCATCAAGCTCCTAATCAAAGGGCATGTCTTCATCTATTTTCCTAGGTCTATCAAATTAAAGAGCTTATCTAAGACCTTACAGGATCCCATTCTATCTAATCCCTTCTTATATATCCATAAAAGGTACAGCCATCCCAGCAAACATACTCACTGTGTCAGTGTTCCTCAAAACCAGTGGGACCTCATAGACTTCACAGGGAGTGTAGTTCTGAAATATGATTTCTGATGGAAAAGGCTGGAATAACGCCTGATCCAGGTCAATTCCTGGAAACTACAGTTGAAAGAATAAATTAATCATATAGTCACAAAATGGCAGAAATGACTGGAAAAGATAAGAAATTACTACACATACCTATGAATATTAACACTAAAAACCAAGGAAACACTTTAAAAGGAGTAACAGAATGAAAAATACTGTATATTAATGCACATATATTAGAAAGATAGTACTGATGATCCTACATGCAGAGCAGCAAAGGAGACACAGATGTAAAGAATAGACTTTTGGATTCAGTGGGAGAAGGCGAGGGTGGGATGATCTGAGAGAACAGCACTGAAACATATACATTATCATATGTAAAACAGATGACCAGAACAAGTTTGATGCATGAAGCAGGGCACCCAAAGCTGGTGTTCTGGAACAACCCAGAGATAGAGTGGGGAGGGATGTGGGAGGGGGGTTCAGGATGAGGGGGATACATGTATACCTGTGGCTGATTCATGTTGATGTATGACAAAAAACCATCACAATATTGTAAAGTAATTATCCTCCAATTAAAATTGATTAATTTTAAAAAATTCAAAATAACCCATAAATTAGAATTGATAAGTGACTTATCAAGGTCACTGAATAAAAAGTCAACATAAATAAATTATATTTCTTTGTACTAGCAATGAACATTTAGGAAATGAAATTTATAAACAATACCATTTAAAACCACATTCTAAAACATAAAACACATAGGAATAAATCCAATGAAAGATGTGTAAGATCTTTATCTGGAAAATCTACAAACCATTATTGAGAGAAACTAAAGAAACTCTATGGACTTCCCTAATGGGAAGAAATACCCAATCACTTTATTTTAAAAGAAAAAAAAAATCTACACTGAACCACTGGCAGGTGTGTGGAAAATACACTAATATGCATATTTATAGGAAGAGTCCATCATTTAGACAGGCTAGAAGAATCATAGCTGGGGAACTCTGGGGGGAAGAAAAGGCTAACACAAATCTGTCACATCTCCTCCCTTCTTCTCATCCTCTTTCCAAATAAACAAACACATACAATCCTCTTTCATAAAGAGCTGCCCCTAGAATCATGGCGAATTCCTATTGGACTGCAATACTACCAGCCCTGCCTCAACATTAACTACCTGAAAACAGCAAGTCCAGGAAGAATTCCGTTCTTTATTTCAAAGATGAGTGATAATAATAATCACAATGACAAATAAACCAGGATCTATACAAAAACACTCACCAAAAAAAGAAAAAGAGAAGCAAAGAAAACGTCAAATGAATATTCACTTTTCTGGTTGCCATGAAAACAATAAGAATCTTAACTACACCACTTCATCATAAGTTCAAAGAACATAATAGAAAAAAATCAGAGAGCACAAAGCAAATATTCAAGAGTTCCAGGGAAGATTAAGCAATCAAAAGCGATAAAAAATTCAAGCACCAATTCAATAAATGCTAATTGAATTTCTAATGCTTTCCATATGTTGAGCATACAGTAGTGAAGAAAGCCAATAAAACCACTGCCTCATGAAGCTAAAATTCTTGAGGAAATGGATAAAGAATAAAAATACATAAAACAAGGTCGGGCAGTGTTAAAGCTATAAAGAAAGCCGAAGCAGGACAAGGAGATGGCATGAATGGGGATAGGCAGTCAAGGGATGGCCTCTCTATGGAATGATTTGCATTGAAATCATGCAAAGATCTGAGAAAACAGCATTCCAGTTAGAAGGAATAACAAGTGCAAAGACCCTGGGGTAAGAAGTATCTTTGAGTGTTTGAAGAGCAGCAAAAGGAGGTGCAGTTAGAGGAGAATGAGCTGCAGAAGAGACAAAGGAAAAGACTATGAAGGATGCAGGCTCAGATGCTGCAGGACTTTCTCATTATGAGGGTAACAGGAAGCTTCTAGGCAGTTTTCAACATGGAAGCAACCTGTTCTAGTTTACATTTTAAAAAACCACTCTTCTTTGTGGAGAACTGATAATGGGGTGATCAGAGGGACACAGGGAGGCTACTTTAGGAGTCTAGATGATGATGGGTTGGATGGGATGGTGGTGGCAGAGGTGGTGAGAAGTGGTTTGATTATAGAGATGTATTTGTGATCACTAGCCTTGTTGGATTTCACATAAGATGTGAGAAAAACAGAGGCATCAGAGATAACACCAAGGTTTTTGGCCTGGGAAAACAGATCAATGGAGGTATTACATGGTGGATGGAGGAAAGATCATGACTTTAGGGAAAGAATGTAATGCAAAATTTAGATCTTCAAGATTTTAAGTTTGAGCTGCCAATCATACACTGAGCTGAATATATGATCCAGAGTTCAGGGGCTAGACCACAGTAGGAGATATAATTATGAAGGTAATCATTTAAAAGGTGAAATTTAAAACCTCGTTCCTACAAGGGGCCACCTAAGGAGTGAGTGCAGAAGAGAAAGAAGTTTAAAGAGCAAGTACTGGGGAGCTCCAATGTTTAGTGATTAGGAAAACGAGAAAGAGCCAACAAATAAGAAAAAAGCAACCAGTTAAGTAGGAAGAAAGCCAAAGGAGTGTGATATCTGAGACACAAGTGAATTAAAAGGTACAAAAAAGATACTAACTATGTAAAATGCTGTGAGACGACCCAAAGGTGTTGAACTGATCGAGCTTAAGAATGAATTTTAAGACACACACACACTTCAAAGAAGGGATACAGAGGATGCTGATGAATGTAATTACAATGAAATGGGAATGAACAAAGTTTAAAATGGATTAGAGAGGAAATACAAGGTGAAGAAGGGCAAAGAAGATACAGCATCTTCACCACTGATATTTCTAAAGGGGAAAAAAAAAACACAAAAATGGCATGAATACTTGATAATCCAAGAAAACTTTCTAGCAAAAAGTAACAGATATAATATTTTAGGAAAAATTTAGTCACATCCTAATAACACTGTGCATGCTGCATGCATGCTAAGTTTGACTCTGTGCGAGCCAATGGACCATAGGCCACCAGGTTCCTCTGTCCTTGGGATTTCCCAGACAAGAACACTGGAGTGAGTTGTCATCTCCTCCTCCAGGGGATCTTCCTGACCCGGGGATTGAACCCACATCTCTTACATCTCCTGCACTGGCAGGCAGGTTCTTTACCATTAGCACCACCTGGGAAGCCTCCCTAATAAAATCACTGGATATCAAATAAGAATAAACAACCTTTGGGCACACAAGTTAATATTATAGCTCAGCTGGTAAAGAATCCACCTGCAATGCAGGAGACCCCGGTTCGATTCCTGGGTCAGGAAGATCCACTGGAGAAGGGATAGGCTATCCACTCCAGTATTCTTGGGCTCTCCCTCGTGGCTCAGCTGGTAAAGAATTCGGCCCCAATGTGGGAGACCTAGGTTCGATACCTGGGTTGGGAAGATCCCCTGCGGAGGCTACCCACTCCAGTATTCTGGCCTAGAGAATTCCATGGACTAGGTCTATGGGGTTGCAAAGAGTCAGACACGACTGAGCAATTTTCACTTTCAATGTTTCCTCATATCATCATTTAAAACCAGAAGGTAGTGAAGAAAATGCCTGCAAAGCTCTTATAGGGAAAACATGTGGCCCAAAAATTGTACATCCAACAAGTCTATAGTTCACCTCTAAAGGCAATAAGCAAATATTGTCAAACATATAAAATAAAGGACATAGAGTTTCCATAATCTCTTCTTGAGGAAATGAGAAAGGTATGACTCTCATTAAATAAGAAACAAATGAAACTCAGGAAAATAAAGTAAAAAAATAACTGACTGAGTTAACAGAAGATGAAAGAAGATGAGATGTGGTACACTAAGAGCCTCAATCAAAATACATTAAAACACATCCACAAGCAGTAGCACACAACAATACACACAGTCTGGTTTTAGTTATGCTCTGGGAGAGAAGCAGATAGCCCTTAATTATGATGAACTAGCTTTGGAAGAAGCTGTGTTCCCTGCCTTGAAGTTAGAGGGGGGGCTATGGAGAAGGAAGTGGCAACCCACTCCAGTGTTCTTGCCTGGAGAATCCCAAGGACGGGGGAGCCTGGTGGGCTGCCGTCTATGGGGTTGCACAGAGTTGGACACGACTGAAGCGACTTAGCGGCAGCAGCAGCAGCATGGGAAAAAGAGGAAGCAATGAATAACTAAAGCTGGCAGGGCTCAGAAAAAGAGTAAATTGTATGCATATCCTAGACAGGAGAGGCAATGGCATGCTAAGGAGAGCAAAACAGCCTGAGGCAATCACTCCTCTTGAGGGAAATCACTCTGAAAAACCCTCAGGAATAGCTAGGAACCCTTTGAGAGGGGTCTAATCTCCAGGAGTTCAACTAAGGGAGGCTCATACCATAATTTGTGCATAAAAACTGAAGCGTATAATTCAAGAAAATAATTTAAAAGTAGGAAATAAGACCCACTCTAAAAACATGTTCCTAAAGCCTGGAATATATAGTTTACATTCAAAAACAGAAACATCAAAATAGCTATTCTTTACAGACTAAAAGGATGTATTTGTTATTGGAAATGAGCCAGAACAGACAAAAATGCCTGTTTTAATAAACAATTCCCCCTTCTTCCTTTCTAGTAATGACAGCTCAGTTAAGAAGGGACTTCTTTTTCTAGAAAGATAACCCAATTGGGCTTGACTAATATAATTCTCGGGATTACTCTTACTATGTAAACCATAGTGTTCAGAAGTAGCTAAGGAAGAAATGTGACTAATCAAAAGTTACTTGTACTCTGCAATTCTTGGTATCAAATTATAGATACCAACATCAACAGATGTAGAAAAAGAAAATATAAAACAAATTCAATAAGGGATTAGTTGGCCCCAAAACAATAAGTACTGCTTAGTTCTTACTGTTTTAGAACAGTCACATTATTCCAGGATCTACCTTATACACAAATACAACAGAAAGCAGCTACCTTTTGATGTGTTGTTTCCCTCATATCTAAAAGTTCAATGATCTGTGGTCGGCACATCACACGGGTGTTGGCCAGTCTCTGCTCTGTGGTGAGGGACATTTCCTTCAGGAACTCCGAGGGTGTCAGCTAGAATTGAAAACAACAGGAGCTGAAGATTCATAAGTGGTAATACTGAAAAAGTGTTTTCCTAAGTGCCAGTAATGAATAATTTGTGTTTATAGCTTTCAGGATAATTCTGGAATGCCACTAAGTTCCCTTATAAAACATTTAAAATAACTAAATAATACAAACAAGGGAAGGACCCATGCACTTCTGAGCTTTTTGCACAATAATTTGAAATGACATATGGTTGCCGTTTCCTTATGATTTTAAAGGAATCACACAAAAGAACATGGGGTTGGGGAGAGGAAGGGCAAGAAACTGCACAGGAGCATGTCCAATGAGCTTAACATTTATGCTCAGAAGAGCATAAAACTCTAGGTTTCTAAAATCACTTAAGGGCTTCAGAGCTAAAGAGTCTGAGACATTTCTATTTCTCAACCGAAGTTACAACATGCAAGCAAAGCTTTTGGGTGTTTATCATGTTATACCTGGTTAAAGAGAAGTCTTAGAAAATGTAAAGGATCTGGGAAGTGTGACTGTGCTGCCTAGGAATGAGTTTGAACTTTTTAGAAATCATAAGAGCATATCTTGTTTCCAAAGAGCTCTCAGCTGATCATCAGATACAATAGCCAGTCACATCCACTTACCCAAATAAGAACATAAAGTGCTTTAACACTTTCTAATCTCATGAGAAAAAATGTTACCTATCATTTAAATAACCCAGCAAGGGCTTACCCAAGAACAACTACTATTCATTGCTTTGTCTGTATAGTCTTACTTCAACTGATTAATGTAAGCAATTTAAGCCTCTACTTTGATGTATGTAATTTCAAAAACTTCCCAGGCTTTAAAAGGTATCTATGCTCTGTAGCAAGCTACCATGTTAACTAAACTGAGAATATTTGATATCCTGTTTGATATTCTGAGAATGCCAGGCAGCCATTGTCATTCTCCAGAGGAGAAAGGTATTTTTCTGAGAGATACTTCTCCTCTCATAGGGGATACTTTACTCTGAAATTCTCTGATACATTACCATTCGATTTACTTCATCTTCTGCAACCACCTTTGGACTCATGGGTGGTAAAATCTTGCTTTGGAATCCTTTAAGTGTTCTGACTAACCCCATATGAACAGCCCCCATGGACTCCTCAATACTTCTACTTGTCATTTTTAGCTATTTCCTCTGTTTACCTAAGAATGAAAAACAAAAAGTTTTAGAACAAATGCAGTTAATTTCTGAATATAGGTCACATTTTTTGAAGCTTTTTCAAATACAAGAAGGTTTAGAAAATACTGATCTTCAAAAATACATCCAGTACTTGGAACCAATGCCTTAACTGTAGGAGTCTATTCCATGAGCCAGTCTAGAGTTAGCCTTATCCCAAACTCTGGGACCCCTTTTAGACAAAACAAGTGATTCTGGACTAAGCTCAGGGAAGACATGAAAACACAAGCAGCTTTTACATTTTGGTACTTTTATCTTCCCCAGATAAACAAAAAACTGCTCAATAAATATACTTCATAGTTTGCTACTTTATCTGCTTATTTGACAATTCTCTCTCATGACACCCTTCAAACAGAATAAATATAAGGCTTCAGGCCTTCACAGCTGGCAGAGAATTAAAAAAGGCGGCATGAGATGATATGGGGAAGAAGTTTCTGAAAATGTTCTGAAGTTTATAGTAATAAATAAGGCATTAATCAGCTGCCCAATACCTCCAAATCAAAGAAATATGACATTTCCCCATTGAATATATTTCCTTATACTTCTACTAGGACATTTGCAACTTTGGGAATCCATTTATGACTAAGTAGGGGCTTCCCTTGTGGCTCAGCTGGTAAAGAACGTGCCTGCAATGCAGGAGACCTGGGTTCGATCCCTGGGTTGGGAAGATCCCCTGGAGAAGGGAAAGGCTACCCACTCCAGTATTCTAGCCTGGAGAATTCCATGGACTGTATAGTCAGGCCACAGGGTCACTTTCACACTTTCACTTATGACTAAGTAGGGATTTTTATTTTTAGTAATAGCAGGCTAGATTTTTTAACCCTGTAGGGGAGAAATGCTGGATAAACATCAAATTAAAAAACCTTAAAAGCATTAAAAGTTCAAAAGACAGTAAGGCATTACCAGACCAAACTGGAAGGGAAAGTGGTGCATAAAGGAAAATAGATATGAATGAAAATGTAATAAGGTACACTGAAATAAAGCAATAAAACACCCAAAGAAATTAATATGAAATTTTAAAATAAGAAAAACAATCAGAAAAAAAAAGATGATTGAAATAGAAAACAGCTAAAGAAGTTCTAACATGCTATAACTGGAGCCAATGAAGAAGAAAAATAAAGTACTGGAGGAGGAGAACTAAATATTTAAAACTATAATCCAAGAAAATTTTCCATTAAAAAAACAAGCAAAAGGAATTGGTGGTTACCCAGGAAGGTTGACCCAAAATGATCAACTCTGAGATATATCTTGGAAGAACTACTAGAGTGTAAAGAATTTTTAAAATTAGCATCCAGACAAAAAGTCAAAATAATGTATGAAAAAAAGAGAACTAGATGTCAGTACACTTTGTAAAAGCAATCCATGAAATGGGCAAACAGAGGAGGAATATTTTCCAAAAACTTTAAAAAGCCTGAGCCAGAGATTTTACAAGCAACCAAGCTCTCCTTCCATCATCAAGGCTACAGAAAAGGAGTTTTGAACACGCCAAAGCCCAGGGACTATTACAAACATGTTCCCTTCCTGATGAATATAATAGAGGATGGGCTCATCCAACAAAAAGGACACAATTTTACATGAAAATTAAGAAAAGAAAGCCAAAAAGTAGATTAAGATTAGTAGTAGTCATATAAGAGGTAGGAATCAAACCATTTAATGAGATAGAATAAAGAAGAATTAAGGGATTTGTGGTAGAAAGCCCCTATGATGGCAGCCAATGATACCTGTTTCTAAGCATTCAGGTATTTATATAATCCTTCTCCCCTTGTGTGTGGGCTGTACTTAGGTATTGTAACAAATATAAAACAGCACAAGTGATGGATGTCACATGTGAAATCAATTATAAAGAGAACTGGTACCATCTTGGGCCCTGTCTGGCTCTCTCTCGGATCACCAGTTACTAACTGTAAGGACACTGAGAAACCTATAGAGAGGCCCATGTGGTGAGGAGCCAAGGCCTGCCAGCAATGACATGAGTGGGCTTGGCAGTGGGTCTTCTAAGGCCTGCCAACAACCATGGGAATGGAGGCAGAGTTGCCAGCCCCGGTTGAGCCTTGAGATGACTGCAGTCTGGGCCAAAAGCTTGACTGGAGATGCATGAGAGACCCTAAGTAGGAATCACCCAGCTAAGCATCTTCTAGACTCCTGACCTACAGAAACTGAGAAAACAAATATTGTTTTAACCTATTAATCTGGGGTAATTTGTTATACAGCAAGAGATAAAAATATAGGCACTATAAAGGGTTTACATACAAAGAAAACTGCTGAACATAAAGATTAATGTTCCTAAATATCAAAAGGAATTTTAGAAAAAGCAAAGATGACATACTAAATAAAGACTAATGATAAATCACATACAATACACATAATTATTATAAATAGGAAGTGTGATATCACCAACATGGTAGAATAGGTAGTTGCCAACTTCAGTCCCACTCACAAAAAGACCATCTATTAACAGCAATTATCCATAGACAAGACACCTTTGTGAAAATCCCAGAACCAAGGGTGAGACTGAACCACTCCCTTGGATCACAGAGACTTGGAAAAACCTCAAAAACATTTTGTTAAGTAAAATGAGCCAGTCACACACACACGAAAATATGTATTGTGTGAGTCCATTCACATGAAGTGACCAGAAAAGGACAATCTCTATAGAGAAAAAGTAGATTAGTCATTGCAAAGGTCTGGGAGGAATGAAGGGATAGAAGAGTGATAACTAAAAGGTATGGGATTTCTTTTTGAAATGAAAATGTTTACAACTGACTATGGTAATAATTGCACATGTTTGTGAATATACTAAAAACTGTGAATTGTATGTACACTTTAAATGGATGAATTGCATCCTGAATTGAATGTGAATTATTATATCTCAATAAAGCTGTTAAAATATATTTTAAAACATTAAAAAAAAATCAATCCTTAAAAGTTGAAAAGTGAAACAAATAAACCTTGCTGTATATCAAGTTGGTGTCATAACTACAAAGAGAAAACAGTTATTCTAAACAACCTTAAAACATGATTTTTGACTATATATCATCATTGGATAGTAGTCTTATTGTCCTAATATTAGTAATAATATTTTAAAAACAAGTAGCAATATCAATATTGTTAGGAATCAAGCATTTCAACATAAAAAAAAAATAAAACCATAAAAGTTCTTATATTAAGAAATACTATAATCTTAAATTTAAATGGCAAATACGAGTTTCAGCTCATGATTATTTTCTCCTTTTAAATAACTTGCCTACTGAAAGACCCTCGAAGCAATGAAAGCTCAGTGAGCAATGGCAGTCCCAGGACGTAACGTGGTCTTTCAATCTACTTCCCACTAAAAGAAACCATGCGCCTTAGAGAAACGAGTAACTCAAGGTCTGGGGCGTGAAATATATGAGATGAACTCGGGACATTCTACTATACTGAAAGACAAGGACGTTACCAAAGGCTACTGGGGTCGAGTCTAAGGAGCCCAGAGCAACTTGAAGGAGTTTTCACTCACCAAAGACAGGACAATTTGGGAAAACAAAAACAAAGGGTGCAATGGATTCGTCTTTAAAACTCTGAGTTCAAAAAAGATACTAAAAAACAATCATTGGTCACCTTTGGAAGTTGCTAGGACACAAAACTAATTAGTTTGGAAACAATAACAGGGAAGAATCAACCATTTATCCTGTCCCTTTCTGTACAAATTGCATCATAAGTTATCCAAATAGTTTATGAGGGGAAATTATTCTTCATAGACAAACTCCAGCTAATAAATGCAGAAGAAATGACAGAAAAAGAATCACCATTTTCAGCCTCTAATGAAACGAAGGATCATCAATGCCAGAACCATTAGGAAGAATGTTGTTAAAGAACTTTATAATGGCTCAAACAGGCTAACAACACCTGAGCCCTCTACATCAATCTTAACACTAAAAGAGTGAAAACCAGACATATTATGTGCCTCCTGACGTGATGTAGCACACAGCACCACCTGTGTAGCGCTATTAACAAAAATCTTAACCTAAATCTAATTAATCTCTAGATCTACCAGCTAGGGTACAGGAGACCAGGAAATGGAGGAACATGTGTAAGAACATAATTAAGCCATATCAAGAATGCAGAAAATGTTACAGGAAAATGACCCACTTCACTAAACTAGTAAATAGTGCTTGCGTGCAAACACGAACACCTGAGAGGGGATGGAGACAATAGTTATGATTAAGAGAATCGCTTCAACAATAATGACATACATAGATTATAAGCAAAAGGAGGGAGGACGTATATCATGCAAATGTTGGTCAAAAGAAAGCAAGAAGGGCTATAGTAATATTAGATAAAGTTGACTTCAAATCAAAGAAAATGACCAGGAACAAAAAGGGACATTATGTAATGTCAAAGGGTGAATCTACCAAAGAGACACAACAATCGTAATTATAAATGCACCAGACAACTTTTAAAATATATGACTTGAACCAAGCTTCAAAATATATGACACAAAAAATGAAAACAACTATACAAATCCACAATTGTAGTTGGAGACTTCAACATGCCTTTCTCAACTATTAACGTGAATATTAAGCAGAAAATTAACAAGATATAGAGGAACATAACACAACCAACATGATTTAATCAATATTTATGGAACAGTCTGCCCAACAGCAGCAGAAATGTACATGCTTTTCATGTATCCAAGCAACATATACAAAGATAGATGATTTTCCAGGCCATGAAATAAAATTCAACAAAGTTAAAAGAACTGGAATCATACAGAGGGTGCTGGTTAACCACTGTGAAATCAAATTAGAAACACACAACAGAAAGATAACACAAAATCTCCAAATACTTAGAAACTAAACAACACATTTCTAAATAAACACAAATCAAAGAAGGAAAACCAAAAGTATGTTGAATTGAATGAAAATGAAAACACAACAGTTCAAAATTTGGAGGAGGTTGAAAGTTATAACACTAAATATTTAGATTTAGTTCAGTTCAGTTCAGTGCAGTCACTCAGTCGTGTCCGACTCTTTGTGACCCCATGAACTGCAGCACGCCGGTCCTCCCTGTCCATCACCAATGCCCGGAGTTCACCCAAACTCATGTGCATTGAGTCAGTGATGACATCCAGCCATCTCATCCTCTGTCGTCCCCTTCTCCTCCTGCCTCCAATCCTCCCAGCATCAGGGTCTTTTCTAATGAGTCAACTCTTTGCATGAGGTGGCCAAAGTACTGCAGCTTCAGCCTCAGCATCAGTCCTTCCAATGAACACCCAGCACTGGTCTCCTTTAGGACTGGTTGGATCTCCTTGCAGTCCATGGGACTCTTAAGAGTCTTCTCCAACACCACAGTTTAAAAGCATCAATTCTTCGGTGCTCAGCTTTCTTCACAGTCCAACTCTCACATCCATACATGACCACTGGAAAAACCAAAGCCTTGACTAGACAGACCTTTTGTTGGCAAAGTAATATCTCTGCTTTTGAATATGCTATCTAGGTTGGTCATAACTTTCCTTCCAAAGAGTAAGCGTCTTTTAATTTCATGGCTGCAATCACCATCTGCAGTGATTTTGGAGCTCAAAAATAATGAAGTCTGACACTGTTTCCACTGTTTCCCATCTATTTCCCATGAAGTGATGGGACCAGATGCCATGATCTTCGTTTTCTGAATGTTGAGCTTTACGCCAACTTTTTCACTCTCCTCTTTCACTTTCATCAAGAGGCTTTTTAGATTAGAAAACAGTAAAAGTCAATTATGTCATCTAAGCACCTACGTCCAGAAAAAGAAAAAGATGACCAAACAAAACAAAAGCAAACAGGAGCAAATAATAAAGATAAGAACAGAAATCAGTAAAATTAAAAACAGAAAAGCAATAGAGAGAATTAATCAAAGATCTGATTCTCTGGAGAAACCAATAATACTGACAAACCTCCAGTAAAGAAAGAAGACACAAACTACCACTATTAGGAATTTAATAAAAAAGGACAAACCATATAGATATCAGAAGAATAATAAGGAAACACTATAAACAACTGCACACTCATAAATATGACAGCTTAGATGTATTGCTTCGATTTCTCAAACACACTACCACAACTTAATATGAACAGATAATCTGAATAACTCAAAGTATTATGGAAAAAGAATTTATAATTTTATAACTCAGAAAAAAAAAGAAATCTCTAGGCATAGATGGTTTCACTGGAGAATTATAGGAAACATTTAAAGAAGAATTAACACCAATACTACCAATCTTTTTCAGAAAATGGAAAAGGGAACATTTTACAATTCATTTTATGAGGCCTAAGACAAAACCAGACAAAGAAAGTAATACCCAAAAAACACCTAAAAACCAGTATCTGTCATGAATATAAGTGAAAAAAAAGTTTAACAAAATATTATCAAAATCCTAACAAGTTATTTAGCAATACGAAAAATAATTATATGCCATGACCGAATAGTTTAATTCCAGGAATATAAGTCTAGTTAAACACTCAAATTTCAATGTAATCCATCACATTAGCAGGTTAAAGAAGAAACATCATATGATCATATCAATTTATGTAGTAAAAGCATCTGGCAAAATTCAACAACATTCATGATAAGAAAAACTCCCAGAAAACTAGGAATATAGAGTAACTTAATAAAGAAAATATACAAAAAACTTTACAGCTGACATCCCTGTTGCTGATTAGTCACTAAGTCATATCCAACTCCTTTGCAACACCATGGACTATAGCACGCCAGGCTCATCTGTCCATGGGATTTCCCAGGCGAGAATACTGGAGTGGATAGGCCATTCCCTTCTCCGGGATCGAACCCCCAACTCCTGCACTGGCAGGAAGATTCTTTACCACTGAGCCACCTGGGAAGCCCAGTTGACATCATCCTGAATGGCAAAAGACTGCATGCTTTCCCCATAAAGACTGAGGACAAGGCAAGGAGGTCCACTCTAACCATGGCTATCAGACATAGTATTAGAAGTTCTAGTCAATGCTAGAAGGAAAAAAAAAAAAGAAATAAAAAACATATAGAGCAGAAAACAAGGAAAAAAACTCTCCTTAGATGCAGATGGCCTGTCTACATAGATATTCCCAAAGAATCTACAACAAACCTCCTAGAACTAACAAGTGAGTATGAACACACAAACATCATTCACATTTCTATATACTAACAATAAAGATGTGGAAACCAAAATACGATACCATTTATAACTGTATTCCTTCAAAAACAAAGTAAGTTGAACAAAACATATGCAAGACTTGTATACTAAAAATGACAAAGAGCCAATTTAAAAAATCAGAAAGCATCTAAGTAAAAAGGAGATCTATGTTCATGGATTGGAAGACTCAACATGGACATACTTGGTGGAAAAGTGACATTATTCTACCTAACACACAATTCAATTAGAAAATAGACAAAGGACATGGAGACATTTCATTGAAGATGTATCAAGCGCAAAAAGCATATGAAAAGTTGTTCAACATTACCAGATATCAGGAAAATGCAAATTAATACCATGATTAAATAATACCACATACCTATCAATCACCTGTGTATCACTACAACCACCTAGATGTGGGTGCTATTAGTCTCCCCATATCCCAGATAAGGAAACAGAGGCACAGAGGAGGTAAGTAACCTGCCCCAGTTCCCACACTAGGAAAGGGGAGAGCTGCAAGGAGAAGAGTCATTCTGGTTCCAGAGTCCACACTCTCAAAGGGGACACTATTCTGCCCCTACCCTGAGATTCTATCCCCTAATATCTCACAAATTCACCTATGCCTTTTTATCCCTGCTGCCTTCCTTTGTTAATGTTACTCCCATGGCTTGTCTCGGTGACTGCAACAGCTTAACTGACCTCCCTGCCTCCAGAATTGGGTGTCCACTCCCACTCCACCCCCTCAGCCTAGTCACTCTCTACACTGCAGCCACAGTGACTGTTCTAAAGGGAAAACCTGGTAATGCCATTTCCCTACCTAAAATCCTTTAGTCCGGAATACTCCATAAGGTTCTCAGCATGACATCCATTCCAGAAACCTGCCCTTCTTGCACTTTATGCTCAACTCACAAATCACAAAGTCTCAGGGGCTCACACACCTCCAGACTTATACATAACACCTAGAATGCCTTTCTTCTCCAGGTTTCAGTCCCTTCTCTCATGGGCCTCTCAACAGGGATGCTTAAGCATCCTCATGGCACGATGACTGACTACTTCCACAGAGAGTAGTCCCAGAGACAATGGGAGAAGCTGCGCTGTGTCCTCTGTGGCCCAGAAGTCACACACTCTCATTTAGGCAAGATCTATTTGTCACACAGATCAGCCCTATTCCATATGAGAGAGGCCACACAGGGACATAATTACCAGGAAGTAAGGGTCATTGGGAGCCATCTTGGAAGCCATCTTCCACATTTATCTCTTATGTTTATTAGGAGGATTAAATGACATAATAACTGTATGTCACTTTGTACAGTAAATATAATTGTTCTTAGTGTTACTAGCAGAAAGTTTGGTTTAAAAAAAAACTAGAAAAGATGGAAATTCCATTTAATTAAACTTTGCTTGCTAAAAATAAGTAAGAGCATCATATGAAACTGCTCACATGTCTTCAAGTTCTGTTACTGCCAAAGTGAGGACAGGGGCCATTACATACTCTGGGATGTTGATAAATATTTCTTTACCCCAAAGTACCATTTTAGCAGGAAAATATCGAAGAAAAAAATGCAGAAAATGCTCAAGTAAATGCAACATGACTTGTTACCAGTGACGGGTTCTCTAGGCACTTGGAGTAAAAGGATTAATTTTCATATTTTAATCCTGCTGCTGCTTCTGGTTTTCTTCTGTTTCTAAAGCTGCTATGCTTCTTGGTTTCTTATGTGTCAGATCTCTTTTAAATTGGACTTCTTCAATTTCATAGGTTTCATATTGGGCTTTGCTCTTTTCCCCTGAAATATGTCCTGAAAACAATCTGTCTCTGCAGGATGTGTGGCTTATAGCCTAGGCAGATAAAAGAGAGACAAATTTCAGAAAGATCCTCTTATTTGACCATGCTGAAGAAAAGAAAAATAGAGCTGTATTTTGTATTTTGTTCTGGTCACCAATTCCAACATGCATGTGTGTTTGTGTGTGTGGTATGGCAGGGGCAGGAGGGGTGTTCCCCACAATAGGAAGTAATTTATCTACATAGAGATGGCATCAAATCCCAAAGGTTAAGTGTTAGTCCTATAGACTGCTCCCACACTTCAGACACTAGTCGCAAGCCCAGCATGTGTGCTTCTGACCCACTGACTGTAAATCAGAAGTTTCCACAACCCCAGCCTCAGGTTCAATTAGTTTGCTACAGTGGCCCTCAGAACTCAGAGAAACATTTTACTTACTAGATCACTGGTTTATTATAAAAGGATAGTCCCTGGGTTGCTGTTGCCCTTGGATGTGGCCTGATAACTTCACTATACGTTAACCTTCTAGTGAATTGAAGCAGGCCTTTGTTTATAATCTGTCCACTTTTTCCAGTCACCCTCAGCAGGAGGGTGGGCCTGTATTACCTAGTCTATCATTCTTAGAAGCAGAAATCCACATTCACTGAGTGTAGATGGTATAAAGGGAGAAATCGTAACCCACGCCTAAAGAATCTTCCAATACACCAACTTTTTTGAAACTTCAAAGATAAAATATAAAATAATCACAATACAAACAGCACCCAGGACAAGTAGACGTCTACTTAGAGGCTTGATGTTTGAAATTACCTGGATATCCCATTCATGCCACTTATCTAAGATATACAGAGCTGATATCTTGACATCTTGATTGTCTCATTTCAGGTAAAAGTTGATATACAATTACCATTAGCTGAGATGCACACTTAGTGCATCTACTTGCAGCTATTTAAGTGCCCAAAAGTAAACATTTTTAATTTGTCTATCAAGCAACCAAAGGCATGTTTTTCTAGCTCCTTCTCACCTTGCTGCTGCTGCTGCTAAGTTGCTTCAGTCGTGTCTGACTCTGTGCGACCCCAGAGACGGCAGCCCACCAGGCTCCCCCGTCCCTGGGATTCTCCAGGCAAGAACACTGGAGTGGGTTGCCATTACCTTCTCCAATGCATGAAAGTGAAAAGTGAAAGTGAAGTCACTCAGTTGTGTCCGACTCCTAGCGACCCCATGGACTGCAGCCCACCAAGCCCCTCCGTCCATGGGATTTTCCAGGTAAGAGTACTGGAGTGGGCTGCCATTGCCTTCTCCGCCTTCTCACCTTAAAAACCCCAAAAAGCAAAAAATTTTGAACAGGTATATTAAAATTGAGACTCTCCGAGCTTTGTTGTTATTCAGTCCTCAGTCGTGTCTGACTCTTTGCGACCCCATGGACTGCAGCACGCCAGGCTTCCCTGTCCATCACCAACTCCCGGAGCTTGCTCAAACTCATGTCTGTTGAATCGGTGATGATCTCGTCCTCTGTCATCCCCTTCTCTTCTTTGCCTTCGATCCTTCCCAGCATCAGGGTCTTTTCTAATGAGTTGGCTCTTAGCATCAGGTGGCCAAAGTATTGGAGCTTCAGCATCAGTCCTTCCAATGAACATTCAGGACTGATTTCCTTTAGGGTTGACTGGTTTGATCTCGTTGCAGTCCAAGGGACTCTTCAAGAGTCTTCTGCAACACCACAGTTCAAAGCATCAATTCTTCAGCACTCAGTCTTCTTTATGGTCCAACTCTCACATCCATACATGACTACTGGAAAAACCATATCTCTGACTAGACAGGCCTTTGTCTTTCAGAAAGAGTCTTGATCCATGTATGGATCTGGATTATGAGACTCACTTATCACAGACACCCTCAGATGACATGGTGAAATGCATTGTTCTCATCTCTGGAATAA
Source organism: Bubalus kerabau (assembly GCF_029407905.1). Classification (NCBI taxonomy): domain Eukaryota; kingdom Metazoa; phylum Chordata; class Mammalia; order Artiodactyla; family Bovidae; genus Bubalus; species Bubalus kerabau. The sequence goes on along the minus strand of NC_073640.1, from coordinate 43,037,558 downwards.
CCAGCCTCTTCTTCCAAGTCCATTAGCCCTACTGGTACACTCTGTCCCCATTTTGACTAGGTTCTCAGGCTTCTCCATTTCCCCTGATCCAACTATAGGGTTACTTAGGGATAACAACTTCTGAAACTATCTCCTGCCATTCTATACCCTTTCCCCTGCTTGGACTCATCCTACAGGTCTCAGTTGAAACATCACTGCCTCTAGAAAGCCTTCCCTGACCACCCTGAAAGGCCCCGTGTTATATGTTCTGAGAGTAATTGCACTTCTCATATAATGAATAAATTGCCTGTGTAACTAGATTTTTACATCTGTCTTCACCAGAGAGCAAGTTCTCGGAGTTCAGACACCTCAACCATTGTGCTCACCACTACTATATATGCCTAATATATTAACAGTGCCAGGAATGGAATCAATAAATATTTGTTTAATGATTAATGGTCAGTTTAATCATTTATTGTTTTCTTTCTCAATGATCAGTCCAGTTCAGTTCAGTCACTCAGTCGTGTCCAACTCTTTGCGACCCCATGGACTGCAGCACACCAGGCTTCCCTGTCCATCACCAACTCCTGGAGCTTACTCAAACTCATGTTCATTGAGTCGATGATGCCATCCAACCATCTCATCCTCTGTCATCCCCTTCTCCTCCCACCTTCAATCTTTTCCAGCATCAGGGTCTTTTCAAATGAGTCAGTTCTTCACATCAGATGGCCAAAGAATTGGAGTTTCAGCTTCAGCATCAGTCATTTCAATGAATATTCAGGACTGATTTCCTTTAGGGTTGACTGGTTTGATCTCCTTGCAGTCCAAGGGGCTCTCAAGCATCTTCTCCAGCACCATAGTTCAAAAGCATCAATTCTTCGGTGCTCGGCTTTCTTTATAGTCCAACTCTCACATCCATACATGACTAATGGAAAAACCATAGCTTTGACTACATGGACCTTTGTTGGCAAAGTAATGTCTCTGCTTTTGAATATGCCATCTACGTTGGTCATAACTTTTCTTCCAAGGAGCAAGCGTCTTTTAATTTCATGGCTGCAATCACCATCTGCAGTGATTTTGGAGCCCAAAAATATAAAGTCTGTCACTGTTTCCATTGTTTCCCCATCTATTTACCATGAAGTGATGGGACCAGATGCCATGAGCTTCATTTTCTGAATGTTGAGCTTTAAGCCAACTTTTTCACTCTCCTCTTTCACTTTGATCAAGAGGCTCTTTAGTTCTTCTTCACTTCCTGCCATAAGAGTGATGCCATCTGCATTATCTGAGGTTACTGATATTTCTCCTGAAAATCTTGATTCCAGCTTGTGCTTCATCCAGTCCAGCATTTCTCATGATGTACCCTTCATATAAGTTAAACAAGCAGGGTGAAAATATACAGCCTTGATGTACTCCTTTCCTAATTTGGAACCAGTCTGTTGTTCCATGTCCAGTTCTAACTGCTGCTTCCTGACCTGCATACAGATGTCTCAAGAAGCAGGTCAGGTGGTCTGGTATTCCCATGCTTTAAGAACTTTTCACAGTTTGTAGTGATCTACACAGTCAAAGCCTTTGGCATAGTCAATAAAGCAAAAATAAATGTTTTTCTGGAACTCTCTTGCTTTTTCAATGATCCAACGGATGTTGGCAATTTGATCTCTGGTTCCTCTGCCTTTTCTAAATCCAGCTTGAACATCTGGAACTTCACAGTTAATGTGCTGTTGAAGCCTGGCTTGGAGAATTTTGAGCATTACTTTACTAGCGTGTGAGGTGAGTGCAATCGTGTGCTAGTTGGAGCATTCTTTGGCATTGCCTTTCTTTGGGATTGGAATGAAAACTGACTTTTTCCAGTCCTGTGGCCACTGCTGAGTTTTCCAAATTTGCTGGCGTATTGAGTGCAGCACTTTCACAGCATCATCTTTTAGGATTTGAAACCACTCAGCTGGAATTCCATCACCTCCACTAGCTTTGTTCATAGTGATGCTTCCTAAGGCCCACTTGATTTTGCATTCCAGGATGTCTGGTTCTAGGTGAGTGATCACACCATCGTGATTATCTGGGTCGTAAAGACTTTTTTGTATAGTTCTTGTGTGTATTCTTGCCACCTCTTCTTAATATCTTTTGCTTCTGTTGCTGCTGCTGCTGCTAAGTCGCTTCAGTTGTGTCCAACTCTTTGTGACCCCGTAGACGGCAGCCCACCAGGCTCCCCTATCCCTGGGATTCTCCAGGCAAGAACACCATACAATTTCTGTCCTTTATTATGCCCATCTCTGCATGCAATGTTCCCTTGGTATCTCCAATTTTCTTGAAGAGATCTCTAGTCTTTCCCACTCTATTGTTTTCCTCTATTTCTTCGCACTGATCACTGAGGAAAGCTTTCTTATCTCTCTTTGCCATTCTTTGGAACTCTGCATTCAAATGGGTATACCTTTCCATTTCCTCTTTGCCTTTCACTTATCTTCTTTTCATAGCTATTTGTAAGCCCTCCTCAGACAACCATTTTGCCTTTTTGCATTTCCTTGTCTTAGGGATGGTCTTGACCCTTGCCTCCTGTACAATGTCATGAACCTCTGTCCATAGTTTTTCAGGCACTCTGTCTATCAGATCTAATCCCTTGAATCTATTTGTCACTTCCACTGTATAGTCATAAGGGATTTGATTTAGGTCATACTCGAATGGTCTAGTGGTTTTCCCTTCTTTCTTCAATTAATTAATGTAATGTATTACTATAGCATAAATAACTTGAGAGTTACGGTTCCAGACCATAACATGTAAAAGCAGTTTTTGACAGACCTGTTCATTTTGTCAAATATACTAATTTAAGCATGGCAGACAAGCTATTTTAAATCCATGTTTGCTTTACTAAAATAAAATAACTGCTAATTTATATGCCATTGATTCTGTTACCACCAGAGTCTAAAAACCAGTAGGCTTGCAAAAGCACAGTAAGAATGCCTTTGGTTTCTGAATGCCTTTGGTTTCATGAAACACATGATGAATGTTCATTTGGAGAATTTACTTCAATCCACATACAAATGCACATCACTCAAAAGTAATCTATTTTATATGCTTATGAATGCTAGGCAATCATATTATTTTCATTGTAGAAAATTCATAAACAAATGCATATTTATTTATGATGTTGAGTTTTTTTTAATTTTTTTTATTATTATTTTTTCTTTACAATATTGTATTGGTTTTGCCATACATCAACATGCATCCGCCACGGGTGTACACATGTTCCCCATCCTGAACCCCCTCCCAACTCCCCCCCTGTACCATCCCTCTGGGTCGTCCCAGTGCACCAGCCCCAAGCTTCCTGTATCCTGCATCAAACCTGGATTGACGATTCGCTTCTTATATGATATTATACATGTTTCAATGCCATTCGCCCAAATCATCCCCCCCTCCCTCTCCCACAGAGTCCAAAAGACTGTTCTATACATCTGTGTCTCTTTTGCTGTCTCGCACACAGGGTTGTCGCTACCATCTTTCTAAATTCCATATATATGCATTAGTATACTGTATTGGTGTTTTTCTTTCTGGCTTACTTCACTCTGTATAATAGGCTCCAGTTTCATCCACCTCAGTAGAACTGATTCAAATGTATTCTTGAATTTGTTGCAGTGAAGAAGAGATTTTGAAATTATCATTTACTGCTAACTAAAATCCCTTTTTTGGATCTAACCATTACATCAATGAAGACTTATTTTAATAATAACAGATGAAATGGCACTCCTGCCGGTTTAGCAAAGATAAAAAATAATTTAAAAATAAGCTACAGTCTATGATCTCTTAATGACTTCTTTGTGAAAGAAATCTAACTAAGCAAAGGAAAATCTTGGGTGTATTAATTTCTATTCCTAACCAAAAAAAAAAAAAAAATCTCTAATTCAATTGTTCTCTCCTCCAGTGTGCTGTATCAATTCCTCTACAGAATTTTTCTAACATGAGAAACTATCTTCTCATATGATACTACAATGGGTTTAGTGGATCATTTTCTCAAATCTGTTTATGTTACTTGGATTCAAGAATGCATACTCAGTTAGGAATACTTTTTAACAGTATTTAATGCTTTTTAACAATCTATTTTTGTAAAGGATTTGAGTTGTCCAGTATTAATTTCTCCCTCCCATTCTTGTTCCTTCTATAAGAACCTACTGCCCTCTCCAGAGGCAGAGGCAGACCCGGCCAATCATGGTAATCTGTTTTCCTATGCTCTGGTTGTTCCTGAGTGTGAGCAATGTGACCCTAATAATGTCAACTGGAATCTTCCATTGCGTGATAGTTGAACACTGAGAAAGAGAAGTTCTTTCTTCGGACCTTCTGGGCTGAAAATGAATTTAAAGATATCAGCAGGCATCTTCTCCACTACATGGAGAAAGTTTTCTGCAGGACAATGCCATGTAGATAAAAGCAGAAATGTCAGCAGGACGCATGGATGACAGGCAGGAACAAAGATGAATATAAGTGAATCATAATCATATTGAAAGCAGTTCTAAACTTTGAGGCCCTGATATCTATAGCTCATCTTTTGATCTTATGAGCCATCCTAGTGTCTTAGTGTCCCAACTACACAAACTAATAAATTTCTTATTTTGTTTGAGCAGTACTGAAATTTGAAGTAAGATTCTGTCACTTGAAATCTGACACTCTCTAGTGATAACTGTTATATTTTTAGGACTTTTACATTTACCTGAAAATTACTCCTGGCAATTAGGCGGATGATTTATAAATAACTACTATGCAAAGACATGAGTTTTATTTCCAAAAACAGTAGAAAATGCCTCACTTCTATTAGGATATGAGAGAGTAAGTTTATACATTTTGTATTTATATACACTATATAGATTAATTCATTTGTACCATCAGATATACTCTCCAGGATGCCTAGAAATCTAGAAATCATGAAAAGTCATCAGATATGAGATTATAAAACCCAGGACAGGAATTCCATATATAAATTATTCTGCTCTTACCAAGCCCATATTTGAATATGACTGGCATGTGACAAGGTCTCTGCAGAAGCTCACATGGGTCCAAATATTCTGGTCATCCAGAATGTGTGAGTCCAGAAGAAAGAACTAAAATTATTTCATTTTCACACTTTGAAGGATGAAAGTCTATAGAGGGCTACACAGAAAAAATCCTTTACAGAAATTGATACATTTTACATCATTTTCTTCAAGTACTAACAACTTAGAGTTATTTGCAACATTATTTAAAAGTGATCTTATTTGTTAACCAAATTCTCTGACAAAAATAATTATGCCTGGGAATCAGATTTCCCTTCACAGAGTCTCTTTAATAAAAGCAAGCCATTCACATAAGAGCAAATCTGGATTTACTCAGTGACCCTTCCATGGTTTCAACAAACATGAGTGAACAAAGGGACTAATGCTTTCATCAGTCTCCACTAGCCATTAAGGATGTGGTGAACCCCAGAAGAAAGTGAGCAGCACCTGCCCAGCCCTGCTCAAGAGAGAGCTTTCCACACTGATCACTGTCTCATACACCCTCACAAGCAGCTACTTCTTAAATCCTGCATGTCCACCTTTTATTAAAATGTCAAATGGAATTCCTTTCATTCATATTGGATGGCTGTCATAACAGAATTCAGTAATGAAAACCAATGACAGAGATTGGTTACAAACTAAAACACTATACTTGAGCTGTCTGGTGTATTACAGGGCCATTTTTCTTCTTTCAGTTATCACAGTGTTATATATTGACTAGAAAGTTCTGAGTGTGGTGCTTTCAAAGGGCTTGGCCAGATCGATTCCCATTAACATTATGAAAAATATCTGTATCCAGCCTATATCTCGAATCAGAACAACTATAAACTTTCTTCTAAAACTAAACAGGACCTCCATTTCCAGTAACGGCAGGTAACAGGTGAACCAACAAGTCCTATGAACACAACTAAAAATTCTTTCTCCAGGGGATCTTCCTGACCCAACAATCAAACCAGATCTCCTGCATTGCAAGCAGATTGTTCACCGACTGAGCTATGAGGGAATCCTTAAAAAAAAATTTAATCTCCTTTAAAGTATTAAAGAGTTTTCAATATAGTCAACAATTTCCAGACCAAAATCTAAAGGAAATCAAACACCAGAGAAGTGAGCAAAGCACTAGAACCCATACCAACTTCTGCCTTAGGGCATTTGCTAATCCAGATAAATTTGGGCTTTGGTTTTGGTGACCTTGGTGGGCAATAACATAGGAAACAATGATCATACTCCACTCAAGATGGGAAGTACAATTAGAGACCTTTTTCACCTTAGCCTGGGGCCCACAATGAAAACTGATGACGCCATCACCATCCCCAGGAAGCCGCAATAAAATCTATCATGGTGCTAAAAAGAGAAAGAATAAAAAGAAAAACAAGGGGGAAAAAATATCTGAAAAGGTGGGGTCACTTCTGACTCAAATTTGCAGCCCAGGTCCTATCACTTAAGTTGTCCACAGAACTTCAAGTCATGAGCTAGGTTCAGGGTCGTCCCAGACTAACAAATCCTGAGGTGCCTGGCAGAAGCAAATACAAATCTCCTATGGAGGAAGGCACCATCCTATCAGAGACTAAAAAACTAAAATCCCTACAAATAATATTTTAAGGACAATGAAGAAAAAAAAAACAAGACCTCACACAAGAAAACAAGACACCGTGAGCAAAATTAACAGAAACTACAGACAGTAGAAGATAGAAGCAGAATATAGAAGGTAACAGAAGCAGAAGATATTAAGAAGAGGTGGCAAGAATACACAGAAGAACTATACAAAAAAGATCTTCATGACCCAGATAATCACAATGGTGTGATCACTCACCTAGAGCCAGACATCCTGGAATGCAAAGTCAAGTGGGCCTTAGGAAGCATCACTATGAACAAAGCTAGTGGAGGTGATGGAATTCCAACTGAGTGGTTTCAAATCCTAAAAGATGATGCTGTGAAAGTGCTGCACTCAATACGCCAGCAAATTTGGAAAACTCAGCAGTGGCCACAGGACTGGAAAAGGTCAGTCTTCATTCCAATCCCAAAGAAAGGCAATGCCAAAGAATGCTCAAACTAGCACACAATTGCACTCACCTCACACGCTAGTAAAGTAATGCTCAAAATTCTCCAAGCCAGGCTTCAAAAGTACATGAACTGTGAAGTTCCAGATGTTCAAGCTGGATTTAGAAAAGGCAGAGGAACCAGAGATCAAATTGCCAACATCCATTAGATCATTGAAAAGGCAAGAGAGTTCCAGAAAAACACCTATTTTTGCTTTATTAACTATGCCAAAGGCTTTGACTGTGTGGATCACTACAAACTGTGAAAAGTTCTTAAAGCATGGGAATACCAGACCAACTGACCTGCCTCTTGAGACATCTGTATGTAGGTCAGGAAGCAGCAGTTAGAACTGGACATGGAACAACAGACTGGTTCCAAATTAGGAAAGGAGTACATCAAGGCTGTATATTGTCACCCTGCTTGTTTAACTTATATGCAGAGAACATCATGAGAAATGTTGGGCTGGATGAAGCACAAGCTGGAATTAAGATTGCCAAGAGAAATATCAACAACCTCAGATATGCAGATGACACCACCCTTAGGGCAGAAAGTGAAGAAGAACTAAAGAGCCTCTTGATCAAAGTGAAAGAGGAGAGTGAAAAAGTTGTCTTAAAGCTCAACATTCACAAAACTAAGATCATAGCATCTGGTCCCATCACTTCATGGCAAATAGATGGGGAAACAGTGGAAATCGTGACAGACTTTATATTTTTGGGCTCCAAAATCACTGTAGATGGTGATTGCAGCCATGAAATTAAAAGACACTTGCTCCCTGGAAGAAAAGTTATGACCAACGTAGATGGCATATTCAAAAACAGAGACATTACTTTGCCAACAAAGGTCCATGTAGTCAAAGCTATGGTTTTTCCATTAGTCATGTATGGATGTGAGAGTTGGATTATAAAGAAAGCTGAGTGCCAAAGAATTGATGCTTTTGAACTGTGGTGTTGGAGAAGATTCTTGAGAGTCCCCTGGACTAAAGGAGATCCAACCAGTCCATCGTAAAGGAAATCAGTCCTAAATATTTACTGGAAGGACTGATGCTGAAACTCCAATACTTTGGCCACATGATGTGAAGAACTGACTCATTTGAAAAGACCCTGATGCTGGGAAAGATTGAAGGAGGGAGGAGAAGGGGACGAAAGAGGATGAGATGGTTGGATGGCATCATCGACTCAATGAACATGAGTTTGAGTAAACTCTTGGAGTTGGTGATGGACAAGGAGGCCTGGCATGCTGCAGTCCATGGAGTCGCAAAGAGTCAGACACAAGTGAGCAACTGAACTGAACCGAACAGACAGTAGATCATCAAAGACTTCACAGAGGGTACTTAATGGATACAAACTATGAAATAACTATATTACTCGGCCTGAAGTACTAACAGATAAGCCTGAAGATCTCTTTAGCACACAGGAATCTATAACCAAAAAATGATACAACAATTCTGTGAAAACAAATGGACTCTTCAAAAATGTTAATATTCGAAATAGCAAAAACCTACACCGTCCCCCTGCCCTCTTCCAATACGTCAGGGGAACTATTGGACACTAAGGAGACTAAAAACCTTAAAAACTCAATGAAGCACATGACCCTTGACTGAATCCTGAATTTAATTTAAAAAGAAAAAGGAAACATTATTGAAAATTGGGGGGGAAATGAATACAGAATTTATTAACACGGCATTAATTTTAAGCTTATGGACTGTGATAACAATATTGTGATTACCTGAAAGAATTTTGCTCTTCTTAGAAAGTATCTGTTAATGTATTTAAAGGAGCAATGTGAAAGGACACAAAAGCAAGTGTGGCAGAAAGTTAACAACTAATGACTCTAAGTAAAGGGCACTTAGGTACTATTATTTCAAGTTTTCTTTAGATTTGGAAACTTTTAAGAATAAAACATTGTAGGGGGAAGTTGTAGGGGGAAGTCATATAGAAGATTTCATAAGATCCAAAAAGAACATCGAACAATAAGAGGTATAGTAACTAAATTTAGAAATTTCTTAAGTATACAAGTGAAGTTAAGAGACATGGAGGAGAAAGAGCTGATATCATTGGAGCCTTGAGAGCAAAGAGATGAGTCAGAGGCAATATTTAAAAAAATGATAGCTGAGGATTCTACCGAAATGTTGAAAAAGACCAATATGTAGATTCAAGAAGTCCACTAAATCCCAAGCTAGATAGATGGGAGAAAATCCATACCTAGACTCATCTTAGAGATGGTAAAGAAAACTAAAAATAGATAAATCATTTAAAAGGCCAATAAAAAAAAGACAAATTATGTTCAAAGAGGACATGGTTCAATTGAGAGCTAATTTCCCAATATAATGGAAGACAGAAAATGGTAGAATTATGCAATCAAATTTACTGGAAGAAAAAACTGCCATCTTTTAATTCTATAGTCAGCAAAAGTATCTTTCAAGAGTAAATTAAAGACAATTTTGGATAAACAAATGTGGGAAGATTCCCCATAGCAGATCTACTTCAAACTTAGTTAATTGGTATTGACTGCAACTTTAACCTACACTGATATTTTAGATTCTGCTCTCCAGCATTCTGCTGTTCTCTCAAACAATCCATCCAACAAGTTACAAGAAAAATGAACAACTATTGCTGAAAATGATTTTGAAATGGTTAATACACAAATCATTCCATTTGAAGTCTCAATGAATGATCCAAGTTGTCATTCATATAAGTTCATTAATACTTGTAAATCCATACTAATGAACAACTTTTCCAAAGTGAGAAACCAAAATAATTTTAACTCAGCAGGGATATCATTTGTGCCTAACTCATAATAAAGGAAGTCTGTCCTATGGCTCTGTATTCATTACTTACCAAAGAGAAACATCATTACCCGTATATAAATTTCTCTTCTAAACAAAACAAAACAAACCCATGAGTGGTGACCTCAAACTGAACTAGTTAAATTTAGGGACTCATTTGTAAAGGTAGTGTCCTTTGCTGAAAATCCACTTTTTATGGAGATGAGAAGTTTAACCTGCCCTACGAGTGCCAGGCATAATTAGCCAGCTGCACTCTCATAATAAGGTGCAGATGGTTAATTACACCAGCAAATAACCACTTACTTGTGGGCACAAAAGCCTGTACCCAAAAATCATTAAACATATACTTGGGCCTATCTATGCTCATGCAAACAAAACACATTTCCAAGGTTTCACCTGTGAGCAAATCACCACAGGCTCCTCTGGGGGAGACCCATTAACACTGCTGAGGTCTGGTTCAAGGAAGGGACACTAACCGCAAAGCCATACATCAGTGAGCGAAATATTTCATGGGGTGCTGAGTCCTTGTTGAAAAATCTCCTGAAGTTAATTTGTTGTAACAGAAACCTAAGGTAGAATTTGTTTTCCCCAGAACTCAAAGTAAATTCTATCTTCTTTAGATTAAAAACTCTAAAGAATTTTTTCTTCACAAGCAAAAGTCAACATTAGTTGTCTGACAAAGAAAAAAAGACAAATTTTCCTGTGCCCTTGAGAAATTTCACTGGCTAGCTGAGCTCCCAGAATTTAGAAAGCCATATCAGAAACAATACATCCAATGGTTGTTAGGTTGTTCCAAAGATCCCACTTAAAAACAAATTCTACTAATCCCCATATGGTGAGAATAGGACTTGGGCGGAAAGCAGAGAGGGCTCACTACTTTCTAAAACCCAAGTCTGGAAGTTCTCTGCCAGCTTCACTGTTCTCAACTTGCAGGGTTTAAAATGTCAGGGCTGGGGAAGAGAATGCTCATCTACTTGAATCTGCACAGAACCTTTACTCAGAGGAATCCACAGGATGTGTGATTCTATTCAGTTTAATTGTATGTTGGGGAAGAGGAAAAGCTGTCTGCCATGATTTTAATTGCTAAGAGCACACGATCTTTTTAGGAACCATCTGTTTAATTGTAATTACAAATAGCGATGCAAAAACACAAATGATTAACAAGTACAAAACTTCCCTACCACTAACAGTTTTAACATAAGAAGCCATATAGTGAAAGAGTGTGTTGTTGCCTTTTTCCTCTCTGCAATATTTCATGATTTAGCAACTGGCAGTCTACTATTTATTACAGAATCTCATTCTGGTGGTGCTAAAGTTATTAATTAGTATTCTTGGATTATATTTCTCTGTTACTCCTTTTTATTAAACTTTAATTCCCTCTGAGAGTGACAGGGATTATATCAGAAATGAAATACCTAAGGCTCCTGTTTTCTACCTCCTGTTCAAATCTTTGAGGTTTCATATAATCACACATCACCTATAATTAATTACCTGGGACATTCCAAAGTATTGCAAGACTAATTTTTTGGCTTTCATAAACATAAATTTCAGCCTTCTTGGTTTTGAAATATGCTTACCACACTGTTATTATTCTAAAAGCCACAAGTATTGGTGATTGTTTCCAGGCATGAATAAAAATAGCTTAACCTTGAAATTTATTTTAATTAAGGATTTTTCAAAGTCATTGCCGCAAACCTGGTGGATTGTTTATAATAAAAACAAGCATCAACAACATAGTTGTACAGAACACAAAATTGGGGGCGAAGTTTTTTAACTTGGATTTATAAGAGTAGTTTAAAAAAATAAAGAGAGATAAACGCTGTGAGATCATAATATTAATAGAGCAACCTTATATTTAGGACATTTTAGATAGCCTATTAAAGCAAGAAGATGCGATTTTAAAATAAAATTCAGGAGATTTATGAACTGACAGTGAAATTACATGAGATTTCTTTCTTAGTCATGTCACACTAATTTTTCCTCAAAGTAAGATGAGTTGACTTTTTGGTATTCATTTTAAGATGAAGATCACCCCTTAAACAATACCATATACTTTCTGACAAGTCTTTCAGTCACACATGAAACACTTTAAAAAAGCCCTCTCTCCTCTACCACTGCAACAGATAAAGATGACCCTTAAAAAATCAGAGAACTAAAGCACTTTAAATCCTCAAAGATGTAAAAAGACTGACTGCACAGCTTTTCAAGTTAAATTGCGGTAGAGGCATTGTGCGACATGTCAATTCCTCACTTATGCTCTGTCCAACTCGAATCCTTCTAGTCATGATCCGACAATGATTTTTGCCTTATTTCAAGCCTGGCTTCCCCTTGCAAGACATTTAAATGAAGAGCAGCCAAATGCTAAGCTCATTTGCAACTGTTAATGAGGAAATAGATCTTGGGAGAAAATATATGAAAGAAAAAATCTGCCCTCGGAAACAGCTGCTTCTTCACTTTTAACAACAGCAACTGTGATGGAGTGTGTCACTGTGCCTTGCACTCCGAAATGTGCTGTCCTAAACCAGGGATCTTTAACCTCCAAGGTTCAAATCAGTTAAAAGCTATGAACACTGTTCCCCAAAAGATGAAAATAAACATAAAATCTAAACTAAACATAAACATAAGATAACAACTAGAACCATATGGGAGGATTCCATCCCATACCAACTCAAAACAAGAAGTCATGCTGCCCCTGGGGCCCCTAGATCAGGCATGCAGAAATGCTTACTCCCTGACAGGCAGGGTCGACACAGCACTTCAGTAACCACTCAGCACTGAAGCAGCTACAGAAGACTGTCGACTTTCTGTTCCCCAAAAGATTATGGGAGTAAAATCTCTGAAAGGAGAATGAGGCAGGAAAGTGGGCAGGGTACAACCTTTAAAAGAATGACAGAGCCTGAGGGTACAACAAACTGAGTAGAGACAACAGGGAGAAGGCGATGGCACCCCACTCCAGAACTCTTGCCTGGAAAATCCCATGGGCGAAGGAGCCTGGCAGGCTTCAGTCCATGGGATCACTAAGAGTCGGACATGACTGAGCCACTTCACTTTCACTTTTCACTTTCGTGCATTGGAAAAGGAAATGGCAACCCATTCCAGTGTTCTTGCCTACAGAATTCCAGGGATGGGAGAGCCTGGTGGGCTGCCGTCTATGGGGTCGCACATAGTCGAACACAGCTAAAGCGACTTAGCAGCAGCAGCAGCAGCAGCAGAAACAACAAGGTCCAGGATGGCAGACCAGTTGTCTTCCCCTAGACTCTGAGTCTCAGTATACACTCACTGAAACACATCAGCATGCTAAATGACACACCCACAGGCACCATGACCATAAACATCAAAAAGTGGGCAGTGGCCCAATTCCTGGAAGTCCCCATCCTTTCCCCAGAAGAGCTGGAATACTCCTCCCACTCTTAGCCTATGAAAGTACCCACCCCTATAAAAATTGACAACCCCATAACCTGGTGCCTCGAATGCTTCTCTTGCCTTCTGAGATGGCCCACACTCTGTCTATGGAGTGTGTCTCCTCCCTGAAAAAACTTTCACCTCAAAACAAACAACAAACAAAACTATTAACATAAATCCAGAGTCAAGCATCTCTACTCTATGCAGATCCCAGTTTACCAGTTTAAACATAGCTTCAATACTCACTCATAGGCTATGTCGGTTTTCTCACACTTGATGAGAGTTTTCCTCTTCTAAATATTTTTTATGTTAACATGTAAAAACATTCTCAAAGCTACTGTGAAGCTCGTAAAACTATACCACTAATTAATAATAGGTAATAACTTTCCCTATCCTGTGTGATCACATGAATCACTCTCCCACATAAGCCAGAGGGATTGTTGGGCCTTCCCCTAAATAATTCTAAATTTTCTCATATACAAAACATGAAATAAAATGTAAAACTAAATCTATAAAACTTCAAGAAGAAAACACAGAACAAAATCTGTGTTACTTTGGGTTAGGTGAAGAATTTTAGATAACATAATACGTAATAGAAAAAATAGTGAATTGGACTTCATCACAATTTAAAACTTTTGACTCCAAAAGGCAACTCAATAAGAAGACAAGTGAATAAGACATGGGCAAAAGATACAAACGCAAACTTCACCAAAGAAGAGATAAAATAATCGATAAACTCATGCTGTTCAACGTCATTAGGCATCACGGAAATGCAAATTTGAAACAGAATGAGAAACCACTATACATCTACAAAAATGATTAAAATGAACAAGACTGTCACTAGATGTCATGGATGTGGAGCAGATGACACTTTCATACTGTGCTGGTAGAAATGCAAAATGCTACAGTTAATTTGGAAAACAGTTTCTTATAAAATTAAACATATATTTACCATAGAACCTAGTAATCACATTCCCAGGTATTTATCCAAAAATTATAATAACATATGTTGATACAAAGACTTTTCTGGGAATGACTACAACCAGCAACAAGAGAACTTTCTGAGTTAACAGAATCATTCTATACATTTACATGGATACATAGCAATTTTTCAAAACCCACAGAACTGTACATCTACATCTAAAAGGAATAAATTTTGGAAAAGGGTCTATTCAGATCCTCTGAACATTTTTAGTTGGGTCTTTTGCTTTTTTGACATTGAATTATATGAGTTCTTTGTATATTTTAATATTAATCCCTTATCAGACATAGCATTTGAAAATACCTTCTCCCAGTCTGTAAGTGGCCTTTTATTTTGTCAGTTTCCTTCACTGTGCAAAAGCTTTTTTTTTTTTTTTTTTTTTTGCAAAAGCTTTTTAGTTTGAAGTATTCCCATTTGTTTATTTCTGCTTTTGTTTCCCTTGCCTGAGGAGACATGGCCAAAAAATATTTCCAAGATCATTGTCAAAGAGCATACTGCTTATGTTTTCTTCTAGAAGTTTTATGGTTACAGGTCTTACATTTCAGTCTTTATTCCATTTTGAATTTATTTCTGTGCATAGTATGAGCGAGTAGTCCAATTTGATTCCTTTGGATGTAGCTGTCCAGTTTTCTGAACACTGTTTACTGAAGGAGCTGTCTTTTCCCCATGATATATTTTTGCCTCCTTTGTCATAGATTAATTGCCCATATAAGTGTGGATTCATTTCTGGGTTCTTTATAGATGATGGACAGGTTCACGAAAAGATGCTCAAGATCACTAATCAGAGAAATGCAAATCAAAACCACAATGAGGTATGACCTCACACCTCTCAGAAGACTATCATCCAAAAGACAACAAATAAGTTTTGGTGAGGATGTGGAGGAAAGGAAACCCTTGTGCACTGTTGGTGGGAATGTAAATTGATGCAGCCATTATGGAAAACAGTGTGGAGATTCCTCAAAACACTAAAACTAGAATTATAATGTGACTTAGCAATTCCACTCCTTGGTATTTATCCAAAGAAAACAAAAACACTAATTAGAAAAGACACATGCACCCCAACGTTCACTGCAGCATTATTACAATAGCCAATATATGGAAGCAACCCAAATGTCCATCAATAGAAAAACGGATAAAGAAGATGTGGTATATGTACACAGTGGAATTTTACTCAGCCATAAAAAGAATGAAATCTTGCCATTTGTCACAACATGGATGGATCTAGAGGGTATTGTGCTAAGTGAAATAAGTCAGAAAAAGAATACCAAAAGTAATCACTTATATGTGAAATCTAAAAAATAAAACAAATGAATAAACATAACAAAACCAAGATAGTCATAGACCCAGAGAACAAACTGTATGGTTTTTCTGGTGGTTGCCAGAGGGGAGGAGGTGAAGGGAGGACAGCCATCGGTGACGGAGATTAAGAGGCACAAATTTCCAGTTGCAAAATAAGTGGGTCATGGGTATTAAACGTACAGTGTGGGGAATGTATTCAATAATTATATATCCTTGAGTGGTGACAGATAACTAGATTTATTGTAGTGATCATTTTTAAAGGCACAGACATATTCAATCATGATGTTGTATAACAGGAACTAACAGTGTTGGAGGTCAACTATACTTCAAAAACAAGCAAACTCATAGAAAAAGAGATCAGGTTACCAGTAATAATGGGTTGAGGGAGGGGGAACCGGACGAAGAAAGTCAAAAGGTACAAACTTCCAGTTATAAGATAAGTAAGTACTAGGGATGTAATGTACATGATAAATACAATTAACTCTTCTGTATGTTATACATGAAAGCTGTTAAGAAAATAAACCCTAAAGAGTTCTCATCACAAGTAAAATTGTTTATATTTCTTTAATTTTGTATCTATATGAGATGATGGATGATGACTAAACTTACTGTGATAATCATTTCATCCTGAATATAGGTCAAATCATTATGCTATACAGCTTAAACTTATACAGTACTGTATGTCAATTATATCTCAATAAAACTAGAAGAAAAAATAGAGGTGAATTTTACAGTATGTAAATTACGCATAATAAATCTGACTTTTTAAAACAGCTAAGAACATACTGGGATAAAATATTAATTTAAATTTTATCTCAACATAGTATCAATATCTCAAAGTATCAATACCAAGGGTATGTAAAATACCCCAACTGATCAATATAAAAAGGACAGTCAGATTTAAATTGGACAAAGATAAAGAATGACAACCCACAGAAGATCAATTATCAGTAGTAAATAATCATAAACTGCTTTATCTCACTAGTAAGCCAGCAAACGTAAATTACAACAAAGTGGTAAACATTATTTTCCCATAAGAAAGACAAAGTTTTAAAAGACTGATAATATCAAGTGTTGATGCCTATACAGGGCAAGTACAATCTCTACAACAAGACTTCAAAAGAGTTATATCAATGGGGATGATGGAAATTCAATTTATTCATATTCAGTTAAATAAAAGGACAAAAAAATAACCTTTATAATAGCTGGGTGATTGTCTTTGCTGTTTAGTCAGTGGGCTGTAGAATGAGGTGAGATGGTTTTTAGTCCTGAGAACACTTGTGTCCATTTCATCAATGCTCAACAGTCAGTCCAGTGCAGACTGAGGAGAGCCCAGAGGGATGCATGAATGATTCTAAGGCTTTAGCAGTCCACCAAGCAGAATGATGTCCAGGTAGCCACATGAATAGCAACAGCCTCTTCAATGTTCTCAAGGAAGAAGCTAAGAATGAAATGAAGGCTACAGCAAAATTTAGAACAAAGACATAATGCAACAGGGAGTTCCCTGGTGGTCCAGCAGTTAAGAATCTGCCTGCCGGTGCATGGGACACCGGTTTGATCTCTGGTCCGGGAAGATCCCACATGCCCTAGAGCAGCTAAGCCCACAATTACTGAAGCCTGTGCGTCTAGAGCTGGTGCTCTGCAACAGAAGAAGCCACCACAATGAGAAACCCACGTACCTCAACTACAGAGTAGCCGCTGCTCACCACACCTCGAGAAAGCCCAAGTGCAGCAAGGAAGGCTTTGCCTTCAACGTTGACCTTAGCATCCCCAACCTAATACAGTAGTAAAACATGACTCTACTAAATAAGCCCATCAAGAGCACAAATCCTGTCTTAACATCACATTTTTTTTTCCTGCAAAACATCTAGGTTACTACTAAACATTAAGTAGGATCTCAATGACTTTAAGGAGTAAAGCAAAGGAGAGTGGGGAAGAATCATCCAGATAAAATACATACTGGTTGAAGTATTCTGGAGAGAAAAGGCCAAGACCCTATAGAGGCAGGGAGCAAGAAATCTAAGGTAAAACAAGTGAGGACACGTAGAGAACGGGACACCAGGTGGTTAAGAGTTATACCGACAGCTCTAACCATGGGGCACTCTATGAACCCAGACTGCAGAACTGTAAAGGGCGGTTAATCATTAGGCACTTCACAGGCGCAGCTATGCAGTGAGACCACACAGGTAAATCATATCAGGGTATACCGGGAATGCATTTGAGAAGAAGGGAGGAGGGGGTACGGCATCCCATTTTCCCGTTAAGGAAATACAGAAAATGACTTGCCCAAGGCCGAGCTAATTAGAAGTTAGAAGCAAGGTGAACTTCTAACTCTCTCCTTCAGGCTAATGTCTGCTCCTCATCCACACAGATTCTGGGGAACCAACAGAAACTGGAGGCTCCACTATTGATCGGAGAGGGGGTGAGGAGAAAGAGCATGAGGAGGCTGGGGAGAGATGGGATCTGGAAAGCTTAGGGAACCCCTGGGACAAAGAGCTGGAGCACGAGGGGATGCCCCAGCCAGTCCTCATACCCGTCATATTGCGACCCCACGACCACTGCGAGGGCCTTCGACCCCGGTGACCTCCACCCCCTGTCAATTCCGCGCCCCATTCCCCACCAAGACCCCGCGTCCAACTCACAGACGCTGTAGCAAGGGCTTCCCAACCCGGCTCCAAGCAGCTGGCTCTCCTGTGCCGCCTCGTAGCGGAGCTGTTACCATCCGTTGCCACAGCAACCACTCAGCGCTGCACAGCTTAGCAAGCCGCTCGATGATTGGAGAAGGCAAGCGTCCATAGCAACCGCCAGACAGCGATACTTGTACCCCATGGTCTGTAGCCTACCAGGCTCCTCAGTCCATGGGATTTTCCAGGCAAGAATACTGGAGTGGGTTGCCATTTCCTTTCCATCAGACACTTTCTCTCCCCAAAGGCACCCTCTCTCACCAGACACTTGTCCTAGTTCTTTAAAAGTGCATCATGCATTATCTTATTTAACGCCTATCTGCCGGTGTTGCAGTGAGGTTCTTCATCTCTCCATAAATTTTTAAGAGTTCTTTTCCCTCTTCAGGAGGTCTGTAAACCCTTAAGTTATCTGCAAAAATTTATGTCCCTGTACCAAGTAGGATGGTCCATAACTATCGAGTCTTAAAGGAGCCAGAAACAGAACCCAGGCTGCCAGATGCCCAGGAAAGTCGAAGAGAATAACTATTCCATGCATTTACCCCCATCTTTCTTCTCAGAGAATGCAGATAAAAATATAGTGCTGTTTTTCCCAGATTCCACTTAGACTGTGGCCTCATTCAAATCCTGCCTTGAGACGCCTCCCAGACTCTAACTCTTGACCTTTATTCATTCATTGAATAAATTATCTATTGATCACTAATTATGGGTTGTACATTTACCACAGAGACACTTTTCTAGCCCCTGGAAGATAGCAATCATTGAGACAGAGTCCCTGATTTCTTAGAGTTCTCCTTATGGTGTGGGACACAACAGATGAATAGACAAGATCACTTTACGATGCAGTAATAAAATATGGTGATACGATGGAGATGTCTAAGGCAAAGAGCCCTTTAGACACGATGGTTAGGGAAGTTCACATTGAGGAGATGGTATTTGAGCTGAGACACAAGAAGACAACACTTCCCTGGTAGTTCAGCTGGTAAAGAATCGGCCTGCAATGCAGGAGACCCGGTTCAATTTCTGGGTTTGGAAGATCCCCTGGAGGAGGGCATGGCAACCCACCCCAGTATTCTTGCCTGGAGAATCACCATGGACAGAGAAGCCTGGCAGGAGGCAGAAGGCTGCAATCCGTGGGGTCACTCAGAGTCAGATACGACTGAGCGACTGAGCACACATGAGAAGACAATACCTACACAAGAGCAGACAGTAACACATGAAGCGTATAAAAGGGGCAGGAGCAGGTGATTAAGGAAGATCTGTTCAAAGAGCTTGAGCCCCATTTCCTCACCTCTAGTCCACAAAGTGAGGTTTGAGGGGACCACTAGATAAGTTTAGTATATTAAGAGGCACAGTGGGCTTGTGTCTGAATCCTACCTAATTGTTCTAAAGAGCAAGAGTTGAGCGGACTAGTGGGCAGAGACCAGAGCAAAGGAAGAACTGCTTGGTTGGGAACAAACCATCACCTTCCCCTAGGGTTTATTAAGGGTAAAAATATGCATGAGTGCTTTCTCTGATGTTACAGATTCCTATTAAGAAATGTGTATGGTTATTTGGTGTCCTTTCTAAGAGCGAAATTGGTGAGACAAGGATGCCTCAGCACAGGGAAGCTAAGGGTACTGTCAGGTTCTTCGGACCAAGGAAAAGCAAAGAACCAAGCAAAACAGAAATGAGTTTGACCCCCACCAAGAGAAATGCAGGGTACAGACACCCAGTAATGAGGGTAAGTCTTCTGACTCTTGAAAGTGCCCCACAAGAGGAAGTATCAACCTAATCAAGCAGGATCAGACAAGTGACAATTTCTTTGATGCCTTCTCTATTCCCTCCTCCCAATCTAATCTCAGAGGAGCCAGAAAAAGGCAACTCAACTGGAGGCACAGGTACAGTGGCTGGCAATGAACCCAAGTAGAAAACACCAGGAAAAAAAAAGCAGAAAGTGACCATGCTTTCATTCCCCACCTGCAGGTTTCCTGTTTGCATCAGGACCAAACTGAAAAAGGAAGAAGCCATAATTTTAAGTTAAAAGTTTTGATAATCACTTTAGACAAACATATTGAGGCTGTGTTTTGACCCCCAAGAGTGTCCATAAAAGTCCTGGCATCCGACTGAGTTCACCCAAAAGCAGGAAAACAATTTGTCCCACAGACCATTTTAAAGGGAGACTAGAAGAAAAAAGTTAAGCAGCTTTATGATTGTGACCCACAAGTCATGCTTGCTTAACTTTAGGGTTACATAAGATATATGAGACAGGCTATAATATAGGCAGCAACATGGGTTATACCTGAAGTGTATGGAACAGTAGATGAAAAAAGTTAAGGATTAAAGTGTATACTATTACGGGGAGGAAAACATTTATCCAGTCACACAGAACCTCGGCATCAGACCTGAGACTATATAAGCCCCCATCCCCAGAGGCCTTGCAGGGCTGCCGAGAGCTGTGGCCAGTGACCATGGCCGCTCCTCCACAGAGCCCCGCTGCAGCTGCTGCACGACGATGGAAGCCTGGTGTGGCCTCAGTGTCAGAGCGATGGAGGGGCAGGCAAACACAAGGGAAAACAAACACAAACAAGAAACATATGCAGAAAGGGATATCCAACTGAATGCTAATTATGATATTAAAAAGTAGATCAGATTTAGGAATCATTTTTGTTAACCTAGACTTCTCTTTAACCAAAAAGGCTAACAGGAAGTGTAAAGAGTTCTCCATTTGTTTTAAGCTGCCTGACCCCTCAAGGAATCTTACATTTTGGTCAAGTGAGAGAGATGAAGCTAGGGCCTTGTTCTTTCTATGCTAAGTCACTACAGTCGTGTCCGACTCTGTGTGACCCCATAGACAGAAGCCCACCAGGCTCCCCGTCCCTGGGATTCTCCAGGCAAGAACACTGGAGTGGGTTGCCATTTCCTTCTCCAATACGTGAAAGTGAAAAGTGAAAGGGAAGTTGCTCAGTTGTGTCTGACTTTTAGCGACCCCATGGACTGCAGCCTACCAGGCTCCTCTGTCCATGGGATTTTCCAGGCAAGAGTACTGGAGTGGGGTGCCATTGCCTTCTCCGTGTTCTTTCTAAGTTGTGAGCAAATAATTGGGTCAGCGAGCAGACAAGATTATGAAGACAGAGGCTTTTTCAGACTTCAGAGCAAAATAGGACAGTAACCCTGAGGACCTCAAGACACCAAGCCCACCCCAGCAGTCCTGGCCCACTGGACCCATGCAGAGGAGGACCCTGGGTAAGAACCTGCAGAAATCACAGACTTATCATTATAAAAGGCCTTAGAGCAAAATGTGTATAAGACTCAGAACACAGTAGTTGCTCCATACATGAGCAATGATTTTTCTTACTATTATAAGATGACTCCAGCTCTGAACTTGTTCCTTATGTGGAGTTTGCTGATTAACCTCTCTGTGCTTCATGTAGCTCCCACATCTTTCAAACAGGGGCAAGCACCCTACAGGTGCTTGTTGAAGATTAAATAAGACAAGTTTGCTCCTTGGAAGAAAAGCTATGACAAACCTAGATAGCATATTAAAAAGCAGAGACATGACATTACCAACAAAGGTCCACATAGTCAAAGCTATGTTTTTTCCAGTAGTCATGTATGGATGTGAGAATTGGACTGTAACAAAAGCTGAGAGCCGAAGAATTGATGCTTTTGAACTGTGGTGTTGGAGAAGACTCTTGAGAGTTCCTTGGACTGCAAGATCAAACCAGTCAATCCTAAGGAAATCAATCCTGAATGTTCATTGGAAGGGCTAATGTTGAAGCTGAAGCTGCAGTACTTTGGCCACCTGATACAAAGAACTGACCCATTGGAAAAAACCCTGATGCTTGGAAAGATTAAAGGCAGGAGAAGAAGGGGACAACAGAGGATGAGATGGTTGGATGACATCACCGACTCGATGGACATGAGTTTGAGCAAGCTCCAGGAATTGGTGACGGACAGGGAAGCCTGGCATGCTGCAGTTCATGGGGTTGCAAAGAGTCGGACACAACTGAAAGACTGAACTGAACTGAACAAACACCAAGTGAACCGAAAATAGAAACTGAAGCTAAAGTAAGCCTGGTTCCTCTGTCTACATATTTCTCTCTGGACCCAAATGTCCCTTTGTTTCTGCTTCTCCATGTATGTCATTTTTTTCCTTTACGTTAGATTTGTCTTTCCCTACTTTTCTACCCAAATCTTGCAAAACAATCAACCCAGTGCCTCACATACCCATACTCTCGGTTCACATTCATCTCTGTCTCTAAGTGTAGTGGGTTAAATGGTAACTCTAAAAGAATGTGCTTGTGTCCTAAAATCCAGACCCTGTGGATGATATCTTACTTATAAAAAGAGTCTTTGCAGTTGTAATTAAGTAAAGCAACTCGAGATTATCCTCAATTACCCAGGTGGACCCTTAAATTCACTGGCTTTGTAAGACAGAGAATAGGAGAAGACACAGATACATAAAAGGGAAACAGCAGTGAGACCACAAAGGCAAAGCCTGAAGAAACGTGGCCAAGGAAGCCAACGACCACCAACAGCCATCAGAAACTGGAAGGAGCAAGGAAGGCTTCTCTCCAGAGCCGCCAAAGTGCAGCCCTGTCTATGCCTTGACTTCGGACTTCTGGCCTCCAGCCGGTGAGAGAATTATTTCTATTGCAGGAAGCCACCTGGTTATTGGTGGTTTGTTGCAGCAGCCATAAGAAACAATTGCATTAAGTTTTCATTCCAAATCCCTGGGAGAGAAAATCTAACTGGTTTAGGCTAACTCACATACAACAACATATCCACTGAGCCCCTTCACTTCTGCCAGAGAGATGGATCACACTGGATGAACATGACTGCCAGGGCCACTCCTGTGTGGAGGGTGGCTGTCAGTTCTCCAGGAAGTGAAGGTGGTCTGGGCAGAAAGCCATCTACTACATATGAGTTCTCCAAACATCCAGGTGCCAGACTTCATTTTTCAAATCTTTTTCCCTTTATCTCCACATCTTGTTCATTTACCATTTCTGGACCAGCTCTCCTTGCTTTCAATTTTTCACTTCTACCTCTCTGCAAATCTTCCCACTTCTTTCTAACTCCCCTGCCACCACTCTGTCTCAAGCCAGTATCAGATCTTGCCTGGTTTGCTGCCACAGTACTTGCTGAGTTTCAAGTCAACTCAGAAAGCATATACTGAGGCACCTCAGGTGCCACCGTCAACTCAGAGGGGTATCTCAGGTTATTTTAAATCATCATGGAAATCATAGCAACATCTGTCAGAAACTACTAGCTTGAGGTGAAAGTGAAGTCGTTCAGTCATGTCTGACTATTTGCGACCCCATGGACTGTGGCCTACCAGGCTCCTCAGTCCATGGAATTTTCCAAGCAAGAGTAATGGAGTGGGTTGCCATTTCCTTCTCCAGGGGATTTTTTCCAATGCAGGGATCGAACCCGGGTCTCCTGCACTGCAGGCAGAACTTTTACCGTCTGAGCCACCAGGGAAGCCAGTGCTTGAGGTAGTTCAGTTTTGATATTAGTTTATTTTACTGTTTCCAAAGACCAAATCTTTTCAAAGGTGGTTTTTAGTAATTGCTGTGATGAAAGCAAGCACCACTTGAAAATCAGTGTGTAGCAGAAAATAAGACTAGTGGTGGCCTACATGATTCCAAGGCTTGAGAAGGTGTGCAGTGTTCAACAAGCACTAAAGTGTTAGAACAGAAGTGCTTATTAAGCTATTTGGATGTGTTTACTTAATAAATGGAGTTGTTAGTTATTCCTTTTGGCCCAGGCATGCTGTGAAACAATTACTAAGACACTAAAATACTGCTCACTTTTCATTCTTATTTTACCAAGAGTAGGAGATGGAACCAACTCCCATTTCAAAGATGAGCCAAGCATCATTAATGTCCCTGGAGAAGGCTAGCTGGATTCTTCTGAATAGACTGACTTTCTGAGACTGTCTATTAGTCACTTAGGAAGTATTTGTTTCCTCTTGTGGGAATGTTTAATATGTTCAAGTCAACTCAGAAAGCATATATTGAGCATTAAGTAAAACAAGCACGAGACTGAGGAAACCTAGGTTTGAGACTCAGTTCTATCATCTATTACCTTCATGTCCTGAGGCCAGTGGCTTCATCTTTCTGAACCTCAGTTTCTACAGTGATTAAAGGGTATAATGTAATCACTCAAAGAAAAAAAAAAGTATTTATGAGCCTACTCTGTGTTCATCATTGCTCTATACTTTGAAGCAATGTTCTCAACCTTTTATTTCATTATGCTCCACTAAGTGAAAGTAAAAGTTGCTCAGTCATGTCTGACTCTTTGCGACCCCATGGACTGTACAGTCCAGGGAATTCTCTAGGCCAGAATACTGGAGTGGGTAGCCTTTCCCTTCTCCAGGGGATCTTCCTAACCCAGGGACTGAATCCAGGTCTCCGGCATTGCAGGTGGATTCTTTATCAGCTGAGCCACAAGGGAAGCCCATGCTCCTCTAAGGAGACTTTTTTGGTCCTAATTCTGCCTCCCAGAT
The DNA here is from genome assembly GCF_029407905.1 of Bubalus kerabau. Lineage (NCBI taxonomy): Eukaryota > Metazoa > Chordata > Mammalia > Artiodactyla > Bovidae > Bubalus > Bubalus kerabau. Next base: position 43,012,891 of record NC_073640.1, on the reverse strand, counting down.
TCGAATGCCATATATATATACTGTATATTTATTTGTGTACTACACATAAATCTGTGCTATATACATAAGAAGAGTGAGATAATTGTCTCCTCAAGAGTAAGATAATTTTGCCCCCTGGGGATAATATCATCCCTGTTGAGAATGTACACCCTAAGGGAAGAGAGGATATTTCTGCTCTCACAAAACCTGTATTCTAACATGAGAAGTTCGGAGAAGGCAATGGCACCCCACTCCAGTACTCTTGTCTGGAAAATCCCATGGATGGAGGAGCCTGGTAGGCTGCATTCCATGGGGTCGCTAAGAGTTGGACATGACTGAGTGACTTCACTTTCACGTTTCACTTTTATGCACTGGAGAAGGAAATGGCAACCCACTCCAGTGTTCTTGCCTGGAGAATCCCAGGGACGGGAGCCTGGTGAGCTGCCATGGGGTCGCACAGAGTCGGACACGACTGAAGTGACTTAGCAGTAGCAGCATGAGAAGTTGGATAAGAAATAAACAAACAAATAAATGTATCAGATGTGAAAAGTGCTTGAAACAGTACAACAGGGCGCTCTGCTAGAGAATGACTGAGGGGATGAGCCAGAGGCCTCTCAGAAGAGGCGACTCCAGGAGTAGGATCTGAATGACAACAGAGGCAGCCGGGCATCTCCACAGGAGGAGCCTCTAGTGTGTGGTCCTCTGCTGGGCTCCAGCTGGGTGTGGCAGCAGAAGAGCAGAGAACACCGGAGACTGGTTTTCAAGACTGAGTTATACAGCAGAGAAAAACATCTTGGAAATAGTAAATTGCTGAATGAATGGGAGGGATTATTATGTGCAAAGGGATGTTTTTAGGCATTATTTAGGCAGAAAATGACTAAGCCCTGGCCCCTGCTATCAAGAGTTGTTGTTGAAAAACAGCTGAAGAAGCTGGGTTCTGGTAAAAGGTTTAAAAAACCAAAAATATGAGAGATATAGAATTAGAAGAGACAGAAACATTAGAAGTAAATAAATGGAACCTAACATTTCTGAAGTGCTTACTATGTGCTTCTGTGCAGAGTGCTTTATACACGAATTCTCACAATCCCATGGGGTTATTCTATTTCATTTCACAAGTGAGGAACAGAAGCTCACAAAGTGTAAGTGACTTGCCCCAAATCACACAGGTGGTAAGTGGCAGGACTTAGGTCTGTCCGACTTGGGTCTAAAGTCTTAACCAAGATGACACAACTCCCAGTTTCCCCTCTGGTTCTTTGTGGCATGCCATCTCCCAGGCCTGCCCCTTTAATATCAGTGATTTATAGTTATTCAGTTAGTAGAACTGAACTTCTCCTGCTAGAACATCAGACTCAGCTTAACAATTAAAAGACTAATTACAAAGTTATTAGGCCTTGGAATAAAAAACTGTCCACACCATGTTTAATCACCCACTGTTTTTTGCTTGTAGGGGAGAAACATATCTTATCTCAGGTCCTGAGGATGACTTCATGCCCTTAGTCAATACAGTCAGTGTCTGGGCTAGAAGCAAATTTAAAATCAGATTTTATTCTACCTTGGACTTCCTAAAAATGCAAATCCAAGAACAGTCAACAGACATATACTGCTAGTGATTAACTGTCAAGAGAAGACCCAGAGACCAACACTTGTTAAGCGAAGATAGCAGACACTTGCTGTGTCTATAGGCAGTGAGACATAATTGAAGAAATAGTAGATGAGAACCCCCAGGATCTAGGATTGATTCATGATATGAAAGTGTCATGTGGCTCTGGAAAAGTGTGTGGTAGAGAAGATCTACAGTTTAAAAGAGGTGTAGCCAGAGCTAGTCTGTGAAAGATTCCTCCTATCATCGGGCATGGACAATCAACTGTAAGCAGAGCTTTTGCTTCTTGTCAATGTCCTGGCAAAGTAAAAATCATCCCCTATTAGGAAAACAGTTGATAATGCAGTTACACAATTAGAGATGCAGTATTTGTTTTCCTTTCTTTGATGAAAATCTCACAAAATAGAATTCCTGTTTTTGTAGGATCCAGAGGTATAGCAGTACAACAACGAGTGAATATGTCTGCATGTGAAATAGCACACATAGATATGCAAGCAACTATCAATAGTAAACATACCAGTTTACATTAGTCATGCCTGAGGGGGAAAAAACAACTATCTATTCTCTCTAGAAAATTATACTACAAAATCACTGGGAGAGAAGGGACACAGACAAGCAAATATTAATGTACAACACATCATAAAATAAACAGCACTGTAAAATTCTATAAAAACATTCAACAAACACAAGAGCAGTTAAGAAGAGCATGGCGATGGTTGGCTGTAGTTGTCATGAAAGTGTTAAGAGAGGTTGAATTTAAAGCGGCTGTTGAGAGACAAGTAAAATTCTGATTCACTTACTAATAGGTTCTTTGATGGATTCATCAAACATTGTATTGAATCCTCACTCTAGAACAGATCATGCCTAAAGCAACCTAAAATGTCCATCAACAACGGAATGGATATATTATACAACAGAATATCACTCAGCCATAAAAAGGGATGAGATCGTGCCATTTGCAGGATGTGGATGGACCTAGAGACTGTCATACAGAGTGAAGTAAGTCAGAAAGAGAAAAACAAATATCATATATTAATAATATCGCTTATATGTGGAATCTAGAAAAATGGTAATGATGAACTTATTTTCAAAGCAGAAACAGACACAGATGTAGAGAACAAAGATATGGATATCGAGGGGAGAAGGGGAGGTGGGATGAATTGGGAGATTGGGATTTGACATATATCCATTACTATGTATAAAATAGATTACTAATGAGAACCTACTGTATAGCATGGGGAACTCCACTCAATGCTCTGTGGTGACCTAAATGGGAAGGAAATCCAAAAAAGAGGGGATATATGTATACATATAACTGATTCACTTAGCTGCACAGCAGAAACCAACCCAACATTGTAAAGCCCATTACACTCAAATAAAAATTCTTTAAAAATTTTGTTCTGATAATTATATCCTTTTACAGAATAGAAAGGAATATATAAGAACTCATACATTCATTCATTTAAGCCCAGATTTCTCAAACACCTAGGTATCCAAGACTCTATCAATTGTGTCTGATACTAGGAACAAGAGAGGAAAATTCTCAGGGGTTAATTTTCCTGCTAGACTAAACATCAAAGGGTACAGCCTCCAGGCTAATGACAAGAAGGCAAAGGAGCCAGAAGGAAGCAGACACTGAGCCAGTGGTCTTTCATTAGCTGTCCAGGCTAACTCCTGGGAAGAAACAAGACAAGAAAGTCCAATTTAAAAGTACCCATTGCCCTTGTCTTCTCATTAGACCAACCCTGCGGCTTCAGAGAGCCCTCAGCCCCAGGCCTCATTAGGAAAGCAGATGGCCATATCAGAGAGGTTAATAACAGCCAAGGATGACCCTGACATGACTTGGTCCTAGCTGCTGACCGTCCGGAGATGGTTAAGACTTTGAAAACTGAGGGCAACAACTTTTGGTGGGGAATGAACAACAAGGTAAAATCTAAAATTATGCTAGTATTTAAGAAAATAATCCACCTACAGAAACAGGAGAAACAAAAATTTAAAAGAGTAGCAGCAACATGGCTGACCATTTGTATAATCAAACATTGCACACCTACACTAACAAAGGTAGACATGGCATGGATAATACATCAAAAATTAGCATTTTGAAATATCCTTAGCTATTCTACTAATGTGGACAAAACCTAGTAGAGGAACATGACTGACATATACATGGTGGATAGCGCTGTGTGTGTTGTGTGTTTCTTGAAAGCCAAAATGAAGATGAGGACATAGAGTCTAAGTCTGCATGGATTAAGTGAAATTATTAATATATGATGTGTTCTATGTATTCTTCCTGTTTCTCACCAACTGCCTTGGTCTGTCAGTGTCTGCACACCACCACCTAAACTCTAAATAAACAGCCCTTATCTCTGTTGCTGGCAACACAGTTATCAAAAGCATGTGAGACTGAAGGACTTTATACTGTGGACAAATGGGATCCCCAAAGAATGTGGAAACACTGGTGGTTTGGTTACAGTTGTTGCTCTTATCAGGTGAGCTGCGGTTGTTTCCCATCCCAGAATCACAGTTTTTGTTCCACTCTCATAAAACAGTTTCATTATTTAGGAGATCAGGAAATGAAAAGTTTCCAAACCAGTGGTGACAATTTCTGCACAATCTCTGCCTTTCCCCATAACAGAGCTGCAAACAGCTCAATATGCCTAAATATGCAAAATCAGCAATGGCCTTCCTGATTGACTAATCCAATGACTTATCCAGTCTTGGGTGTGAGCACTCTCAGAGCCGTGGCCCCTGCTTTCCCCATTCTTGCTTCTGCATCTCTGTTAGCCCTTCTCTGTCTAGCGTTGGGCACAAAAGTGGTCCCTGACCCAGATGGCCTTACGCATTCCTCAGCAGACTGCCCAAGAGACTTTCACAAATTCCTTGTGCACTTTAAATTTTAATAATGAAGACTGTAGACTTACATAAATAATTTGCAAATGGAATTTGAAAGCTAATTTCTTTTGCTCATTAAAATTTAGGATAGCCATATTATACAATCAAGCATAATAGACTCAGTTCACATCTTGTGACATGGACAACTGGCTCTCCCAGGCAGGAAAGAATTTAATTTACATTTAAACACCATTCCCATAGTGTGACAAAAGCTCTCTTCGGTAAAGTTTGAAGTACTTGAAGCTTAGTCAGTGAATTTAGAAAGGGTTTGTGATTGAAGTGCAAAACAAAGAGTAGAGACGCTAATACCCTGACTGCAGCCCTGGGAGAAACCGCGAACCACTCCTGCCCCATAGAAACTGTGAGACGACAGATGCTGTGGTTTTCAGCCACACAAAAAAAGGAAAAGGAAAATGAGTGGATGCTTTGTTAAACACCCACATACACTTCTGGGAAAGGGTATTTTCTCCTCACCTTATTTTCCCCTCTCATCTTTTCTAACTTGACACAAACTATGCAGCAAATGAACTGGTCCTATTCATTCTAGCCTTGAAGCCATGCACAAAGCTCTTTTCCCAGCTACAGTCATGACCAGAAGAGGCACACACACCCAGGGAGGTGTGCACATCACTTGTGCATGCACACACATACATGCACATATCATTTCATTTATTTTTTTGGGGGGGCAGATTTAAGAAAACACCCATTTATTTTGAGATAAATAAATTCTCCAAAACCATTAAACATCAAGTAAGGGAACTAATATTTAATATGGGAAATGAGGTCATTTGGAGCTAGCCCCAGAAAAGCCTTGAATTCCACATCAAGAAATTTAAACATTACATTGATAGAGCCACTATGGAAAACAGTATGGAGATTCCTTAAAAAACTAGGAATAAAACCACCATATGACCCAGCAATCCAACTCCTAGGCATATACCCAGAGGAAACCAAAACTGAAAAAGACACGTGTATCCCACTGTTCATTGCAGCACTATTTACAATAGCTAGAACATGGAAGCAACCTAGATGTCCATTGACAGATGAATAAATAAAGAAGTTGATGAATAATAAAGAAGTTGATGAATAATAAAGAATAATAAAGTACATATACACAATGGAATATTATTCACCCATAAAAAGGAACGCATTTGAGTCAGTTCTAATGAGGTGGATGAACCTAGAGCCTATTATACAGAGTAAAGTAAGTCAGAAAGAAAAAAATAAATATCATATATTAACGCATATATACAGACTCTAGAAAGATGGTACTGAAGAATTTATTTGCAGGGCAGCAATGAATAAACAGACATAGAGAACACACCTATGGACATGGGGAGAGGGGAGGAGAGGGTGAGATGTATGGAAAGAGTAACATGGAAACTTACATTACCATATGTAAGATAGCCAATGGGAATTTGCTGTATGTCTCAGGAAACTCAAACAGGGGCTCTGTATCAACCTAGAGGGGTGGGATGAGGAGGGAGATGGGAGGGAGGTTCAAGAGGGAGGGGATATATGTATACCTATGGCTGATTCATGTTGAGGTTTGACAGAAAACAACAAAATTCTGTAAAGCAAAAATCCTTCAATTTAAAAATAAATAAAAATTTTTAAAAAAGAAATTTAAACATAGTGTGTGTATGTGATGGAATACCGTTTTGAAATTTCCAAAGATGGAGTTGATGTTGAACCAACAGTTAACTGATAGGAAGAAGGAAGTGGAGAGGAAAGGAAATGCAATCAGAGAGACTAGTTAGGGAACTGCGGTTACAGTTTATGGAAAAAAATAACACATTTAACCAGAGATCGCTTGAATCAGATAAGGGGGAAAGTACAGAGCTACTGGAGTAGAAGCACCTTAGTAATTGATGGCTAGTCAGATGGAAGATGGAGAAGAAACAGTAGGTGCAGTTTCCAGTCTTTGTGACTGTGCGTGTGATGGTGGCAGTAATCGTGTTAGGAAATACAGAAGAGAACATAAGTTTGAGGAGAAGGAAGGGTAATTATATGCTCACATTTTTAAAAGTTTGCTTATACTACTGTTATGACATGATGAAAATGACACTTCACCTGTGATCTTCCTCCTCAAATTCCGTAACTCCAGACTAAAGATGAGAAAAACATCAGACAAATTCCAATTGAGGGATGTTCTACAATATACATGGCTATGCGTGAATGTTCAGCGTCTCAGTCATGTCCAATTCTTTGCAACCTCCATGGACTGTAGCCCACTAGTCTCCTCTGTCCATGGAATCTTCCAGGCAAGAATACTGGAGCAGGTTGCCATTTCTGCCCCATATACATGGCCAGGGTTTCTCAAAACCGTCAAGATCATCTAAAACAAAGTCTGAGAAACCGTCACAGCAGAGAGAAGCCCACGTAAACAGGATTACTTAAATTTAATGGGTGGCATGCTGGAACAGAAAAGGACATTAGGTAAAAACTAAGGCAATCTGAGTAAGTGATATGCTTTATCTTATTGTTCTAAAAAATAAAATTTGTTCAAAGTTTCCTTATTAAACTTTGATTAAAGTTAGCGTTTGATATTTGCTAACCCATCATGGGAGCTAGCGGAAAAGGCAATGGCAACCCACTTCAGTACTCTTGCCTGGAAAAATCCCATGGATGGAGGAGCCTGGTAGGCTGCAGTCCATGGGGTCGCTAAGAGTCAGACACGACTGAGCGACTTCACTTTCACTTTTCACTTTCATGCATTAGAGAAGGAAATGGCAACCCACTCCAGTGTTCTTGCCTGGAGAATCCCAGGGACGGGGGAGTCTGATGGGCTGCCGTCTATGGGGTCGCACAGGGTCAGACATGACTGAAGCGACTTAGCAGCAACAGCAGCAGCAAGGGAGCTAGGGGCCCAGGGAACCAATAAGTTCTTGTTCCCCACCCACAAATACTTCATTACATTAGATCTCATCCCTGATAACTCTGTCACCTCTCCCACCACCCACCTGAATGAGAAAACTGAGATGGAGGAAAGAAACTCATCACCTACCCTTAAAAGCTAGACTTACAGTGTGCTCAGTCTTGTTGAACTCTTTGCAATCCCATGAACTGCAGCCCTCCAGGCTCCTCTGTCCATGAGACTTCCCAGGCAAGAATACTGGACTGGGTTGACATTTCCTTCTCCAGGGAATTTTCCCCACCCAGGAATCAAACCCACATCTCTAGCATCTCCTGCACTGCCAAGCAGATTCTTTACCACTGTGCTAAGACTTTCTAGTACTAATGCTGAAATTCAGAAGGGGTATATATGGGTGAGATAGCAATGTGACAAGAGAGGGCAAAGCTGGCCAGAGAAGAGCACTTCATTTTCCAGTGGCTGTGTTCGGGGTGCAAACACACCACGATCACATACCTTAAACCTCTGTGCTTTTGGATTTCATCCAACAGATGTTTACTGAGTGGTTAGACAGGCTGTGTACTGTTAGGTGTGAGCCATATGGGGAGGAATATGCCCCAGCTCCTGCCTGTAAGATGACCACAGTCTATACCAGAGATAGGATGGCAAATGATGATAGTACACTGTCAGAGCAGGGATGTTAAAATTGGGAAGAAAAATCATTTGGGGAGTGGATGAGGAGTTAACAATGAATTTTACCTAGGGAGACGGTAAGGAAGAGTCACACCAAAGACAGAGCTTAATACTGGGGCTTCAGAGATAAGCAGGCTCATGCCATGTCAAGTGGGAGGATTCAGCATTTACAAAGACATGGCCATATTCAACTTTATGGTGTACTTGAGGAAGTGGCAGCCAGAGTTTCAGATACGGACTTTCTCCCTGTGGTCTGCGAGAAAGGTCAATCAGGGAGGAGAAGGGCTGGAGTTAGGGAGGCCAGGTAAGAAGCTACTGTAATGGTTCCAGCTGGAGATGAAGAAATTCTACAATCAGGAAGAAATATAAAAACGTCCTCAACCCTCCTACCTTCTCATTGTTCTAGCAACCTTCAAGCAAAAGAACCTGAGTCCCTGATGTCTTCTGCTCTTGGCAATGCCGGAAGGCCTGATATTTGTTTCTCGAGCAGCTAGTGCCTAGAGGCTGGGCTCCTCTCATTAGAGAACCCTGAGGTGCAGGCCCATGCCTGTTTTAGAATTCACCAAGGAACCCCACACGCACCCCCACCATCTGCTAAGTAACCCTCCCTTTCTTCCCAGTACTAGTCCTCTCAGATCTGGCTGTTAGAACGAGGCCATGCTTACAGTATGCTGGGGAGCAATTTGGAATAGCTTCAAAACTGCAGAGATTTCCATCTATCTCTTGTTTCTAGGAAGATGTGGTCAAGGCCATGGAAATGCAGGCTTCTTTTTCCCTTGAAGGTGGGTGAAGATAACCTGTGACAGACACTTTACTTAGAAGTCACATGGCCTCATGAAACCTCAAGTTTGGTCTTAAATTTTCAGTTTTTGCCAGTTGATATAGCTCAAAGACCTCAAGCTCTGTGACCAGAAGTGGTGGCTCCTGTTAGGATGTAGGCCCTGCAGCTTTGCTTTCCTGGTGCTGAGGAGAGGCACATGGTGGGACAGTGAAGGGCACAGACCCTGTAGCACACAGACTTGGCTTGGAATCCTAATTCCATCACATACCCGTGATATGACCTCAGACAACCAGTTAACCTCCATATCTGTCTCCCCACTTGTAATAATGGACACAAGAGTACGCACTAACGAGGGCTGTTGTGAGGATTATACTCTAGGTGAAGCGCCTATACACAGCCTGTGACATGGTGACCAAAATTAGCTGGTAGATGCCTTTTGCAGGGCCCACTTGCACCGGTTCCACCCTGTGCCTCTGGGTGTGTTATACTAAAGCAGCACACACACCAAGTATCTGCTGATAATACAGCCAGAGGTTGGGGGGTAGTGGCGTGTAGTGGTTAAGGGTTGGAACTCAATTGCCAGGGTTTGAATCCCAGTTACTCCACTTCCGGGTTGCGTGGACCTTAGGCAATAACTTACTCTGTGTGCTCAGTTCTCTCACCTGTAAAATGGAATTAACAATAATAACTACCTCATAAAGTTACTTTGAGGAGCAAATGAGATTCATCCATCGTGCTGCACATAGAGTTCATTCACTCTCGTTGCTGTCTACTAAGCCACTTTGCAAATATTCTATGATTTATTTACCCTTCTACTCTTGATGAAGATTTCAGCTGTTTCCATTTGAGGGCTATCACAAATAGTGCTGCTACAAAAATTCTTATACATATCTTTTGGTGAAACCATGCATACACTTCTGGTTCAAGTGGAATTTCTGGGTCAAAGGGTATCAGTTTTAGCACATATCGCCAATCAGTTTTCCAAAGTGGTTGTTCCAATTTAAATCCCTGCTAGCAGTGAATGAGAGTTCAGTTGCTTCACATCCTAACAATTTTGTGACATTTTCATTTCAGATGTTGTAGTGGATTTACAGCACTATCACACTATAGTTTCAATTTGTATTTTCCAGGTTATATACCTTTCCATGTGTGCATTAAACACCAAGTCATGGATGGAGGAGCCTGGCAGTCTACAGTCCTTGGGGTCGCAAAGAATCAGATATGACTCAGTGACTAAACAACAACTAGCATATAGCAAGCGTGCAATAAATGCTAGCTATTATTGTTATTATTATTATTATTCTGTAGTCTCCAAACCACAACTTTTCAAACAGGGACATTGGCACAGGCTTCTAGAAGTTTCTAGACATTTTATACTCTCTTGACCCATCGTTTATCTCCCATGGATGCCTTTCCCCATGCCTCCCACTTCTCTTGACTAATTTCTCTAACAGTAACACCCCTTGTTTCTCCCCCAGTCCAGACAATACAGAGTAGGAGGAACTGGAGACCAAGTGAGACTTCTGACCTCTGATATACACAGGTTCCCATCCCTGCTCAGGTGTGTCAATTCCAAGAAGACCAAAAAGAACCTTTAACTCAGAGGTTCCAGGCCATCCAGAGTCTCATCCATCTGACCTCACTTTCCTCTAGCTCCTTCCTGATGAATGGTTTCGACACTTTCTTATGATCACGTCCAAGTCAGAAGTGAATCTTTAATGCTTACTGTTAAGATGCATCACTTGTTTCTAAGTTGCACACTTGATTCCCCTCGCATAGCCAGGATCCTGAGGGGTTTGTTAATACATAAAGCCACATACCTCAAGGGAAAATTCCATAATGTCCCTAAAACAAGAAGATAGTTAAGCTCTACCCTCAGTTTAGGCTTTACTGGTAAGCTCCAGGAGAGAAGGAAAAAATGACATTGTATAATTGGGGGTGGAGTTACATCTTAACAAGATTTTAGGAAAGAGTAAAAAAGGAAGGCAGTTTAATAATTTCCAAATCAGGTCAAAATTTTTTGCTTATGTTCATATAAAATATTCTTCAATCTGTAACATAATGGACACGATTTTATTCTCTAAGTAGCTGGGTAAGAGGCTTCCTCTTAGATGAGACTCACCTTTCTTGGTGTACCCTATGGAATAAAAGGTGGGACCCCTGCCTCCAAGGACCTTGTGAGGCAGAAATACTCTGGGTAAAATAAGAGAATAAATTTGCTACTTTGTTGAAAGGAACAGAAAGAAAGAGAAAGATGCTAAAACACCAAAAACAAAACAAAACAAAACAAAACAAAACAAAACAAAAAACAGTTAAAGGCTGTTCATTGGAATATGTGCATCTTAAGTCTTCAGGAAAGGTGCTTACTTCATTAAATTCATAGTGCCAAGTGAATCTTCTGTGGAAATCCATGAAGGAACTGAGATTTGTGTGCAGGCCCTCCTGGGACAGAATCAAGAAAGCCTCTATACAAGAATCACAACAAGGTAGAAGAAAAAATTAAGCAAGCGCTCTGGACTCAGTCAAGCTCAGAATAACCAACTTGTTGCAATTTGTGTGGGACTTCTCCAATGTTAGCATTGGAAAGCTCCCATTCCAGGAACTCCCTCTCTCCCAGGCAAACTCTAACCAGGCTGGAAAACTGAGGATTTGAATTAAGTTTACCTAAATTTCCTAAGGCCAGGGAGGTCCCAGTTGACAAATGAATTATAATTAAAATAGCATGTATACTGTTCAGCTTTTGCTTTCTAAGTATGTTCTCTTACTATACAAAAACATATGCACAAAAACACAAACACCAAAAGTACATGCTAAAATTAAAATCAACAACTCTTAACAAGATAAATCCCCCTTTCTGATCAATAACTTAAGCTTCTCACCATGTTACTTATGAGTTTGCACTCCTTTTCATGGAGAAAGATCCACCACTTTGCCTCAGCTCCTGCTTTAAACGCCCTAAATCAGTGGCCTTCCCATTGGAAGACCTTCGTTGTGATCCCATACTTTTGATAGGAAGAGAACAGCAACAGAGCAAGAGCCTCCCTCTGGAATTCCTCTCATCCCCGTTTTTCTTCCCCCAACACATACGCATCAATATGGAAAAACTGACCTAGGAAGGACTTGTTTTCAAGAGGCCAGGCACAATGATCTCCTGAGCTAAAATTGATTATGTTTTCAATAAGTTTAACTCAGACTTTCAATTTTTGCAGTCTTAGAAACCAGGAGAAATAATTTATTAAGAATGTGATCTCATGTCTAAATACCACTCCTAAACTAGAGTACAAATTATAAGAGTCAAATCAGAACCACATTTCAGGCTAGTGGGATCAGAATAAAGCAGGATGATCGAGGTGCATTTTAAAGCAAGGCATGCCTGGATTTTAATTACAAACCTGGCAGTAACCGGCATCTAGCCTTCACCTTATTCTCTGTGAATGAGGGGTATGAGAGAATAAGAATAATCAAGAATTTGGACCTGAACATTTGCAGCAATCTGGATGGACCTAGAGATGATCATACTAAATGAAGTTAAATCAGACAGAGAAAGACAAGTAACAGATGATACCATGTATATGTGGGATCTAAAATATGACACAAATGGACTTACTTATAAAATAGAAACAGACTCACAGACATAGAAAACAAACTTATGGTTGCCAAAGGGGAAAGCAAGCAAAGGGATAAATTAGGAGTTTAGGATTAACAGATACAAACTACTATATATAAAATAGATAAACATGGTCCTACTGTACAGCATAGATAACTATATAAATATCTTATAATCAAGTACAGTGGAAAAGAATGTGAAATAGAATATATATGTATAATTGGGTCACTCACCTGTACACCAGAAACAAAATACTGCAAGTTAACTATACTTTAATTTAAAAAAGAAAGAACTTGGCCTTGAAAGGTTGAGGGAGTGGCAAAGTGAGATGGCTATAGGCAGAGCAAGTTTAGGAGGAGAGATCAAGGGTTCCATATAGGATATGTCAAGGAGAGAGTTCTAAACTGGAAATATAAGTTTAGGAGTTACTGATATACAGAGAGTATCTGAAGCTGTGACCAAACAACATCACCAAGGAAGTGATGGCAGAGACAGAAATGTCTGTATGTCCATGGGTATGCCACAGGGGTGGGCAGACCAGTATCGCCTCCAAGCTCCCTCTCCCCCTGCATCTATGCTCAGTCAGTTCACACAGCAGCAGGTGCTCTTCCATGAGAAGCCAGTACTGCTGTCGGCCAAAGAATTTCAGGCTTGGAGATAAAAGATGGACTCAAGCCCAGACCTGCCACCCAAAGGTACTACCTTAGGCAAATCACCTGACTTTGATGAGCTTGTTTCTTCACCTGTAAACTGAGAGACAATACTATCTCCCTATAGAATATCTGTGAGTGTTAAGTTGAATAAAAACACTTTGTGAAATGCTTCACACTCTGCAAATTAGTATTATTTATCTCATAATATCTGATAACTGAAGGGAGAAAATGCTGTGCTTATATTAGTGATTATATTTAAAGTTTAGGATGGTATACATCAATGTTTAAAACACATAACCCTTTAAAACATGTATTTCGTCCTCAGCAACATTCAAAATACATGTACCCTTTGATGCAGCAATTCCAACTGTCCTACAGAATATAGCTGTACAAGGATAAAGATAAATGTGTTAGGTGCTGGAAATAATAATAAGATATTGGAATTATCATGTATCATTAATGGGTTGTGTAAATAAATTATTGTACATTCATACAGTAGAATATCAGGTGTTAGATGTAAGGAAAAATATATGTGTACTGACATGAAAAGATGCCCATGACATTTACGTAAAATAATAGCAAGCAAGCTGCAGACGATATGTATAGTATTAATCCAATTTGCTTTGCATTTCTATGTATTCATATTGCACATTTTGATACGTGCATAGTAAACAGCTAGAAGGATACAAGCCACACTGTTGACAGCGGTCACTACGGTCACTGTGTGTGGCTGAGGAGGTCATGCCCCTCTGAGGAATGTGACTGGCACAGCAGAGAATTACTTTCACTTTCTCCTTTTGATACTTTGGAACTCTTTGAAGTTAAAAACAAAAGCTGTTTTAAAGACATACCACAAACCAATCCTGGCACCCCGAGGTCCTTAGGAGGGTGGCTGCATACATTCAAGACCAGAAGGTCTCTGTTGGGTTACTGGTCATATTTCAGTTTGGCAGGTCAGAGCTTTCCGTCCCACCAATGCATGGGGGTGCCAGTGGAAGCAGTACACTGAGGGGAAAACACTGGAAGCAAAGGAGGGCCATTCTGGAAAGGAAAAAGGAAATGCAAATATATTCTGAAAACAGATGGTGTCTGGAAGAGAAAGTGTGTTTTGGCAACAAGAAAGGAAAATCACAGGGGGAAGAGAGAAAAGGAATAGAAGAGAAACAGCCAAAGGAGGTGGTAATTAAGTGCGAAGCTGAGGATTTCCAAGGGATTTTTTCAGCTTTGGCAAAAGCAGGCCTCTGGACAATTCTGCTGAAGTGCACAGACACCAATTTATATTTCTTTTATTTATTACAAGTATTCCAAGAGAGCAGTAAGCTTGAACCATGATATCCTGACACTACATTGTCCCCAGTGTTTCCAGTATTAAAGTTTTCAAATAATGTACTTCTCAGTTACAGTTTTAAAAGGGGACCCAAAGTTAGCTCTCACTCAGTATCATTCTAATATACTTCATATGGTGTCAGACAAAGTCTTGAGTCACTGCCAGTGTTGAGGGGTTTGTGTATGATCCACAGGCTGCCTACTTTGGCCACCTCATGCGAAGAGCCAACTCAGTGGAAAAAACCCTGATGCTGGAAAGATTGAGGGCAGGAGGAGATGGGGATGACAGAGGATGAGATAGTTGGACGGCATTGCCAACTCAATGGACATGAGTTTGAGCAAACTCCAGGAGATAGTGAAGGACAGGGAAGCCTGGTGTGCTGCAGTCCATGGGGTCACAAAGTGTCAGACACAACTTAGCAAATGAACCACAGCAATCTGTCTCACCAACTCCTAACACCGTTGCTATTCTTCTCTGGGCTCTGGAGGTCCCCATGGGTCACTGGTTGGGCAGGGGGACAACCATCCATTGAGAGATGCGTGACAATCAGGAGTCATGCCACATCCCACCTCATTTATAGTATGAACAAAGGCACAAGCATCTCAAATGTCCAATAACCAAGAGATTAATTGATGAATTATTCTGCACTAAATTGCCTGATGTCACAGCTGCTCAGGATATCAAAGAGCACCCAGCAACTATGACTATTCAAGCAGGGAACAGCTGTGAGGGCCAGAGGCCAGCTCCCCTACCCAGTGAGGGAAGGAAGTCCTTATGTCTGCATTGACCCCTCCTGCTATACCACTGATGGTTCACAGACAGGATTACAAAGAAGAGGTTTTGCAGTTGGTCCCAGATAATCTTTTAATGTCACAAAAAGCTGAGCCAAAGCCAAGAATACATTCAGTTCAGTTCAGTCGCTCAGTCGTGTCCAACTCTTTGAGACCCCATGGACTGCAGGACACCAGGCCTCAGCTTACTCAAACTCATATCTATTGAGTCGGGGATGCCATCCAATCATCTCATCCTCTGTCATCCCCTTCTCCTCCCGCCTTCAATCTTTCCCAGCATCTGAGTCTTTTCAAATGAGTCAATTCTTCACATCAGGTGGCCAATGTATTGGAGTTTCAGCTTCAGCATCAGTCCTTCCAATGAATATTCAGGACTGATTTTGTTTACACTGGACTGGTTGGATCTCCTTGCAGTCCAGAGGACTCTCAAGAGTCTTCTCCAACACCACAGTTCAAAAGCATCAATTTTTTGGCACTCAGCTTTCTTTATAGTCCAACTCTCACATAACCATAGCTTTGACTACATGGACCTTTGTGGCAAAGTAATGTCTCTGCTTTTTAATATGCTGTCTACATTGGTCATAGCTTTTCTTCCAAGGAGTAAGCATCTTTTAAAATTTCATGACTGCAGTCACCCATCTGCAGTGACTTTGGAGCTCAAAAAAATAAAGTCTTTCACTGTTTTATCTATTTCCCCATCTATTTGCCGTGAAGTGATGGGACTGGATGCCATGATCTTAGTTTTCTGAATGTTGAGTTTTAAGCCAGCTTTTTCACTCTCCTCTTTCATTTTTATCAAGAGGTTCTTTAGTTCTTCTTCACTTTCTGCCATAAGGGTGGTGTCATCTGCATATCTGAGGTTATTGATATTTCTCCTGGCAATCTTAATTCCAGCTTGTACTTCATCCAGTCCAGCATTTCTCATGATGTACTCTGCATATAAGTTAAATAAGCAGAGTGACAATATACAGCCTTGACGTACTCCTTTTCCTATTTGGAACCAGTCTGTTGTTTCATGTCCAGTTCTAACTGTTGCTTCTTGACCTACATACAGATTTCTCAGGAGGAAGGTCAGGTGGTCTGGTATTCCCATCTCTTGAAGAATTTTCCAGTTTGTTGTAATCCACACAGTCAAAGGCTTTGGCATAGTCAATAAAGCAAAAATAAATGTTTTTCTGGAACTCTCTTGCTTTTTCGATGATCCAGTGGATGTTGTGAATTTGATCTCTGGTTCTTCTGCCTTTTCTAAATCCAGCTTGAACATCTGGAAGTTCACGGTTCACGTATTGTTGAAGCCTGGCTTGGAGAATTTTGAGCATTACTTGCTAGAGTGCAAGATGAGTGCAATTGTGTGGTAGTTCGACATTCTTTGGCATTGCCTTTCTTTGGGATTGGAGTGAAAACTCACCTTTTCTAGCCCTGTGGCCACTGCTGAGTTTTCCAAATTTGCTGACATACTGAGTGCAGCACTTTCACAGCATCATCTTTTAGGATTTGAAATAGCTCAACTGGAATTCTATCACCTCCACTAGCTTTGTTCGTAGTGATGGTTCCTAAGGCCCATGTGACTTTGCATCCCAGGATGTCTGGCTCTAGGTGAGTGATCACACCATCATGATTATCTGGGTTGTGAAGATCTGTTTTGTATAGTTCTGTGTATTCTTGCCACCTCTTCTTAATATCTTCTGCTTCTGTTAGGTCATACCATTTCTGTCCTTTATTGAGCCCATCTTTGCATGAAAAGTTCCTTTGGTGTCTCTAATTTTCTTGAAGAGATCTCTAGTCTTTCCCACTGTATTGTTTTCCTCTATTTCTTTGCACTGATCACTGAGGAAAGCTTTCTTGTTTCTCCTTGCTAGTCTTTGGAACTCTGCATTCAGATGGGTATATCTTTCCCTTTCTCCATTGCCTTTTTCTTCTCTTCTTCTCATAGCTATTTGTAAAGCCTCCTCAGACAACCATTTTGCCTTTTTGCATTTCCTTTTCTTGGGGATGTTCTTGATCCCTGCCTCCTGTACAACATCATGAACCTCCATCCATAGTTTATCAGGCACTCTGTCTATCAGATATAGTCCCTTAAATCTATTTCTCACTTCAACTGTATAGTCATAGCGGATTTGATTTAGGTCATACCTGAATGGTCTAGTGGTTTTCCCACTTTCTTCAATTTCAGTCTGAATGTGGCAATAAGCAGTTCATGATCTGAGCCACAGTCCGCTGCTGGTCTTGTTTTTGCTGACTGTATAGAGCTTCTCCATCTTTGGCTGCAAAGGATATAATCAATCTGATTTTGGTGCTGACCATCTGGTGATGTCCATGTGTAGAGTCTTATCTTGTGTTGTTGGAAGAGGGTGCCTGCTATGACCAGTACATTCTCTTGGCAGAACTCTATTAGCCTTTGCCCTGCTTCATTCTGTACTCCAAGGCCAAATTTGCCTGTTACTCCAGGTATTTCTTGACTTCCTACTTTTGCACTCAAGTCCCCTATAATGAAAAGGACATCTTTTTTGTGTGTAAGTTCTAGAAGGTCTTGTAGGTCTTCATAGAACCATTCAACTTCAGCTTCTTCAGCATTACTGGTCGAGGCATAGACTTAGATTACTGTGATACTGAATGGTTTGCCTTAGCAATGAACAGAGATCATTCTGTCATTTTTGAGATTCCATCCAAGTACTGCATTTCGGACTCTTTTACTGACTATGATGGCTACTCCATTTCTTCTAAGGGATTCTTGCCCACAGTAGCTGAGTGGCACTGGAACGGCAGCTGCACAGTGCTGGAGTGACTGTAAGGAGATAACCAATGTCCAAGGCCAGAGAAGCCCCAGCAAGATGGTAGGCACTGGTGCGGTGACTGCACAGCACTGGAGTGACTTTGAGGAGATACTGTATGTCCAAGGGCTAAGGAGAAGCCCCAGCAAGATGGTAGGAGGGCCAAAATCGTGTTTAGAACCAAACCCCTTACCCGCCAGAGACACTCAGAGGGCTCAGACATACCTTGTGTGCACAGGTCCCAGAGACCCCACAGAGACTGAGACAGAACTGTGTTTGAGTGTCTCCTGAGGAGGTATGGGTTAGCAGAGGGCTGCAGTAGGGGCAGGGGCTCTGTATGCAGTAGACTTGGGTATGGCATAAGCCCTCTTGGAGGAGATTGCCATTGACCCCACCATACAGCCACCAGAATTTACACAGGTGGGAAACAAACTCTTGGCAGGCACAAACAGAACCTTGTGCGCACCAGGACCCAGGAGAAAGGAGCAGTGACCCCACAAGAGACTGACCCAGACTTGCCCAGGAGTGTCCAGGAGTCGGTGGTGGCCTGCTGCAGGGTTGGGGGCACTGAGAGTATCAGTGCATACATGGGACCTTTTGAAGGAGATTGCCATTATCTTCATTACCTCCACCATAGTTTGGCCCCAGGTCAAATAACAGGGAGGGAACACAGCCCCACCCATCAACAGAAAATTAGATTAAAGATTTATTTAGCATGGCCCCTCCATCCAAGACCCAGTTTCCCCCTGTCAGTCTCTCCCATCAGGAAGCTTCCATAAGCCTCTTATCCTTGTCCATCAGAGGGCAGACAGACTGGAAACCACAATCACAGAAAACTAACCAATATGATCACATGGACCACAGCCTTGTCTAATTTAATGAAACTATGAACCATGCAGTGTAGGGCCACCCAAGATGGACGGGTCATGGTGGAGAGTTCTGATAAAATGTGGTCCACTGGAAAAGGGAATGGCAAACCACTTCAGTATTCTTGCCTTGAGAACCCCATGAAGAGTATGAAAAGGCAAAAAGATACAACACTGAAAAATGAACTCTCCAGGTCAGTAGGTGCCCGATATGCTACTGGAGAACAGTGAAGAAATAACTCCAGAAAGAATGAAGAGACGGAGCCAAAGCAAAAACAGCACCCAGTTGTGGATGTGACTGGTGACAGAAGCAAGGTCCAATGCTGTAAAGAGCAATATTACATAGGAACCTGGAATGTTGGGTCCATGAATCAAAGCAAATTGGAAGTGGTCAAACAGGAGATGGCAAGAGTGAACATTGACATTTTAGGAATCAGCGAACTAAAATGGACTGGAATGGGTGAATTTAATTCAGATGACCATTATATCTACTACTGTGGGCAAGAATCCCTTAGAAGAAATGGAATAGCCATCATAGTCAACAAAAGAATACATTATGAAGTCTCAAATTATCAGTTCTACCTTTGGGATAAGATGTATACCATGCACCAAAATTAAGGTCAAGAGACAAATCTTTTCAAACATATATATATATGTACAAGTTTTTTTCTTATGTACACTCATAAATATATATGTATGTATGGTGTATGTGTATGTGTGTTGCTTGGGGCTCAGTTCTGGACAAATAGCTTTGAAATGTCTATTAAACATCCAAACAGAGATGTCAAGTAGGTGGCTGAATATATGGTTTTAAGAGTTAAGGAGAATGGTCTAGGCTGGAGACATTTACTTGGACACTGCGGTAAGTAAAACAATGTTCTTCCAAAGATGTCTATGACCTAATCCTCAAAACTTGTGAAAATATTCTCTTAAATGGCAAAAAAAGACTTGGCAAATGTGGTTAGGGTATGGACCTTGAGGTGGGGAGATTATCCTGGATTATATGAGTGGACCCAATCTTATCGGATGGGACCTTAAAAGCAGAGAATTTTTCTCAGCTGTGGTGAGAGAGAGCTGACAAAGGAAGAAGATTCAGAGATATAAGATTTGGATAAAGAATAAAACAAACTAAGGAACGTAGATTCCATCCTGAGGGAAATCAGTCCTGAATGTTCATTGAAAGGACTGATGCTGAAGCTGAAACTCCAATACTTTGGCCACCTGATGCAAAGAACTGACTCATTGGAAAAGACCTAGATCCTGTAAAGATTGAAGGTGGGAGGAGAAGGGGATGACAGAGGATGAGATGGTTGGATGGCAGCACTAACTCAATGGGCATGAGTTTGAGTAAACTCCAGGAGCTGGTGATGGATAGGGAGGCCTGGCATGCTGCAGTCCATGGAGTCACAAAGAGTCTGACACGACTGAGTGATTGAACTGAACTGAAATGAAGGAATGTAGAAGGCCTCTAGAAGATGAAAAAAAAAACAAAGAAATGGATTCTCCCTTGGCGACTCCAGAAAGGAACACAGCTCTGTTGACAAGTTACTGTAGCCCAGTGAGACTGTGTCAAATTTCTAACCTAAAAAGCTGTAAAATAATAAATCAGTGTTGTTTTAAGCCACTAAGTTTCTGGTAATTTGTTACAGCAGCAAAGGAAAACTAATGCCAGCATCATTAATATATAGATAGTATTTAAATCCATAAAAAGGGATAAATAGAGACAGAAAAGAGAAGAGGTCTTGGGGACTGAGTTTTTTTAAGTTTGAATATTAAGTCAGAGAAATGAGAAAGACCCAACTGAGCATGAGGCAGAAGAAAACATAAGAAAGCGATATTCTAGAAGCCAAATGAAGAGTTGGTGTCACCTGTGGCTGAAGGGCTAGGTGAAATGAGAGCAGAATTAGGAAACAAGACAGAAGAGGGAGAGCACATGTGCTCAGGCCAGCTGGCACACAGAAGGAAAAGAGTGGACCCTGGTCCTCACCACTCAAGCCACAATGATGGGAGAGACACACAAATGGCACCCACTCAAGAATGTGACTTCGTCACACACAGGGACTCCAGTTACCAGCACACATGGCCCAACAAGAATCCTGGAACATTTCCAAAAGATCATCACTCTTTCCCATTGGGGGAGGGAAGGTGTGAACGTCAGCAGCAAGAAGACAGAGGAACAGGAAGACTTTCAACTTTCACTTACAGACCTACACTATTGTCTCTCCTTTTACCATATGATATAGTATGAGACGTCCAAGGCCCTAACTTGTGAAATGGCACATATTCCAAGTCCAAGAGAGTTAACATTTTATCTCAAGAGCAGTAAACAGTTTTTCCTTAGGAAAAAATATGAGGTCATCAAAATAAAAATACACAACCTTCCAGGACCTGACATTCCATGTCAGTCATAGCCTCAGAACAACCTTTTATGTTTTCCCTTCCTTTGCCCCAAAACTCATGTTAGTTACACATCTACAAAAGACTGAATGAAATCATGTATGAAGGACCCTTGTGGCCTGTGACAAATATAGTCCATGCAACACTGCCTCATGCTGACTTATAATGACTTGTTCAGCTGTTGATCTTCTCCACTAGACTGAGAGGTCCTCAAAGAGGTGAGACTGTGCCCTTTCATCATTGAATAGTAAAAACAATAATCCATTAACTACTTGTTCATTGAACTAGTAATACGTGTCAGACACAATGCTAATTGTTTTCAGGCATTTAACCCTGACTTTCCTGGTGGCTCTGTCGGTAAAGTGTCTGCCTATGATGTGGGAGACCCGGGTTCAAATCCTGGGTTGGGGAAGATCTCCTGGAGAAGGAAATGGCAACCCACTCCAGTATTCTTGCCTGGAAAATCCCATGGACGGAAGAGCCTGATAGGCTACAGCTCATGGGGTCGCAAAGAGTCGGACACGACTGAGCAACTTCACTTTCACTTTCAACCTTCACACAACCCTAGGAGATGGTATTATTTACTTCATTTCTCAGAAAAGAAACTTGATATTCAGAAACATTAAGAAACTCACGTAATAGTCAAACTAACATAGAGAGTGGCAGAGTTACTCAATGCCAAATTCTGTGCTGAATAAAGCCACCTCCAAATACATTCACATCCTAATTCCTGGAATGCATGAGTTACCTTCTATGAAAACTATGATTTTGCAGGTATGAATAAGGATTTTAAGGTGAGGAGATTATGCTGGACTATCCAGGGCTCAATGTAATCACAAGAATCCCTGTAAGAGGGAAAGAGGAGATCATATTGAATAGCAGGAGATGTGACAACAGAAACAGGAAGTGAAGTGATTCAAGGAAGGAGCCATGAACCAGGGAATGCAGGCAGCCTCTAGAAACTGGAAAAGACAAGGAAACAGACTTTTCCCTAGAGCCTTGAGAAGGACACACCTGCCAATACCTTGATTTTAGATTTCTGACCTCCAGAACAGGAAGATAGTAAATTTGTGCTTACGACACTAAGTACCTGGTTACAGTAGCCATGGGAAACTGACACAGCGCTCTGTGCCTCTGTCCTTATATGTCCCATCATCCTCATGACCTAAGGGAGGCAAAGGATGTTTGCTAAGTCAATTACAAATGAGAAAGGGATCTTCCTCTAAGAATTCTCCTACCTGACCCAACCCAAATTTCTGACCAGGAGAATAAAGCCTTCCTCAAACAGAGGCAGGTGAAAGCAGCCCAAGTATGTCTGGGGTGATACTGGTGGTTTTTTAATTACTAAGTTGAATGGATATGCTAGTTACAGGCTGAAGCTCATGCTATGCCAGTCAGTGTGCCCTTAGAAGACATGACAAAATGCAACCCTAATTTACTGCAATAATTTAAAGCCATGGGGGCTGGAGGGAGGTAGGAGATGAGGGGAATTGAGTATTTTTATGTTCTACTTCCTGCAACAGTGCATTAAACATCACAGTGATTCAGCTGAAATTATAAGCAGCATGTGTAAAAAGATGAAATCATATTTTACAACCTAATTCCTTTATAAAAATTATTTCATAGCAAATTAGAACAATGAATACACTTGTACATACAGCAAATGCACATAATTCTACCTTCCTATTTCTCTGAGATCATTACGGTCCATTCTTTTTTTTTTTTTTTTCCCCTGTAATAATTGCCGTTTTATTCCTCTGGCTAAGAGATCCAGAGGTATTTTGAGGTTTACATTTTTTTAATAGTTCTATCATCAAGAGTTTAGGTGCCCCCATTGACTTTATAAGCTGGTTGCAAATTATTTGATTGACTCTTAATAAAAAAAAACTTTCTCTTCATGTGTGTGATGTGTTCATTAAAAAAATGCATTTAAGAAATAAAAAACATCACACAGAAACAAGTACAGTTAAATTTCTGATATATGCATGTACATATACACACACAATTTGAGACTTTGCCGTGACAGCGCATGAGCGCGGCCGAGAGGAGCTACCCGGCGCCCAAGGGCAGGGGCGGTGACCAAGAGGAGCTACCCTCATCAGAGGTAAGGAGCAGCGGCTGCACTTTGCTGGAGCAGCTGTGAAGAGAGACCCCACGTCCAAGGTAAGAGAAACCCAAGTAAGACGGTAGGCACTGAGAGAGGGGATCAGAGGGCAGACAGACTGAAACTACAATCACAGACAACTAGCCAATCTGATCACACGGACCACAGCCTTGTCTAACTCAATGAAACTAAGCCATACCGTGTGGGGCCACCCAAGATGGCCGGGTCATGGTGGAGAGGTCTGACAGAACGTGGTCCACTGGAGAAGGGAATGGCAAACCACTTCAGTATTCTTGCCTCGAGAACCCCATGAACAGTATGAAAAGGCAAAAAGATAGGACACTGAAAGATGAACTCCCCAGGTCAGTAGGTGCCCAATATGCTACTGGAGATCAGTGGAGAAATAACTCCAGGAAGAATGAAGGGATGGACCCAAAGCAAAAACAACACCCAGTTGTGAATGGGACTGGTGATGGAAGCAGGGTTCGATGCTGTAAAGAGCAATATTGCATAGGAACCTGGAATGTTAAGTGCATGAATCAAGGCAAATTGGAAGTGGTCAAACAGGAGATGACAAGAGTGAACATGGACATTCTAGGAATCAGTGAACTAAGATGGACTAAAATAGGTGAATTTAACTCAGATGACCATTATATCTACTACTGTGGGCAGGAATTCCTTAGAAGAAATGGAATAGCCATCATAGTCAACAAGAGTCCAAAATGGATGCAATCTCAAAAACGACAGAATGATCTCTGTTTGTTTCCAAGGCAAACCATTCAATGTCACGGTAATCCAAGTCTATGCCCTGACCAGCAACACTGAAGAAGCTGAAGTTGAACAGTTCTATGAAGACCTACAAGACCTTCTAGAACTAACACCCAAAAAAGATGTCCTTTTCATTATAGGGGACTGGAATGCAAAAGTTGGAAGTCAAGAAACACAGCAACACTGAAGAAGCTGAAGTTGAACAGTTCTATGAAGACCTACAAGACCTTCTAGAACTAACACCCAAAAAAGATGTCCTTTTCATTATAGGGGACTGGAATGCAAAAGCAGGAAGTCAAGAAACACCTGGAGTAACAGGCAAATTTGGCCTTGGAGTACAGAATGAAGCAGGGCAAAGGCTAACAGAGTTCTGCCAAGAGAACGCACTGGTCATAGCAAACACCCTCTTCCAACAACACAAGAGAAGACTCTACACATGGACATCACCAGATGGTCGACACTGAAATCAGATTGATTATATCCTTTGCAGCCAGAGATGGAGAAGCTCTATACAGTCAGCAAAAACAAGACTGGGAGCTGACTGTGGCTCAAATAATGAATTCCTTATTGCCAAATTCAGACTTAAATTGAAGAAAGTGGAGAAAAGCACTAGACCATGCAGATGGTGACTGCAGCCATGAAATTAAAAGACGCTTACTCCTTGGAAGGAAAGTTATGACCGACCTAGATAGCATATTCAAAAGCAGAGACATTACTTTGCCAACAAAGGTTCGTCTAGTCAAGGCTATGGTTTTTCCTGTGGTCATGTATGGATGTGAGAGTTGGACTGTGAAGAAGGCTGAGTGCCGAAGAATTGATGCTTTTGAACTGTGGTGGTGGAGAAGACTCTTGAGAGTCCCTTGGACTGCAAGGAGATCCAACCAGTCCATTCTGAAGGAGATCAGCCCTGGGATTTCTTTGGAAGGAATGATGCTAAAGCTGAAACTCCAGTACTTTGGCCACCTCATGCGAAGAGTTGACTCATTGGAAAAGACCCTGATGCTGGGAGGGATTGGGGGCAGGAGGAGAAGCGGATGGCAGAGGATGAGATGGCTGGATGGCATCACTGACTCGATGGACGTGAGTCTGAGTGAAGTCCAGGAGTTGGTGATGGACAGGGAGGCCTGGCGTGCTGCGATTCATGGGGTCGCAAAGAGTCAGACATGACTGAGCGACTGAACTGAACTGAACTGATATACCTGAATATGCTGCTTTGTAACCTGCTATGTTGGAATGAACATATTTTCATGCATATGTGTGAAATTTCCCAATCGAAAAATAGACCTAGAGAATGTGTCAAAATACAAAATGCAGATGCTGATAACAAGGAAAACTACCTAAAACAAAACTCCACCAGATGATCAAAATAAAGCAAAAATCAAAGATACATCAGGAAATGCTAACAGAAAGCAGGGGCCAGATTTTAATATCGGACAAAAAAGAATTCAAGGCCTAAACCACATGGGATATGGATGGCTGCGTGAATGTCTTTGCTTCCAATGCATCATCACAAACATGCTTCTTATTCTTTTTATGTCTTCCCTAAGCCTTTCCAACTCATCTGTTCCTTTTGTCATTTCTTCAGGGTCTAAATGCTTAATAGGAGCATCCTCTTTATATCCCTAACCAGGCTGAGTCAGCCCTCCTCTAAGGTTTCCTTCTGCTTCCTGGCTTAAACCTTCTTCAGAAGGTTGAGGATTTCTTTCTGCCTCCTGTGGTACAGCTTCCAAAGGGCGGTCTTCCTCAGCCTGTGGCATTTTCTGTGGTTTTCCTTTATTTTCTTCACAAGACTTTTGCATGTTGAGTATTTTTCAATTTCCTTTTTGAATAAATTAACCCTGCAGGGATCCAGGGAATTTTCCTCCATCTTCCCTCAGTCAATTTGGGTGGCTCCCCAAAGACCAAGAGTCTGGTTCCCTTCAAGCAAGGAGTGGGTGACTCAAGTTATTTCTAAATTGTTTCTGTGTCTCTCTTGGGATCCTCAACTAGCTCTGGTCCATTCTTTAAACAAAGAAGATGGCATCTTCTCTACTGGTATCCATAAGGAGGCAGTTTTCCAAATTAATAAATTGAATGTACCTCATAGTTTAGCTCCTTTAGAAACAAAGAGCTGGAAGTCTGAACACTTGAGGCTTCACAAGTGATTCATTGTGCCGTGAAGGATTATTTTCCCTTCCTGTATCCCAGTTTCTCTAGTCAGGTTAAAATCCTACACTTAGTAAAAACCTCAAAACAGTTTTTGAGCTTTTAACAGCAAGTATTAACAGAAGTGAGGGCTTCCCTGGCTCAGACGGTAAAGAATCCGCCTGTAATGCAGGTGACCCGGGTTCAATCCCGGGGTTGGGAAGACCCCCTGGAGAAGGAAAGGGCAACCCACTCCAGTATTCTTGCCTGGAGAATCCCACGGACACAGGAGCCTGGTGGGCTATAGTCCATGGGGTCACAAAGAGTTGGACACGACTGAGTGACTATACAAGATATGACAATTAACCTAAACAGAACTAAAGCAATCATTTAGAACTGAATCTCAAATTCACAAAGGTTTGTATTCCATAATCTATTTGTAGCTGACACAGAAGGTAAAATAAATTATTGGGTAAGTCTAAGGTAAAATCAGTCACTGCCCTCGGTCTAGTCTTCTGACTGGACTGGCAATCCCCATGGTGTTCCCAGCTTGCCTGGTTTTGCAGCCAAGGTCCCCAGGGGTCTTGAGCGCTTTAGAATCTGAATAAATCACACATCCTAAGGGTCCATTGAGACCACCAGAAACTCAATTTATTTTTGACCTGAGACAAGATTTTATTGCTTCTCAGATTAACAGTTAAAAATGGTTTGCTTTTCTGCCTCTGGGGTGTTAGTTTGATATATAAGGCAGAGAGATTATTAAATCTTCGCTGCCTTCCAAAGATGTAAATTAAACCACAGCATCTCCTTAGCCACCTCCCCTGTATGAGCTGGAGATTTATTATTAACTTGTCACTCTCGCATGCTCATCAAAACAAGTAGCACCATGATTAATTACACCTGTTTATTTAAGGGTACCTGTCATTTCAACTTTCTGTAGACAGGATATTACAGTCTCTTGATTTCTTAGCTGAACTAGAGCTAAGGACTTTTAGAGGGGAAGAGAGAATCACTGTCCTCTCCTAATTATTTCCATACATATATTTGAAAGAAAGGTAGTCTATATGCAACTGCACAATGTTGTTTTCATTTTAAATGAAGCTGACATAAACCACCCATTACTTATTAAATGCTTTTCATGTACAGTAATGGTACTAGGTATCCCTAGTTCAAAGCAGTGAATAGTCCTTGCCCCCATGGAGTTTATAGCCTTGATATCCCCTTCCCAAGGCATTTGTCTCTCCATATTATGAAAACAGGAGAGAATAGAGCAACATTGAGAACCTGGATAAAAGCAAAGCAAAGCAAAACATACCCCTTCTAAGGTAAGTTTACACGAAGTGAAGTGAAAGTTGCTCAGTCGTGTCCACCTCTTTGCAACCACATGGATGTGGCCTGCCAGCGGGCTCCTCTGTCTATGGAATTCTCCAGGCCAGAATACTGCAATGGGCAGCTGTTTCTTTCTCCAGGTTTCTTCCCAACCTAGGGATCAAACCCAGGTCTCTCGCACTGCAGGAGGATTCTTTACCGTCCGAGCCACCAGGGAAGCTCAAGTTTGCACAAAATAGACACTAAATTGAACCAGGATTAATAAGACACCTGCAAGGTTCATTCCCTCCTCTGGGTCCAGTGGAGGTCTGCAGGACTGAACTACATTAAAACCATGGCATTTCACCTCTTTTTTTTCCCCTCCCTCCCTATACCTGTAATGTAACATATTATCTGATTACCTGAATACCCACTGAAGCACAGGAAGCTTTCAAATGAAATTTTAGGCAGGGCTGCCTGACCTCTGATCTGCCACAAGAAAACTTCACCTTTACCACTTTAAATTCTAGGATAGAAAGTGTGAAAGAAAGTGAAGTCGCTCAGTCATGTCTGACTCTTTGCGACCCCATGGACTGAAGCCTACCAGGCTCCTCAGTCCACGGAAATTTTTCAGGCAAGAGTACTAGAGTGGATTGCATTTTCTTCTCCAGGGGATCTTCCCGACCCAGGGGATGAACCCAGGTCTCCTGCATTGCAGGCAGATGCTTTACCATCTGAGCCACCAAGGAAGCCCAACTTTAGGATAATTACCTTTTAAAAAAAAGATTCCTGATTATATTCCTGTTTCTCTTTTTTAAAGTATTTATTATGGAAGTTGACAAAAACTACAATAAATATGAGATAATAAAATAATTATATATTATCTAGCTTCAGTAATTATCGATATTTTGTCATTCTTGTTTTTACCTATCAAATTTCTCTCTCCCTTCACCTTCATTTTTATTTTTGAGCATTTTTAAATAAATTCACACTATCATAACATTTCACTTCCAAATACATCAGAATTTATGACAAATAATATTTTTAAAAAAACATAATGTAATATCTTTATAATACTTAACTGAATAACAATATTTATACCTAAGTCCATGTTCAAATGCTCCTGATTGTGTAAAAATAATTATTTTGGACTAAAACAGGACCCAAACAAAGTCTACACATTGGATTTGGTTGATGTGTCTTTCATGTACACCTCCATGTCGTTTTGAATATAGCCAAGATGACCTTCAATATTTGATTTTTATCCAAGATAAACAAATTCATCCAAAGTTAACATATGTTCCCAGTGAAATCTCATTATGTAATATTTTCAAGGACAGGGTGATCACACAATTTACCATTCAAATAAAGAAAACTCTTGAGTGAAAGGGGGACTATACTGGTGTAAACCAGGACAAAGAGTCATCCTACCAGTAGAGATTCTGGGGGCAGGGGGTGGTGAGCAGGGTAAAAAGAAGGAGTAAGTTTGGGGTTTCTGGTTTCTACTTGGGTATCAATAGCTGGAAAAAGACCTTACAATTGAAAAAAAACATTCAACAAACTGCAAGTCAATGACCTTTCCTGAATCCATCAAAGAGCTGAAGTTGAAGAAATGTCAGCTAGCCCCAAATCTGAGAGACAAATGCCCACAGGGAGATGGGAAATGCAAGCATTTGTTTACTTGGGGCATTTGAATACTTGTAAGAAGAATTCACCTAGAATTGTATTGGTGGAGGCTAAGTACTGGCTGGTGACAGAATTTGGAGCTCTAAAGGCTGCAGATAAAGGGAACTTCACATCACTCACTGGCCCCTCTTTCAACAGATTTCAATGGGTACTCACAAAAAAATTATGACAGGAATCCTGAGAAAGCAGTCCTCATGGTACAGGCTTAGGGGAGGACAAGAGCAGCTGTGCAGGAAGGCCATGGAGCCCTGCGCAGATCCTTCTTCTCTATCTCCCCTATTTAAAAAATAATAATAATACCACTTATGTAGTAATACCACTTACATGGTATTCAAAAAAGCAAGAGAAAGAACCCACAATGCCAAGAGACAAAATAATTAAGAGAACCAGACTCACATATGACACTGATATTGGTACTATCAGATAGGAATTTTAAATAACTATGAAAAATATTGCAAAGGCTCTGGTGGAAAAAGTAGACAATACTCATTGTCAAATGAGTCATTTCAGCAGAAAGGGAAACTATAAGGAAAAAAAATGAGAGGCTAGAAATAAAAACACAGTAATAGAGATCAAGACTCTTACTGACAGTCTCTTCGGTAGACTTAACAAAGCTTAATCAGCAAATCTGAAAAATATACAAACTGAACAAAGAAAAAAACATTTAAAAATAAAAACAGTGTATAACATTCAAGAACTATAAGACAACAAATGATCTAATAGATATGCAATTACAACTCCAGAAGGAAAAAAGACAAAGACTGGGATAGAATAAATATTTTAAGGGATAATGGCTAAGAATTTCCAAAATTAATGGCATATATCAAACTATAGATCTAAACTACCAACCAAGATAAATACCCAAGTCAGATGTATACATATTAAAATTCAACCTCCGAAAACACAAAAGAAAGAGAAAATCTTGAAAGCAATCAAAGGTGGAAAAAAGACATATTAATTACTAAAGAGAAATAAATGTATTAATAACAATTACAACAGTCATCTTGTTAGAAATCATGCACCTAAAAGACAATAGTGTGACATTTTTAAAGGCCTAAACAAGAGTGACTTCATCAAGACTGTGGAGTAGGAAACACCCCCCACAAAGGGTTAACAATTAGACACCGATCCATGAATGAAAATAGCTCTGGGAGAGCTCAGGAGTCCACTTAAGAAGCATCAGCAACACAGTTCAGTTCAGTTGCTCAGTCGTGCCAACTCTTTGTGACCCCACGGACTGCAGCACACTCAGCAACACAACAGAGCCAAAAAATTGAAAATAACCATACAAAAAAGATAGGAAGAATAGTTTCATTTTGTCTGCATCAATGCCATCCCCCAGGCTGGCCCTGCTCAGTACTAAGAGGAAACTCCTCAGCCTTAGAAAGTTTCCCTCATCAATAACAGGAACCAGCTTCCCCAGCCTTCAAAAAATTAAAAATAAAACTGTCATGTAATCCAGTAATTTCCCTTCAGGGTATATACCCAAAGAAAACAAAAACACTAATTCAAATACATATATATACACACACACACACACATATATATGCATTTCCCTCATAGCTCAGTTGGTAAAGAATCCACCTGCAATTCAGAACCTGGTTTGATTCCTGGGTCAGGAAGATCCACTGGAAAAGGGATAGGCTACCCACTCCAGTATTCTTGGGCTTCCCTTGTGGCTCAGCTGATAAAGAATCCACCTGCAATGTGGGAGACCTGGGCTCGATCCCTGGGTTGGGAAGATCCCCTGGAGAAGGGAAAGCCTACCCACTCCAGTATTCTGGCCTGGAGAATTCCATGGACTGTATAGTCCATGGGGTTTCAGAGTCAGACACGACTGAGCAACTTTCACTTTCATGTTCAATGTTCACTGCAGCATTAAATTTAGAATAGCCAAGATACGGAAGCAAGCTATCCATCAACAGATGAGTGGATGAAGGATATGTGGTGTATATACAATGGATTACTCAGTCATAAAAAAAATAACTTTGCCATCTGTGACAACATGGTTGGATCTAAATGGTATTATGTTAAGTGAAATATTAATAAGTCAGAGAAAGACAACCTATGATCTCATTTATATGTAGAATATACAAAATTAAAAATGTAAAAGTGAGGTCCCGTGACCTATACAGGGAATATAGGTCCCAGGTCCCAGGTCCCCAGGACTGAATTTTCATGCAGTCGAAAATTCAAGTATAACATTACAGTCACCTTCCATATACATAGTTCCACAACCACGAATTCAAACAACTGTGGATAGTGTAGTATATGTATATAATATGTATTAAGTGAAAGAAATCCACATGTAAGTAGACCCATATAGTTCAAATCCATGTTGGTCAAGAGTCAACTGTCTGTAGTTAATACTGTAATCTTGAAAGTTGCCAAGAAAGTAGATCTTCAAAGTTCTCACTGTAAGAAAAAGAAAATTTGTAACTTATGTATGATGACAAATGCTAACTAGTGGTGGTGGTCATTTTGCAATATATACATATACTGAATCACTATGCTGCACACTTGAAATAATGTTATATATAAATTATACCTCAATTAAAAAATTTAAGCAGAAATTGATGAGTTAGAAAACAGAAATAAACAGTAAGTAAACCAAAAAAGCTGGTTCTCTGAAAATTAAGCAACAAAATAGAAAGAGTTAACCTGATTTTTAAAAGTATAAGCACACAAAAGAAAAACTCAACACAGCAATTTTTTTTTAAATTATGAGACTACTCTATGCAATTCTACAAGAGAAAATGCTTGAGAAAATTTAGATGAAATAAGCAAAACTCTAGGTAAATATATCAAAACTAACACTAATAGAAACAGAGGCTCTAAACAAATGAATTTTGTAAAAAGAAATATGTGTGCACGCACACATGCTCAGTCGAGTCTGACTCTGCAAATCCATGGTCCTCTGTCCATGGGATTTCCCACACAAGAATACTAGAGTAGATTGCCAGTTCTTCTCCAGGGGATCTTCCCAACTCAGGTATCGACCCTGCATCTCTTATGTCTCCTGCATTGGCAGGCAGATTCTTTACCACTAGAGTCCACCTGGGAAAAAGAAATATAGGAAATCATAAGAGTTCCCCTGCCAAAAACATACCAAGCTAAGCTTGTTTCACAAAGAAGTCTACTAAACCTCAAAGATTATGCAAACACTATTTAAACTACTTCAGAGAGTTGGGGAAAAAAGAAAACATCCAAATTATTTTTATAAAGCAAATATAATATTGATTACAAAACCAGAAAAATACTGCTCAATAAGACAAAGATACAAACCTATCTCATTTGTAAATATTAAAGCAAATATTGTAATTAGTATTAGCAAACAGAACCCAATAATCCATCAAGATAAAGCAGTGCTTATTTCAGAAATGTAATAAGAGTTCACTATTAGGAAATCCATTAATACAATTAATCATATTAGTAGAGCCAAAGAGAAAAATATACTCTATGCTAATCTTCACAGATTTTAAAAAATGGAAAAATTAAACACTCATTTATGCTTTTAAAAGCCTCAAAAATAGTAACTATTACCTCATTAATATAAATAAAAATAAATTTGTAAAATCTCAGCAGCTGATATAATGGGGAAAAGAGCCCCAGTTCTCAAAGTGTGGTGTGTGGACCCAAACCAAGACATTATTTATTTCCCTTTTTCACTATGTTAACAGTAAATGTAATACAAAAGCAACGAACAAAATTGCTGGTGTCAGCATAAATCACCATAGTGGCAACAAACTATACTAGAGTCATTCTTCATCACCATATTATAGTGGGGGGAGGAGAAGCCATTTTTACTTAAGAGTGCCTTTGATATAATGCATATATATGGAATCTAGAAAAATGGTACTGATGAACTTATTTGTAGAGCAGGAATACACATGCAGCCATAGAGAACAAACTTGTGGATACAGCAGGGAAAGGAGAAGGGGGAAGAAACTGAGAGCAGCACTGACATATATACACTTTTACACACTCAGTTCAGTTCAGTCGCTCAGTCATGTCCGACTCTTTGCAACCCCATGGACTGCAGCACACCAGGCCTGCCTGTCCATCACCAACTATACACACTACCATGTGTAAAACAGATAAATGGTGGGAAGCTGCTATATATAACATAGGGAACCCAGGCCAGCACTCTGTGACAACCCAGAAGGGTTGCATTGGCGGGGATTCCAAGAGGGAGGGGATATATACATACTTAAAAGAAGCTTACTCCTTGGAAGGAAAGTTATGACCAACCTAGATAGCATATTCAAAAGCAGAGACATTACTTTGCCAACAAAGGTCCGTCTAGTCAAAGCTATGGTTTTTCCTGTGGTCATGTATGGATGTGAGAGTTGGACTGTGAAGAAAGCTGAGCGCCGAAGAATTGATGCTTTTGAACTGTGGTGTTGGAGAAGACTCTTGAGAGTCCCTTGGACTGCAAGGAGATCCAACCAGTCCATTCTGAAGGAGATCAGCCCTGGGATTTCTTTGGAAGGAATGATGCTAAAGCTGAAATTCCAGTACTTTGGCCACCTCATGAGAAGAGTTGACTCATTGGAAAAGACTCTGATGCTGGGAGGGATTGGGGGCAGGAGGAGAAGGGGACGGCAGAGGAAGAGATGGCTGGATGGCATCACTGACTCGATGGACATGAGTCTGAGTGAAGTCCAGGAGTTGGTGATGGACAGGGAGGCCTGGCGTGCTGCGATTCATGGGGTCGCAAAGAGTCGGACATGACTGAGAGACTGAACTGAACTGATGGCCGATTCACACTGTTGTACAGCAGAAACCAACACAACATTGTAAAACAATTATCCTTCAATTACAAATAAACAAAATAAAATATTTTAAAAAAGAATATCTTTGACGAAGTAATAAACATGATGAATTTCATTAAGTCTCGACCCCTGAGCACACGTCTTTAATATTCTAGGAGAAGAAATGGAAACTATACCCAAAGCACTTCTGCTGCATATCCAAGCATGATGGCTGTCTTCAGGAAAAGCATTTGTGAGACTGAGTTGTAAATTGAAGCTTTACACTTTTCATGGAATACCATTTTTACCTTAAAGAACAACCAGCAGATAAACTGTAGTTATTCAGACGTATTTTTGACAGATATTTTCTCAAAAATTGATAAAATGATCTATCACTTCAAGGAAAACAACTGACAATATTTGCTGCCATAACATTCAAGCACACAAGTGAAAATCAGAATTTAAGAAAAATTTTGTTCACCATCGTGAGCATGAGTTTCTCAGTAGTTAGATTACGTTGGAGACATTAGTTGAGATGTTTAAAAATGTGATTCTTTTTTGATACCATATAATCAAATGTGTCAACATTTGCAAGATCTGCAAAACTAAAGGAACTGATATTTTCCAAAGGACAAATTCATGGCATTACAAAACCAAGTGTGGGTTTTGTGAGGGACCCACTCAAAGCTCAAGACAGACCAATGGATATTAGTGTAACAGAGTATAAAAGGACATTAATTTACTTTAACATTCTTCATTGCAACTGAATTTTAAGAAACTATCATCTGTCAGATTCTGGTGTGGCATCAGAGAATATTCCTAACTACCTAAAGGGGCTGCTTAATACTCCTCCCTTTCCAACCACATAGCTATGTGAGGCCAGATGTTAAGTACTTCAACAAAACAAAAACTGTGTTGCGACAGACTGAATGTAAGAACAGATATGAGAACCTAGCAGTCTTCTATTAAAACACATAAACAAAAAAAGATTTGGAAAAATGTAAACAATGCCATGCTTCTCATGACTTTTGTTTGGAAAATTATTTTTCATAAAAAAATATTTAACATAAAAGTTTTATCATTATTTTTGAATTAATAAAACATTTCTCAGTTTAAATTTCTGATATGGAAAATATCAACAGATATAACTCCCATAAACTAAAGTTCTTTGGATTCCTCAATAATTTTTAAAAGGGTAAAAGGGTCTTGAGACCAAGTTTGAGAAGCACAGTACTACAGACATTCCCACTAAGGTCAGGATGGTAGCAGGTATGGGCAGAAATTATAAAAGATGGAACTGAGTTGTGCCAGAAAGTATGGAAATTATCAGAGATTGAATTATTTAAAAAATAACCTAGTATCAACTTGAAGGATCCTCTCTCTGACCCACCCATGCCAATTAGGATAACTTGAGCATCAAATGAAAACAATAACTGTAATTCATTAAGATACATCTAAATAAGCACCCAGAAGTTTCTAAAGATAATTTTTTTTAAAAACTATAAAAAAATTTTCACTGGTCACCCCTAGAAGTTACTAAGACACCATCTTACTTATCTGAAAACTGATGAAGTGTTTTTTTAAATTAAGTATTTATAAGACCAGAAACTATAAAACTCCTAGAAGAAAATATTTTTGGATCTGTCTTCTACTACAAAGGAAACAAAAGCAAAAATAAATGGGACCATATTAAAAGCTTTTACACAGCAAAACAAACAAACAAACAAACAAATCCCATCAACAAGAAAAAAAAGTTCTACTGAATGGTAGAAGATATTTGCAAATGATATGACTGTGGAAAATTCTTCAAGAGATGGGAATATCAGACCACCTTACCTATCTCCTGAGAAATCTGTATCCAGGTCAAGAAGCAACAGTTAGAACTGGACATGGAACAAGAGACTGGTTCCAAATTGGAAAAGGAGTATGTCAAGGCTGTATATTGTCACCCTGCTTATTTAACTTATATGCAGAGTACATCATGAGAAATGCCAGACTGGATGAAACACAAGCTGGAATCAAGATTGCTGGGAGAAATATCAATTACCTCAGATATGCAGATGACCCCACACTTATGGCAAAAAACAAAGAGGCACTAAAGAGTCTCTTGTTGAAAGTGAAAGAGGAGAGTGAAAAAGCTGGCTTAAAACTCAACATTCAAAAGATTAAGATCATGGCATCCAGTCCCATCACTTCATGGCAAATAGATGGGGAAATGGAAACAGTGAGAGACTTTATTTTCTTGGGCTCCAAAATCACTGTAGATGATGACTGCAACCATGAGATTAAAAGACGCTTGCTCCTTGGAAGAAAAGCTATGACAAACCTAGACAGCATATTAAAACGCAGAGACATTACTTTGCCAACAAAGGTCTGTCTAGTCAAAGCAATGGTTTTCCTAGCAGTCATGTACAGATATGAGAGTTGGACCACAAAGAAAGCTGAACACTGATGATTGATGTTTTTGAACTGTGGTGTTGGAGAAGACTCTTGAGAGAGTCCCTTGGACAGCAAGAAGATCAAACCAGTCCATCTTAAAAGAAATCAGTCCTGAATATTCATTGGAAGGACTGATACTGAAGCTGAAGCTCCAATACTTTGGCCACCTGATGCAAAGAACTGAAGATAATTTTGAAAAGACCCTGATGCTAGGAAAGATTGAAGGCAGGAGGAGAAGGGGACAACAGAGGATGAGATGGTTGGATGGCATCACTGACTCGATGGACATGGGTTTGAGCAAGCTCCAGGAGTTGGTAATGGACAGGCAAGCCTGGTGTGCTGTAGTCTATGGGCTCACAAAGAGTCGGACACAACTGAGCGACTGAACTGAACTGATGACTGATAAGGGATTAATATCTGAAATATATAAACAGCTCAAATTCAATATATTAAAAAAAAAAAACCTGATTTAAAAACAAACATACAAAAAAACACCTGATTTTAAAATGGGCAGATGATCCGAACAGGCATTTTTCCAGATATACAGATGGCTAACAGGCACATCGGAGAAGGCAATGGCACCCCACTCCAGTACTCTTGCCTGGAAAATCCCATGGATGGAGGAGCCTCGTAGGCTGCAGTCCATGGGGTCACTAGGAGTCGGATACGACTGAGCGACTTCACTTTATTTTTTCACTTTCATGCATTGGAGAAGAAAATGGCAACCCACTCCACTGTTCTTGCCTGGAGAATCTCAGGGACGGTGGAGCCTGGTGGGCTGCCGTCTATGGGGTCGCACAGAGTCGGACACGACTGAAGCGACTTAGCAGCAGTAGCAGCAGCAACAGGCACATGGAAAGATGCTCACTATCACTCATCAGAGAAATGCTAATCAAAACCACAATGAGATCTCACCTCACCCAATCAGAATGGCTATCTTCAAAATGATCACATATAACATGTTGGCAATGATGTGAAGAAAAGGGAACCCTTGTATGTTGTTGGTGGGACGGTAAACTGGTGCAGCCGCTAAGAAAAACAATATGGAGGCTCCTCAAGAAATTAAATATAGAACTACCATATGATCCAGCAATTCCACTCCTAGGTATTTGTCTAAAGAAAACAAAAACACTAGTTCAAAAATATGCATGCACCCCAAAGTTCATAGCAGCATTATATACAATAGACAAGACATGGAACAACCTAAGTGTCCATCAATAGATGGGTAGATAAAGAAGATGTAGTATACATACACAATGGAATTCTACTCAGCCATAAAAAAGAGCAAAATTTTGCTATTTCTAGCAACATGGATGAACCTAGAGAATATTAAGTTTAGTGAAATATGTTAGAAAGACAAATACTATATGTTATGTTGTATGTGGACTCTAAAAATTAAACTAGTGAATATAACAAAAAAGAAACTGACAGGGACTTCCCTGGTGGTCCAACGACTAGGACTCTACATTCCCAATGCAGCAGGCCAGGGTTTGATGCCGCTCATGAAATTAGACCCCACACACCACAACTAAGACCCTGAGCAGCTAAATAAATAAATAAAATTATTTTTTAAAAAAGAAACTGACTGACAGATATAGAGAACAAACTAGTGGTTTCCAGTGGGGGACAAATGCAGGGAGGGAAAAACAGGGGTAGGGAATTAAGAGGTAACAGACTACTATGTATAAATTAAATAAGCTACAAGGATGTATTGTACAGCATAGTGAATACAGCCAATATTTTTATACTACAAATGGAGTATAAACCACAAAAATTTTGAATCACTATGTTGTATACTTGAAACTAATATTATATATCAACTAACCTCAATTTTTATGAGGTTTAAATGGGGCTTCCCTGGTGGCTCAGATGGTAAAGCGTTTGCCTGCAATGAGGGAGACCCGGGTTCGATTCCTG
Organism: Bubalus kerabau; assembly: GCF_029407905.1. Taxonomy (NCBI): domain Eukaryota; kingdom Metazoa; phylum Chordata; class Mammalia; order Artiodactyla; family Bovidae; genus Bubalus; species Bubalus kerabau. The sequence goes on along the minus strand of NC_073640.1, from coordinate 42,974,580 downwards.
GGTTGGGAAGATCCCCTGGAGAAGGAAATGGCAATCCACTCCAGCACTCTTGCCTGGAAAATTCCATGGATGGAGGAGCCTGATAGGCTACAGTCCATGGGGTCGCAAAGAGTCGGACACAACTGATCGACTTCACTTCACGTTACTAATGTGGCAACCTGTAGGTAACAGGCCAATACACGCAGTATAATTAAGAGAACAGTTAATAAGATAAGTAGGTAATATATATGCAGATCTAGTAACCTCAATTTTAAAAATTAAAAATGCCTTAAGGACCTAACAGAAGCAGAAGAGATTAAGAAGAGGTGGGCAAGAATACACAGAACTATACAAAAAAAGGTCTTAATGACCCAGATCATCACTATGCTGTGGTCACTCACCTACAGGCAGACATCCTGAAGTCTGAAGTGTGATCTAAAGTAGGCCTTAGGAAGCATTACTATGAACAAAGTGCTAGAAGTGACGGAATTCCAGATGAGCAATTTCAAATCCTAAAAGATGATACTGTTAAAGTGCTTCACTCAATGTGCCAGCAAATTCAGAAAACCTGGCAGTGGCCACAGGACTAGAAAAGGTCAGTTTTCATTCCAATCCCAAAAGAAAGACAATGCCAAAGAATGTTCAAACTACCACACAATTGCACTCATTTCACATGCTAGCAAGGTCATGCTTAAAATTTTTCAAGCGAGGCTTCAACAACATGTGAACTAGGAACTTTAAGATGTACAAGCTGGATTTAGAAAAGACAAAGGAACCAGGTATCAAATTGCCAACATCCACTGAATCATAGACAAGGCAAGGGAATTCCAGAAAAATATCTACTTCTGCTTCATTGACTACATGAAAGCCTTTGACCATATTGATCACAACAAACTGTGGAAAATTATTCAAAAGATGGGAATACCAGACCACCTTACCTGTCTCCTGAGAAGCCTGTATACAGGACAAGAAGCAACAGTTAGAACTGGATGTGGAACAACAGAGTGGTTCAAAATTGGGAAAGGAGTACATCAATGCTGTATATTGTAACCCTGCTTATTTAACTTATATGCAGAGTATATCATGCTAAATGCCGGGCTGGATGACTCACAAGCTGGAATCAAGATTGCCTGGAGAAATATCAATACTCTCAGATATTCAGATGACATCACTCTTATGGCAGAAAGCAAAGAGGAACTAAAGAGCCTCCTGATGAAGGTGAAAGAAGAGTGAAAAAGTTGGCTTAAAACTCAACATTCAAAAAACTAAGATCAAAAAAAGGGCCAAAAAACTCATTTGAAAAAAAAAAAAGATGAGATGTTTGGATGGCATCACCAACTCAAAAGACATGAGTCAGAGGAAACTCTGGGAGATAGTTAAGGACAGGGAAGCCTGGCATGATGCAGTTCATGGGGGTTGCAAAGAGTTGGACACAACTGAGCAATTGAACAACAGCAAGCATTTCTCCAGCTTATCCACAACAAACTATTCAGGAAAAAAAAAAACTATTCAGAAAAAAACAAACAGCTGACTTCAAGAACATATTATAAAGTCCAATTACTACATAATATGGTTGCTGCTGCTGCTGCTGCTGCTAAGACGCTTCAGTCGAGTCTGACTCTGTGCAACCCCATAGACAGCAGCCCACCAGGCTCCACCATCCCTGGGATTCTCCAGGCAAGAACACTGGAGTGGGTTGCCAATGCCTTCTCCAATGCATGAAAGTGAAAAGTGAAAGTGAAGTTGCTCAGTCACGTCCGACTCTTAGCGACCCCATGGACTGCAGCCTACCAGGCTCCTCCGTCCATGGGATTCTTCAGGCAAGAGTACTGGAGTGTGGTGCTATTGCCTTCTCTGCATAATATGGTTAGAAACCACTAATTTGGAATTTGTTGTTGTTGTTGTTGATATTTGGTAGGGATTTTTTTTTCTTTTGGAGGTTAATTACTTTACAATATTGTATTGGTTTTGCCATACATCAACATGAATCCACCACAGGTATACACGTGTTCCCCATCCTGAACCCCCCTCCCTCCATCCCTCTGGGTCGTCCCAGTGCACCAGCCCCAAGCATCCAGCTTTAGTAGAGCTAAAAACCAATATTCAATAGAAGCTAATGTTATTAAGTGAAAGATTGATAGAAAACTTAGTAGTGTAGAAATAAAATTAGTACCTGAATCTCTAACTAATCCTAACGTCACTGAGACAGGGCAATCAGTCATTTCGTGCTTTGTGACATGATAAAAAAAAGTATACAACACAACACTGCTTACCAAGTACCGGGGCCAAAGGCAATCAATTCTCTAGATCTAACTATCAATTCACAGAAAATGTGTGGCATAGAGATACAAGTTAAAAGATAAAATAATTAGCCAAATCCAGAATGTACAAAATTATAGAAGAGTTAAATTGGCATGGAGAAGAAAATGTTGGGAGAGGGACTCAAAAGATGGAGAGACTCTGGAGACATACTAAGTATATGCAACATCTGAGCTTTATTTGGATCCTTATTTGAATCAACTGAAAAAGCCATTTTTTAGACAAACTATAAAAATTAAACACAGACTTAAGTATTGGGTGACTATTAATTTTGTCAGGTGTGGTATGTTACAGATATTTGTTTTAAAACACTCCAAGAAAAAAAAAGTGGAAGAATAAAATAAGTTTTAACAAAATATAGATAGTTATTGAAGCTGGGTGAAGGTACATGGGAGGGTTGTTACCTAGTTTTAATGTTGCATATGTTTTAAAGTTTTATGTAATTTTTAAAAAATCACATAATATTCTATAGACATCTGTATTGACAATCTGAGATATAAAATCAGTATATCATTATGCCTTGCCCTTGAGTTTGTAATTCTGGTAAAAATGAAAGAATGGAGAAAATAAAGAAAGAACAATGTAAGTACCACTAAAATGGAATATCATCTTTACAAATCGTGAATTACTAAGTTATGCTCTTAAAATTTATATAATGCTGTACACATCAACTAGCCTTCCTCAGTGATCAGTGCAAAGAAATAGAAGAAAATAGAATGAGAAAGACTAGAGATCTCTTCAAGAGAATTAGAGATACCAAGGCAACATTTCATGCAAAGATGGGCTCAATAAAGGACAGAAATGGTATGGACCTAACAGAAGCAGAAGATATTAAGAAGAGGTGGCAAGAATACACAAAAGAACTGTACAAAAAGGATATTCACGACCAAGATAATCATGATGGTGTGATCACTCACCTAGGAATGTGAAGTCAAGTGGGCCTTAGAAAGCATCACTACAAACAAAGCTAGTGGAGGTGATGGAATTCCAGTTGAGTGATTTCAAATCCTGAAAGATGATGCTGTGAAAGTGCTGCATTCACTATGCCAGCAAATTTGGAAAACTCAGCAGTGGCCACAGGACTAGAAAAGGTCAGTTTCATTCCAATTCCAAGGAAAGGCAATGCCAAAGAATGCTCAAATACCACACAATTGCACTCATCTCACATGCTAGTAAAGTAATGCTCAAAATTCTCCAAGCCAGGCTTCAACAATACGTGAACCATTAACTTCCAGACGTTTAAGCTGGTTTTAGAAAAGGCAGAGGAACCAGACATCAAATTGCCAACATCCGCTGGATCATCAAAACAGCAACAGAGTTCCAGAAAAACATCTATTTGCTTTATTGACTATCCCAAAGACTTTCACTGTGTGGATCACAATAAACTGTGGAAAATTCTGAAAGAGATGGGAATACCAGACCATCTGACCTGCCTCCTGAGAAATCTGTATGCCGGTCAGGAAGGAACAGTTAGAATTGGACATGGAACAAGAGACTGGTTCCAAATAGGAAAAGGAGTACATCAAGGCTGTATATTGTCACCCTGCTTATTTAACTTATATGCAGAGTACCTCATGAGAAATGCTGGCCTGGATGAAGCAGAACCTGGAATCAAGATCGCTGGGAGAAATATCAATAACTTCAGATATGCAGATGAACCCACCCTTACAGCAGAAAGAGAAGAAGAACTAAAGAGCCTCTTGATGAAAGTGAAAGAGGAGAGTGAAAAAGTTGGCTTAAAGCTCAACATTCAGAAAACGAAGATCATGGCATCCGGTCCCATCACTTCATGGGAAATAGATGGAGAAACATAAAGCAGTGAGAGACTTTATTTTTGGGGTGTCCCAAATCACTGCAGATGGTGACTGCAGCCATGAAATTAAAAGATGCTTGTTCCTTGGAAGGGAAAGTTATGAACAACCTAGACAGCATATTAAAAAGCAGAGACATTACTTTGCCTACAAAGGTCCATCTAGTCAAAGCTATGATTTTTCCAGTGGTCATGTATGGATGTGAGAGTTGGACTATAAAGAAAGCTGAGAACTGAAGAATTGATGCTTTTGAACTGTGGTGTTGGAGAAGACTCTTGAGAGTCACTTGACCTGCAAGGAGATCCAACCAGTCCATCCTAAAGGAAATCAGTCCTGAATATTCATTGGAAGGACGGATGTTGAAGCTGAAAATCTTACTTTGGCCACCTGATGCAAAGAGCTAACTCATTTGAAAAGAACCTGATGCTGGGAAAGATTGACGTGGGAGGAGAAGGGGATGACAGAGGATAGATGGTTGGATGGCATCACTGACTCAATGGACATGAGTTTGCATAAGCTCCAGGAGTTGGTGGTGGACAGGGAGGCCTGGCATGCTGCAGTCCATGGGGTCGCAGAGTCGGACATGACTGAGCGACTGAACTGTGCATCAACCATACCTCAGTAGTGTGTTGTTAGTCATTCAGTTGTGTCTGACTCTTTGCAACTGCGTGGGCTGTTAGTTCACCAGGCTCCTCTGTCCATGGGATTCTCCAGGTAAGAATACTGGAGTAGATAGCTATACCCTCTCCAAGGGATCCTTCTGCCTCAGGGATCAAAACGAGGTCTACTGCATTGCAGGCAGAATTCTTTACCATCTGAACCACCAGGGAAGCCCTATACTTCATTAAAATATATATACTACAAATAAAATGTTTTAGAGAATAGAAAAATCAATTAATTTCAAATTGAACAACCCAAAAAGTATGTGCAATAAAAATAGCTCCAGGAACAGACTAACATTACTAGAGTTATTAAATAGTTGCAGGAATAATGTTTACTCTAAAAAAAAAAAAAAAAAGGAAATTTTTTAGGATGTTTGTGCTTGTTTTGAATTTTCTAAGCTAGCCTAATAGAAAGACTAATTTTTCAGCCCTGGAGTTCACTGGCAACAGAACAGAAACTCCCAAAAGTCTAGACAATAAAAGCACATCTGTCTTGCCCAGTAAATTAATTAGGTGTTGACATACAATCTTAAAGAGGAAAACAATGTAGATATACATGTAAACAAAATAGGGTTATCCACAAAGCTATGAAGACTTTTTAAAATAAAAGTATCTGCTCAACATAGTGTACATAAATAGTTTAGAGAAAAAGAACGATCTCGACAAATGTGTTTAACTATGTCATAAAAAATTTAAGCCACAAACCAACAATGTGGCTGCAATATTCAGTTCAGTTGCTCAGTCATGTCCGACTCTTTGCAACCCCTGTCAGGCTTCCCTGTCCACCACCAATTCCCAGAGCTTACTCAAACTCATGTCCATTCAGTCTGTGATACCATCCATCTCATTCTCTGTCATCCCCTTCTCCTCCTGCCTTCAATCTTTCCTAGCATCAGGGTCTTTTCCAGTGAGTGGGTTCTTTGCATCAGGTGTCATGATGGAGATATCAAGGGTCATGGTGAAGAGTTCTGACAAGTGCGGTCCACTGGAGAAGGGAATGGCAAACCACTTCAGAATTCTGGCCTTGAGAACCCCATGAACAGTATGAAAAGGCATAAAGATATGACACCGAAAGATGAACTCCCCAGGTCGGTAGGTGTCCAATATGCTACAGTGAAGAAATAACTCCAGAAAGAATGAAGAGTCAGAGCCAAAGCAAAAACAACACCCAGGTGTGGATGTCTGGTGATGGAAGTCAAGTCTGATGCTGTAAAGAGCAATATTGCATAGGAACCTGGAATGTTAGATCCATGAATCAAGGCAAATTGGAAGCGGTCAAACAGGAGATGGCAAGAGTGAACATCAACATTTTAGGAATCAGCAACTAAAATGTACTGGAACGAATGAATTTAACTCAGATGACCATTATATCTATGTGGGCAATAATCCCTTAGAAGAAATGAAGTAACCATCATAGTCAATAAAAGAGTCTCAAATGCAGTTCTTGGGTGCAACCTCAAAAACGACAGAATGATCTCTGCTCGATTCCAAGGCAAACCATTCAGTATCACAGTAATCCAAGTCTATGCCCCAACCAGTAATGCTGAAGAAGCTGAATGGTTCTATGAAGACCTATTAGACTTTCTAGAACTAACGCCAAAAAAAGATGTCCTTTTCATTATAGGGGACTCGAAAGCAAAAGTAGAAAGTCAAGAGACACCTGGAATAACAGGCAAATTTGGCCTTGGAGTACAAAATGAAGCAGAGCAAAGGCTAACAGAGTTTTGCCAAGAGAATGCTCTGGTCACAGCAAATACTCTTTTCCAACAAAACAAGAGAAGACTCTACAGATGGACATCACCAGATGGCTGCAATATTAAATATTATTAAATCCCTGATAACAGGTTAAACTCATGCTCCTGCACTTGGTGTAAGTGAACACAGAATGACTACACCAGGTTAATCTATTAGGCTGCTATAAAGACATGACAATCAAGATCTTCAGCAAATTAGAGGAACACTGTGTTTGTAATTGAGTATATAACCTTTTGGGCTTCCCAGGTGGCACTAGTGGTAAAGAACCTGCCTGCCAATGCAGGAGACTAAGAGACGCAGGTTTGATCCTTGAGTCAGGAAGATCCCCTGGAGGCAGGCACAGCAACCCACTCCAGTATTCTTGCCTGGTAAATCCCCATAGACATGGGAGTCTGGAGGGCTACAATCCATAGGGTCACAGAGTTGGACAGGGCTGAGAAAAGCATCTATTTCTGCTTTATTGACTATGCTAAAGCCTTTGATTGTGTGGATCACAATAAACTGTGGAAAATTCTGAAAGAGATGGGAATACCAGACCACCTGATCTGCCTCTTGAGAAATTTGTATGCAGGTCAGGAAGCAACAGCTAGAACTGGACATGGAACAAGAGACTGGTTCCAAATAGGAAAAGGAGTTCATCAAGGCTGTATATTGTCACCCTATTTCTTTAACTTATATGCAGAGCACATCATGAGAAACGCTGGACTGGAGGAAGCACAAGCTGGAATCAAGATTGCTGGGAGAAATATCAATAACCTCAGATATGCAGATGACACCACCCTTATGGCAGAAGGTGAAGAGGAACTGAAAAGCCTCTTGATGAAAGTGAAAGTGGAGAGTGAAAAACTTGGCTTAAAGCTCAACATTCAGAAAATGAAGATCATGGCATCCGGTCCCATCACTTCATGGGAAATAGATGGGGAAACAGTGGAAACAGTGTCAGACTTTATTTTTCTGGGCTCCAAAATCACTGCAGATGGTGACTGCAGCCATGAAATTAAAAGACGCTTACTCCTTGGAAAGAAAGTTATGACCAACCTAGATAGCATATTCAAAAGCAGAGACATTACTTTGCCAACAAAGGTCCATCTAGTCAAGGCTATGGTTTTTCCTGTGGTCATGTATGGATGTGAGAGTTGGACTGTGAAGAAGGCTGAGCGCTGAAGAATTGATGCTTTTGAACTGTGGTGTTGGAAAAGACTCTTGAGAGTCCCTTGGACTGCAAGGAGATCCAACCAGTCCATTCTGAAGGAGATCAGCCCTGGGATTTCTTTGGCGGGAATGATGCTGAAGCTGAAACTCCAGTACTTTGGCCACCTCATGCGAAGAGTTGACTCATTGGAAAAGACTCTGATGCTGGGAGGGATTGGGGGCAAAAGAAGGGGACGACAGAGGATGAGATGGCTGGATGGCATCACTGACTCGATGGACGTGAGTCTGAGTGAAGTCCGGGAGTTGGTGATGGATAGGGAGGCCTGGCGTGCTGCGATTCATGGGGTTGCAAAGAGTCAGACACGACTGAGCGACTGATCTGATCTGAAGCAACTTAGCACACACGCACATACAACCTTTATGTGAACATAAGCTGATTACACTTTTACATAAAATTTTCAGTTGAATGAAACCAAATGCTAACCTATGCTCAGTGACTGGTAATTTCCAAATATTTTCACTAAAATATTTCATATTCATAAAGAAAAGTTGGTATCTTCCATATTTGCGGTTACAAATCAAAACGTTCCAATATAAACTTGTGCTTATCTAAAGATAAGTTACTTTCATTTTCTGTACTGGCCAAAACTAAGAAAAAACAACAGAATGAGGAGAAAAATTCCTTATTAAAAACATTAATATAAACTGTTTTATATAAAGTGTGCACTGATTAGAAATACAAAATCATAAATTTATTGAGGATTATTGTTTTAATCACATGCCCTAAAACATACCAAGATATTATAAGCGACTATACGCAGCATCGACCTTTTAGCTTTTTGGTACTTGGCCATTAGGCCAACCAGAAAAGCATCTACTATCCAAAAAGAAATTTATTCGGGAACCTTGAAATTTTTGTTTTATAGTTAATTCTGCTAAGATCAGCCAGAAATGAGTTTTAATCTAACTTAAGGAAAAAAAAAAAAAAAAAGTGGGGAGGCCTATTACCAAATAATTGAGTCTCTGTGCAGTAGTAACTATGTATAAACAAATATTCAGCCAGGCCCTGCAAATCTGTAGTACCATCTATGTATAATAATTTTTCATCATTTTAATAAAGGATATACTAGATATTACTATATTAAATCTAAAGGGAATTTAAGACCTAATTATAACAGTGTAATTAATGGTTTTATTTTTTTATTAGGCTTCCCCAGTGGCTCAGCAGTAAAGAATCTGCCTCCTACAACACAGGAGATGTGGCAGGAGCCATGGGTTTGATCCCTGGGTCAGGAAGATCCACAGGAGAAGAGATCCACTCCAGAGATCCAGGTTTTTGCCTGGAAAACCTGGACACAGGAGCCTAGTGGGCTATAGAACATAAAAATTAACAGAAAATCTCTCATGCTTCGGTTAAAATCTTTATAAGCATGTACTGGTTTTATAAAAAGTAATAATCATTTATTGCTTAAAATGACTCAAAAAACTGAAACAAAACTAAAACATCTCCTTTTTCTTACTTTTATCTTAAAAAGCAAAAATACACTAAACAAAATACAGTGCCATTTCTAAAGAACCAATGAAAAATATTAAGTATTTAAACAACAAAAATAAGAATTTAATTGGGTTTATAATCAACACTTTCATTCTAAAAAAGTGAGGTATTTCATATACTCACACCACAGTACCTTAACAAATGTTAAAAATATTCAATTAAATATCTGGAAATAAAAGATAAGGTTTAAATATTTAAAAGGACTTGTATTCTCATCAAAGATTAAATAAAATAACAAAAGCATGAAGATTTTTTTCAACTCCTCTAATAACGTGTTACTTTTGTTCCATTTAGTTATCTTCAGAGTAGAAAAAACTTTTAATGCAAATCTTTTTAAACAAAATAATGACTATAAAGATGGACAAAGTCCACAAATTTTGATTTTACATTGACCCAGAAATTTTCAAAACTTTGACATTAGCATGATATATAAAACCCCCCACTAAAATACAAGACTTTTCTCTTGGAAAACATAAGACAATATTGAAGAAATTAAGTGTATTTTAAGACCACTTTCTCTGAGTTTGTCAGGAAACACAACTGTGATATTTAAATTTCCTGGCTGTTAAAAATTCTTTTCAAAAAACATCACAATTAAGTCAAAAATTTCAAGACCCCCGAAAATTTTTAATAACAGTAACTACTACCTTGATAACCTACACAAATCATCTCATCTTATGGTCTTCCTCTACTTTCTCATCCATTTCTCAGACATTATTTTTCCTTCCCTTTTTCTCAGAGCAATTTCTACAGATCACTGGTACCTGTCAGCTACACCCCATTCAATTCAAATCTTCCTTGAGTTCTATCTCACGTCTAGAGCAACTCTGAATTCAGTAAGCCAGATGAAAAGCAACTGATCCCAAACACTGATTAAAAACCAAATACATTCTAGTATACACCAGTATGTTACATATCCCAACACAGGTTAACAGTAAAAACAACTAAGCATTCAATACTTATTTGAGGGGCTTAAAGTTTTAATATCAGAACCTGGCCCTAGGCTTTCAACTTCATTCTAATCAAATAGTTAAAACAGGTAAAAATAAACTGAGTCACTGTATTGGACCACATTAACCAAGGCATAAAGTCTATTTAAGTGCAAAATGGTTTCCCAAGAGTGGTTTTTAATTCTCTCTTGGTAACCAATTTTCTATCAGATGTCTACCATTACACAACTGTAACCGCTTTCATAAAGTCACCAGTAGGAAATCACATTTCTTTCAGAAATCTACCTCCAACACTCACATCCTCCCTGTCAAGAACTAAATATAACCTCTTCCTCTGTCCCTTAAGTATTCCATTTCTTTCCCGAAGTAGAGCTTCTGTAAATATTGCAACATTAAGGAATAAATTTTAATGAATACAAATCAGAGAAAATGAAGGAACATTAGATTCCATTAAAGCTTTCCTTAAAAAAAAGTGTTTCCAAGTTATATTTTTAAATTCCCCTATGATTCTCTTTAAAAGAACGAACACAAAATTTCTCTGCTAATGACTTTATTCATGAATCTATAATGGAACTCAAAATAGCAAAGAACATGAAAAACTTCAGGTTAATATTCATCAACAAAATACATCAAAGAATATTTATTTTTTTATATAACTAACAAAAATCTCTAAAATGCACATGTGAAAATACAAATATATCACCTTGTGAAATTTCAAAGTACAAAGATCTGCTTAACATAGTTGGCCATAATAGCCTGATTATATTGACACATACATTTAATGCAAAAGAAATCAAACATAACTGAAAAATAAACATCACATGGTTAATCTTTTGGTAAAGTGCTACTTTCATATGGAAAAAAGGATTTGTGAAGATTGAAAAAACGTTCATGTTATACCATCATTCTCAAAGTGCCAAAATTTCTCAGTATTCACTACGTTCATCACATTTGTATGTCCCCAATATGAGACCATCAACATTATTTTGCAATTTAAAAAAAATCTTTTTGTTCACACATTATTTCCTGGAAGCTAAAATCACCACTCCATTGCTAAATGAAACTTTTCACTCATATAAGACTGTTTTGGACACAGTAATTCTTCATTGTTTTAAATATGATCTTTGGTTTAAAGCTGTCCTGATAGCCTTTCTAATTGGACTTTAGTTAGTAAAATATTTATAAAACAGCACAGTAGCTTCATTTGAACCACACAAGTAAATTGGATCAGTGGCCTGAACACAATGAATGGCACATATCAAGATGTCTAGAATGATGAGTTCCCCAAACTAGTAACGGACATGGTCAATATTAAAGGAAATTAATGTTGCTGAGGAGTGGCTCATCTCTTTTCATCAAAGACCTCTATCAATTCATAACAGTATTAGCCATTGAGAGAAAATTAGTTGGAAAAAAAAATCTAACCTGAAGCACACAGGTGCAAATCTTAAGCAGATAAATAAAACCAACTAAACTGCATATGCACGCATGGTATGTCCAAGCTTATACACACTTCTCTGCATGAGGCTGAATACCATCATTACATATCTTCTACCATATAGGAAGCTCTATGCCTGTGTGTGTTTATACCCTAGAGGTCAGACTAGCTGATGGGTTTTCCAGAAAAAAAGTGAGACTTTAAATGATGCAAAACTTAGCCTTTCTTCAAAACAGAAGGTTTTAAATTAATAGCAAAGGAATGCAATAACAATGGAAACTGTAAGAAGCCATCAAGTTAAATCTCAGAAAGGATGAGATCAACTTCATAACTGAAGGCTGCCGATGATTTCTTCTCTCTCTCCTTGAATAATCAAATGCAAGTACCTTTTAGCAATGGCAGCATTCAAATCCCACAAAAAATCAAGTAGTGCGCCCTTAAGGAGCACCTCCATTGGCACAAACTGTAAAACCTGCTGGGGTGCCTCAGTGTTAACCAAATCTCTCAACAATTCATTCACATTTTGCAGATACTGGAAAACTGGGTTTGGAAGATCCTGATAACCAACACAAAGCAGGACTGCACAAGTCTTCAGGGGCTCAGAGGATATGGGACAAGAAAATGTGATGAATCTAAAACAGCTGTGGAGTACAAAGATCAAACCAGCCATAAACCTTGTAAAACAAGAAAGTATAGGCAAAATCATAACATCTCCTGTATGAAGCTGCTGCAAGGAATGTAGTACGCAGTCCAAAAATAATTGCTGGTAAGTGGGGTCTCCATCATGAAGCAATGAACAGCTAAAAGTCATGAGTGCAGCTGATTCCAAGAGTCGAACTTCCAATGGTATGGGCATTTTGATATTATGGAGAGCTGGGAAGCCCACTAGCAGGCACTTTATCTGGGTGCTGGGTTCTTCATCCTGATGATCCTGAAGGCACTTGGTAAGGCTAAACAACTCAGAAAATATCAATTCTTCAGAAAAAACGTGACAAGAACAACAATGCTGCTGTTTTGGCCTAAACTTAAGATCAGAATTCAAGGCTCCTCCTAATGACTTTTCAACTGATTCATTAAGAGCCTTTAAAATCTCACCATCACAGAAAGGAGAACACTTTACCTTTGGCAGTTTCTTTCCCTGTAAAACCTGCCATAAGTGACACTCAAGATTGAAAGCTGTCCCTTCCAAAAGAGAACTTTGCCCAGGATGATACGTAGCATGTTCTTCAGCCCAACTGTTAAAGTACCCTTTGGCCACCTTATCTTTCCAGGAAAGGGTTTCCAGCATTTTCCTTTCATTGTAGGTTTTAAAATATCTGTTTCTCTGCCCAAACCATTTTGTATTTGTACTACAGCCAATATTAGATTTTTTCACTAGCCAGTTATTTCTGGAAAGAGGCTTCAATTGAAACTTTTGCATGAAATACTGAACAGCATAGTCCCTTAAGCTATTCAGCTTTGCTTGTTCCCGTTTTCCCATGCACTCAAACAGACGAATGTTCTCAGAAATAGTCTCTAGTTGGTATTTATGAAAGAATGTGCAACATTCTTCATGTTTTCTAAGAAAAGATTCTGGAATCATGTGATGGGGAAAGAGAGCTTTCTTGGTCATTTCAGACCCAAAATTCAGCACCATCTTAGATAAAAGAGGATAGATTGTCTCTCTTCCCTTATAGTAGAGACATACCACATAGACTTCTGAGTTTCCTGCCTTGCTAGTAGCTGGTTTGAAAACATGAACTTGATCAAAAGAACAGTTTAGTAGGTACATAAGATTTATGGAACAATGTTCAAACAAAGTAAACATCTTCAGAACAAAAGAGCCACCATTTCCAAGAGTCATCAGAGCAGTGACAGCTTCACAGTAATGCAAACAAGAGACTAAAGCTTCTTGTTCACCTGGGTTTCCTTGGCAATCAAAACTTCCGTCTGCAGTGATCAAGTGAATGGTACCCATACTGTTTATGAAATTCTGAAGTCCAGTCAGATATTTCAAGGTCATGATATCACCAGTGTTATCTGGACCAAAGTACCAGCAACGCAAGGTATTTGCAATAAGTCGGTCATCCATAATCATCGTAAGATTGTCATTTGCCTCATGGTAAGGATTCAGAGTATTAGCTACCCAATTCCAATCACAGGGGAATCGATGGGATTTTAAGTAGTGATTGAGACTAGCTATAAAAGCTCCAGGAGCTTCACAAAGGTGTAGAGAATTCAGTTTTCCGTTCTGAAAAGCTTCCTGTGGAATAAGTGGAAAGCTGCACAAAATTTCATGAAACTTACACCATGCTTGAGTACAAAGTTCAGCATTTACAGATTTTCTCACATGAGAAATTATTTTCCCAGCTTTGTTAGTGAAAGCCGTGTGCTCATGCCACTCATCCAATTTCTTATCACTCAGTAGGTTTTTCACTTCATTTAGGGAGTTCTTCAAGTCAAGGAATGCACTGAATTCCGTGTGGTCACAGGTGAAAATCTCACTGGGATCTGGTAACTGCCACTCATTATTAAGTGGTTTGCCATAAGAAAAGTTCTTGGCAAAGAGTTCAAAAATGTCAGCAAGAACATCTGGGCTGAATGTCTCAGGACTTGAACCCAGTGGTTGCTTTCTGCACTTACTCATTTTCAAATCAAATTAAAATCTAGAAAAAGAAAACACACAATTAAGTGAATCAAATTTTATTAGTGAGTGAAATCTAATCCACAGCAAACTGGATCACAATCATGACAAATCACATAAAATAGGTACATAATGTGAATACAATGCATTACATATTGAGGCAGTTTGAAATAGAGAAAGAATAAAAGCACTGATGTCCAATAAACCTAGGCTCAAATTCCAGTACTGTTATTTACAGCTTAGTAAAGTGGCCATGGGTAAATAACTTTACATCAGTTCTTCTTTAAAAACTTGAGGTATTATTTTTTAAGATGAGGATGAAACATGTTAGCATACACGAAAGAACATTCATCAGTGAATGGCAGCTCCTATTACCAAAGTAACCCACCTAGTTCCTCCCCAAAGTTCTGAACCCATGGCTGAGACCACCACCCACAGGGACCCAAACACATGCTTAGAGGAAGATTTATCCTTTTGCTCAAACTATTAACAAATGACTTTTAGCTCTGTTTTTTAGCTCCCTCCAAATCTCACTTCCTTCCAGGAGACTCCAGCACCTGAACCCAGCACCGGTCCAGCTATGACCTCTCTGTCCCCACCCACTTAAACTCACCTATGAGGACTGCCAAATATGTCCACCCACTTAAACTCACCTATGAGGACTGCCAAATATGTCCTCTGTCCAGGTTTGACTCCTGCTAAGTCATGCACTTTGGTGGTACCAAATCACCTTTACAGGCCACCCACCAGCAAACACCCGTCACCGCACTACTTGTCAACTGTGGTGAACTTGACAGGTTAGCCTCTCACTCAGCACTGAAACTGACCTACAGTTCACCCTAAACTTCAGACTCTAAACTTCAGACTCCTGCCTCATATGATCGGTCAGACAGCTCCATGTTTATATTATAAAATATTATCTTTTTATTGCCACAAAAATTTAATATACTTTGATAGAATAATTTTAAACTGAAGAAATATCCTTAATGAATATATAAATTACAAATAGTCACTCTACATTGTGTGCTCTAATACTGTCTAAGAAACCAAAAACATCTGTCCACTGGAAACGGAAAGGGGTGCAAGAGAAGGAAGCAAGGCTTAATGGTATAGTGTTGGAAAAGTTCTAAATTCCAGCAGAGACAGCAATGAGTATTACATGGTACTTGTTGGCAGTGTTAATCAACAGGTGCTTCAGTTCATGACTTCTGCGTTTATTTAGCATATTCAATACATACTACATCAGTATGAAGATTAAAACAGGAGCTAAAAGACAAGTGAGCACCACAATAAACAGTAACAAAAGAAGGCTGCATTCCATTAGCATTTACTTTGTCCTCAAAATACTTTTTCATCCTTTTATATTTTGTTTAAATTACTTACAAGTCTGTCTGTGCCCTTCTGTGCTCAGTCGCTCAGTTGTGTCTGACTCTTTGCGACCCCATGAACTGTAGCCCACCAGGCTCCTCTGTCCATGGGGATTCTCCAGGCAAGAATACTGGAGTGGGTTGCCATGCCCTCCTCCAGGGGATCGTTCAAACCCAGGGATTGAACCCAGGTCTCCTGCATTGCACGAAGATTCTTTACTGTCTGAGCCACCAGGAAAGCCCACGAGCTCGCAAACTTCCTGAAGTAACATTTATCTTAGTCATTTCTGTTTGCCACCATATATTTACCCCAGAATTGTGGATAACAGTCACAATTACCTATTAATGTATTTTTCTTACCTTAGATCTATTTTGTTTTTTGTTTTTTTACTGTTAGAATATTTAGACAAACTTCTGAAAGAAGGCAAAAAGGAAGCATTTTCATATTCACTAAAATTTTAATTAAAAGTAAATGCACGAGTACTACAACAAGTTATTCTGTCCTAATTCACACTTTGCTTACTGGAAACTACAACTTTTAGATTTCAACTATATTCTATTTTGGAAAAAGTCTGACTTTAGTCATTAACTTCACATACCAATTAATGGCTGTAAGTAAGCTCTGAAATCTTACCTAAGCTAATAAGTAATTACTTTCACAGGAGAACAACTAAAGTGATTCAAACACTCCACTGTTCTTCCCACCTATACCTGTGGAACATGGACCAAAATTATATATTTATAATAAACTGTATATCATGTTGAAATGGAGAAGGCAAGGGCACCCCACTCCAGTACTCTTGCCTGGAAAATCCCATGGACGGAGGAGCCTGGTAGGCTGCAGTCCATGGGGTTGTTAAGAGTCGGACACGACTGAGCAACTTCACTTTCACTTTTCACTTTCATGCATTGGAGGAGGAAATGGCAACCCACTCCAGTGTTCTTGCCTGGAGAATCCCAGGGACAGGGGAGCCTGGTGGGCTGCCAACTATGGGGTCACACATAGTCAGACACGACTGAAGTGACTGAGCATAGCACAGCATAGCATGTTGAAAAATGTTCAGGCTGATAACACACACCTTATCCAAACACTGTTTCCTACTACCAAATTCCCAGAATCCAACTGCTTCTCACTCACTCCAGATACCAACCTTCTGATTAGAAACACTTGTCAACTCTCTTCTGAACTACTGACACAGTCTTCTCACTCCTCTCTTTGCTTCTACCCTTGCCTCCGCCATTCTATTCTGAAACACACCCATTAGAGCGACTTAGCAGCAGCAGGAGCAGTAGAGTAACTCTGAAAAAGCTAAGTTAGATTGTATGGCTGCTCTGCTCAAAACTGTGCTGCCATGGCTCCCCATTTCACTCAAAGTGCGTAAGTGCCAAAGTCTTTACTATATAGCCTACAAGGCCCTTGAAGATGTCTGTTCTCCAGCCCCACCCCATGTCTAACCTAATTTTCTCCTACTACCCCTTTTTCTCATTGTGTTGCAGCCCCACAGGCTCTCTTGCTGTTCACTTAAAAGCCCAGACACACAGCAAGAGGAGTCTGGACAGTCAGTCCCTCCACCTGGAATGCTCTTCCCTTCCCTTATCTCCTTCAAGAATTTACAGAAGTGTCATTTTTTCTATGAAGCCTAAGTTGCCATTCTAATTTCAAATTGCATCTTCCATTAACAATGGTAAAGGTAAGAACTTTGCTGTTTTTTCCTATGACACTCTTTTCCTTCTAACATGTGAAAGTGAAAAAGTGAACGTGAAGTCACTCAGTCGTGTCCAACTCTTTGCGACCCCCATGGACTGTGGAGCCAGGCTCCACTGGAAATTTTCCAGGAAAGAGTACTGGAGTGGGTTGCCATCTCCTTCTCCAGGGGATCTTCCCGACCCAGGAAATGAACCCGGGTGTCCAGCATATCAGGCAGATACTTTACCGTCTGAGCCACCAGGGAATTTACTTATTTATGTTTACTATTTTTTATGCCTTCCCAAAACTACAACCTAAGCTGCAATGGGCAGGGATCTTTGTTTTCTTTACTCACTTATTAAGAAGTAAGAACTGTGCTCAGTACACAGAAAGCATTCAGTAAGTATTCATGGAATAACTAAAGAGGTTCTCCGAAAGGGATATCAGACTAGCCCAAAAGGCGTGCCTCTGACCAGGTTCTGAATATAAGTCTTAGCTAAGGACTTCAACGTCACTCTAGCACCTCACACAAAACAAAAACAAAAATGCATATGTTTACGAGATACAAGGAAAAAGTTTTCAGTATGATCCTCTGGAAAAGGTTCCTCTGTCCCTCTTATGAAAGAGCTTTGTGGCATCATCATTCTGCTACGAGGGTCAGTTTTATCATTGCTGTTTTGCAGAATTGAGTAGGAAGTTATATACCCCTGCCCAAAGCCACGAAGGGAATACCCGCAAAATTCACCGGACTAACACAGTCTCATTAATAGTTGTTACTCCTCCAGTTAACACTTGCAAAGGAATTTTAGAAGTGCCAACAGCTCCACCTCCTCACAGCAACAGCGAAAATAATGCCTAGTGTGTATCCAGCGCCTTACTTTGCGCCAGGGGCACCCAAAACCTCGTTTCCTCTAGGTGGAAATGAGTCTCAAGTTCCATTCGAGCGGCCCAGTCCCTGACCCGGCCCAAGCCTCTGCCTAATTCACTGTAAAGTCGAAGGAAGACCCAGGTTCAGAAAGTGGGCTTGGATTACCTTCGCTCACGCCCACCTTAGCCCCCAGAGTCTAGAGAGGCTGCGCTTCACTCGCTTTGCTCACTCAAGGAGGGCATTCTCCACTTCCACTCCTGGGGATGATTCCCAAGAGCATCTCTACTTCAGGTCTTCCGAGCCCCCGGCACTGGGATGGGAGGTGGCGCGCCGGAAGGTCGAGAAGGAGGAAGGAGCGGCCCTAAGAACACGCAGACCGGAAGCACACCTCCAGTCCGCGCCGCCGCGAGACCCCGGCGGACGGAGGCCCAAAGTCCCGAACACACGCACTGCGCGTGCGCCTCAAGGCTGAGCTGGCGTCTTACGTCAACGTTACGCACGTCGGCGATGCTCGTAAGAGACCTCTGCTCTCTCGGTTTCGTTTCTCCGCTGGGTGCTGAAGCTGGGAAGCGCCAGCCCCCCCGCCCAACGGCCGCTATGGCAACTGCGCGCTCACACCGAGCGTCCTTTGGCCCCGCCCCCCGAAGGTGGAGGCGTGGAATGGGGCGAGGACAACCTGTCCCAGACACGCTGGCCCCGCCCACCTGGGCCCTGGACGCCCGAGGTTCTCTCCTTTTGCTGTAGCATTTAGCTCTTAGCACTGGCTGAGTTAAAACTGGTGCTCAGAAGAACATGAGGTTAAAAAGCCAAACTAGGGAAACTACAAAAACACTGTTATCATAACATACATATACTTATAAACGAATAAGACAACCTCCCCGGAAAAGGAAATGGCAACCCACTCCAGAACCCTTGCCTAGAAAAATCCCATGGACAGAGGAGCCCGGTAGGCTACAGTCCCGCAAAGAGTCAGACATGACTGAGCGACTTCACTTTCACTTTTCACTTTCACAAGATAACCTCAAAGAAAAATGGGAGAAGACTGAACAGGCCATTCAAAAAGCAAAATAACCGATAAGGATATAGTACAAAGCTATTTGGGCTTCCTGATAGCTCAGTTGGTAAAGAATTTGCCTGCAATGCGGGAGACCTAGGTTCGACCCCTGGGTTGGGAAGATTCCCTGGAGAAAGGAAAGGCTACCCACTCCAGTATTCTGGCCTGGAGAATTCCATGGACTGTATAGTCTATGGGGCTGCAAAGAGTCAGACACAACTGAGTGACTTTCACTTCACAAAGCTATTTGACTTTAAAAAATAATAATAATAAATAAGGTTTATTTTCACTCAACTTAGCAAATAGTTTAAAAGATCTGAAATGGCTATTGGTGAGAATATGGAAAACAAGTTTACATATTTTGGGGGAGAGCAAAAACTGTTACTACCTTACAGAACGCAAGGCCTTCCCTGGTGGCTCAGTGGGTAAAGAATCCACCTGCAATGCGGGAGACCTGGGGTTCAATCCCTGGGTTGGGAAGATCCCCTGGAGAAGGGAATGGCTACCCACTCCAGTATTCTGGGCTGGAGAACTCCATAGACTGTACAGTCCATGGGGGAACAAAGAGTTGGATATGACTGAGCAACTTTCACTTTCACTTTTACAGAAGGCAAACTTTAAAATAACCTTGCACCTTAGCCCAGCAATTCCCACTCCTAGCAATTTAGCTTTAGAAAACAACTGACACTCACTTTGGGAAAAAAATGTTTATCATAGCATCTTAATAACATCAATAACAATACTGGAGCCTATTATACAAGGTGAAGTAAGTCAGAAAGAGAAAAATAAATATTGTATACTAACGCATATATATGGGCTTCCCTGGTGGCTCAGGTGATAAAGAATCTGTCTGCAATGCAGGAGATTGGGTTCGAGCTCTGGGTTGGGAAGATGCCCTGGAGAAGGGAATGGCAACCCACTCCAGTATTCTTGCCTGAAGAATTCCATGCACAGAAGACCCTGGCGGGCTACAGTCCATGGGTCACAAAGAGTTGGTCACAACTTAGCGACTAACACTACTATGCAGCCATTAATAGGTTATATATGCCAAAAGTGTCATATGAAAATAGGAGAATATAGAACTATATGTGGAGTTTGACCCATTTATGTCATATATATACATGTGTGTGTGTGTGTGTGTGTGTGTATACACATACAAATTTTACAACTCTTCCAGTATATGCATCAGTGGAGAAAAGTCTTTTCAAAAAAAAAAATAGCTTCCCTGGTGGTCCAGTGGTTAATAATCCACCTGCCAATGTAGGAGACATGGGTTTGATCCTTGGTCAGGGAAGGTCCCACATGGGACAGGGCAACTAAGACTGTGTGGCACAACTACCAAAGCCCATACACCCAGAGCCTGCGCTCTGCAAAAAGAGAAACCACTGCAGTGAGAAGCCCCTGCTCGCCACAACTAGAGAAAGCCCTCACGCAGTAACAAAGACCCCATGCAGTCAAAACAAATAAATAAATTATCTTTTAAAAAAGGATGCTAGGACATTTGAATATCTATTTTATATGGAAAAGGCTTTATCTGGACTCTTACTTCACATAATAAACAAAAACAGATTTCATTTGGATTGTCAATCTATATCTTAAAGATCAAACAATAACTCTTAGCAGAAAATGTAAGACAACATCTTCATGATCTTGAAATAGGCAAAAAGTTTATAACAGGACAGAAAAGGCAATAATCATAAAATATATATATACACATAAATTGACACTAAAATTAAGAATGTTTATTCATCATAAGACAGCACTGAGAGTGAAGGGGAAATATATATATATGTATATGTATATTTACCATACACATATGTGACAAAGGATTGCATCCAGAGTATATATCGCCTAAAACAAATGAGAAAAGACGTCCATTAGGAAAATGGGCAAAAGACCAGAACAAAAACTTCAAAAAGATGATATCCAAAAGGTCAATAAACATAAATACATGCTCAACTCCATTAGTCATTGGAGAGATGTAAACCAAACCCATATTGAAACAGTTACATACTGGCTAGCTAAAATGAAACACTGAAAATATAACGGTTGGAGAGTTTCATGGGCAACCAATGCAAAGCTGTTTGGAAGAAAAAAGATCTTCCAAGATCTTCCTAACACCAGTTGGTTGCCATTTTTAGAAAAATTTTCCAGGTATAGTTTTATTCCAGAAAGTTCCCTTGAGCCCCTTCCCAATCAATCTCTCACCCCCAAGAAGCAAACATTGATCTGTTTTCTAACATTATATTTTAGTTTTGCCTACTCTAGATGTCATATATATTCTATCATTACAGTCTGAAATTTTCATTTCCAGCCCCTTTCCACTCACTGTAATTTTTTGTTTTTTTTTTTTTAGTATTGTAGGAGAGGAAAAAAACTTTCTTTTACTAGTCTAGGTTTCTTGGCTTGGGCTCTGTAACAAAAGATAAATTAACAAGAGAAAAGCATATGAATTTATTAATGTTTTGCATGACAAGAGAGACTTCACAAGGAAATGAGGATCTGAAAAACACTGTTTCTCACACTAGGTTTAAACCTGAGTGTTTTTATACTAGGTTTGATAAGAAGTAGAATGTCATGGGAAAGTGTGACAAATGAGTCTAAGAATGAAAAAGCTGGCTTGAAACTCAACATTCAAAAAACTAAGATCATGGCATCTGTTCCCATCACTTCATGGCAAATAGATGGGAAAAAGTAGAAGCAGCAACAGATTTTATTTTCTTGGGCTGTGATTTCCAAAATCACTGTGGACAGTGACTGCAGCCATGAAATTAAAAGACGCTCGCTCCTTGGAAGAAAAACTATGACAAACGTAGAAAGAGTATTCAAAAGTGGAGACATCACTGTGCCAGGAAAGGTCCGTATAGTCAAAGCAATGGTTTTCCCAGTAATCATGTATGGATGTGAGAGTTGGACCATAAAGAAGGTTGGGCACCAAAAAACTGATGCTTTCAAACCATGGTGCTGGAGAAAACTCTGGAGAGTCCCTTGGACTACTAAGAGATTGAACCAGTCAATCCTAAAGGAGATCAACCCTGAATATTCATTGGAAAGACTGATGCTGAATCTCCAATAATTTGGCCACCTGATGTAGAGAGCTGACTCATTGGTAAAGACCCTGATGCTGGGAAAGAGTGAAACCAAAGGGGGAAGAGGTGGTGGCAGAGGATGAGATGGTTAGGTAGCATCACTGACTCAATGGACATGAATTTGAGCAAACTCCAAGAGATAGTGGAGGACAGAAGAGCCTGACGTGCTGTGGTCCATGGGGTCACAGATAGTTGGACATGAGTTAACAACTGAACAACAACAAGAGTACTAAACTGGGGAAAATTTCACAAGGTATGTTCCAGATTCCTCTTGGAGTCCTCCCATCTTTGGAGAGAAGGATGTTTCTTTCTTCTAGGTATAGGGAGGGCATCTCTCACCCAAGGTTCTTATAACCTGCTTCAGAGCAAGGTCAGAGTCTTTCCTGTGCCTACCACTTCTTACATTCCTTTAGCTTAAAATATTCAATATGCCAAGGCACCCTATTTAGGGGTAGTATGTTCTGAACCCTGACTATATTCATCCATGTTGTCTTCTGTATCTGTAGTTTGTTCCTTTTTATTAAGTAGTATGCCACTGTATGGATAGAATACAGTTTAATTTATTATTCTCCTACTGATGGACATGTGAGGTTTATTCCCAGTTTGGGCCTATTATGAATAAACCTGTTGTAAGCATTCCAGTGGGGCTTCCCTGGTGGCTCAGTGGTAAAGAATCTGTGCTAATGCAGGAGACATGGGTTCAATCCCTGGGTTGGGACAATCTGCTAGAAAAGGAAACAGCAACCCACTCCAGTATTCTTACTTGGGAAATCCCATGGACAGAGGACCCTGGTTGGCTAGTCCATGGGGTCACAAAAGAGTCACACGACTTAGCATTCCAGTAAACAAAGCATTCCAGTAAAGTTTTTTTTGTGAGCATATGATGCTAAAGCTGAAACTCCAAAACTTTGGCCACCTCATGTGAAGAGTTGACTCATTGGAAAAGACCCTGATGCTGGGAGGGATTGGGGGCAGGAGGAGAAGGGGACAAGAGAGGATGAGATGGCTGGATGGCATCACCGACTCGATGGATATGAGTTTGAGTGAACTCTGGGAGTTGGTGATGGACAGGGAGGCCTGGCGTGCTGTTATTCATGGGGTTGCAAAGAGTCGGATATGACTGAGCGACTGAACTGAACTGAACTGATTTTCTGTACTCTTGGGTAAATACCTTTGGGTAAGTATCTAGCCATGATATGATTGGGTCATGAAGCAGATCATGATTTCTCAACCTCAGCATTATTGTCATTTTGAGAATCATTGAGGAAGATGTAAGTGTAACTCTTTAAGAAACCCCCAAAGAGTTTTCCAAAGAGCTTACACTATTTTATATCTCTACCCACAGTATGCAAGCATTCTGGTTGCTTCACATCCTTACCAACTTTCTGTGTTGTGAATCTTTTTTATTTTAACTACTGATGGGAGTTGGTTGCTTTTTACATCTGATCCTTAGTAAATATTAACTAAAAGCTATGGCTATTGCTCTTGCATGGGACCAAAGACTAGACAAAGGATATGTAATCCCTTAAACACAATCACCAAGTTCCTCAAGGTTTATAAATATCAGAAACATTCCAAACAAAAAAACTTATAGTGAGTCTATTTTTACTAAAATAATCACAACATTAACCTTTGAGTACATAATATGTGCTAACCCCTGAAAATTGCCATTTTTCACTTATTCTTCTCAACAGCTCTATGAGGTCAATATATGTATCATCTCCATTTTATAAACAGAGAAATCAAGGACCAGAGTGGTTAAAAAATTTGCTGAAGGTCATGAAGTCAATTAGTAGTGGAGTCAAGGTTTGGACCTAGGTCGGCTGACTCCAAGGCCAATCTGTTCCAGAGAGAATTCCTAGAAATTGCCCCCAGTAATTTAAAAACCACTTTATAGTCCACATTCATGGCCAGAAATGCTTATAGTAGGCCAGTAATTTTTTTTAAAGATGAGTTTTATTCATTTTGTCCTAAAAGCAAGAAGATGGATTGTTGCTAATTTGGAGGGAATAGATGAAATGTTACAAATGAATTAAATTAATATTTAAAACTTTAAAGAATTGAAAGAAAATCACCAGGCCCTGTACTAATTTGCACATTTATATTAAAATGCAGTTATGTGAATGCATTTAGTATCAACTTTTAAAAATATATTTTAATGATCATACACAGTGTCTGAGTGCAAGCCAGGTACAGTTGGTTATTCTTTCCAGTTCCTAAGAGCTCTTTACATCTTCAATTGGCATGATACAACATAAGTAGCATACAAGAATTAAAACAACTGGCTCCCCAGCCTCTACTCTGATTATAATTCTCTGTCAAAGCAAACAAAACATAAACTGCCTCTGTGATCATTTATCACCAATCGACTTGCTGAGTCTCTAATTACATCCTCAGATTCTGTGAGGTGACAATGTACAAATTGTGGTTCCAAAACCCCAGAGGGAGTTTTCTGGAGTAATAGAAATGCTCTGTATCTTGATAGGGGATTTAGGTTAAGAGGTATATGTATTTGTCAAAAGTCATCAAATGGTATAATTCAGATTAGCATTCCACTAAATAAAAATTTTGCTTTATAAAAAAGAGTCATAAATAAATATTGAGCTTTAGGTTAACCATTTGCATGCTGAAGTGTTTAGGGGAGAAGTTTATTATATCTGCACCTTACTTTGAAATGCACAACACAGAAGATGAGTTGGTGGATGAATAGAAGGATGGATCAATGATAAAGTGAGTATAGCAAAATGTTCACAACTGTAAAATCTAGGTAGTGGACACATAATTCTTTCAGCTTTTCTCTATTAAAATTTTTCATAATAAAATACTGAGGGAAATAGAGATTCGTATCACAAAAGACAAAAATGGTATCTCTTTCCATTAAAAAACAAATAGAGAAGCCTCCCTGGTGGTCTGGGCTTCCCTGGTGGCTCAGACAGTAAAGAATCTCCCTGCAATGCAGGAGACCTGGGTTCGATCCCTGGGTTAGGAAGTTCCCCTGGAAAAGAGCATGGCAACCAACTCCAGTATCCTTGCTTAGAGAATCCCCATGGACAGAAGAGCCTGGAGGGCTACAGTCCATGATGTCATACGGAGTCAGACATGACTGTGCGAATAAGCACAGCACAGCACCCTGGTGGTCCAGCAGCTAAGATCCATGCTCCCAATGCAGGGGGCCCAGGTCTGATCCCTGGTCAGTGAATTAGATCCCACATGCCATAACTAAGAGTTCAAATGCCACAACTAAATGTTTCTCATACTGCAACTAGACATCCCTCATGCCACAATAAAGATCAAAGATTGCACATGCCACAACTGAGACCCAGTGCAGCCAAATAAATAAATATTTTAAAAATAAATATTTTTACATTAAAATAAATAAATATATATATATATTAAAATAAATATTTTTTCAAGCCAGGCTTCAACAATATGTGAACCGTGAACTACCAGATGTTCAAGCTGGTTTTAGAAAAGGCAGAGGAACCAGAGATCAAATTGCCAACATCTGCTGGATCATGGAAAAAGCAAGAGAGTTCCAGAGAAACATCTATTTCTGCTTTATTGACTATGCCAAAGCCTTTGACTGTGTGGATCACAATAAACTGTGGAAAATTCTGAAAGAGATGGGAATACCAGACCACCTGACCTGCCTCTTGAGAAATCTGTACACAGGTCAGGAAGCAACAGTTAGAACTGGACATGGAACAACAGACTGGTTCCAAATAGGAAAAGGAGTACGTCAAGGCTGTATATTGTCACCCTGCTTATTTATCTTATATGCAGAGTACATCATGAGAAACGCTGAACTGGATGAAGCACAAGCTGGAATCAAGATTGCTGGGAGAAATATCAATAACCTCAGATATGCAGATGACACCACCCTTTATGGCAGAACGTGAAGAGGAACTAAAAAGCCTCTTGATGAAAGTGAAAGAGGAGAGTGAAAAGTTGGCTTAAAGCTCAACATTCAGAAAATGAAGATCATGGCATCTGGTCCCATCACTTCATGGGAAATAGATGGGGAAACAGTGGAAATAGTGTCAGACTTTATTTTTTGGGGCTCCAAAATCACTGCAGATGGTGACTGCAGCCATGAAATTAAAAGACGCTTACTCCTTGGAAGGAAAGTTATGACCAACCTAGATAGCATATTCAAAAGCAGAGACATTACTTTGCCAACAAAGGTCCATCTAGTCCAAGCTATGGTTTTTCCAGTGGTCACGTATGGATGCGAGAGTTGGACTATAAGGAAAGCTGGATGTTGAAGAGTGATGCTTTTGAACTGTGGTGGTGGAGAAGACTCTGAGAGTCCCATGGACTGCAAGGAGATCCAACCAGTCCATCCTAAAGGCAATCAGTCCTGAATACTCATTGGAAGGATTGATATTGAAGCTGAAACTCCAATACTTTGGCCACCTGATGTGAAGAGCTGACTCATTTGAAAAGACCCTAATGCTGGGAAAGATTGAAGGTAGGATGAGAAGGGGATGACAGAGGATGAGATGGTTGGATGGTATCACTGACTCAATGGACATGAGTTTGGGTAAACTCCAGGAGTTGGTGATGGACAGGGAGGCCTGGCATGCTGCAGTCCATGGGGTCGCAAAGAGTTGGACACGACTGAGCGACTGAACTGAACTGAAAGAAGGAGGAACTGGAAGGGAAAAGAGACTTTAATTTTTTCCTTAAAAGGCTGCTATTATTTGGGTAGAGGAAGTCCCAGGCTAGCTCAGAAAAATAACACAGGTGGAAAAACAGGCAAGAGGAAGGATAATTGCTCAAAAGGGATAGAAACTTAATGAGATTAAAATGCTATATAGGTAGTGTCTTAGTCATTTTAGGCTGCTATAACAAATACCCTACACTAGGTATCTTAAACAACAGAACTTTGTTTCTCACAGTACTGGAGGCTGGAGTCTGAAATCAAGGTGCGTGAAGATTGGTTCCTGGTGAGGGCTCTCTTTCTGGCTTGCAGAAGGCTGCCTTCTCACTGTGTCCTCACAAGACACAGAGAGAGTGAGTCAGCTTTCTGGTCTCTTCATACAAGGGCACTAATCCCATCATGGGAATCCCCACTCATGAACTCATCTAAACTTAGTGTTAGGTGCTCAGTCCTGTCCCTAAACCTAGTTACCTCCCAAAGGCCCCATCTCCAAATAGCATCGCATTGAGGGGAAGGGCTTCAAAATATGAATTTTGTGGGGATACAATTCAATCCACAGCAGGCAGTGAAGAACCAGAGTATAGAGAGCCATGGACACCAAGCTGTGAGGCCAGAATTTGCAGCAACTAGAAATGGTCAAGAAGAAAAGAAATAACTGTTTGGGACTTACAGAGTAAGGGATGATAGAGGAATAGCCAAGCAGAAATATCCTGGCAGGAGTTTGAAATCAATGGGTGACTGAAGTTCAGGTGAGAAAATTAATCTGAGGTTAACTCTCAAGCTTGTGAATAAAGTAAGTACTTTGTTATTATTTATTATTAACAATCATTGTGATACTTAACTTAGAAGTGAGATCAATACCAAAAGTTATTAAAGCACTAACCCTGGGGATTCTTATTGTTAATAGCTCACCTAACACTGTCCCTACTTGGGCTCAATATGGCTTCTCTTTTTGAAGGGTTAAGCCTTTATCAGCTCTACCATCTGAGTGTCTAGGTTAAAATCTTCACAAACTAGCTTTGTGACTTGGGGCAAGGAAGATCTCCAAGGGTCACACTGAGGATTAACAAATGAATATAAAGCACTTAGTGAAGGTTTTTGCACTTAGTATCTGATAAATGTTAGCTGCTCCTGGTGGGGTGGGGGGGAAATCTATTCTTTTCTGGAAGATAGGGTGCAGACCTTCCTTTTAGGATTTTCCTTCTTTCACTATTTCTTTTTACATTCAAAACCCATAACAGAGCAGGAGAGGAAAAGAGGGAGGGAGATGAAGGAAGAGAAAACGAAAACTGAGAAGACAATTGAGACCAAATTATTTCATATCTGTCACTGAGAAGCTGTCAAATGTATTCACTGTCTTTAACAATTTGGGCAGGTTTCAAAGAATGTAAAGAGGACCAGCTTCGTAAAATGAATGAACACACAAATCAGCAGGGCTGCTGCTCAAAAACACAGAGGAGAATGATAAAGGCAAGTGGCAGAAGTTTTATACTGCCTTACCATTTGTGTAATGTTTAAAAACACATGAAAAAAATCTGCTTCATGTTTATTGATACAAATGTAGGGAAAATATAAAACCACAGAGGAGGAAGATGCACACTGTAACTTTCAGAGAGTGGTAAGCTCTGGGAAGACAGAAGGGATGAGAAAGAAGCACAAAAGGGACCTCAACTGTATCCACAATGTTTTTACTCTTATTATTAAGTTCTGAAGCAGTGGCAAAATGCTAGCACTTCAAAAAATCTAAGTAGTAGATACACGGGTGTTATATTATTCTCTTTACTTCTTTGAATGTTTGAAATATTTCCCAAAACTTTTAAGCATAAAAAAAGAGGACAATCTGCCTCATGCTTCAATCCATTCAAACTCCCACACACTGTAGAAATCCATTTGCTCAATGAAATCATATGTATGAATGATTTTCAGGAATGAGTGTGCATCTCAGATTCAATTTGAAAAGAGTATAATGAATCTATTAAAAATAGGTTATGTTTTGTGTTATGTTTACATTATCAAAATAGATTTCAATTCTGATGCCTGGGTTGAATTACACATATTACCATATTATTGAGTTTTTCTTGCATTTTATTTTACTAACAGTTGATAGTAATACCACAGTACAATTTGGGGGTGCTTTGTAATTAACAAATCGATTGTGTATACTTTAAGATCACCCTGGGTTTCATCACGGGGGCAAATGCTGATTGATGGTGCCTGCTCTGAATACTGTGTTGAGTCAGTTGTGAAACCACATCTGGGCCCTGCTGGACTGGCAGTGATCAGTTAGTCAGGGCAGGGTATCAAGGGCAGGGTGGTAGAATCGGGGGGCCCTTTGTGTCCCACGGGTACTCCTGACACTTTCCTGATTCTCCTTCTGCCTCTCTCACTGCTCCTTCTCTGTTTCCCTTCACCTACCCTTTCTATCTTGGTGCTTCCAAGTACTCACCCTCCTTCATTCCCCTTGATCTCCCCTCAGCCTGCAAGAATCCCTGGCTGATTTCATCCTCATCCACAGCAACCCTCCATGTGATGAGTCCCTCCTCTTCTGTTTTCCTATGAAGCCTTCCCAGATCCATCTGGGCCAGGTGAGACGCCTCCCTTCATCCCCATGGCACGCACAGAGCATTTATCTCTAAGTATGCCAGCTATTTGCTTACCCATTTATCTCTGCTATTGGGCTTTGAAAGAACAAGGCTGGGTCTTATTGATCTCTCTCTCCCAGCTTCTGGCACATAGTGAGCAATCGATAAATGTTTGTTAAATGAAAGAACGATTTAATGAATGGTGTCCTTATTTTTCAGAAAAGGAAACAGACTCAGAATTTGGGATTTTCTCAAGGTTATCCTTCCTCCAAAACATTTCCATCTTTCCTCTAGAACAGAGGTTGACAAACATTTTCTGTAAAAAGGCCAGCTAGTAAATATTTTCAGCGTTGTGGGCCATAAGGCCCCTGTCACAACCATTTAACTCTGATGTTACAGCTGGAAAGCAACCACAGACATAGCTGTACTGAAATGCATTTGTTACACAGGCAGGCAGTGGGCCAGATCTGGCCCATGGGCCATAGGCTGGGGACCTTGCTGTAGAAGATACTAAGTAGACACTCCTATGTGTCTAGTTCCCTCACTAAACATCCTCTCTGTCTCATCCTGAATCCCAGCATCCTGATTCCACTTCCACAGTCCCTGCTGGACTCACATGAACAATCCCTTCACACCTCCAAGCCCAGGAGCTGAGGAAGGCTCATGAGAGAACCAACTAAGGAGGCAAGGAGCTTGTTGAAAATGACTCTCAGGAGACCTAGAGGAATCCAAGACCAACTGATCCACAACCTTCTTGATCACTCATTTTGAATCCCCTTTCAGTTCAGTTCAGTCGCTCAGTCATGTCCAACTGTTTGTGACCCCATGGACTGCAGCTTGCTGGGCTTCCCTGTACATCACCAACTCCCAGAGCTTGCTCAAACTCATGTCCATTGAGTCGGTGATGCCATCCAACCATCTCATCCTCTGTCGTCCCCTTCTCCTCCTGCCTTCAATCTTGTCCAGCATCTAACTCAATGAAACTATGAGCCATGCAGTGTAGGGCCACCCAAGATGGACGGGTCATAGTGGAGAGTTCTGACAAAACGTGGTCCTCTGTAAAAGGGAATGGCAAACCACTTCAGTATTCTTGCCTTGAGAACCCTATGAACAGTATGAAAAGGCAAAAAGATATGATACTGAAAGATGAGCTCCCCAGGTCGGCAGGTGCCCAATATGCTACTGGAGAAGAGTGGAGAAATAACCCCAGAAAGAATGAAGAGAGGGAGTCAAAGCAAAAACAACGCCCAGTTGTGGATGTGACTGGTGATGGAAGTAAAGACCGATGTTGAATCCCCTTAACATTTTGAAAAGAGAAGAGGTACATTTCTTGGGCTTCCCTGGTAGCTTGGATGGTAAAGCGTCTGCCTACAATGTGGGAGAACCGGGTTCAATCCCTGGGTCGGGAAGATCCCCTGGAGAAGGAAATGGCAATCCATCCCAGTATTGATGCTGGAAAATCCCAGAGATCGAGGAGCCTGGTGGGCTACAGTCCGTGGGGTCGCAAAGAGTCGGACACGACTGAGCGACTTCTCTTCACTTCACTTCAGTAGACAAAGAAGAATATGGAACAAACTCCCTTCTATTTCCCTGATTCCCTTTCTGTGTTTCCAAGTGACTAGTCTTTTTCTTTTCCAGAGACTTTGGACTTCTCCCATTCTTCTCATATTTCCTACCCTATCATCACAGGAGATGACCTCACCTCCTCCCTCACAAAGGAAACAGAAGCCATCAGGAGAGAACTCCTTCAGAATTCTGCCACTCATCCCAAACTTGTCTGTACCTACTCTCTGGTCTTCCTGTCATAATTCAATAGAAGTCTAAGACTAACCCCTCCTCTGTGTCCAAGGTCTTTCCACCTTATCAGGGGACCTGATTCAATCAATCATTTCCCTCTCCTGTATCTCTCTCGCTGAACTGCATGCCATAGGCGCAGAGGAGCCTCTCCCCCCACCCTCTCTCCTGCTTCCATCAACATTTACATATGCATGTCTCTACCATCTTGAAAATAAGTCTCTCATATTCATGTTTTGCTTCAATCATTGTCCTATCTCTCTGCTACCTCCTTCATGGCCAAAGTTCTTGAAAGAGTTGTATGCTCATGGCTTTCACATCATCACCTCCCAGTAATTCTTTAGCTCATGAAAAATGTGTTTCTCCTCTTTCATATGCCTTAAAGTCTCTCACTGAAGATCTGAAATAACCTCCATTATTGCTACATCCAACCTGGACTTCTCTGCCCTTATCCTTACTGAATTCCTGGCACTAATCAACCCTGTGGTCTTCCTTCTTTGAACATTCTCCTCCTGTGAGTTTG
This sequence comes from Bubalus kerabau, assembly GCF_029407905.1. Lineage (NCBI taxonomy): Eukaryota > Metazoa > Chordata > Mammalia > Artiodactyla > Bovidae > Bubalus > Bubalus kerabau. The sequence continues at coordinate 42,942,709 of NC_073640.1, read as the reverse complement.
GTGACAACACAACCTCCTGGTTTTCCTCCTATGCTCCTTCCTTCAACTTCTTTGTGGGCTCCAGTACCTCCGGCTATGCCTTATATGTTGGTGTCCCCAGAGTTCTCCACTAGGCCTTCCACTCTTCTCAGTCTACATGCCCCGCTAAGGTGGCTCATTGATCTCCAGGCAATCCTTAAATAAGCTGATGACTGTTTGAGTTACTTCTTCAACCCAGAGCTCACTGCTGAGGCTAAGCCAGCTGGCCAACTGCTTAACAGAATTAGAATTGTCCCTCTTCCCTTTTATTTACCATATGCAGTCCCATCTTAAAAAGCATTATCCTTGGAGCATAGGGGATTTTTTTTTTTTTTTTTTTTACAGCAGTGGAACTATTCTGTAGGATACTATAATGGCACAAGACACGATGCATGTCAAAACCCATGGAATTGTATGACACCAAGAATTAACCCTAATATAAATTAGAGACTTTAGTTAATAATATTGTACCAATATTGGCTCAGTTGTAGCAAATATACCACACTAATGCAAGATGTTAATAAGAGAGGAAACCCTGAGAAGACGGGAGAGAGAACTCTGTACTACTTGCTCAATCTTCAGTAAACCTAAACTGCCTTAAAAAAATAAAATCTGTTAATTAAAAAAAGCATTATCTTGACCCCACCATCCCAACCAGTTACCTCCTCTTTTCTTTGCCTCAAATACAACAGCATTTCTTGAAAACTGTCTCTTAAATTCTCTCCAATCAAGCTTTCAACTATACAACTCCACTGAAACAGCTCTTGTTAAGGTCACTTGGGACTCCTGCATTGCCAAAGGCAGGGGACAATTTTCAAGTCTCATCTTATTCTGATCTCTCAGCTACACTTGACACAGTTCATCACTTACTTTTCCTGAATACCCACCCTTCCCTTGGCTTTCCTGACACCACCACCTTCTGGTTTACCTCCTTCCTCACTGACTTTCACGCTTAGTATTCTTTGTTCATTTCTCCTTTCTCTTGATTCTTAACATTGAGATTAACCACAGCTCATTCCTTGACCTTCTCTACACTAATTCCCTGAGTGATCTCATCCAATCTCAAGCCATAAATATTACCTCTACCTCTATGATTCCTAGACCTGTATCTCCAACCTAGATCTTTCTTCCAACCTCTAGTCTCTTATATACAAAACTACCCACTCAATACCTCCACTTGAATGCATCCTAGGCATCTCAGATTTCACTGAGATCCAGTTCCAGTCCCAAACACCTCTGCTTCCCACAGCCTTCCCCGTGTCAATAGATGGGAATGCACTCTTGCAGTTGAACAGGCCCAAACCTTGGTGTCATAATAAAAAGCTGATGCATTTCCTTTTACTATGCTTTCTCCATTTATGTCTTTTTATCATGGTTCCAAGAGTTTGTTTTTTTTTCTGAAGAGGGCACCTAGGTGCAAAGTTTGAGCAAGCTTAAAAACGTCTCCTTTATTCTCAAAGGACATGTAGATTTTCTTTCCCTCATGAGCTTACAGAATTTATTCCATGATCACCTGGTAATTAGTGTCGCATTAGTTCTTCTCTCCTGACCTCTCTATTCATCTTGTGGTTTGTTAAATTTCATGACTGAAGTAGGTGGGTTTTGTTTTGTTTTAAGCCTTGTCTTACTGAATCCATGTTCTTATTAATTTCCTCTGTAGACTTTTTTTTATCTGTTTTATGCCTGCTGTGCTGTTGCTGTCTAAATCAGGGGATGGTGGGAATTCTCAACGTTTCCCTATGTATCACTCTCTGGGGGAAAGGGTGGTATAGGGGCTGCACTAAGTCACACCAAAATCTGCTTTTCTTTTTTTTTTTAACTTTACAATATTGTATTGGTTCTGCCACACACCAAAATGAATCCGCCACAGGCACACATGTGCTCCCCATCCCGAGCCCTCCTCCCCCCGCCTTTTGCTGGATGCTTTTCAGTTTATAGCATGAGGATAAGCTCTTTCCCTGTTTGGTCATTGCTGGTAATTATTTTCAACTGGCTTATTTCATTGAGTGACAGGCGAGAGTGATTCTGGCAGCAAAAAAGCAGTGTTTTTTCCATCGTGAGGAGACTGGTTATCTCACTTTACCATCCTTGGGGACAAGGTTGGGTGGGGGAGGAGATGAAATGTGATGAACATAGCAGACGCCAGCCTTGTGGCAGTGGCAGGCCCGTTTCAAGAATCTTGGTATGTTTTTTCAAAGGGTATCTGACTACACCTCTCATTTACTCTTTCTTCTGTTCTGTGTTTTCTCAGCCAGGAGTACTGTCACCCTTAACACAGAAAGGGATTCTGTGGTACTTGACAGAAAAGAGTGGGGACAGCAAAAATGGGTGAGCCAAGCTGCTCGCCACTCAGCAGCCAGCTCAGGAAGGAAAGGAGTCCAGCAGGGTGAAGGAGTGGAGATGAGAGGAGGCAGGCTGAGCCCCCGACACTGTAATAAACCCACAGCATGGCAGAAGGAGATGCATGGGGAAGCTGGGCTTGGGCAGTGGTCTTGGGATGAAGTAGAGGGGGAATGGAGGTGACATGGGTGGGAGATCTGAAAACCTGACATCTCCCACCATCACACAAAGTCCACAGCTGCCAGTGGGAGAAAAACAGCATCCCCAAGGAGTAATGAAAACATGGCAACTGAGCATTGGAGCTTGGAATTAATGAGCAAATCCCATCAAACCTTTGACACAACGGGCTTTGGCTTCAGAAGGCAGAAACCTTTTAAGCACCAACAATCATCCCCCCTGCTCTTCATCTTCGGGCTCCGTCTCGGTGATGGATTGCCACCTGCCTAGTGCCCTGGCATTTCCATGCACAAAATAATTGGTTGCAGAAGGTTGTTGGATGCCTTTGTAGGAAGGAAGTTGCAAAAACAAATTCTATCAACTCAAATATTTTTTGATATCTTGGAACTGGAGAGCACGAATTCTGTAATTTAACTTCTCCATGATATGAAATTGTTATTTACCAGGAAACCGAAAAGAGTAAAATGAAAACAGTCCTCCATATTTACCAGTTTAAAAGCTATTTGCTTTAAAGGTATTTTGGGGGTATTTTATGTTCCTCTCTATATCATTCCTGTAAAGGGCACAGAATTCTCCACTTCTCTGAAGAAACTGAGGCAACCAATAACCCAAGAGTATGGAGTTAGCAGAGCTGTGAAAGCTCAGTAACAATAGCTAAACTTGGCTGATATTGCTGATATTAATATTAGAGAATGAATGAATATTAATATAACTAAACTCGGTGCTGGCACTGGGTTACTCATTTAGCCCTCCCAACAACCATATTACTGTTATGTCATTTCTACAGAAGAGAATGCGACTTGAACAGGTTCAACAGCTTGTACAAAACCACACAGCTGGCTCACGGTGAAGTCAGGACAAGACATGAACCTAACTGACCTCAGAGCCCCTCCAGTCACCACATTCCCAGCTGGTTATCTACCACTGCATAACAGACTAGTCCGAAATGTAGGCGCTTTGGGGTGGATCTTCTGGAATGGTAGAGTAAAATTTAACGGCTAAACACAACATCATTATCTTACAGTTTCTATGGGTTGGGAATCTCTGCATAGCTGAGTGCCTCTGGCTCTGGGTCCCTCACAAAGCTATAATCAAGGTGTCAGCTGGGACTGTAGTCATCTCAAGGGAAAGAGAATGGGAAAGGATCTGCTTCCAAGCCCACTCTCAGGGTTGCTGGCAGGATTTGGTTCCTTGCTGGCACTTGGCCAGTTGGCACCCTCAGTTCCTTGCCCCGTGAATCTCTCCACAGAATTCAACATGGCAGCTTGCTGTACCAGAGCAAATAAAACAAGAACCAGAGAGAAAGAGTCTGAGCAAGATGAAAGTCCCAGTCTTCTGCAACCTAATTTGGGCAGTCTGTTCACTTTAGAAGCAATAGTCACCAGACCCAGTTCACATTCCAGAGGAGGGGATCACACAGAGGATAATTCCTGTGGATGCCAATAGTCACAATGATCACTGAGAGCCATCTCAGAAGCCACCTATCACCGTGTCCTTCTCCACTAACTGCCGACCCCATCACTCACAGGGGCCGGCAAGATGGTAAGATTCCATAATGTGACTGGGACCCCCTAGCCACCATCCAGAGATGCACCTAACCCAAACCTGGCCAATTAGATACTTTCCCCCAGGAATTCAGAATTATGATTCAGAGACTCTGATTAGTTTCTATTAGAGCCTTGAAATGGACAGAAATAGGAGCTATGAGACAGCCATCTTTTGCTATGCTTGAAAATAAGCAGAGCCACATATGGGTGTGGGAGTGGGGCGAGAGGAAGAAACCGAGAGATAGACAGACAGACAGACATGCAATGCTTCCTGGATTTGGACAGGTACAATAAAAACCTTAGGTTTCTGTCACTTGTAACCAGGGGTGATAGTCATACTGTTTAACCACTGATAAGGCCCAAATGCCAACTAAGCCAGGGGGAATGCTCCATAAACATCTGGAACAGCCCCACTGCTGGACTCTGGTTGCCCAACAGCTCTTTCCAACCCACCCACACTGCTGCCCTCCGGGAGTGAAGCTGCAGGAAGGTGTGACCCAAGAACCTCAGGATCACCCGAGCGGGAGTCGCACGGCAGCCTAGCACAAACTTTGGTGTGATCACAGATTTCCTCTGTAGCCCACTGGGGAGTCAGTATCTCTTCCAGACAACTCACAGATAAATGTTTGTGATAATGTCAAGTGCATTCACTGTGATTCTTGGAATAACACACACAAGTGGCCTACAGACGGAGAGCCTCCATCTGATCTGTGTGAGGAGGGGTGAGATCCACTAGTGAGTAAGGGGATTGGAGGAACTTGCCACTCCCTCTACAACAGGACCCTGGAGCTCCCTGATACACTCCAGGGATCAGGAACCCCTAGACTGTTATCAGCAGTACTGTGGATATTCACAGGCATGTAGGTAACATCACATACTCCAATTACATGATGAAGGCAAAATGAAAGAAGCCAAGCTTTTAGGGAAAGGGTCAGTTTTATTTTGATTACTTTTTAAATTAAATCAGCTGAGAGTCAACAGAATCAGTGAATGCTCATGCAGCCTGATTCTGCTCAGGAACAAGGAGTAGACACATCATGCCTCTCTCTAGACTGGGAAGACTTTCTACCTTGACTCCTCATCACCGCCCCCCCACCCCACCAGGAGAGAGGAGCTTTCTTTCTCCATCAGGAATAAACATCAGTGAATGCCATCTGAAAGCCAGTGAGGAATTGATCATGGCAGGAAGTTTTGTCCTGAATATTAAACCAAAATCTGATTTCCTTTTGAGATATCCTGCCGAGTTAAACTTTTACATGAGAGCTCATATAGTCATGATTTTTTCCCTACATCATATATTGTGGATAATTGCTTTGCTTCCTTGGTCAATTAAATATGAGGTAAATTGTTATAATTTTCAACAAAGATAGATTTATGCCCCTGTCTCACAACTCAGCATGGTGTGCACATTTCTTCCTTAAAAATAATAAGGTATACTTTGATGCACTGAAGTAGAGATCAATATTCATAATTATAAGTCACAGCTCACAATACAAATTTTCTTTGAATCAGGAGTTTCCCCCTAGATTCCCTTTTGCCTAAGGTATGTTACTTTTATAATTAAAAAGGGGGGAATATATATGTAATCATAATTTTCTTATCAAAGCTTTAAATGAATCAATTGCAAAATCCTGCCTATGTTACCCACTGGACCTGCAGCAACCACAGGGTTCTATGTGGAGATGTCCTCTGGAGATTAAATTCACCATTACCAGGAAAACTGGGGGACTTCCCTGGTGGTCCAGTGGCTCAGACTCTGTGCTCTCAATGCAAGGGGCCTGGGTTTAATCACTGGTGGTGGAAATAGATCCCACATGCTGCAGCTAACGATCCTGCATGCAGCAACTAAGACTCCACACAGCCAAATAAACAAATGTCAAAAAACAAAGGAAGAGTGGGTAGTCTTTCTTGAGCACTCAATGTGTGCCAGGCACCATCCTAAACACTAGGCATACATTTGCTTTATCATCACAGCAACCCTCCCAATAACCATTATTATCTCCATTTTATGGGAGAGGAAATTGAGTCATAGAAATGGTTCAGAAATTTGACCAAAGGTACACATTTAGTAATTGGTAGAGCAGGGATTTGGAACCAGGTCTGTTTTATTCCAGTGTTTACTCTGAACCACTACATATGATGCCTAAACTTGAGACTCTATACATATCAAGTTCTCCTAAGTACTCAGTAATATAGTTAGTAATCTTCCAAAGAGTAATATAGTTACTAACCTTTCAAATAGTCTCACCTAGCGTAAGCCCTCTTCTTCAACTGGCACACACAAACCTTTAAGTAACATATTAGTTAGCTATTGCTGCATAGTAAACACTCTCAAAACCAAGCAACATGAAACAATAAGTACTTGTTATTGCTCATGAGTCTGTACAGGCCAGCTGAGCAGTTCTCCTGGTCGGACATACTCAAGTAGCTGAGGTCAGCTATGGGTCAGGTAGGCAGTCCTGTTGATCTTAATTGGCCTCTCTCACACCACTGGGGGTCTATGGGCTGCAGCCCAGTCTGACGGCCTCAGCTGGGACAAGTGGCCTGTGCTCCGCGTGGCCCTCATCCTCCAGGAGTCCAGCCCATTATTTTTCATACAGAAGTGGCAGGGTTTCAAAACAAGTAAGAGACTGCAGAAGACTACAAGGCCCCGGAGGCTTGAGGCTAACAGATGCCACATTCTAATGCCCAAAGCAAGACCCAAGGCGAGCCTGAGTCAGGAGAGGGCAGGGACTAGAAATTCTCAACCACAAAGGGTGTGGATACGGCGAGTCATGAACCGGGGCCATCAATGTAATCCATCTTCCAAAATGAGTAGCTATGGAAACAGTAAACCTCCTATTTCAACACCAGTAGCAATACTGGCTGAATGCAGAGTATGTGTGGACTCTGTCACAACTGCTCTATTATAACTGCCCCTCATATGAAAGGAAACTGAGGCTTAGAGGGCTACAGAAACTTGCTGGCAATACGACACTTCTGCACAAAGGACACAGCCTTAGCACTGGCTGGCTCTCTCCAACCACCTGGGCCCTGAACCAGAGGCTCTGGTAGCTTCTCTTCTTAAAAAGCATAAAGATTGATCTGTACCTGTCTGGTCCCAAGTGTGTATTCAAAGGTTAGCCCTTTGATTTTTCATCCTTTCTGTGGAGGGCCCTAGGAAATTGATAGGACCCGAGAGTCCACAACTCTGATCAAGCCCCTTCTCAGCTTACTGTTCTGGCAGCTTTTGCTCTAATTCCAAAGTGCCCGTGGTGCCCTGGGGGCATAATAGCCTTCCCTACAACAGTAAATGAGATCAGTCTCAGCTATTGGCTTTCATATCCTATGAGAACACTGGAGGAAAGGATGGAGCTAGGGACCAGGCACTGCCTTCGGCCTTCATCTGCAAATGACAAATACTTAACCTGACCCTGTCTCTCGCACAGAATATTTAGGAGGACCCAAGGCAATGGCACCCCACTCGAGTACTCCTGCCTGGAAAATCCCATGGATGGAGGAGCCTGGAAGGCTGCAGTCCATGGGGTCGCTGAGGGTCAGACACGACTGAGCGACTTCACTTTCATTTTTCACTTTCATGCATTGGAGAAGGAAATGGCAACCCACTCCAGTGTTCTTGCCTGGAGAATTCCAGGGACGGGGGAGCCTGGTGGGCTGCCGTCTATGGGGTCGCACAGAGTCGGACACGACTGAGGCGACTTAGCAGCAGCAGCAGCAAGGAGCACGTTTTATGAAGATAAAAGGTCTGGGGATATGAGGCAGAGCAGAAGAGGTGAGGAAGCCAAGCAGAACAGGAGACAAAAGGAAAGCAGGTAGAATAGGATCTTGGACAAGAGAAAGGGTGGATTCATCCACCCAGAACCTGCCCAGATACGCACAGTTTTAAGGCACAGAAACTCCTCCTCAGACCCTTGTGTGAAAAGCAAGCAGCCCCTCACTCACAAGCAACACGTTGGCTGCACTGCCCCCTGCTGACCTTCAGGTGTAAGAGCACAGACTCTGAACAAACTGAAAACAATGAACTTGGGTTTCAGAGACCAGACCACAGGTGTACCAAGGAACCTAGGAGGCCTTTCTGCCTACTGGGCCCCAAGGCTGCTTATTGGGCCTAGTTCACAATATCCCTAACACTTCTCCTTCTTCCCAGGGATCCAGAGAATCAGCTTCTGTTCCCCTGCAGGCACCATCTACTCTAAATTGTGGCTATAACAGGGGACCCAGTCTTCCCAGCTTTTCCATTCTTTGCAAAGACAATGTCCACGGGTCGTTATTTCTTTCCAGAGTTTTATTGCTAATCACGGTGGGGAAGTGGCAGGGGGAAAGGGTGGAGAGGGATGTCATACAGCAAAAAATTCAAGCATATTATTAAAAAAAAAAAAAAAAAAAAAAAAGAAAGGACTTGCCCGAGGTCACAGAGTTAGTAACAAGGGAGGTGGGATATGAATGCAGGCTTTCTGGTTCCAACACTTACCAGCTTAACCTTTGAGCAACACTGCCCTTACTACAAGTAATGAGCCTCATCTTTGTGGCTTGTGGGCTCTGGGACTTAGTGTGCATTTTAATCCCCAGTCTGCCTTTCTGTCACTTGCCACGTGTGTGAACTTGGACAGTATACTGAAATTCTTGAAGCTTCCATTTCCGCATCCATAAAATAGAAAGAAAAACAGAATCTACCTTACATAATTATGATAAAAATTAAATAAGATGATGCATATGCAGCATGTTGCACAGAGCCTGGCAATAACAAGCACTTAATAAATGATATTTATTCTTATATTTTTAAATTTTTTCAACTGTACCAAATACATTAACTATTGAAGCAAATCTAATCTTTTACCCCCAGGCCCTGCCATTAACTCACTATATGACTGAGGGGTTATCACTCATTTGGCTCATAGCAGAAGTCTCTTTCCTATACTCCACACTCCTCTGTTGCCACCTCCAATGGACTGTTTTTCTCAACAGCTAGAGTAGCCCTTTAAAAAAATATATCAGATCACTTTGCTGCCCTGTTTAACACTTTCCAGTGGTTCCCAGTGCACAAAGGACGAAATTCAAAACACCCTGGCCATGACTTGCAAAATCATGCATGCTAGAAGCACTGCATCGCCTCCCCTGCCCTCACTGTAATCCAGTCACGCTGGCCTTCCTTCTGTTCTTGAATATAACAGCTTATTCTCACCTTGAGGTATCTGCCAGAGAAGCAACCAGAAAATTCTTCACTTTGACCTTCGCAAGGCTGACTCCTCATTGCTCAGATCCCAGTTCAAAAATTCACTGTAGAGGCGCGTTCCCTTCTGCCCAGGGCCGTCCCTTTGCCCAGGCCCTGTCTCACTACCTTGCTTTGCTTTGTTTCTTGGCTTTAAAAAAATAATTCTCTTTATTGTGGTAAAAGTCACATAATATAAAACATACTATTTTAACCATACTTAACTGTGCAGTTCAGTGGCACTAAGTACATTCACATTGCTGTGCAACTCTCACCATCACCCATCTCTCGAAATTTTTTACTTTCCTAAACTAAAACTCTGTCTACGTTGAACTCTAACTCCCCATTTTCCCTCGCCACCTCCCAAGCCCCTGGCATCTACCAATGTACTTTCTGACTCTAAGAATTTGACTCGTCTAGGTACCTTGTATAGGCGGAACCAAACAGCATTTGTCTGCATAGTGTATACTGGAATGCACTTTTTAAGGTTAATTTAATATATACGTCCTACAAGCAGATCGTACCTTCTTTTTTCCCTGTGCTCTACAGCAGGCCCTCACCGGCCATCTACTTCATACATAGTGTACCTATGTTGACCTTGATTTCCCAATCCATTCCACCTTGTCTACCTGGTTTTATCTTCTTCCCAGTGTTCATCACGACCTGAAACTATCTCATTTTATTTGTTTATTTGACTGGCTTTCTCTCTGTATCACTCCATCAGAATGTAAACTACCAAAGAGCAAAGAAGATAGTCAGAACTCTTTCTGTTTTGTTTACGACTGTGGCCCTGTAGCAACACAAGCTCAGTGCCTGGCATTCAGTAGCTCTTTAAGATGAGAGACTGAATTAATGAACAACTGAAGGAATTAAATTAGCCCAAGATTCACTTATAGGACAAGATCTCTTGGATTCGGTGATATTGAAAGTTATTTCTAGCTCTAAAATTCTAAGACCCTTGGGGCATTCCGGGGTCCTGAGAGAACAGGGGAGAGAGAGCACTCTGTCTGGATTGTGGAATTCTAGGAGATGTTGTTGAGAATGGATGTTTGCCCAGTGATGGGAACGAGGTTTTAATCATCTTCCAGATAACTCAAACAGTCACCTTTTGTCCACATGTCCCTCAACCTTCTCTCACTGTAATATTTCACAACCTTAAGTTTAGCCTTCCTATCTTTTCTATATTCCTATAATCCCTATAATCACATCCTAGGACAAGCAAAGGGCACTGTAAGAAAAGACAGCGGTTGACACTGGCTGATAGGACCTTAGCCTCTAATCCAGAGAGCTTTGCTGACTCTCAGAGTTCTCATTTTATCAATATTTCCTTTTGAGACTGTTCCATTTTATACCATCCAGGAACATGAAAACCCTTTCGAGACGGACCTGGGCTGTAGCCAACATCTTGGCACTGAAACTGTCATGGTGGTGCTTGCCCAGATCAATTTTTAAATGAATCAACTCAACAAACGTGTATTCGGCACCTGCCATGTGCAGTCAGAGGGAGATCTAAAGAGACAACAGTACCTATCCTTATAAAGTATCAGTTGATCAACCACCGAAACTATGTAAGTGCTACTTGTCAACTCTGATAAAGATGATGGCAAAATAGTCTCCAGAATCCTGTATAGTAGGTAAGAGATTGCAGGTTGAGAGCGGAATAATACATATAGATGGAGAACATAGAGTAAGAAATAGTAACCCACATGGGACTTCGCTGGTGGTCCAGTGGTTCAGACTCTGCACTTCCATTGCAGAGGTTATGAGTTCAATCCCTCATTAGGGAACTAAGATCCCACATGCTGCATATAGTGGCTAAAAAAATAAAGAAATATTAACCCACAGTGTTAGCAGACTTCCGAACAACTTTTTATGTTTAACCATTTTGAAATCACTCTCATTTGATATTCTGCTTGTTTATGGAGATCTAATCGGCATGTCTGATTGAAAGCTGAAGAACCATGGAGAGACAAGCCTACAGTGTCTACACAGGGAAAATTTCCTTTTTTAAAATCCTGCCTGTCATCATGTGCTGGTCTCCTTGCCCACAGTAATTTGTGATCATCTCTGGGGAAAGTAGGGAAGAGTTTACAGAAACAGAACAGAAGAGCAGAGAGAGACAGGTGAAGCCTCGGGCAATGCACAAAGCCCTGTGATAGGCAGTTCTGGAAGGGAGGAGACTGCATCAGCTTCAAGAGCAGATGAGCCTTGCCTTATTTTTCTTTGCTCATCTGACCAGGTACTCCATAAATGTCAGACAGAGGATGAGAAGACGAAAACATGTTATTATGAAAAAAGAAGGGAGCCATCTGGTTCATGTCAGAGGTCTGGACTGTAAAATATTGCAATTCCCAGGTGACCTTGGGGAAGCTTGCATTGGTATAACACCAGCCATCTATGAAGCCATGGTAAACTCCTTGGTTTGAACTAGGGGGTGTATTCACATGGATGGCAAATGCAGGTGCTCTTTGAACATGTGTTCTCTCTTCTTACTCTCTGGAGTTGGCTGTGTTCTTTCTGGCTGGATCATCTCAAAGCCAGCAGATAATCATGTGGAAGGTATGTTTTGCTGCAGGAGGCCTTGCTGTGTTTAGCAATCCCTCAAAATGTAAGAGAAGCATTTCTCCAGATGGCAGGGTGCTTTGAGTTCACAGGGAGGTGTTTTTGGCCATCAGCAAGGCTTAGTCCTTGGTGTTGGCCAGTCACGCACGGAGCATCTCATGCAGCTGTGCCCTGTGACAAGCCGCCACAGTTCTGGGCCCTGGGCTGAGTACTGTTATTTGAACCTTCTGCTAAAAAGTAAATACTACACTGTGGAATTGATCTAAATTATTCAACTCTCATACTCACACATCTTAAGGAGAATGTTTTATTAAAAATCTTTGAAGTCAGAGAGGTCTAGATTGAATTTCAACTCCACCTCCTTGTAACTGTGCAACCTTGAGCAAGTTATGAAATCTCCTCGGGAATTCACTTATTTATCTTTAAATGAATATTAAGAATGATGTCCACCTCTTGCAAACATGGTTACTATGAGGATTAAGAGAGATAACATAGGCAAATTTCTCAGAACAGTGACTGACAGTAAGCAAGGGCTGTTTTCACTGCACAGAGTTCTGCATTGATAAATCTAGCCCTGCAGTCAGAGAATGTTTTTCAAGATGGGAAAGAAGAGAAACCAAGCATAAAAGTGCATCTCCTGGTGGCTAACTCAAGAGGTTTTTAGGAGGCCTTTTTTCACATACCAAATCTATTTAGTGGGCAGAAATCAGCACTGTGGACCGCTCCACTAACAGCAAATAGGGCAGAAGGTGCTGGCTTTGGACTTGGACCATCTATACCAGTCTTTTTAAAACTGTGGTTATAGCAAAATCAATACTAAAGGGTTGTGACCAGAATTTTTAAAAGAAAAGGATGAAATTTAAAAAGCACAGTGTATTTGCACAAAGTACTATTTCATGAATCCTGCATGTGTGTGTATACTGAGATATATATATACATATTCATACATACACACACGCATATATGTGTCAAAAGCTAGAAAACCACTGATTCATTTTTCTTTAGAAAAATCCATTCTCAAACTATTTCTGGCTTGACTGACTATTGGTGTCTCCCTTCGACTAAAGTCACACATGCCATTTCTCCTCGTCTAGCCACAATAAAACAATGACCCAACACACCACAACTCTGGAGAACTGAAGTTAGCACTCCAAATATCAAACCTACTGAGTCAAAAATTCAGTCAGATATCTGGGGCTTGATCTGCCTGATGCTAAATAATCAAGAAAACTATTTTTCTCCACAAGGCTGATAAACTGAGGAGTAGTCCCTAAAAGTCGGTTCATCAGGAGGAATGCTCATGAACTGGGGAGGCCTCACAAGATTTGGATGCTTCAGAATACCAATCTGGGTAACATCAACCCAGGAGAGACACTGGGAAGTCTGTCTTGGCTTCAGGCTACAGAAAAGCTTCCTGGAAAGCATCTTGCCAAAGATCTCTTCTCATAAGCTACTCAGTGAAAGAACTGGGATAAATATCCTACTCATTAAATCCCACCTCTGTGGGGACAGGGGTGTTTATTTGTTTTACCTACATGAAGTCAGAGAGGAACTCCTGGGGAAATGAGAAACTTTCACTCCAGGTACAATGATCTTTCTCACTAAATATGCAGCTTTACCCCAATTAAATAAATAAACAGGCAGGTTTAGTCAGTCAGTCAGTTCAGTCGCTCAGTCGTGTCCGACTCTTTGAGACCCCATGAACAGCAGCACGCCAGGCCTCCCTGTCCATCACCAACTCCCGGAGTCCACCCAAACCCACGTCCATCGAGTCAGTGACGCCATGTCAGTACAATCATGCAATGGAGATGCAAAATCGCTGAGAGAGAAAAATGTACTTCTTTCTGATAAATGATTAAAGGGTAAATATTGCCATTACTTTCCAATGCTATGGTTTATGACAAAACTCGTCTTCTTCCCATCTCACAATTATTCCCCTGATAAACAACTTTTAAGCTTTTCTAAGTTTAGAAATACTAAGTTTTTCTCTGCCAGATCTGAAAACGTAATGTATTTGGAGGTTCATCTTGCCTTTTGATCACCCAGCCTCTACCTCCCTTTTCTAAAAGCACCTCTATTTCCTTCTGAGAACTTACTTCTTTTCTTTGAGATATAAATACCTGCGCCTAACACTCTGCTTCTCAAGTTGCGTCCAGCTGACCGAAGCCTGAGGCAGTCAGGCATGCTCTGGATTTTATGTCTTGATTGGTGGTGAGTCAAGAGCCTGACCTTTGTGGGGTCCGTTCCTGGGCAGCATCAAGTACTAACCGTGCTGGTGTCTCCCGCATCGCTGCACTCCAGATTGGCCCTGGCTCTGCCCAGCCTGATTCTTCAGCCTTTAAAACATTCTCTGAGCTCTCAGTTCCTTCCAATGAACACCCCTTTGCTTAAACTTATTTTAATCAATTTCTGATGCTTGCCACTAATAGTTATATTCAAAAAATTTAGCAACCAACCCATTTGAACCAGATGCCCTGAGCAATCAGGGCAGACAGCAGTCATAAGGAACTGGTATGACTGTTATGGTGTGTTCTGGCTGAAGATCAGCCCAGTTTGCAGCCAAAGAAGCATAACAAAATATCAGGGCAATACACCCCACCATTCATGACCCAAGGAAATAATCTCACTCAGGAGAGATAAAAAGAAAAAAGGAGGGGATCACAGGGTTGGGAAACTGCATGGTTCAGAGTAGGGATCTAATGACTGTCGAGTCAATGAATGCATGAATGAACTAATAGCTACCCAGAAAGAGATACAGGAGGAAGGTGAACCTGACCTATCGCTTACACACACTCAAAGCTAAGCATACTCTTCTTTCCTCACAGAAGGCTTTAGACATAGTGCATTCCACTAACGGCATGCAAAATAAGTACAATTAATACACGGACAAACATTTACAAAACTGTAACGCTTATGTAATTTTATCATACCTTATTGTTAGCTTCTATTCATGGCCAGTAATAATGGTTTCAGATTAATGGTGGTGAGATAAATTTTCCTTATAAAATTAATTATTTAAGCAAAAATATGGGGCATTTTTTAAATTGTATAGATAAGAACACAGGTGGTACAAAGCTGTGATAAGAATCATAGCAATATAAGAACACGTGGCGTATAGGAAACACTGTATTATACATGGTGGACAAAGAACATACATTCAAGATCAAAACTTAAATCTTGGCTTCTTCTTGGTCTCTCTAAATACAGAAGCCCATCCTCTCTCCACTTGGGTGTCTGCAGCCACTAAACAGGGAATGACCATGCTGGTAGCGTTTACGCATATGTCGTGAAGGGCAGCACCTAAGCTCAGCCACAAAGTGGTACAGAAAGTCTAAATACGATAGCAAATCAAGATCCCGAGTCCTTCACACAGTCCACTGAGCAGCAGTTGATGGTTACATGTTTTAGACAGCTTTGCCTTCGGGTGGATTCAATTCAGTGACCTAGACATTAAAGACTGGCTATGTCCCAGTTCCAAGTTTCTGAGTTGTGTTGTCCTGTTCCCGTGCTCTGACTGTTCCTATCAAAGTGGGCTCCAAAACACCAAAGAGTTTTCCTGTGATATATTTCTTTCAAGCTTTTTACTTAAACAAGGTAGCTTTTATTTATTTTTTTTAATTTTATTTTATTTTTAAACTTTACATAACTGTATTAGTTTTGCCAAATATCAAAATGAATCCGCCAGAGGTATACATGTGTTCCCCATCCTGAACCCTCCTCCCTCCTCCCTCCCCATTCCATCCCTCTGGGTCGTCCCAGTGTACCAGCCCCAAGCATCCAGTATTGTGCATCGAACCTGGACTGGCAACTCGTTTCATACATGATATTTTACATGTTTCAATGCCATTCTCCCAAATCTTCCCACCCTCTCCCTCTCTCACAGAGTCCATAAGACTGTTCTATACATCATAACACCCACATAGCTAAATGCATGTTTATGCATGCATTCTCTGGGGATACTTCAGTAATTTCACTAACCAGAAGGCATATTTCAGAGAAAGTATTCTTAAGTGGTAATAGTTGCAAGGCTAAAGTCTCATCTGAATTTTTAATAAGATCAAAGACTAGCAAGGATGAAATTGCATCTCCTAAACGGGGGCTATCAAGCTAGGTAATCCACTGGGTTGCCGTAAAGCAAAAATTGCAAACCAACAGCCTATAGAGTGAATCAGACCCACAGATGGGGGAGAGGGGAACGTTGGGGGCACAAAAAGGGGGAACAGACAGGGGAAGATTTATTAGAATAAGTTGCCTAGATCTTTAAATTGGGAGTTCTCACATAAAAATGTTAATTTTCCACCTTCTTTGGACAAAATACAAATATCTGACAACACTGACAATATGGCCTGGGGACCACATTCAGGAGGAATTCGGGAGTGGCCTCCTGCTTGAGGTAGGGCATGCACTTTTCACTTCACCAGAGTCCCTGCTTGTCCATTTTGTGCTACACCCAACCCCTCTGCCTTCCTTATAGTACCTGCCTGAGACCAGAGGACAGAAAAAGGTCACTGGTACTTTTCACCCCAGAACTGGCCTCCTTTGTCCAAAGGTTTCAGGAAGGGGATGGTAAGTCTTGTGAGAGTAGGCGTTCACTGTGTCCATTTGCTATTGTAGCCCTAGCATCTAACATTTATCAGGTGCTCCGTATATTCCTGGGCTAGCAGGCTGGCTGGCTGGCTGGAGAGATCTTGGGATCCACACAGGAGAAGAGGAACATCAGAAATTATTGCTTTGTTTATGTGGCTCAAGAGAAGTGTGGTGGCTCCATAGCCCAACCACAGAAAGGGTTATCAGCCCACACAGTGTCCACTGTTCTAAAAATTCTTCTGAAGAGGAAAGAAGCAAATGAAGGAAAGAGAAGAGGGAATTTCCCAAAGATTTAAGAGACAGTATATTGGCTAAGAGCATGAACTTTGGTTTAAAAAAAAACCTGGATTTGAATCTTGTATCTGCCATTCACAAGCTGTTAGACCTTGGCCAAGTTGCTTGATCTCTCTGGCCCTCAGTTTTCTAGTATTCTAAATAAGAATCATGTTTACCTTGTAGGGTTTTGTGAGTACCTGATAGATAGAGTGCCTGATGAACTATGGAATGAGGTTCGTGACATTGTACAGCAGACACGGATCAAGACCATCCCCATGGAAAAGAAATGCAAAAAAGCAAAATGGCTGTCTGGGGAGGCCTTCCAAATAGCTGTGAAAAGAAGAGAAGCGAAAAGCAAAGGAGAAAAGGAAATATATAAGCATCTGAATGCAGAGTTCCAAAGAATAGCAAGAAGAGATAAGAAAGCCTTCCTCAGTGAATAATGCAAAGAAATAGAGGAAAACAACAGAATGGGAAAGATTAGAGATACCCAAGGGGACACTGGACATCATGCAAAGATGGGCTTGATAAAGGACAGAAATGGCATGACCTAACAGAAGCAGAAGATATTAAGAAGAGGTGGCAAGAATACACAGAAGAACTGTACAAAAAAGAGCTTCACGACCCAGATAATCACGATGGTGTGATCACTCACCTAGTGCCAGACATCCTGGAATGTGAAGTCAAGTGGGCCTTAGAAAGCATCATTACAAACAAAGCTAGTGGAGGTGATGAAATTCCAGTTGAGCTATTCCAAATCCTGAAAGATGATGCTGTGAAAGTGCTGCACTCAATATGCCAGCAAATTTGGAAAACTCAGCAGTGGCCACAGGACTGGCAAAGGTCAGTTTTCATTCCAATCCCAAAGAAAGGCAATGCCAAAGAATGCTCAAAACTACCGCACAATTGCACTCATCTCACACACGAGTAAAGTAATGCTCAAAATTCTCCAAGCCAGGCTTCAGCAATATGTGAACTGTGAACTTCCTGATGTTCAAGCTGGTTTTAGAAAAGGCAGAGGAACCAGAGATCAAATTGCCAACATCTGCTGGATCATGGAAAAAGCAAGAGAGCTCCAGAAAAACATCTATTTCTGCTTTATTGACTATGTGACTGTGTGGATCACAATAAACTGTGGAAAATTCTGAAAGAGATGGGAATACCAGACCACCTGACCTGCCTCTTGAGAAATCTGTATGCAGGTCAGGAAGCAATAGTTAGAACTGGACATGGAACAACACACTGGTTCAAAACTGGAAAAGGAGTACGTCAAGGCTGTATATTATCACCCTGCTTATTTAACTTCTATGCAGAGTACATCATGAGAAACACTGGACTGGAAGAAACACAAGCTGGAATCAAGATTGCCAGGAGAAATATCAATAACCTCAGATATGCAGATGACACCACCCTTATGGCAGAAAGTGAAGAGGAACTAAAAAGTCTCTTGATAAAAGTGAAAGTGGAGAGTGAAAAAGTTTGCTTAAAGCTCAACATTCAGAAAACAAAGATCATGGCATCTGGTTCCATCACTTCCTGGGAAATAGATGGGGAAACAGTGTCAGACTTTATTTTTTTGGGCTCCAAAACCACTGCAGATGGTGACTGCAGCCATGAAATTAAAAGACACTTACTCCTTGGAAGGAAAGTTATGACCAACCTAGATAGCATATTCAAAAGCAGAGACATTACTTTGCCAACACAGGTCCGCCTAGTCAAGGCTATGGTTTTTCCTGTGGTCATGTATGGATGTGAGAGTTGGACTGTGAAGAAGGCTGAGCACTGAAGAATTGATGCTTTTGAACTGTGGTGTTGGAGAAGACTCTTGAGAGTCCTTTGGACTGCAAGGAGATCCAACCAGTCCATTCTGAAGGAGATCAGCCCTGGGATTTCTTTGGAGGGAATGATGCTGAAGCTGAAACTCCAGTACTTTGGCCACCTCTTGCGAAGAGTTAACTCATTGGAAAAAACCCTGATGCTGGGAAATATTGAAGGCAAGAGAAGAAGGGGACAACAGAGGATGAGATGGCTGGATGGCATCACTGACTCGATGGATGTGAGTCTGAGTGAACTCCGGGAGTTGGTGATGGACAGGGAGGCCTGGCATGCTGCAATTCATGGGGTCGCAAACAGTCGGACATGATTGAGTGACTGAGCTGAACTGAAGTGATAAGATGGTACATGCAAAGCATTTAGCAGCTAGCAAATAGTAAGTTCTCAATAAACACTGTAGCTATTGTCCCCAGCTGCTACTGAACCATTGTTTCTCTTTTCCACTGGATTATTCTCCTAAGAATAAAACACACAGTAATAGCTATTTTTAAAAGGGATAAATTTTAAAATCCTTCTCTTACAAACTTATAGTTACCAGAGGGAGAAGGATAGATTGGGAATTTGGGGCACTGCTATATTTAAAATAGATATCCAACAAGGACCTACTGCCTGTAATAATGTAAATGGCAAAAGAATTTGAAAAAGAATACATAATGTATATGTATAACTGAATGACTTTGCTGTACACCTGAAACTAACACACCATTGTTAATCAACTATACTCTAATATAAAATTACAATAAAAAAATACTTCTCTTGATCCACATTCCTCTCCATCTACTGCCCCATTTCTCCACTCTTCTTTAGAACAAAACTCTACAAAGCTATCCAAACTCAATGTCTCTGGGTTCTCTCTTCCCTGTCTCCTCTGAAGCTGTCAGGCTTTTTTTTGTCTCCATCACTTCCCTAAAAGAGTAGTGGTTAGGATTACCAATGACCTCCCCGTGGCTTATATCCACTGATCAATTCTCAGTGCTCATTTCACTCAACCATCTCCTCAATATTGTCAACACTTGGCACAACTGATCACTATCTCTTTCTTGAAAAATCTTTCCTCTTGCCTTTCTATCTCACTGGCCACACCTCACCTTCTTTGCTTACTCCTCATCTCTCGTTAATTATTTTTTGCTTGCTAGGAAGTTTCATCCAGTCTTGTAATTTTATGATCATTTCCACTATGATGAGTCTCAAACGTGCCTCTGCAGCCCAGATCCCTCCCTCAACTCCAGACCTCTATACAGGACTGCCATTTGTGTACACATCTCAACTTAGACATCAAATGAGAGGCTTGAAATAAATATTACCAAATTTGAGCTCCTGGACTAGAAACAACAATGTCCCAGTAGCAACTAGCAGAACTGGTTTCTAGATCTTGGTAATACCATTCTTCAATAAAAGAAACCAGGGATCCTTGGAGAAATAGCTAATTCTAGAGACTAGGGAAGAAAATATACAAGATGAGCCTGGAGCACACTAATTGTAAGGAAATAATAATGATACAGATATGTCAAAAAGACACAGGAGCCAAATGAAAAAACTCTCAATGGCCAAACAACTTCAGCAACAAAATAAAGTAGTACTAGATTATAACCCAAAGTATACAGCAAAGTGTACATGAACCGTGAACTTCCAGATGTTCAAGCTGGTTTTAGAAAAGGCAGAGGAACCAGAGATCAAATTGCCAACATCCACTGGATCATTGAAAAAGTAAGAGTTCCAGAAAAACATCTATTTCTGCTTTATTGACTATGCCAAAGCCTTTGACTGTGTGGATCACAATAAACTGTGGAAAATTCTTCAAGAGATGGGATACCAGACCACCTGACCTGCCTCTTGAGAAACCTGTATGCAGGTCAGGAAGCAACAGTTAGAACTGGACATGGAACAACAGACTGGTTCCAAATAGGAAAAGGAGTAAGTCAAGGCTGTATATTGTCACCCTGCTTGTTTAACTTATATGCAGAGTACATCATGAGAAACGCTGGGCTGGATGAAGCACAAGTTGGAATCAAGATTGCCAGGAGAAATATCAATAACCTCAGATATGCAGATGACACCACCCTTATGGCAGAAAGTGAAGAAGAACTAAAGAGCCTCTTGATGAAAGTGAAAGAAGAGAGTGAAAACGTTGGCTTAAAACTCAACATTCAGAAAACTAAGATCATGGCATCCAGTCCCATCATTTCATGGCAAATAGATGGGGAAACAGTGGAAACAGTGGCTGACTTTCTTTTTGTGGGCTCCGAAATCACTGCAGATGGTGATTGCAGCCATGAAATTAAAAGACTCTTACTCCTTGGAAAGAAAACTATGACCAACCTAGAGAGCATATTAAAAAGCAGAGACATTACTTTGCCAACAAAGGTCCGTCTAGTCAAGGCTATGGTTTTTCCAGTAGTCATGTATGGATGTGAGAGTTGGACTATAAAGAAGGCTGAGCGCCAAAAAATTGATGCTTTTGAACTGTGGTGTTGGAAAAGACTCTTGAGAGTCCCTTGGACTGCAAGGAGATCCAACCAGTCCATCCTAAAGGAAATCAGTCCTGGGTGTTCATTGGAAGGACTGATGTTGAAGCTGAAACTCCAATACTTTGGCCATGTGATGCAAAGAGCTGACTCATTTGAAAAGACCCTGATGTTGGGAAAGATTGAAGGCAAGAGGAAAGGGGACAACAGAGGATGAGACGGTTAGATGGCATCACCGACTCAATGGACATGAGTTTGGGTAAACTCTGGGAGTTGATGATGGACAGGGAGGCCTGGCGTGCTGCAGTTCATGAGGTCACAAAGAGTCGGACACGACTGAGCAACTGAACTGAACTGATACAGCAAAAATCCATGAGTCCATACTAACATAAATGACTGAATGAATAAGTAAATTGAGGAGATTAGCTAAATGCAGAAGAATTTACAAATAATTTATGAAGATACTCTGCCCTCAAGGAGGTGGATCATAACATTTCTTAAGTGTAGATTGTACAGAATGACTTCCTTTCAGAGAGTACAGCCTGGAAAAGGTATAAGAAAGTTGCTTTGTAGTACAGAAGCCTGAGAAACACCATTTTATCCAGATGATGATCAAGTTTAACATCAACATGATAATTCATGTTGGTAGAATGTGCCCTTGGTGTGATACGATAAGCAGAGCACTCTAGTTCTAAGGTCTTACTCCAAATAAATCACAGCCCTAATTATGAGGAGGGAAAAATTAGACAAATCCTAGTGGAGGGATATTCTACAAAATACCTAACCATCACTCCTCACAACTGCTTAGTTCATTTTTTAAAAAACCCAACAAGGAAATGTTGAAAAACTGACACAGAGAAGCTTAAAGACACATGACTGCGAATGTCCTATGGTACCCTGATGGGATCCCAGAACAGAAAAAGGGCATTAGGTAAAAACCAAAGAAATCTGAATAATGGGTGGACTTCAGTCAACACTAATGTATCAATATTGATTCACTAATTGTGATAACTGTATACTAATATATAATACAAATAAGGGAACCTGGGTGTGAGGGGATCTATAGTATCATCACAATTTTTCTATATATCAAAAACTATGCTAATGTCAAAAGTTTATTAAAAATTAAATTCTCCCACAATAAAATACAGTCCTTCTCATCTCAATAAATGGAAAGTCCATTCTTTCGGTTTCTCAGGCCAAAAACCATCATTGAGCCCATTCACTTCTTCTCACATAGTACCCAACATCAAAGCGCATCCCCGTATCAGAGCATTCTCACTTGATAATCCCTCCACCTAGACTGCACTGCCCTGGGACCACAAAGCCTCTTCCTCCATATCCTTTAAGTTTCTGCTCAAACATCAACTTCATCAGTGAGGTCTTCCCTGAAGAGATTGTATACTAAGAGCAGAGCCCACCATTGCATGCCCTCTCCCCCTCAAACTGCCTTACTTTTCTTCATAGAATTCTTTACCAGGAGGAATATGCATGTACAGCTATTGCTCCATTCGGGTGATGAACAAACTGAGTCTCTAAAAGATGAAGTAATTTTCTTAAGGTCACAGCTAACAGGTGACAGAGGCTGGGTTTGAACCCAGATGTGCTGGACGCTGAAACTCACTGTCTCAATCACCATACTACACCCACCAGAGACAAGGAAATCTGCCCGTGACAGGACAAGAGATCAGGTGACAGGTCCCTGCTCAGTGAGGAGAGTGTCAGGAACACCCAGGTGCTGGATTCTTGAGCTCACACTTGTCTCGACTCCTGTACAGCTGATGTGAGTTCTCAGAGTTTCCTGAAGAACTTCATGGCTAAGTCATTCATTACAGCATTGTTCATATTTTCATTCATTCGGCGCTTATTCAGAGTGCTAAGGATGTGCTGCCAAATGATTTACAACCGGAAAATGTTCCCAGTAGGTCTGCTTTGCCGTAGAGATTCAGGAGTAGACAAGTTGACTATAGCATTCCCTTCCAGCTTTGGGTCTGTTGATCCTAGGTGCTCCTGAAACTGATCAGGTGGTCAGTAAAAGTTTCTGAGTGATTGACAGGACAGACAGGCCCCAGGCTGCAAATGCCTGGCTGGTCACAGCGCTCAGTCCTTGACCGAGGCTAAGGAGTCTTGAAGTAGTCCTATGGCGCTCCCTGTAGTGTCTCCAGGAAGTTTGATTATGGTCCAGTTGGCATATTCTATAAAGATCTCTTAAATCCAGGCCTTCGTCCTACAGCTATGACTCTGGGACAGCTGCCCCTACTAGTCAGTGGGGAAGAGATACTGAAGTCACACTATGGGCTGGAATCAGTGAAAACACTGCCAGTTTGGTGCTGGCAGAATGATAACTCCATCTGCTGCCTGCTTGTCCTCCGGGGCCAGGGCAGGGGCCATCCCGGGGGGAGTCACAGTGCTGAGGACAGCAGCGAGTTCAAGAGCTAGTGCAGGCAAGGCACGGCAGAGAAAGGCTTCTGTGGTTCTAACCAGTTTACTCTTATTGATTTTCAGATCAAAGGGGTTTAGCTCACAAATCAAAAGATGCTTCTTGCTCCCTCCTGCTAAGTCTGCGGCTTCTCCTGGAACCTCACCAGTCCGCCTCTGGCCTTGATCAGCCCGGATGCCTCTAGGTTAGAATGGCACAGAGTGGGCAGGAGCCTGAGGATGATCTGGGCCACATCAGTCAGCTTGCCTGGGGTGCTGCTCTGAGGTTCTGGGCAATGATGTCAGCATCTCAGCAGCAAGTGTTGGGAGCCTGGGTCCTGATGGTGTTCCTACTCACTTGGTTTATAATCTTTTCCAAGTCATTTTAACTCTCTCAGGCCCTCTTTTTCCCAAAGGGAAAGTGAAGTCACTCAGTCATGTCTGATTCTTTGTGACCACATGGACTGTAGCATACCAGGTTCCTCCATCCACGGGATTTTCCAGGCACAGGTACTGGAGTGGGTTGCCATTTCCTTCTCCAGAGGATCTTCCCGACCCAGGGATCGAACCCAGGTCTCCCATATTGCAGGCAGACGCTTTACCGTCTGAGCCACCAGGGAAGCCAAAGGGGAGTAAGACCCATTCCAACCTGACAGTTAAGGAACAAGGGCTTCAAAATCAAACAGAACTGGTTCAAATCCCAATTCCGTCTTTTGTGACCTCAGGCAAGTGAACTCAGCTCTCTAAGCGTTCATTTCTTCATGTGAAAACTGGGTTTCCGGCAGCTGGGACCTCTCATAATGCAGCCCCCCAGAAAAGAAAAGCAGATAGATGGGAGCCAGCTCCCATTCTCAAGCCCTGACCACCATCTCTGGACTTTTTCTATGTGAGAGAATGAGCCCTTATGTTTTAATCTGCAGTTTGTTTTCAGCTTTTAGAAGATAGGAAGGAGTCATACCGCCTTGATGGGTTTAAAATTCTGCTCAAAGGTCTAGCATCTGTGCAGGTTATCCCCACCCTGAGCCCTGACCTGAGCCTCATTTCTAATGGTCTTCCGATCAGCCGGAAACAAGCCTGGGACCAGTTCACCACCCTTACTGGTAAGTAGTAACTAAGGTTCCACCTGTGCCTTGGAGCTAAAAGGGAATGGGGGCTCCTCCCCCTGAGGCTTCCATGGCCCAGGAAATCTGCAGGGAGAGGACTGCTCTCTCCTGCCTCAGCTGGGAACATTTCACAGAGGAGAAGTTAGGCTAGTTCCCAAAGAATCAGCAGAAACTCAACCAGCAAACAAGGAGAAGGGGCACCAGCAAAGGGAGTGAGGTAAGCCAAGGCTTAGGCAGACACTCTGGAGAATGATGGACCAACGCTGGTTACAGGCTGCTTTGGAAGTTACACCAGATTATTCAGGCTTTATTGTACAGAAGCGTCCCTCTGAGAAGTTCAGTGATGGATAATTACTTTTTAAAAAATCGCCTCAAGTCAGAATTGTTAAGAGCGCAATCATAATTTTGTAAAAACATTTATTATACGTATATGCATGTAACACAGAGATCATATATAATACACATAAGTTTTTAAAGACTGGAATGAGCTAAAAATAGCTAACATATTGAACATTTATTAGGTTTAGATGTTCTTCATGCATTATTTCATTTGATCCCCATGACATCTTGCCAAGGTAAGTATTGTTATTATTAGTATTATTATTCCCCCTTTGAAGAACTTTAATCCTTTTCCCAGTTTTTACCTTTAGTATAAGGCAGGGGCCAAGATCTGAATCTGGCTGGGTCTGTTTAATTCCCAAGTCCACTTCTTAACTACCAAGGTCAACTCCTTCTAAAATGATTCCCACCAAAATGTCAACCATGGTTACTTTCAGAAGGAGTGATCATAGGTGGCCTGTCTTTTTTTTATTTTGTACTTTCCCTATTTTCTGAATTTCCTACAGGCAAAATATATTGTTTTTATATTTATATTGTGAAACACTACACATCTAGAAAGATATAAATTTGTAGCTTAATGAAGAGCAGAATAAACACCGATGTGACTGCTCCCTATGTCTGCACCCCAGAAGCCCACCATGACCTTTCTGATCCCAGACCCCTCCTTCCTCACTAAGACCACTCCCCTCACCATCTTATTGTTCACACACTTGCTTTTCCTCTAAATCACCACTTGATCATGTATCTCTAAACAAACATAGCTTCAAGCATTCTTTTTGAATTTTATATAAATGTAATAATATCTTCTGTATTCTGTTATGTCTAACTCCTTTTAAAAACATTATGCTTTTTACATAATGTGCTATTTAATAACACAGAAGAACTGTACAAAAAAGATCTTCACGACCAAGATAACCACGATGGTGTGATCACTCACCTAGAGCCAGACATCCTGGAATGTGAAGTCAAGTGGGCCTTAGGAAGCATCACTACGAACAAAGCTAGTGGAGGTGATGGAATTCCAGTTGAGCTATTTCAAATCCTGAAAGATGATGCTGTGAAAGTGCTGCACTCAATATGCCAGCAAATTTGGAAAACTCAGCAGTGGCCACAGGACTAGAAAAGGTCAGTTTTCATTCCAATCCCAAAGAAAGGCAATGCCAAAGAATGCTCAAACTACAGCACAATTGCACTCATCTCACACGCTAGTAAAGTAATGCTCAAAATTCTCCAAGCCAGGCTTCAGCAATACGTGAACTGTGAACTTCCAGATGTTCAAGATGGTTTTGGTGATGGACAGGAAGGCCTGGCGTGCTGCAATTCATGGGATCGCAAAGAGTCGGACACGACTGAGCAACTTAACTGAACTGAACTGAATATTAACAATATGGTATTTTAAAATAGATAATAAGAACATACTATATCAAAAAGGGAACTCTACTTAATGCTTTGTGGTGACCTGAATGAGAAGGAAGTCCAAAAGGAAGGGGCTGATTCATTTTGTTGTACAGTAAAAACCAACACAACATTGTAAAGCAACTATACTCTCATAAAAATTAATTAAAAAAAAAAGAATATGTTGTTTTTAAAATCTGAAAAAAATAAAAAAACAAATTTGCATTACAAAGTATTTTAAAGCTGGAATCACATAGTGTCTCCAGAGCCTGACTTAGGTGAGCCCTTCGCAGAGATATCTTCTAAGTAGGACCATAGTGCCTTAAAAATAGGATTTGTTCCCTTTAAAAGCCATGGCCAGAGAGAAGAGGGACCATGGCCCCTCGGTTCCCTCTGCTCATGCTCCCGGCTGCCCTCCCACCAGGCCAGTTCAGCCAGCTGCTCTAAATGGATTATCCAACTCACTGCCATGGTTTTCGAATCACTGCCTGGGTCACCAGTCATGTGTCCCCCTGCCCAGCAGGCGCTGGGACCTCTGGGCAGAGGGGAGTGCCTGTGCTGTGTGGAGGTGCCTGGACTTCTCTCTTGGAGGACAACCAAAGAATCTTCTGACTTGGGAGATATGTGGGATCCCCTCTTCTTTCTTTTCCTACTCCTTTTTTTCAATTTAAAGCAATTTTTTGATGGAAATTTTCAAACGTATGTGAAAGGACAGAGAATTATACAATGAATGCCCGTGTAACTAATGATCTCTGCATGTCCAGTCTTCTTTTTTTTCTATACCTTCCCCTAATTTTCCCTCATTCCTACTGAAATATTTTGAAGCAAACCCAAGAGTTGTCTTTTGTGAATACTTCAGTATATACCTTTAAATGATAAAGCCTCTTTTTAAAAGCATAGCCAAAACACAGATACTATCATAATTGGCTTAATTTCATCAAATATCAAACAGGTCTTCAAATTTTTCCAATTATTTCAGAAGTGTTTCCTTATAGTTGTTCTGCTCAAACTAGGATCTAAAGTTTCACATGCTGCATTTGGTTGAAATGGCACCCCTTCCAGTGTTGAATGGGATTTGGAGACTGAAAAATGAGTCTGAGCCTTGCATTGCTATGGGATTGGTCATTATTCTAGGCTTCTGGGGCTTACAGATGTAAGAAACACAAATAGTGTGCACGTGTGTGTGTATTTTAAGAGAAAATATATCATAAATCTAAAATATTTCCAATTCAAATTTTAAATTACAGAATTTTTCCTTGAAGTGTTACACTTAACATTTGTATCTTTTCTCATGCTGAAAATCTTAGTTTCTAATAACATTGTTACTTATTTACTTTATTTTACTCTGTGCATGACAGAAAGTTTTGAACAATAATTATTCCTGATGATATTTTTACTTAAAACAGTGGAAGATCTATTTTTTTAGTTGTTTTGTTTTTAGGATATATTCTATTGGGTATATACAATTATTGTATTTTAAAAGTCCTATGAAATAACTTATCTTTGTGCGCCTCCAACTTGGTACACAATCAGGTTCCAGTGTTTCATGTTTCTCTCAATATTCAACTACGGTTATTTTCATTTTTCAGTTACTTCGGGGCTTTTTCCCCATTTCTTCAGTTCATTTTGTTCTGTAATCATGTACAACATTTACATTGTTTCCAAGTCAAATGCACAGAAAAGGTACAACCTGAAAAATTCTGCTTTGGACCCTGTTCCCTCCATCTATTTCTTCTCCCTTTATAAGTAACTAGTTTTATTACTATTATCATAATTTTATTACTTCATCTGTTAATATTAAAGAATGAATTTCTAAGTGCCAAAGACTACTTTTTAAACAGTAATAACAGAATGCTTTTTTTTAATGAACAGCATTACTATATATCTCTTTTAAGATCTCTCTTCTGAGGATTTCTGAGTGTTCAGAGTCACTCCCAAGAAGAGAGATTTACCCACTTTTATAAATAACAAAACAAGAAAAAGGATAAGGAATTTTTCCAAAAGCACACAGCAAATTCCACAAAGAAAGATTCTCTCTGGTTATTTTTTAGGCACTAATCTAGCCAACAGAATATAAAGACCAACCCCATCTGAGACAGTCTGCTTCTCTAAACCTAAAAGCACTTGTGTGTTTTTGCAAGCTCCCTAGGTATTTCTAAGAAACAGCCCTGGTGGATAACTACCAACATAAGCCAGTGACAGCCAATCAGGCTTCTCTTCCTGAATCTTGAAGCAATTTGTTGTTGCAGGAAAAAGTCTTGTATCCAAGATTCAGGCCTGACTGCAAGAAACATTACCTTGTTTTTCTTTAATGCAACTTAATCTCTATTTTGACCTCTCACCCGACCAGAGTAGAGATCTTGGCCAAAATGAGAATCCCAACTCCACTTCCCCACAAACAGGCATCCAAGTTCCCAGGAGTGTCAAGGTCTGGGAGTGGAGGAAGGCCTGACTCTGGCTGTTCCCTGTCCACTCAGGCCATCAGCCCATCCACCTTCATCGCTGATCCACACAGAAGATGGCCCAGAAAACTGACCCAGCCACGGGCTCGGTCAGTTTCAACAACTCCTTGACCAGCTCAGATGCTATGCCCAAAGCACTGAAATCATCCCACTGCCCCGGCTTTTGAAGGTCCTGCCTACCTAGAACTGCCATGCAGCCCTTTCTTTTGCGGGCTCCACAGGGAAATGGAGTACACATCACAGGTTCTTCATTCTGCAAACTGACCTGAGGTTCTCGCCACACCCTTCTGCCCTAACCAGGACTTGGCCAGGGAGCGAAGTGAGGGTCCTCTTCCCAGAGAGCCGCTAACTTCTATGCACTTGTCTCTTGGGCCTCTGACAGCTGATGGAATCTATCTTTATTTAGACTGAGGCTGAAGAATTCTTGTTTCTAGTTATCCAGCATTCTCTTACCCTTTTTATCTATACTTGGAGTTCATTTTGTTCCCCTAAGGCCAAGGCTTTTGAATGCCAAAGTCCCTGAGGCAGCTCCACTTTCTTTTGTTGTTAAATCCTTTTTTAGGGCTATCACACTGCACAATTCAGGGAGCACCAGGTGAACTAATGCACAACCTGAACAGCTGTATGCATACCCACGGCTGTGCGTGTTTCAAAATGTTGACAACACATTCATGCAGTCTGAATGAGGAGGAGAAAAAATGTCATGGGGAAATACCATTAGTTAATATTTCAAAAATACTGTCCTGCCACTTAGGAAGCTTCAAAAAGAGGCACCCATGAGATTGTTACTGGGAAGTTTGACTGGAACAGAATATGAAAGGTATGTGTGACATCATCCCCCTGTTTTACCATATCTCTTCCCCAGTCTTGCCACCTCGGTGTACCAAAGAAAATCTAAGTCTGCCTCATCTGAGCCCCAAACAACCTGGGATCCAAGAGGTCAAGATGATGAGGCCACCAACAGTGAAAGTCCTTAAAGACCCCTTCCCAAAGAGAGGGAAGTGCAGAGACCCGGCATCCTGGGGCACTTGAGCAATGTCAGTTCTCACTGGTGAGCTTCCAAACACCAGTACGATTCAAAAAGAGCCCCTTAAAAGTCATCTGATCTCTTGTCTGCTCTAGTCCCCAAGTTCTAAGATTCACCCAGTTACCATGGCAGCTGCTGCCTGATTCAAATGTTCACATTTATAGAAAGTGGCCAAAGCATTTGAATCTAATAGGACTAGCACACCAAGCAGAGAATGTCGCTCCCCCAGACACCCAAGGATGCTTTATCCAGAAACTGTGGAAGTACCGGTCTTGAAACCAAGCAGAACCTTTCAGGATGCTCTCTGGTATACATGCCCTCCAAGTCCCCTGTCTCTTTAAGTAGCCAGTTGCTATAAATATGAAGGCTTCAGGCTCCCCCTGAATCTCAAAAGTCTGAATTAATGATTAGGAAAGTGTGAACATGTTGTAACACGTATAGCTATTGGGCCAGGAAACTGGTAATAATTTAAACAATAGATCAGCCATATAGCAGTCACAGAGCGTTTAGTTCCTCCCTAACAGATACAGACACAAATAACAACGTTTGATGCACACTCCTAAGCTGTTTTTACAGAAACCAGACTCCCACGAAATGAAAACTGCTGATCACAAGCACACAGGTCACAGACCAGTTGGGACCGGAAAGTTGATGATGTTGATTCCTCAAACATTACCTTTGCTATCTCACCACCAACCAATCAGAAGAATGTCCCTAAGCTGGTCAGACACCCTGTAACCCACACCTCTATGTTGCTTTTAAAAAACCTTCCCTGAAAGCTGTTGGGGAGTCAGGTCTTCTGAGCACTAGCTGCTTGTTCTCCTAGCTTGGCACCCCACAATAAACACGGTTCTTTCTTTCATCACAACCTGGTGTCAGGAGACTGGCTTCGCTTCACATCAGGCAAACAGACCCAAACCCAAATTCAGTAACAGCCTGGGAGAAGAACCTGAGACTCCGGGCCCTGGCATGAATTAACCACGTGACTGTAAACAGGCATCCCCGCCCAAGAGATGTCCCCTGCTGACACTTAATGGTGCCTATTTTAATAGTAATCCACTCATTCAACAGCACCAAACACTTTCTCTGTGTTGAGCAAGGCACTGAGGATAAATGGTGAGCGTTGCTGGGTTCACTAAGGCAGTGCAGTCAGGGAGGCCAATAAGAAAACAGTTACAGCGCTGCGCGAGAAAAGCAGGCAGAACAGAAGCGTGGGGGCAGGGAGGCACCAGACTGGGGGAAGGGGCGCTGGGTACTTTCCAGGCAAAACCTAAGCTGAGTCTTGAAGGCTGGGCAAAAGTTAGCTGTGATGGAGGGAGCAAATGGACAGAATGAAAGAAAGGTGCTCCAGGCAGAGTGAACAGCATGTGCAAAAACCTAGGGATGGGAGAGAGCCTTCGGGGTGCAGTAAGCAGTTCAATGCAGCTGTACGTGGCATGGAGAATGAGGGTGAAAGAGAGGAGGAGAAATGTAGCTCAAGAAGAAAGCAAGGGAGGAAAGGGAAAGTCCCTTGGCTTTCCATGGGCTTCCAGCTACTCAACTCTCCCTTAAAACCAAACAGCAAAGGAAGAGATTAGTTGAGAGGTGGCTCTGCATCGGGGCAAGGAGGGCCAGCATCCCTGAGAGGAAGGGCACCGGCAGGACACAGCAGGCCGGGACGGCCATGCCTTCCCGATGCCCGTCACCCCAGCCAGCGCCAGCTCCTGTCCCACCGAGGGCTGCCTGTCACCAGGACATCCCTCCTACCTCCCGCCTCCCGCCTCCTCAGAGCGTCCCCACTGCTTCGACGCCTGGAGCACACCTTTTCAACTTCTCGTTCATTCCATTCAGCTCTCCTAAGAGATAAGTAACAATTTACTGTACATCGGTTCGGGCTTGGCACTGTACTCAGTACTTGAAAATGCAAAATTCAGTCATCCCCAAAATTATGTTTGAGCACCTTCTATAAGGCAAACAATGTAATTCAGATACTGCGGACATGGCCATGAGCAAAGAAACTCCTAGCCCTCCAGGAACTTGTATTTTCAGGATGGGGGAAGAGATAGACAAAAGAAAATAGACATGTCATATGTCAAGAAGACATAGTGGTCTAAGAAACATACCCAGTAAAGTGAGAGAGAGTGATGGACAGTGGATGGTCAGAAAGGAGCATGAAAAAAGAGGAACTGAATCACCTCATTAAAACTGCATTTCGAAAATAAACAGGTCACACTCTTCTCATCTGAACCACGACCTGAGAGAACTGAGGCAGTGAGGGGACCAGGCCAGACCAACGGAAGAGAATCAGATCTTTACAACCGTGACACGAAAAAGTCAAGCCCTCTTGTTCAAACATTACAGACAGAGAAACTGAGGTTAAGTAATATACACGCATGTTCTCAAACCTTTTCCAGACAGAGCTGGGAATCAAACCCAGGGGTCCAATCTAAAACGCATACCCCAGTTGCTCCCTTAGAATGTCTTGTCAAGAAACTGTAGGTAACTAAGAACAGATTAATAAGACTCCAGCCTCCTCCAGGTTACCCAAAGCCCCAGAGATTCCACACCTAAAACTATAAGCGGATCATCAAAGATGAACAAAGACTTAGCTACTTTATTTATGCAAGCAAACTAACTGGAAATGATACCTTTTTCCCTAGTAAGCAGGATTTGATAAATAAAGTTAGGATGCATGCATGAAGTGTCTCATGCGTGGCCATTTTAAAAGACATTGGGAAGAATATGCAATGACAGGGAAAGATGGTCAAACTATGTCTTTGAAACAAAGCCATTTGCACAGTAGGACCCCATTTTTGTAATAAATAAATAACGTGTATAAGTATAAGCAAAAGACTGGAAAGAATTAAACCAAAATGTTGATAAATCACTATCCCAGGGGATAGGATTGTGGGTGGTTTTTCTTTTTGTTTAGCAGCATTTACTACAATGAATATAAAATATTCTTGCTCAGGAAAAGTTTGCATATACACAAACACACAGAAAGCTAGCCAGAAAGCTTCCTGGGCTGGTCGTCACTGGGTGGAACCAACCTGGGCTCCTCAAGCCTCCACCCTACTCCCTGGAGTGTATAGAAAGCAAGAATCTGCCACACCCCCATCAGAATCACATTCAGGTTGGAAGCTCTTATTATGATGCAGCTCCCTGACCTGACAAGAAAATCCAGGACACAGTGACAGCCTCACATCACTCCCCAACAAAGACTTCAGGATTCAAAGCTGGGGGAGAGCCCCAAGCCCATGGGCAGACAGTGGCGGCAGCACCCGGGCCAGGGTGCTGGATCGACAGGGTAATTAACACTTCACTTGTCAAAAAATCTGGGGCTATTTTTAAAATCTTTCCACCTCATAGTTTCACAGAGAATTCCAGGAGTCCCGCTCAGTCCACCCAGCGCTTTAGGAAGGCAAATGAAACAGTTAATGATTTAGTAGAAATCGCCCAGAACTATGGAGGAGACACAGCACCCCACCCTCACCCCGGGGATATGTTTGCCACTGTTCTTTCTGGAGATGGAAGGAGTGAAGCCAAACAGACCTTTCTCACTTGCTCCCTGTTTCCTTCACCCTGGAAGGCACCTGCCTTGCCCCCACCAGCCCCCGGTTTCAGGGAGTTTAGTGCACAGGCTTCAGAGCCAGGCTGCAGGCCCTGCCGCTCACCAGCATGTAACCTTGGGCAGGCTACTTTACTTCTTTGCACCTCAGTTTTTTTGTCTATAAAAATGAGGGTGTGGGGACTTCCCTGGTGGTCCAGTGCTTAAGACTCTGTGCTTCCAATGCAGGGGGTGTGGGTTCGATCCCTGGTCGGGGAACTAAGATTCTACAAGCCGAGTGGCACAGCCAAAAAATAAAAATAAACTCTCTCTGGAAAAATAAAAAATAAAAATAATGAGGATGTGACAGAGCACCAAGCGTCCAAGGCTGTTGTCTTTAGTCTAAGGTCAGCAAATCATGGCCCCCAGACTAAATACAGCCCACGTGCTATTTCTTTAAATAAAGTTTTATTGGCACACGACCAGGCACATTCATTCATGGAATACCTATGGGTACTTTTCAACTAGGACAGCAGAGGTGAGTGACTATGACAGCCCACAAAGTTCAAAACATGGATTAAGTATTTATTATCTCACCCTTTACGGAAAAAGTTTGCTGACCCCATCGTACGTTAGAATCTCCCAGAAGTGGGACGAAGATTTGGGGAAAGTGATTTATCAAGGGAATGCTGCCGGGAGGGACCAGTACAGGGGTGGAAGGAGCAGGCCAGGGAAGGGAAAGAGGCCAAGCCAGGGCATGACTTCAGGTAAAGCCCCAGCCTGGCTTGAGCCCCACGTGAGCACTTCCCTTGAACGTGGTGTGGTTCAGATGGTCCCTGAGGAAGGCAGCAGGTGTGAGCTGAAGCAAAGCCCACAGAAGCAATCCCAGGCACAGGGCACTGTGTCAAGCACTCTGGGTACACTTCAGTGTTGACTCCTTGGTGCAGTGGTAGGAGGTTTAAGTACATGATGTTCATGTCGTAGCTGAGAGTTAGATGATGTCATCCAGGTGGGATGCTCAGTCCATCACCTGCCACGGAGGAAGCGCTCACAAAAAGGTGCTACTGTATCTGGTCGTGTGCTGAGTTCTGGGGCCACAGAGATGAACGAAACTAGTCTAGGAGAAACATGACAGGTCGCCGGGGGACCTAGCATGTAACTTCCACCAGAACAGCGCTTGGCAGTCCCATCACAGAGGTGGGAGGAGGTGACCCTGGGAAGGAGTCTCGAAGAAGAGATGGGAGTTGCCAGGTTGGGGAACAAGCTTTCCGACACAGAACACAACACAGGCAAGGGCTTGGCCTACAGGGAACAACACACACTCTGGCAACTGTGAGGGCTTTGGTGAGGGGGGATGCGGGCTGAGTTGGGGGCGGTGGAAGAAGAGTCCAGGGCGCGGAGGCCGCACAGAGAGCAGATCTGAGAATGGACGGCCGATGCAGATTTCAAACGGCGAGCTCCGCAGTTCGGCTGGGGTGTTAGTTCTCCAGGGATGCTACGCAAAACCCCCACAGAAAACCCACTGTGTCCTTATATGGTCTATCCTCTGAACATCCTCGGTCTCTCTCTCTGTCCAAACTTTCTCTTCTTAGAAAGACACCAGTGAGGCTGGATTAGAGCCCACTCCAAGGGCCTTGTTTTAACTTAATTACCTCTTCAAAGGTCCTATCCCCAGATACAGCCCCAGTCTAAGGTGCTGGGGGTTCAAATATCAACATGTGAATTGGGGTGGGGGGACACAATTCAGCCCATACCAGTAAGCATTTCAGTAAGCTCTCCGTGGCTCTGGTAGGAGAAACCAGAGGCGACGGGCTGGGTGAAACCAGCCACTCAGAGCCTGAAGTCAGGGTGGCTGAGTCCGCAGTCTGCGCGATAGCTGAGCAGTGGTGCTGCGCTGACTCTGCCCTCTGGCTGCGACTGACCTTCAGATCCAGGCAGCAGAGAGAAGAGGAGAACAAAAGTATGCCTCTGCATAAAGGCAAGCATCTGGTACCCAGGGCACCAGAGCCCGCAGAGCAAGTGTCAAAGCCAACACATGCACAGAGCCAGCTGTCACCTGTCCCCTGGCCATGCCGTGGGGGTCTGACCTCCTGGGCAGCACCTGAGAGGAGGTGGTGCCCCCACTGCCCTGACTTGTTCACAGACTCCCAGTACCATCCGGTCATCAAAGACACCTTGCACCATCTGGGTTGATGGTGCAAGGTGTCTTTGATGACGGGATGGTCATCACATCTGATGTGATGGTCAACACATCAGAAGCACTGCACCTTCTCTAACCCGCCCTCAGAAGTTCTGGGGGCCACTAATGGGGGCTCTCACTGCTCATTCCCAGCTAGGCCCTTCCCAAGAAAGTTACTGATCTATTATACCCTAGGGCCAGGGCTCTACAGCTGCCATCCTTTGTCATTACTCATCTCTCTCTCACTCTCCCCCTCTCTCTTACTCTCCCCTTCTCTTTCCCTAACTCCTTCTTTCTCCCCATCTCTTTCTCTCTCTCACTCACTCACACACACACACACACACACACAGGGTCAACTGTTCCCAAATTTCACCACTCAAAGACTTACTCCTTCAGTCCAATCTCCTGGGAGAAGGAGGGTGCAATACATTAAGTCACCAACACCTTAGTGTGAATTTATTAATCAGATTCTTCCTTCTGCCTTAGCCAGGTGTTAAGAAAATACCAAGCATTTGAAGGGAAAGGTTATTCAAAAGAGATGGAATCATGGAGGGAAAGCAAATGTAAGCAAGAGTGAAGCATCATTCTCTTCTATCCAGCCTGGTGCTCTGAGTCAGAAGTCAGCCAGCTTTTTCTGAAAAGGACCAGAGAGTAAACGTTTTCAGCTTTTCTGGCCACAGAATATCTGCTGTGATCACTGGACTCTGCCATGGCAGCATGAAGGCAGCCACAGACATTATGTAAGTGGATGCAGTGGCAGGCATGGCTGTATCCCAGTAAAACCTTACTTACAGACACTGAAACTTGAATTTCGTATCGTTTTCATAAAATATTCTTTAACTTTTTCCCATCACTTACAATGTAAAAACCATTCTTAGCCTGAAGGCCAGGCAAACATGGGAGGTGGCTGGCTTTTGCCCGAGAGCTGTAGCTTGCTGCCCAGTCCTTCGCGGAAGACAGAATTTGCGCTTTTTCCATCTTGTCAAACCATCCCCTCTGCAAGGACAAGCCCGTGGTCATTCTTTGCTGTTCGCCATCCTTGCCTCCCCTCTCCAGCCCTCGAGAAAAAGAATCGGTTCCTTGTTTGGCATGCTTTGTCTGTGATCCCTGGGGATCTGCTTTCAAGTGTGGAGGAGATGACAGGGTGACAAATGGGCTGGCATGCTGGCAAGCCACCGGCGGCAGGCTGCTGACGAGCAGCGGCCTCAGGTTCACGCCAGCTGATGGGGGTGGGCTCCTTTCAGCCCACCTCCGATGCTGTCAAGTCCTGAGGGTTCCATCTGCCACACTATGGGCCACTCTTTAGATGCCTCTCCCAAACTACCAAAGGTATCTGTTGTTATCGCATCTGACTTTAGACATACCACCCCATTACCAAAACAGCAATCAACACTCACTGGGTACTGGGAGCTCGGTCTGGGCAGGTGCCATATAAACCTTCCATGGCTAATACTCCCTGGATGGACCAGGCTCTGCTGCAAGTGCCTGGCAAGCACTTAGGGCTCTCAGGAACATATGACTTTAGTACCAACATCACTTTTATCTTATGGATAAGAAAACAGAGAAGAGTGGTGTTAACAGCACACCCAAGGCATGGAGCTGGTGCAGGGTGGGGGCGGGGGGTGCGGGTTCTATCTGATTCTAAAGCCGGTTTCTCTGTCGCCAGCTCCCCTGATCCTCTCTGTCTCACAGCCACACTCCAAGATTGTGTCATGATCCCAGTTCCTCAGATGTAGAAATATAAACCATGAGAAGCTCAAGTCTTGGTCCAAGTTCATGCAGCTGATGAATGGCAGTGGTAAAACCCTTTGTTAGAACCTCTGACATGTTGGAAATATCCTGCCCTCTTGTGAAAACATAGCATTTCTAGATAGTGTCAGAAACCGGGGTCCTAGACTAAACAGTGGGGCCTTTCAAAGAGTGGTGAGAGAGGAATCTTTGTTATCTTATTCTAAGAGTGTGTCTGAGGTCTGATCTAAAAGAAGAGCCTGCAACAGGGATTCTGTGCAAGGAGTTATTGAGGGAGGTGCCCAGGAGGAACCCTGAGGAGCGAGGGGAGAAGGTATAGGTTCAGCTGAAGTCTGGCCTCAGTCTGACCTCTGGCGAGCTCCGGAGCTCCCCAGTGGAGCTGGGATGGACCACAGAGTTCTCTCATCTTGAGGAAAGGGGCCAGACTGTGATACCCTGCATCTGTCAGTCATTGATCATGGGTTGTCCTCCAGTGGGGATGGGGGAACATCTCTGGGCAAGGTGGCAATTCTCCAGAGAATGGAGCAGCTTTGAGCCCTGGCAGTCAACACTCACAGCAGCCAGGGAGCATAGTCCCAGAGTTAGAAGGGTCCTCAGCGGGACACAACTGGCATGTACTCTGGGCAAGTGACCCTGGAGGCCCAACCTATCCGTCTCTGTGACTCCTGGAAAACCACACTTCCTTCCCTCCCCTCCCCTTGCTCCTCCTTTTGCTCCCTTCCCCTTGGACCTCCTCCTTTGTCACCATCCAGCACTGGCTGGGCTGCGCCTGGCCCAGGCTCTGGCTCCTGTTTGAGACCATCAGGAATCACAGCTGGATCTGAAGTTTCCAAGAAGTGCCCAATGAGATCCTTCCGGCCTGAGCCTTCTCCCCAGAGCCCCATCTGTGTTCTGCCTGTAAGGGCATCTCCACTGACATGATGGGTGGGGAGCAGCTATGAGCCAGGCCTGGGGATTAACGAATGAGGGAGAGGACAAGAGCAGGCGGCTCCTCCTCCCGAGATGGTGCTTCAGCCCCTAGCAGGGTGAGCAGCTGCCCCCTCGAAGGTGACCTGCTGAGGCCTGCTGCCTGGCACTTGATCACCAGGAGCTGCACTGGCCACGTTGGTACAAGGGGTCATTTCTAGGGCTTTCAGAGGGTTGTGAGTCTCTAAGTAGATATATCTCTTCCTCCCTGCTGCCTTTCATTCATTCGTCCATTCATCTGCTCAGCAGTTATTCATTGAGTGTATATGGGCCACACACTGTGCTAAGCACTGCAGAAAAGTGATGAACAAAATAGACAGGGTCCTCACCTCCATTCTAGTGAGGGTGACAAGGAAGGACTGTGTGTGGTAAGGCCACAAATCACTCAGATAGATGCGCAAGGAAGAAACAGTTTCTCTGTATCCCGTAACTGGTTCAGTCTTCCTCAAATGCCTTTGCTCTGCCTGGAAGTGGGAGCAGGAACGGGGGAGCACACTTTAAAATCGCCAGTTTGTGGAACCGCCCTGCTGTTTTGCGCAGAAGGGCGATTTGAAGGAGCTGGTTTCCTTTGGAGAGCGTGCAGTCTTTTCCATCCTCTCCTCACCTCCATCTCCAGGGCAGTGTCTGAGGGTGAGGGAGGGCAGTGATAACTGGATAACTAGCGGTGAGGGGTGGACATCGCTTGGAGGAACACTGGGTCCTCCCTGCTGGCTGCTGCTCCTGAGTGGCTGGCCTGGTCTGCTACTGCCTAGACAGCTCCGCCACTCCTGTCCTGTCGGGGGTGCAGCAGCCGCTGCTGGGTCCCCATCCACCCCCTTCACTAACCAGGGCTCCCACCTCACAGCTGCTAACCTGTCACACCAGGACCCTTCTCCAGGGATTGCCCTTGATGGAAGGAAGGCACCCATCTCCCCTGGAGATGGACCCTGGCCAATGCCTGCTTCTCCAGGGTCTTCCCCATCACACCCCCCACACCCCCTATGCTCCAAATCCACTGGTCTTCTTACAGTTCCTCCACCACGGAACAGGGGGTTCAAACCCCAGGAATGCTCCCCACCTCCCTTCTCAGCTAACTCCCTCTCAGAATGACTTCTCTTAAACACTAGATATTTTGGGGACCTTCTACATTCCATTGTGTAGTTTGATCAATACCTGTCTCTCACATTTGAATTGACACTCCCAAGAGAAGGGACTATTTCTGATTTTCTAACCAGTGAATCCCTAGGGCCTACTACAGTGCCTGGCACAAAGCTGGGGCTTATTAAATATATCTTTGAGAGCATGAACAATTCTGATTTTAAATGAGCTTATGAATAAATGGAAGATATCCTTTGGCTTTCAGTATTTCACTCCAACTGCCTGCTACATCCTGGAAAATCCTGGAAGTGGGACCCTGCTCTCCTAGGCACTCTTTACCTATCCTTAGAGAAAGGATCCAAACTCACAGTCATCAGGAAGTCCCCTTCATCAGGAAACAGAGCAGGTCTGTTTGCAAATCAAGCCAGGGCTCCCTGCCAAGTCCCCAAACGAAGGCCAAACCAGCCTCACCCAGAGGCCCTGCAGCTTCAGATTCCTATGCAGCTATATTTCCCTCTGCATTCCTCCCAAGCCTTGTCTTTCTGCATCTCCTTCACCCCAGTCCTTTAGTGATCTGTAATCTTCTATAGGGAGGAATTACCAGGTCAGAAAAGATGAAGAGACTCTTGTAGGTTCATAAAGCAAACCAGTGGATCTAGAATCCAGTTATGGCACTTTCTCAGTGGTCCAGGGGTTAAGAATCTGTTTGCCAATTCACAGGTTGGGTCCCTGGTCCGGGAAGAGTCCACGTGCCGCTGAGAACTAAGCCCGTGCGCCCCAGCTACTGAAGCCTGCACACTTAGGGCCCATGTTCCGCATCAAGAGAAGTCACTGCCGTGAGAAGCCTGAGCACCGCAACTGGAGAGTAGCCCACCACTCACCGCAACTGGAGAAAAGACCTCTCGCAGCAACGAAAACCCACAGCCAATAAATAAACGGAATCCAGTTATTCTGAGATCCCACCCAGCGATAAAGAGAATAAATGCAGCCAGTATCTATCTACTCCGTGCCAAACACTGTGCAGAGTAGTTTACATGCATCATTTTACTGAATCATTACTATTCTTCTCTGGAGATTCTATTAGTGTCCCTGTTTCATTGAAGAAGAAACTGGGGCTTCAAGAAGTTAGAGACAGCCTAGGAGTCATTCATTCAGGGGTCAGCAGTCTACCTCCCACAGGCCACATCTGGCCCAGGGCATGTTTCTGTAAATAAAGTTTCATTGAAACAGAGCCATGTTTGTTTACATACCATCCTTGGCTGCTTTTGTGCAGAGTAGCTGAGACAGACACTCTGTGGCCTGCAAAGCCAAAAATATTACTATATGGCCCTTTACCACAAAAGTTTGCCAACCCCTGTTCTAGATGACATCCCCTCTCTGGGCTTTTTCACATTTGGACTCATTGGTCAGAGTGTTTTATATGCAGGTTTACTGCAAACACCTCCCACTGCATGTTTGAGTTTTCCACGCTGAGCACCCAAGCCTGGAGGTGTTCATTAATGCCACTG
Source organism: Bubalus kerabau (assembly GCF_029407905.1). Lineage (NCBI taxonomy): Eukaryota > Metazoa > Chordata > Mammalia > Artiodactyla > Bovidae > Bubalus > Bubalus kerabau. The sequence continues at coordinate 42,901,946 of NC_073640.1, read as the reverse complement.
TGCCCACAACTCCCTCTAAGAGCAACAGCCCTTTCTCTGTGCTGCTTCACACCTCAACTCCCCTCACCCTCTTCTGACTAGATCCACAGCTAATGGGATCAAGGGGTGGGTGTCATCCACAGCTGGGCAGTAACCTATGATATGAATGCCTTGATATAAAAAAGTGAACGAGACCAATCAGATCCTTCTCGTGGGCGTTTAGGAAAGGGAAACTGAGAGACCCAGGCCACTAGGGGAAATGGAAGATGTGACTCTTGAGGACAAGTGGAGACCGGGTGGGTATGACAGACAACGAAAGGCAAAGCGATAAGGACATGTGCTGTGGGACAGAAGAAACCGGAGGAACTGTGCTGGCTGTGTAGACAGAACCCTGGCAGGAGTGGCTTGCTGCCATAAGATAAAACAAAAGGGAGAGGCCTCGGTCCCTGAAGGTTTCCCAAGTCCAGGTCTCATGAGAAAAACTATCCTCTTCTTGGATTATCAGCTAAGCTTTTTTTGGTTACAAATGAAAGAAAATCTAATATAAATGGGTTTAAACATCAATGGGTACATATCAATTAATATAACTAAAAAGGTCAAGATGCTTCAGGTTCAGCTTAATCCAGCAGCTCAAATGATGTTACATATGATCCAATTTCCTGCAGTTTCTCTGCCTTGCCTTTTGTGATTGGACTTCACCCCCACTCCATGCCCTTCCCCACCCTGGGCCACTCTAGACTCTTAGCTCATGGTGTCAAGATGGCTGCAGCAATTCCAGACCTCACAGCTGCATCCAGTCTGTCTGCCATAGAGAGGGCATCCCTTCCAGTAGCTCCCTCCCATTCTGGAATGCGATCTCTTACTGCCTATCTTTGATTGCACTTCGGCCAAGCAGTGGGCTGCCCTGACTCGATGAGACCTCTTAGCATCTGCTTTCCGTTTACTCGCCTATGATAACAACATTGGAGTGTTCCTTATGTCCCAGGCCCTCATCACTCTTTACGTGCATTCCAACTCTTAACGTTCAGAACAGTCAATGAGGAAGTTATTAGAATTATCCTTATTTTACCAATGAGGACAGCAAAGCACAGAGAGGTTAGAGGCCTTGCCCAGGGTCACATGGCCATCACGTGGCAGAGCTGCTGATTAGCAGCAAAACCAAGAGCTAAAAGGGACCGGGGGATCTTGGGGCCGGAGCTCTCAGCCTCTTGTGTGTCCCTGCCTGTTGGGGGAGGGTGTCACTCAACAGCCCCAGCTACTGTCATTCCACTTCATATTGCTATCCTGGTGACCCAAATCCTTGGTTCAGAGGGAAGTATTTTGTCCACAGATTCTCTGGCTTCAGACCAAATTTACTCAAAAGTCCTGCTCCCACCTCTGGGTTCCTCTGGACGCTTTTCTCCCTCCACCTGATCCGTTTCCATGGAAACTGCTGGGCTCCTGCATCCCTTTCATCCTTCTTCCTGGGAAGCAAGGCCAGCTCTCGGGCACCCCAGTAGCCAGGCCTAACCATTATTAAGACCAAAGAGGTAATATCTGGAAGAAATATTTCCAGGCAGAGGGAAGAACCAAACGGGGTTTCTGATTTTTTCCTTTGATGGTCTCCAAAATAGCACCAGGTGCTCTGAGCCGCTCTGCCAATTACCTCGGCCCAGTGGATACTGGCTGGAACGTGGCTTGTCATCTGTTCTCCTGCATCTCACCATTTCAGTCAACAGGCCGCCCTCCCTTCCTGCGGGTGCAAGTCTGGGGTCTGAGGCAGAGGGCAAGGGACTGCAGCACTCACGATGCAGCTGGTGGCCTGCGGGTGCAAAAGGGCAGATGTACCCAGTTTGCCCCTCTGGAGAAGGAGGGAGCAACCATCAGCTGAGCACCGGGGCATCTCGGAACAGCAACATGGCAAGGTTCCTTGCCCCTAGGATGCGCCCTACAGCTCCCGTGGTCAGAAGATGGGGAGTATTTTGTTATTACTGTCTTCCCCAGTGGCTTCCCTGATGGCTCAGCAGGTAAAGACCCCATGTGCAGTGCAGCAGACACAAGACACATGGGTTCAATCCCTGGGTCAGACAGATCCCCTGGAGAAGGAAATAGCAACCCACTCCAGTATTCTTGCCTGGGAAATCCCAAGGACAGAGGAGCCTGGCAGGCTACAGTCCATGGGGTTGCAGAGAGTCAGACATGACTGAGTGACTAAGCACGTCAGGGCCTTGCCACCTGGTCCACAAGGTCTCCATATACTAGAGAAGCCAGAATGTTCCCTATATCCCACTCCTGCCAGGTCATGGTTGGGTGTTAATCTCTCTGAGCTTTGGTTTCCTTATCTTTAAAATGGGCCCAATTCTTGCACTGATAAGATAGCTGTGAAGACTTCACCAAGCAAGACACAGTAAAGCCCTCTTTTTAAAGTCATCTAAAGGTATCCTTGTGGTCCTCATTGTCATCATTATAAATCGTGTGCGGAGATTCTGGAAGAGTAGCAGAACTTCAGATGCCCAAAAATGATCACAAGACTCAATTTAGAAATAAACATAAAAAGAATTTTGTTTCTATAGTCACTGCTTTCAACTATGCTCATTGACTCGCTTTCTTATTCCTGAGTAATTTCTGTATCCATGCCCTTCTTCTCACATTCAGGTATTTAAACTTGGTTAGGTCCAGCTTAAAACTCCAGACTCTGCTCTTATTCAAAGCTCTCCTCCTCCCCCTTCGCAAACTGGATAAGAGACTTGAGAGTCTTGGGTTGGGGCTGATCATGGAAAGGAGGGGTGGGCTGGTTTGGAGATGTCTCCTCCCTCAGTGAGTAGGGGGCCCGGGGCCAGGAGGAGATCTTAGCTACCCAGTCACCTTCAGGTTGCAGAACTGTGGGCTGGTCTCTAGGGAGTTTGAGGGCCCCTTGCACAGTAAAATGAAGGTTTTATCTGAGCTGTTTTCAGCTCTACCCTAGCTTCCTTCAACACCAAGAATCAACCAGCAGTATCTGGCTTCTGCTCCTCCTTTCAACTCCATGCACCTTTCGCAGAAACACAGTGACCTCCAGGGGCTGCAGAGACCAGGAACGGGGTGGGGTGTGATCACTCCCATCTTCCTTCTAGGCCCAGGACTGGACAGCCTGAGCCTTCAGACAGCTCTGAGTCAGACAAAAGCACCAGTTCTGTCTTCACGTGCAGACTCCAGAGTTCTGCTCGGGGAAGAGGCGGGCCTGCCAGTGTCCCTTTACAGATGGCACCCCTCGTGACCTGGAGAAGTTTTCTAGAGTCTCCCCAACAGAGTGTGGCTTCAGGGAAACCACACATGCTGCACTCCCTGAAGACTAAGGTTCCTCCCTCTCCCCCAGGCAGCTTCTCCTTTCACAGCCCATGGCTTTGGTTGGAAGCAGAGGGCAGCCCAGCAGACAGAACACAAGATATTTGGCTCCTGGGGAGGAGCTTTGCAAGTGGGGTACTCAGTCCCTTGTGTGCTACTATTTCAGAACAACAAGAAAAAATTTCTTGCCGGGAGCCGGCGAGAGACATTCCACTCGTGACAAAGGTCATGAGGAAGGGGGCTCGGCATACGCAAAGGCGGGATCGAGCCTCGGGAGTGCCCCCGGATATTCTCGAGCATCTACCCCCCAAAAACCAGAGTCTGCCTACTTTATTGCTTTGTGCTCTCACCTCTGACTTTACTGGGGGCTGTCCCCCACCACCATCTCACTCTCTCTGTCAAAGAGTTAACTTACAGCTCCAATTAATAAAGTTCCTGGGCAATTAGGAGTGTTTAAATCCAAACCCCTCAGATGGCTCTCTAACTCGCCTGACAAGTTTACCCGGACACCTACAGCTATGCATACGATTGTTTACAGTCTCCCAGCCTCCAGAGGCACGGGAAGCTTAAGATATTCAAATAGCTTAGAGCCTCTCAGAGAATTAGAAACTGTCAGAATAAAACTAGTAAAAGATTTCATTGATGAGCCAATGTTTGTTGCCAAGTTTTCACATCCCCTGAATTATATCCTTGAATGTGCATTAATTAATATAGTTGGTATGTAGAAAAAATAAGTAGTGGCTTGGTGTTAGTAACTTTAGACCCTTAAGGTAGTAAATTCTTTCCTTTGTAAACCCATTACACATCCACCCTATAGGAACGTAATCTTATCTTCGGAGGATGGCGCCAAACCTTAAAATAATTACTCTTAGAGAAAATAAGTCTTTGTTGATAAGTCCTTGTCAAGAGTCATAAAATGTTAATAGGCCTCTGGCCAGAAGATGATGTAAATCACCTAAACCATTTGTATACGATAAATCTGCAGGAAAGAAACCCTGGTTTTTGATAAGCATCAAAGACTGCTGATTTTGCATCCCCTATTGTCCTCTATGTGTAACTTAGGGTATAAAAGCCCCTGTTGAAAATAAAGCTATGGGCCTTGCTCACCAACGCTTGGTCTCCCCATGTCATTCTTCCCTTTAACTTCTAGCTGAGTGTCCATCTGGAGCGTGGATGTCCTCTGCGACCATTTATTTGCCTGGGCTTCTAAGACCCACTCGAGAAGGTGTCTAAGGTGGGGCACCTTCCGCTATTCGAGAGGGCGCCTGCGGCCTCCGTGGTCAGAGCTAACCTGGTGTCACGGGTTATATTGATTTTCCGCGTAAACCAAGCCACTCAGCTTCTTTTCTCCACTGAATTTTCCTACTGAGCTATCCTCATTCTATTCCTCTTTATTATCTCTAATTAACATTTGAATAGGCCGCCTAGCCGTCTCTCCTTCGAATACCCTGGATCAGCCGGGGCTGGACCCCGGCAATTTCTAACGTTCTATATTAATAATAATATCTACTTTTTAAGTAAGCACTTATTGCTGCCAGATTCTTGCTAACTAACTCCCTGAGTACATTATTTTTAGACCTTACACTAACTTTGCACCACCAGTATTATTATGACTTGTATTTCTACTAAGGATCAGAGAGGTTAAATAGCTGGCCCAAGGTCTAAGATCTCCTGGAGGAGGAAATGGCAACCCACTCCAGTATTCCTGCCTGGAAAACTCCATGGACAGAGAAGCCTGGTGGGCTGCAGTCCATGGGGGTCACAGAGTCAGGCACGACTGAGCACAGGTCTCAAAGTAGGTTTTGCACCCACATCTCTCCAATCCCAGGGCAGGGACTTGTCAGTACTAAACATGACTGTTTCTGCAGGACTCACCTTGGGGACAAAGGGACTTGCTTGGGCTCTGCCACCCCTCCCGGGCTTGTATCTGGGAGGGGTGCACCTCCCAGAAGGAGACTCCAAGCATGCATGAAAATGAACAACGCAGGGCTGTCCCAATGCTGGGTTTGGAGGCCACTGTGGAACCCTGCAGTCATACTCAGGACCTCTCCTAGTCAGGCCAACATCTTCCCCCATCTCAGCAGTTCTGAAAAGTAGCAGGCATGAGTTCCACTCTCTCTTTCTCGCCAGGAAGACCAGCAGCAAAGAGGTACTGGTTTGGATCTTTAGAGAACCGGAGCTGAGATCTCTCGCCCCTGTCTGGGCCAGGGGAGGGCACAGGAGGTGAGCTGAGGAGCCCAGATGACAGTGGCAGAGCCAAGAGGGGCCGGCAGCACAGTGTAACGTTAAAGAGTCTGGCTCAGCATTTCCTCGGTCTCACTCTGGGGTGAGCCCCTCTAGAAGCTATTGGCTCCCTCAAGGAGGGATGCTGGCCAAGAAATTTCTTGCCAAGCCAACTGCCGCTGATCTCCGTCTCCACAAAGGGCAGCTGGAGTGTGAGCTCATTTAATCCTTGCAACAATTCTCGTGAGGTAGATACCTACATTCCCATGTTTTAAAAGAGAATAACTGAAGCACAGATAGGTTATGTAATTTGCCCAAGGTCACACAGCTTATTCTGGGGTTCAGATCCAAGCAGCCTGATTATAGAGTGCCTGCTCTTAACCACTGAACAATCCTACCACCCTAGACCCAGCGGCTTTGGTGAATTCCTCAGCCCTGGACCAGACAGCATGGGGGCAGAGAGTGCATACAGGCCTGGAAAGCTGGCTTTTTATGATAACTTCTTTCTCTTACTCTGTTCCTGCAAGTAACTCAAAACACTTCTGTGCTAGGCAAAAAAAAAACCAAAAAAAAACCCACAAGTGGTTTTGGACTCTTCATTGTGTTGCCTCTTTCAGCCCTGCTCACTCAGGGCTCATCCCTCCCCTAAGGGGCAGCCTGCCCCTCTGTCTCCTCCTGGCGTTCCTCTCTCCCCTGGTGTCCTCCTTTTCATTCTCACCTCCCTGCCTCTGCTCTCCCTTTGGAAGGCAGTTCAGCTAACACTCATTAGCACATGCTAATGAGCATCAATTCATTTCTCAGTCACTCAGCGGGAGAGGAGAGAAAGGTGGGGACAAGCTGCCACTCTGGGGGTGATGGTTCACAAGGACAGGGCAGCCCCCCAGGTTCAGGCTCCCCAGGAGAATGGGAGGGAGCCCAGTTCCCAGCTGGGGGAGACCTGTCAATATTTTCGGGCTGTACCCTCAGCAGCTGTCTCCATCTTCTCTGAGATCAGCATTTTGAGATCGTTCCTAGGTCAATGTGGGACCCTCTGGGCCCACCAGCCTCAGCAAATTCCCATGATGCCCATAGGTGGGAGTGGCTAAGACCTGGGACAGGAGGCTCTAGTTCAGCCCCCAGGGCCTGTCCTAGGTGCTAGCAGGCATCAGAGGGTGGATCGAGGTACCCAGGTGAGGGCAATCAGTGGTAGCCCCTTCTCCACTCCCTGGGGGTCGCTGATTCCAGCCAACCCCAGTAAAGCCTAGAGAACCTCGGCTTCTTCCCAGGCCTTGGCCATTAAGAGACCATGATAGCAAGGAAAGAGGGCTGGGCAGGGCAAGTCATTTGAAGTCTCAAGTCCCCCTATCAGAAAAGTGGTCCCTGGTCTTCCTGCTGAGGAAGGGTCAGACGAGACAATGCATGAGAGAGTCCTAGAAGGACTCCGAAGTGCCAGGGCTAACGGTTTGTCAAACTTTTATTATTGGTGTTGGTGGTGGTGTTGTTACTACAGCTATTTATTATTGCCGCTGCTAGTGAGGATACGTGGTGGCTGCTCTCAAGATGATCAGAGAGTGGGAGAGGGAAGGCAAGGTCAACCTCTCCTTTGCACTTGAGGGCCTTCTCCCTGTCCAGGTCCACAGTGGTCTCAGCACAGACAGGCATCCCCACCCAGAAAATCCCTGCAGAGCCCCTGGGCGGCCGCCGCCCCGCTGAGACGCAAGCCGATTCTCTGAGCACGCGCGCCCTCTGCTGGCTGCAGGGCGCGGGCGCAGCCTCTGGATTGTATATAAAGGCAGCGTGGCGCGCAGGACCTGGCGAGTGCCTGGAGCGGAGCCGGCGCGCAGGGAGAGCGCGGTGCTGCCTGAGGTCTCTGAGCGGCTCGCCATGGCTGGCCCACAGCAGCAGCCACCTTACCTGCACCTGGCCGAGCTGACCGCGACCCAGTTCCTGGAGATCTGGAAGCACTTCGATGCAGACGGTCAGTAAAGCTCCAACGTGTGTGCCCGCTCGCCCCCAGGGGACCTGCAGTGGAGGGAAGGGGTCAGTCATGATGTGGGCAGGTGTTAGATTGCCCCTAGGGCATGTTTTGGCCGCAGAACCTGCTGAGGTCGGGGTCCTGAGTTTGGAAGACACCTCGCTGCCCAGTAACAACTGTCAGGAACTTTTCTCCCCTGACAGAGCCCACCGGCTTTTGCAGCCTCATTCTGGGCAAGTTGGGGCTTCCCCAGCTAGGATGCCTGTGCTGGCAAGGCTCCCCAAGACTCCCCCTGCCATTTTATCTTCCCCCACCTTCCCCTTCAAGGTAACAGCCTGCCTTCAGCGGCTGCAGCCACAGGTCTCAGAAGCCCATTCATTTCTTCCCCCAAGTTCCCCTTTTGTTGAATACCAGGTTAGCCAAGTAGGGATCCAGGGGGCTGGGGCAAGCTGCGGGGTGCTGAAGGAACACCCTTGGCCTCCCCAGCCTGTTTGGTATGAGGAGGAATGGAGAGGACAGCCGGGCAGTGAGCATCCCCTGGGCTTCCTCTGTCATTTTCCATCCCTCACTGGCATGCAGGTCCCACTCACAGCAGCAGTGGGTGTGGTGGGGGCAAGCTTGGGGTGCCAGCCTGACGCATTCTTTCAGGGTGCTAATCCTGGGTGCTTTGGGTGACTCCTTCCTTCCGTGGGTCAGGGGAGGCACCATCTTAAATGCCTCAGTGACTGACCCTCTGGTCTGTGTGGTCTTGATACTGACTAACCAAAAACCAAGGGCTGGACTGAATGACCTTTGGAAGTTGGCTCTAGGGATTCCAAGGGTCTAGGATGGTCTGACTCAGGCATAAAGGGAGGTTCCCTTTTAGAGGCTTCAGATATCACTAGAGACTTTTTTCTCTACCACTCCCCCTGGAGAAGGAAATGGCAACCCACTCCAGTATTCTTGCCTGGAGAATCTCATGGACAGAGGAGCCTCACAGGCTACAGTCCATGGGGTCGCAAGAATCGGACACAACTTAGCGACTAAACCACCACCCCCACCCCCACCCCAACTTAAGTGATCTTATTTCCTTCTCAGAAGTCCTGCCTGGGGTGGGCATCTGAAATGTTCTGGTATCTCACACCACTGGCAGGATGGTGGTCTAGGGTGTTTATCCTGGGACTAAGAGCGAAGTGGGTGGGAACCAGAAGGAGGATCAGGTGGAGGGTCCCTCCATTCTTCTCCCTTCCCTTCCTTGCCTCAGCAGGGTGGATGGAAAGGTGGCTGAGCAGGTACCTTGCCCCAGAGTGCTGTGGAGAGGCAGGGGTTAACAGGTATGCTGATGAGTGAAGATTTGTTCCCTAGGAGCCAACAAGAAATTTGGGGCTGAGAGGCCATGTGATCTGCCTAAGAATTACTGAAGGAGGAGGGTAGATTGTTAAATCTGTAAAATGGGGCTAAGGAGGGGTTGTGTCTCCAGTCCATGGCTGGTGCCATAAAACTCCCTCGGGGGCAAGGGCTATGAGAAGATTGTCTCATATTCCAGGTGACATGACAGTCCCTAAGGCTTCTCCTGCCAGTTTATCTGCACCAGAGACTTGCACGATTCAAGGAAAGTTACCAAGTGGCCAAGGTTATACCACCGGCCTCCTGCCAGATGAGTCAGCTATAAACAGAGGACTCCACAGTTCTCCTCTCCCCCTGTTCTCACAGGGACAACCAATAGCACTCTCGATAATCAGGCAAACCCTCACACATGTCTGAGACTTTGTACTTTTCAAAACACAATCACACCTTCTTGAGCTCCACACAGAGAGGCTCTGGGCAGATCATGACTCTCCTCATGCAGATGAGGGAACAGACACGAAGTGTGACTTTTCTAAGGTCATGGAGCAAAGTGGCCCCTGGCCACTCTGATTTCCCTACTCTGATTTCTGGACACCTGCTTCCCCTGCCATTCACTCACAGAAGAGCCCCTGACCCAGCCCTGGAGGTGATAGGCAGTTCCTTTAATACTAGAAAGGGGTCCTTCACATGGCTGGAGCATAGCTAAGCTAGCATGAGTCCCCTCCTGAACTCTCAAGGCTGCCAGTGAGCTTCCCTCTCATCCCTGAGGTGCTCCCTGCCCTGGCCGGGCCTCCTCTTACTAACTCTGGCTTCTGTTTTTATCTTGGGGTTCTTCCCGACTCTCCTGCCACTCAGAGAGTTAAAGACCTCTGGAAGACTCAGCTCACCAGGTCTCTGGAGTGAGCTCACTGGAGCCCAATTAGTCCCAGCCACTAGGGAGCACCGACCCACCCCTCCTGGACTCTAGTAAACAGAGGCCAGGAGTCCGAGGAGAAGCTGGACTCTGAGGAGAGTGAGGACGAGGCAGGGGATCTAACCCTTACTCTGCCCATTTCTAACAAGGAGGGAAAGCCAGCAGCATCCTGGTGACTTTGCACAAAGAGAGTAAATCCAAGATTATCATCAGCCTTGTGGAGAAAGGAAGGAGCAGGTGTCTGGAGAGGGGAAACTGGGCCTCAAAGAGGCACCATTCTTTTCACAATACCACATCGCTAAATGAGAGGGTGGGGGGGCCCATGACTCCTCTCCTGGTCCCCCTCCCACCCCTCCTCAGTGGCCACACAAGGCCAGGTGCTTGGCAGGGTTCAGGTGTTGTCCTCAAAGGCAGCGGTGAAGGAGACAGCAGTCCAGTGCGCTCTGCGAGCCTGGCTGAACAACCTTTACGTGCCCTACACGACTAAGTCCACTGTTTTGTTGTTTCCTGGTCACTCGTTTGTCAGAACCTTTCTCACTGTGCAAGATTCGGGCTTCAGAGAGATGCCCAGTTCCAAGCTGACGCTGTCCTGTCTGTGGTTCTGACCACACGGCCACCAGGCTCCTAATCTGCTGACCATCAGGAGGGGGTCTGTGAGGAGCCAAGATCTGCCCTTGGCCTTTGCTACTCTTTGGAAGCTGGTGCAAGCCTGGGATCCTTTCTCTCCCAGAGGCCAACAGACATTCACAAGTCAGCACAGGGAATCCCACTCATCCCAGGAAGCATCCTACACGGATACACTCATGCGTATACATAAAGCTGTGTGAACACAGGGGTCTATTACCAAGTTCTTTGGGAGACTGATCTTTTGAGAAAGAATGTGCTTCCCTAGGGAACAGGAAAATGAATCCTCTAATCTCTACAGTGGAATATTATACAACCAATGGGACTGAGATGGGGCTTCTATACATGGAAAAACGTCCAATGTGTATTACCGACATTTTTTTTAATTGCAGCATGACACTGTTATAGTATGAGCCCATTTTTACTATTAATGAAACAAGTATGATGGAAAATATTAGAAAGAACATAACAATAGTGGTCTTCTCTGCAGAGTAGATGATGTCAAATTAAAAGGCATTTTCTTTAACTTTTGATGTTAATTTCTATAGTGTTTTACAAGAGCCTGGGCTTCTTGTATAACTAGCAAAATAATAAAAAGAGTCAAGAAGAAAATAATTTTATGGGCAGTGCCCCCCCAAAAGAAATACATCTCTCTCTCCAGTTGTGGGCCTCTGCCCAGAGTTCTGTAGGCCTCTGTCTGCCTTCAGATGGCCCTGGTGATGCAGGAGACTCTCAAAGCCTTGCACAGGGCCTGAGCCTTGCTCCATACGGTGTGGCCCCAAGGACTGAAAATTACTGACAGGGAGGACCACCAAGAACTAAGGAAGGCCCTGCCCAGTCTTCCCACCTCTCTCCACAGGGGTAATAACAGAAGCATCCTCCCAGCCCACCCCCTACAGGGAACACTGGCCGGCCAGACGGAGAGTGGCCAGGCCAGCTCTCAGTCACTGATGAGCTTGTGTCCCTGATGGGGAAGCTGAACAGCAGTGCCTCTCAGAGGTGGAGAGAGGCCTGGGCAGCTTGCCCTGGAATTCTCAATGAAGAAGGCTTTTGAGATACTGAAAAGAAGACCTCTGTGCATAAAATAGGGCTTCCCTGGTGGCTCAGACGGTAAAGAATCTGCCTACACGGCGGGAGACCTAGGTTCGATCTGTGGGTTGGGAAGATCCCCTTGAGGAGAGCATGGCAACCCACTCCAATGTTCTTGCCTGGAGAATAGCCATGGACAGAGGAGCCTGGCAGGCTGCAGTCCATGGGGTCCCAAAGAGTCAGACATGACTGAGCAACTAAGCACAGCACAGTGAACCTGCTGTTGATCACAGGGAATTTTACTCAATGCTCTGTGGTAACCTAAATGGGAAGGAAATCTAAAAAAGGGTGGATATATGTATAACTGATGCACTTTGCTGCACAGCAGAAACTAATACAACAATGTAAAGCAACTATACTCCAATCAAACTCGATAAAAGGAAAAAAAAAAAAGACTTGCCCAGAAAGGGTTACAGAGTATCCTGTACCTAGGCATTTACACAAACACAACCACTGTTACTGTGCAACACAACTGTGCTGTTCACAAGATGATCATGCTGCTAAGTCGCTTCAGTCGTGTCCGACTCTGTGCGACCCCATAGACGGCAGCCCACCAGGCTGCCCCATCCCTGGGATTCTCCAGGCAAGAACACTGGAGTGGGCTGCCATTTCCTTCTCCAATGCATGAAAGTGAAGTCGCTTCAGTCGTGTCCGACCCTTAGCGACCCCATGGACTGCAGCCTACCAGGCTCCTCTGTCCATGGGATTTTCCAGGCAAGAGTACTGGAGTGGGGTGCCATTTCCTTCTCCATAGGATTTATAAAAATGATTGCTTCTTAGAACATTAAAGTCAGAGGGTCTGATGCCAGGAGGGAGCCAGCGCTGTCTGAAGGCGGTTTTCTTTTAACCCTGTCGGTGTTTGTTTTTCTGTGGGGTCCACGTGTCCCGTTTGCACCTGAGGTCGGGATTTGGGGTTCTTTGGGGATCTTTGGGGCGTCCCGCCCCACCTGGGTAAGCCCTAAGAATAAGGCCCCCACCCCACCTCCGCTTTCACCCCCAAGTCCCCCATTTATTTTGCCTACAGTGCCCTTTGGTGTGGATGGCCACAGCGCGCCAGCCCTGCACAGGGTGCCCTTCGTGTGGACTCGTGCCCCATGGCCCAACCTCTCCGAGGGTGATGGTGTCAGCTGAGTGGGGAGGCAGCTGTGTCTGAGAAGAGCTGGGGCTCCCCAGGGAGGCAGCTATGGGGACGTTTGCACAAACAAGACACTTCAGCCTGCCCCGCCTCACCAGGGCAGCCAGCAGCGATCCCGCATCCCTGCCCTACTCGCCTTGTTTATCTCCCTCTAGACTTGAGTAGTTTCAGTAGCTGAGCCCCTGGGGGAGGTTTCCAGGGCTAAGGAGACCTCTTGGGGAAACCTCTTCTAGTACCCAGGGAGCCAGAATTAATAGAGCAGGCATGCGGCTCTTCAAGAACTGAGCCTCTCCAGCTCTGACCCACGGGGCTGTCCTGGCAGATTGCATCAGATCCCACCTTTGCCCAGCCAGTCCCAGCCGGGGCCTCTGGCTTCGGCCCTCTGCCTCCCCTCCTCTCTCGCCCAATCTGTCCCATCCTTCTGGCCTCCACCCCTGGGAGTTGGCCCAGCATTAGGCTGCCAGATGTCCACAGATTCAGGGGACCCAGCTCCAAAGCCAGTGTTCCAGAAGCAGCTCGGCGCAGAAACACAGATAAAGTCAAGTGTCTGAATATTCATCCAGTAGCTGTGCGCACTGGGTTCTTCCCCCAGGAGCCTCTGGGAGACGTATGTCTGTGTCTGTCTGTCTGTGTCTGTGTAAGACTGAACAAGAGAGAAACCAAAACAAAACAGAGATATGGACAAAGGTTGTCCCTGGAGCAAGTCAAAGGAAAACAGGCTGTAAGCTGTGGTTCGGTCTCTTTCCCCTCAAACTCCTTCTCTCTAACGTGAGGTCGATTGCACCCGTCTGCTTACCTGGCAGGGTCCTGAAGACCAGATGGGACAGGAATTGGAGAGCTCTTTGTATGGTGTACACTGTGCAAAGGTATATTATCAATACTGGAGCAGGGCCAGAGGAAGCCTGTTTCTTGCCACAAAGGGTGAGATGTGTTCCAAGAAAACCAGGGCTGAGGGTAGAAGGTTACTTGCTCTTTCATAAATTTGAGCTCCTGACAGGGAGCCAGGAGGCATGGCCTCCTGGATGCTTTCTTGGGCAGCTAACTTGAAACTGCCTAATTGCCCTTTTTGATTTCCTTAAACAGAAGGGACACAGAATAATACAGATTGGTGAGCACGCACCGCCACAGTCCCAGCTCCACGCTTCTCAAATGAGCATACAGGAGGGCTGGTTCAAAAGCACATTTTCAGGACTCACTGCCAACAACTGTGCTTCAGCCAGTTTGGGGTTGGTTAGAAATGTGCATTTCTAACAAGCTCCCAGGTGATATTGACACTATCAGGCCCCGGCCGCTCTCTGAATAGTGCTGGTCTAGGCCACTCTTGTCAAAAGAGGTGCTGTCGCTTAAAAGGAAACCCTGGTCTACCACCTCAGGCTTCACACCAGCCCTCCACCTCAACCTCAAAGTGAAAGTGAAGTCGCTCAGTCATGTCTGACTCTTTTGCGACCCCATGGACTGTAGCCTACCAGGTTCCTCCATCCATGGGATTTTCCAGGCAAGAATACTGGAGTGGGTTGCCATTTCCTTCTCCAGGAGATCTTCCCAACCCAGGGATTGAACCCGGGTCTCCCGTATTATAGGCACACACTTTACCATCTGAGCCACCAGGGAAGCTCGACCTCAAAGGTGAAACCAAAGGCACGGTCTCTCTAGGGAGGAGAGCTCACATTCAAAAGCAGCGGTTCCCAAATGTTCATGCTCCTATGTTGTTAAAATGCAGATTCTGATCAGCAGGGCTGGGGTGGGGCCTGGGATTCTGCATTTCTAACAAGCTACCATGTAATTCCAGTGTTCCCATTCCACAGACCACACTTTGATGTCAAGCTCTCATACTCCAGATCTGCCAAGTTAGAACTTCCATTTTAACAAGCTCCCCGGGTAATTCTCACATACCTTAAAATTTGAGACAGGCTGCTCTAAAGCCGTCCTTAGTCCTGACTGCACCTCACAATTGCCCAGAGAGCTTTGAAAACATGCCCGTGAGACACCCCCACCCCATTAAATCGGGAGCTCTGGGGGTAGGGTCCAGGCAACGGTGCTGGTTTAATAGCTTTCTGGGTGATTCTAATACCTAGCCTGGGCTGAGAACCAGGATGCTGAAGCTGAGCAGTAATGCTGCAACTCTTTGGGCCAAAGGGTTTATAGCCATGGATCGGTTTGGAAGACCTTAAAAGCACAGAATATAAAATGATGCTTTTCAGTTATGTGAGATTTTACATTTTCCAGAATGCTATCACAGCTTTGTGTTGTATGGCTGTCACAATGACTCTATATAAAGTTTTTTTTTTTAAAAAAAGCATAAGTAGTTTTGAACATAAACAGTTTCAGCCGTTTTAGAGATCAAGAAAAATCAAGAGTTCAGAGAGACTGACTGGCTCAACATCACATGAACAGTCACAGAAATGATGATAGCCTTACAGCTCTTACTCAGGCTCCTCTTAGCTGTTCAACGCTCAGGAAATCTGTACACACAAACGTCAGTGAGAAACAGACCCCTTTCCGCCATGGGGCAGGCCGTTCTTCAGTCAAGGTCTTCCAAGTGTCTGTGGCCAGATCAACTGTGAAGAAGAGCTGACTCACTTCAGAATCTGGGGAAACCGAGGTACAGTGGTGGTGAAGAATGGTAGCGACCCTAGAATGAGGAAAGATGCAGGGTCCCTGGCTCCACCCAGCCCCTCCCTAATGTTCACAGGGTATGGTTTGATGTGGAGATTAGAAGGGATGGTTGTTGTGTTAACCACATCCTTATCAATGCCAATCCTCGAGGTCTGTGGGGTGGCCAGCCACCCCACCCCCATATAAGATGGTCATAGAAAAAGCAAACCACCTGCCTAGTGTTGAAGTCCTCCCTGGAAGCTGGCAGGCCAACCTGTCCCCTACTCCCACCTTGGATAACAGGTGCCTCCTGCCTGATGGGCAGGGAGTCGCTCTGAGGGAAGCCAGGGTAGCGGAGGCCCTTCTCCCACGTCCGTGATGGAAGATGCCTTGTCTGCCCCCTGCAGCCTACCTAACCTCTGCTCCTCACCCTCTCCCTTCAGCTGGCAGATACCTCTGTTCCTGTGTGGCTCCCTCACCCCAGGAGACCATTAAATGCTCTTAGGGAACAGGCCTATATCTAAACTTGGCTATAGTTCCCACAGTGTTGAACTTGTTATTCAGTTCAAAAAAAAAAAAACACAAAGGCTGTAGAATTGAACCACATTTCTGTTCCTCTGCACAGAATGAGGTACTGGTGGCTAGAGGGGTCATGCAGCCCCCTGCTACTCAGCCTGCACAAGTCGGACTCAAGGAGTTTCTTTCCATGGGGGCGCTGGCTGGCTCCTGGCCCCCTGCTGCCTCTGCTAGTAGCTGGGGTTTCTCCGCGAGGCCTTCCCGCCCATGCTGTCCAAGTAGCCCCATAGTTATATCAGCCTCCTCCTAGTCCACTCGTGAAACAGACTCACAGCCACTGACTCACATGTCCATCCAGCCCGGGGCCAGCCCACCTCTGAGGCCTCTGCTACATTTAACCCCAGTGCGTGCTCACTGTACGAGCTCCACACACACCACCCCACTGCAACCTCAGCCTCGGGCTTCTCCTGGACCCAGAGGTGAGCTCAGCTTCCTGCCTGAGAAATATAGGAACAGCCAGATCATGGCAGGGAGCGACCCAGGGAGACACAACGTACTGGTTCCTCCAACTCAGAGTCACTGTCCTCAGGCGACTGCCTTTTTGTCTTGAAAGCCCTTCATCCCCGCCCCCCTTTCCGCCACCCCACTCCAGCTGGCCTCGCTGGCAGTAGGCACACACTCGTGAAATTTCAGCTCTCCTAAGAAGCTTTGCAGAACATCCTAGAAGAAAGATGACCTCCCTAGCCTAAGGGAAAAAGGTAACTCAAATCTTTCCCCACCATGCACTACTCCCCAACCTGCAGTAACAATCGTATCTTTTCCCTGCAGATAAAAATACATAATTGATCTCACATGATGCCCTCCATGCACTTTCCATATTGTGGCATTTTTCCTACTAGAGGGCACCAGTAAGGTTACTTATTATCATGGGGCACTGGAGGGGAGGCTGGGAAGAACACACACTCCCACTCTGACATCCCCCTCCACCCTCCCAAAAGCCCCCACCAAGGCCAGGGTAAACACGTCTTCTTTATTCTGTTTAGTGTGTAACTCTGTACGCCCCTGACACAAGCTACCACCTCCCTTTCCTTTTCAAGTTGAATACTCTCTATGAGAAACTTCCTCAACTGCTTCAGTTCAGATTTGGAACTTGACCTTTAGCCAGTGGTTTCTTGCTATAGGCATGAAAATCACTTGGGGAGCTTTTTAAAACATCAGGTGCCCCCATACCATGGGATAGACACTCTGCCTTTCTCCTTCCACTCTTCCCTCTGCATCAGTTTCCTGGAGCTGCCATGACAAAGTACAACAAACTGGGGTTAAAACAACAAGAATCTATCCTCTGACAGTCCTGGAGGCGCAAAGCCCGAAATCAAGGTGTAGGCAGGGTTGGTTCCAGGCTCTGAGGGGTAGCATGTCCCACGTCCCTCTCCTGGCTCTGGTAGTGGCTAGCAACCCACAGCACCCCTTAGTCTGGAGATGCACCACTCTGATCCCTGCCTCTCTTCACGTGGCCTCCTTTCCTGAGTATCTCTCTGTGTCTTCACATGGACTTCTTTTAAGGACACCAGTCACTGGATTTAGGGCTAGTATGATCTCATCTTAACTAATTACATATGCAAAGACACTATTTCCAAATAAGGTCACATTCTGAGTTCCAGGTGGACAACCTTCAATTCAGTATAGCCTCCAACTTGAGTACACCAAAGACTCAAGTTTTGCCTCCCACCCAATCCACCCTGGTGACCGGGGCTTGGCACCTGCCCACAAACCTTGAGGCCGATGACCTGTTGTCCCCTGTTAGAGCTCCAGCTCCTGCTGCTTGCCCAGCGGGCAACAGAGGGACAGCTGCCAGCCCCTGCTCCCTCTGAGGCATGGTCCTGACGCCGGCCCCTCCCAGTGCTTTCTGACTACTAAACGTACACTCCAAACAACACCGTTATTCATCTTGGATTTCTATGGTTGCAAATGCCTAGAGGACAGGACCCACATCCCTAACAGTCCAGGGTTGGCCCGGACACCTGCTTAATGACCAGTGAGGAGAACAAGTTCTCCGTGAAGCCCCCGACCTCCCCACCCCACCCACTGTAAATATTTCGCTTGGAGATTCATTGCTTTTTTTTTTCTTTGCTATCTTTGCAGGAAATGGGTATATTGAAGGTAAAGAGTTAGAAAACTTTTTCCAAGAATTGGAGAAAGCAAGAAAAGGCTCTGGCATGGTAAGCCCAGTCCCCTCTCCCATTACTACTTGGAATTTTCTGTCATCCTGACCATGGCTTTGAGTATTATCTGTCCTAGGTCATGCATTCCATCAGCAGCCTGACATCTCTCGTCTTGACCCTTAGAGTTTTTCTTTTATTTGGAAGGATTTTTTAAATTGATATAGTCCCTAAAAAGGGTACTTTACCTCACTATCCTTGGGTGTCTGGAACTGAGGGGTGTTCATGGCTACCATAGGTTGATAAATGCCCCCAAAACTGCAAATTTTGTGCCTGTGTCTATAAACATTATCTTTTCCTAGAGAAGAGTCCATAGCCTACCTAATATGCTTAGAGGCATCATGACTCAAGATTGGATGCCTAGGGGGTTTCCAGTGCCTTTATTCAAGACTAGAGTTTCTCAGCCTGAGCACTACTGATATTTGGGGTAAACGACCCTTTATCATGGGGGGCTGTCCTGGACACTGTAGGGTGATTAGCAGCATCCCTGGCCTCTACTCATGAGATCCTAGTACACCCCTCCAAACTGGAACAATCAAAAGTGTCTCCAGACGCTGCTAATATCCCCTTCAGGGGATGCAGAATCGTCCCCACTTAAGAACCACTGTTCTAGACCAACCGAGGCTGGAACTCAGCAAGGACTTAGAGAAGAATGGAGGACTGCTCCAAACCAGTATCTGAGCTGGATCGCACTGGCTCATTTGCGCAGGTGTCGGACGGCCCTTCATGGCCTGGAGTGACTCCAGATCACATCCCAGCCCCTTAATGGCAGGTACCTTGTCCCTCCTGGTGCCAACCTGGCACTACTGACACGAAAGCCCTTTGGGGGGAGTCTAACATATTGAAAAGGTAAGGAGATTGGAGCTAGTCCATTGTGATTCTCATGTCTGGCTCTCAAATATATGGAGTCAGACCAACTCCCTCCCTCCAGCTCCTGTGGGTCTTTTCACGGGAGGTCTCTCCATTCTCCCCTTATGCGTGTCTGCTGGCTAATCCACTGCTTATTAGCAAGTCTTCATGGAGCCTTTGGGAGATGAGTCACAAGCCCACCGGTGGGCACTCGGTTCTGAGCTCGGCAGTGGGCCCCAGTGAGGAGGATGTCCAAGAGATGGGCTTAAGTGGTGGAGGTGATTCACGGGTTTGTTTATCAACAGTCCTCTATCACTCCTCATTACTAGGATAATGAAGCCCAGATCATGGAAAACACAGGCTTCTCAGCTGGTCCTGGGATCTTGAGGTAGATGGAGGAATGTGATTTTATGAAGTGCTTCAAATCTGAAATCCTTCTCTTAGTCATTCCCTTCCTCAGATGGCATCAGGGGTGATTTTCAAGTCTGTCAACAACACTCTCAATTAACATCATCTTGGACTGGTTCTCAGAGCAGCTGTTACATGGCAGGAAAAATACTGGTCTTGGAAACAGGAATCATGAGTTCACATTCTGGCTATACTAACTGGTGACCTCAGGAGAAGCCACTGCATCTCAGCCTCCATTTGTATGTAAAACAGTCAGGTTACTAGCTTCATGGGGATTGTTGTGAAATATGAACAGGGTAAATAGACCCTTACTTGTGATAAGGGTCTAGGATCATTCCATGCACATCTGCAAATGTAAAGCAATAAATATCGATAAACAAACACATATTGGCAAATTGAGACCAGTCCCAAAGGTTAAAGAAAAAAAAAAAGACAACAGAAGGGATTCAGAAAAGACTGTGAGAATTGGTAGAATTCTTCTAGGCCCAGTCCTAGGAAACACACACCCACTAGAAAACCTTCAGCGAAACAAAGAAAAGGCATCAAGTCCCAAAATAATTCATCACTGATTAAGTATAAGGAAGAGCTTGTTAATGGAAATAATCAATCAGCAGTACCCCAAACCAAGAGAAGCTCTGAGAACTTCAAGAAGGGCTTAAATTTAAGTTAGGTGACGATGGCCCAACAGAACTTTTGAAGTTCTATGCTTTTTAGTAGTCACACTCATCTAGTGGACTATTTAAATGATCCCTCAGCTAATATAGACTTTCTCTTCACATTCTTCCTGGCCTAAATTCACAGTGAAAAGCATTGTAGAATTGCCAATTAGTCTTTAAAGAAGAAAACGAGCGATTCCCCTTGCTCTGGTGGAGTGCCTAGAACCTACTGGGGGGCCTTGCAATAAGCTGGGCTTATTAGAAGCTGCCTCAGTAAAATGTTGGGACCTGAGTTCTCACATCTGCAATGGGAATAAAGCCTCACCCTTCCATTCCAAAGGCAGAGGGTGTGTTTACCTATGTGGTACACAGCATCTCCACATGTCCTGTTCCCCTTTGCAAATTATGTGACTGAGCCTGAAAGAAGGCTTCCCAGGTGGCACAAGTGGTAAAGAATCTGCCTGCCGAGGCAGGAGATAGAAGAGACGCGGGTTCAATCCCTTGGTCAGGAAGATCCCCTGGAGGAGGGCACGGCAACCCACTCTAGTATTCTTGCCTGGAGAATCCCATGGACAGAGGAGGCTGGCAGGCTATGGTCCACAGGGTCACAAAGAGTCAGACACAGCTGAAGCACCTTAGCAGGCATGCACAAGCCTCAAAGAAGAGAACAATGAAAAGGAAGGACCCTGAAAAGGAAAGAGTACAGCCTTGATTACTCAGACCACTGGTTCAACCCAGTTGAACACAGGTTCAACCTGCATATTTGGGGTGCAAAATAACTCTCCATCATTGCCACACCAAAAGGGTGAGAGATTCCTGGTTTGAAGGGGACCTAGTAGCAAAATCAGTCCCCTTTGTCTTTCTACAGGTATCAAAGAGTGACAACTTAGGGGAGAAGATGAAGGAATTCATGCAGAAGTATGACAAGAACTCAGATGGGAAAATTGAGATGGCAGAGGTGAGTCCTAGTGTCTAAGCTGCTTATAGTCATCAGACCTGAGTCTTAGCTGCTAAGAGCTACGTGGGAAGGGTCATCAGTTGCTTGTATCTTTCCCATGCACGAGCATCCTTCCAGGAGTCTGATGAGGTGGTGGTCTTAAAGCCCCTAGCACTCAGGCTGATCAAAGAGAACAGATGGAACTTTTTCTTTGTCTCACAAAGAAAGAGGAACAAACATTGGCCTAAGACAGGGATAAAGAACTTTAATGCTCTCAGGGTCCCATAGGCACTGTAAACATGTGATGAACTTAAGGCAGAAAACAGGGTGAGCACTGGGGAGTTAGGAGAGTTCGTGCCCCACCTAAGGCATCCACAGGAGGGTGTATGTGTGTATAATTTACATATGTAGTATGTATAACATTTATATATATACACACACATGTGTTTATATATGCATAGATACACACATATTGCTAAAAGATAAACTGAGGCATATTAAAAATTTTAAGAGTTTATTTAAGCAAAAATCAATTCAAATGGGGCAGTACCAACCTGAAATAGTTAGGAACACTCTACCAACAGAAGCTAAGGGAGACTTCTGTAAAGAGACAGTAGCAATCAAAGAAGTTCTTTGACGGGCTATAGCCTAAGTGGTTACATTATTTGGGAAAGCCTAGTTGGCTGTTTTGGTTGGGTGTTTAGATTTTGGTTTGCTTATGTAGGCTACTAAGGCATTAAGGCCACCTCAGTCCAAAGACTTCCTGTTTAACGATGGCAGAGGAGCCTGGCGGGCTACAGTCCATGGGGCTGCAAAGAGTCGGACACAACTGAGCGAGTGACGCTTTCACTTTTCATATGCACACTTATACATACACATATACACGTGCACCGGAGAAGGCAATGGCACCCCACTCCAGTACTCTTGCCTGTAAAATCCCACGGATGGAGGAGCCTGGTGGGCTGCAGTCCATGGGGTCGCTAGGAGTCGGACACGACTGAGCGACTTCACTTTTACTTTTCACTTTCATGCATTGGAGAAGGAAATGGCAATCCACTCCAGTGTTCTTGCCTGGAGAATCCCAGGGACGGGGGAGCCTGGTGGGCTGCCATCTATGGGGTCGCACAGAGTCGGACACTACTGAAGCGACTTAGCAGCAGCAGCAGCATACATGTGCACATGTGTGCAGGCCTAACCAAACTCTTCTGGAAATCAATTTGCAACCCATGGTCAAGGGATCCAGAATGACAACTGGGCACACAAAGGAGGACACAGTTCTTCTGGGGTGGACTGGTTACCGTGGTGCCTCAGGTCAGTGCCCTGGAAGCAGATACTGAGACAGAGATTCGAGTGGGTAGGACTTCAAGAGAAGGGAAGAGAGAGCAGCAGGAAAGGGCAGAGGAAGAAGCTAAGCAAGGGTGTGGTCTCAGCTGATCTCATGGGGGCCCCTGGAGGGTGGACTGTGCCACAGAGCTGGTCCCACCTTGAAGTAAGGGGTAGTAGGGTGGTCCTTTGAACCCCTATGTCAATCAGGTATTGGATGCAGGCTGCCCACTCCAGGATGGGGGTTGGAGAAGAGGGTGGCTGAGGCAGCCCGTTTGGTGCAGGGCAGTCCTGCAGGGGGCAGCCATGAGCCACGAGCTCACAGCCTTCTCTGCAGCTGAGGGATGGCCCACCAGCCTAGCTAAGGGGATCTGCAAAAGGCACCAAGACCATCCACTATCGACGCCTAAAGTGCAGGTGTTGGAACATCCTGACTCAAATGGGCTCAAAGCAGGGGTCAGCAGGCTTTTTCTGTAAAGAAACAGACTGTGGTCAATGTTTCAGAGTTTGCAAGCTGTACAATCTCTGTCATGACTCTTCAACTCTGCCACTGTGGCACAAAAGCAACCACAAACAGTATGTAAATAAATGGGCCCTGGTGGGCTGCCGTCTGTGGGGTTGCAGAGTCGGACACGACTGAAGTGACTTCGCAGCAGCAGCAGCAGCAGCCACGCTCCAATACAAGTTTCTTTACAGAAAGAGGCAAAGCAATTTGAGACGGGTGGTTGCTAGTACACAGAGGACCCTTTTGGGGGTGGAGAGCCAGATTTGGCTCACGGGCTGTAATATACTGCCTCTTGGCTTAAACTGTGAGAGACTCCTAAGGAGAAAGGCCATTAGAAGGGTTGGCGGGTGGTCAAAGAGGCCAGGTCTCCAGCCTGGCTTCTCTGCAGTTCTCCTGGTTCTGTTCTCTGCCCCACAATGGCTTCATCCCCAGGCTGGATAAGAAAGCTAGCTACAGCAGTTCCAGACATCACATCCAGATACAGAAAGGGCCCACCTCACTGGTCCCTGAATAAAGCAAGGAAACCTTTCCCAGGAGTGCCCTCAGCAGACCTCCCCTCACATTTCATTGGCCAGGACTAGGTCACTCCTACCCAGAAGCCAATCACTGGCCAGGGAAATGAGATTATTATGTTTAACAGACTGATTAGGATTTGCCTGTGACTCCAGCATGCTGGGAGCAGAGAAGGGGGTGGGGGTGGGGGGCGTGCGGTGGCACATCCTGCATTTTTTTGAAAACCAGATGTTTGCAGTATAATTTATATACAGTAAGCAGCATCAATTTGAACTGTAAAATTCCATGAGTTTAGACAGCTGTATATAGCTGCAATCAAAATACAGCATCTCCATCACCCCCAAAAGGTCCTCTGAGCACCAGCAACCACCCGTCTCAGATTGCTTTGCGTTTTCTAGAATTGCGTATCTATGGAATCATTAAGTATTCCTTTGAGTCCTAATACATGCATTTTAAAGTGGCACCACTTTTGGTCCCTTCAGCTACTCATACCCAGAGGCTTGGGGGGCACCCAGAAGCGCTTCTTAGAAAATCCTTCTTCCCATTTAAAGGGCTGCCAGCCCCTATTTTCAAGGAAGGAAGCAGAATGGAACAAAACGTGACCCCCATCGCAGCCTGGCACTGGCTGTTCTCCGTCCTTCCCCGGCACGACTGTAACGTTACTGTCACTCTCTGATCCCCACAGCTGGCACAGATCCTGCCGACCGAGGAGAACTTCCTTCTGTGCTTCAGGCAGCACGTGGGCTCCAGCACCGAGTTTATGGAGGTGAGACCAAGGCGCTGCCTTCTCTCTTGCACGCTGGGGCCTGCCTTTCTCTCACATTCAGAGACAGGCCCACCCTATGCCTGTAATGGTCTCAGTAAGATACCAAACCCCTTCTGAGTAGCTGAGCTACTCAAAGCGTGGTCTGTGGGCCAGGAGCATCAGTGTTACCATTAGCTGGGTGCTTTTAGAAATGCTGAGTCCCTGACCCGCTGAATCAGAATCTACATTTTAACAAGATCCCCAGGTGATGTGTGTGTGCATTAAAGTGTGGAGGATATGGTGAGAAGTAAGCTTGGGTAAAGTACCTTTTTGCTTCCCTTGTGTGGCTCAGCTGGTACAGAATCTGCCTGCAATGCAGGAGACCTGGGTTTGATCCCTGGGTTAGGAAGATCCCCTGGAGAAGGGAAAGGCTACCCACTCCAGTACTCTGGCCTGGAGAATTTCATGGACTGTGTAGTCCATGGGGTCACAAAGAGTCGGACACGACTGAGCGACTTTCACTTCACTTCACTTCAGAGTATCTTTGGGAAATCATGTGTACACTCTGCTTGCCGTTTGGGTATCTGACATAGACATTTGCATATTACAGGCTCTGGGAAGTCCTGCAGTAAACAAATCTGTTTTACTCAGTTTGCTTCTAGACTCCTTCATGTTTTCTTCTCACTCAATAGCATTCGTGTTCCTAGAATTCAGAGTTCCAAGAAGCATTCTTGGATAGGATGGATTCAGCTACCATTCTAAAACTGAAAAAGGCCAGTGAGAATTCCAGTTTCCAGGCTTGATCTTTGACTGTGGTCATGGCTTCACTGTCCGTCTTCAAAGGGACGTGGCCATCTCTGCAGTAGGGATTCTTTGAGATCTTCATGTGAACAGGACAATGAAACTTAAGTGTCTTCTGAGTAATATTCAAATAGATTGAACCATGAGAAACTGCTCGTATTTAATCATTCTTTATTTATAAAAACTGGAAATTCCTTACAGTTTAACCAAATATATTACTAACCCAGCAAACTACCAAAAATTTTCTCCTATTTTTCTGGGGCTCTGCACCCTAGCCACTCAACGTATGTGTCCGTCAAGGTGAGATTCAACTCATCCCCTCATCATCCCAACAGACACACACACACACTGCCTGCTGTGATAACTAACTGGCCTTCAACACAACTCCAGTTGCCATTTGTCATGTTAAATCCATTTCCAGCCACCAGTAATCTCCTGTCTGTGATTCGTGCTTAAAAATGACTGGAGAGCCAGTCCAGAAACATACATGGCAAGTGAGTTCCCCACACGGATGGAAAGTCAGTTAGAAATAATGGCTTCTCAGGGTAGAAGACTCATTTTTTTAAGTGGCAGTGTGCCTAAGCATTAGATATGGGTTTAATTTTATGGTGCTTTAAAGGATTTTCTCCAGTTTTTTCAAGATGGCAAAATCCCATAAGCTGGTAATTTGACATGCTGGATTCTGTTCTTAGCCCCCCTTGCCTATCTAGAAGGAGAAGTCGCGTATACATAGAACTTGTCAGGGGGGCTACTTTTGTGAGTGTCAATTTTCTGTCTATAGATAAGGGGTTTCCCTAGTGGTCTAGTGGTTAAGACTCTGTGGTTCCACTGCAGGGGCACAGGTTCCATCCCTGATCAGAGAGCTAAGATACCACCTGCCACACCGTGTGGCCAAAAAAGAGAAAAGAAAAGGGAGCATTTATACCTGATTGCTCCTTTCTTGATAGGGAGGCAACCAGACACTGGCTCTGTTCCACTTATGATCAGGAAAATGGGGATGATAGCTTACAGGGTATAGAGATGCTTAAAGAGGAGCAAACCAAAACCCAAACCCCGCCCCTCTCTAAATCATCAGTGGTTTCTTTCTGTGTAGTTGACTTGGTTCCATGTTTTACCTGTCTTTATCCTTTAAGCTAAGCCCAGCGTAACTACTGATCCCCACCCCATCCCACGAGTTTCCTGGAACCCCACTGCCTTACAGGACCATCCCCTCCTGGGGTCGTGCATTGGTTCCATCTTTGTCAGCTGGAAACCTGAAAAGGCCCCTCTGTAGCCCCAAAAGCCTTGTGCTGTCAGATGGTTTCCATCCCACTGCTCAGAACAACATTTTAATTTCTAATTTTAGTGACATCTCGGGATTTCTTTGAGATTTCACAAAGCCCAGGTCTCTTGAACTCTTTTCCTTGAATGGGAAGAGAATAATGACCCGCTGATGGCAGCGCACCAAGTGCTGCGAGGGAAGGGAAGTCCAGCATGAGGTCAGGGGGCTGGGGTGCACCCAGGGAGGGAAGGCAGACCTGCTGGGAGGCCCTCACTCTGAAGGCAGCTGAATGCCTTGCTTTCTGTGAGCCCTGGAGTCCCTTCAGGTTATCCCCCCCTCAGGCAATTTGGGGGGGCATCTGACTTTTCTCCCAGTCAAGACTCAACCTAGAAACCAAATTCTAATGCACTCAATGCACGCAGGTGGTTGGTGAAGTCATATTTGAAAATCTGCACATATTTCTTCGTGCTTAACTCAAGGGTGCATTTTCGGAGCATGAGACAGAATATTTTGATGGAGCTGGGCATTTCTTTCCCCAAAGAAAGTTCTCTTCCCAAGTCAAAAGCTATCTATCCAAGTTTCATGTAGAATAAGTCTACAAGCAACATAACTTTCCAAAAAACCAGGATCAAATTTTTTGAGTCACTACTATATCAAAGAGTTGGACACAACTGAGAGACTGAACGAGACAAGACTTATACCATGAGAGTCACAGCCCAGTTTGGTGGTATGGAAGAAAGATCCTCACACACCTCACAATAAAAGGGGGATGTGCCACAGAAAGATGGCAGAGTGGCCTTGGGATAGTCTGAACAAACTGATTACACTACCAATTCTGTTCCATCCTCAGACATGGCTGTCACAGGCATCGTGATGAGGGGTACAGGACATGGTACAGTGAGGAGTGACCAAAATCTGTTTCTGCCCCTTCCATAGGGGTCTTACCCTTGCCCCCAGGGCCCACGCAGAGAATGAGAGGCTTCCAGAACAGTAAAAGGACACTCAATACACCCACAACAAAAACAGGATCCACAGATCCTAGTGCTAGTCCTGGCAACATCTGCCTGGCTGGTATCTAAGAAAACTGTAACCCTGGTTACAAGATGATCGTGAAGCCAGTTAGAGTAGGCAGACCCTGTCCCAGCAGGGTTTCTTCCTCCTCTA
Organism: Bubalus kerabau; assembly: GCF_029407905.1. NCBI lineage: Eukaryota > Metazoa > Chordata > Mammalia > Artiodactyla > Bovidae > Bubalus > Bubalus kerabau. The sequence continues at coordinate 42,874,908 of NC_073640.1, read as the reverse complement.
TGTGACCTTGGCCAAGACACCTGCCCTGGTTTCTTCATCTGCAACATGGAAGGCACTGGGCTAAACCATCTCAATGTCCCCGTCCCACTGTGATATTCTTGAATATCAAGACCCAGCCTGGTCCGTTAGACGGAGAGGGAGGGAAGCTTATAGGTGTGGATAAATCTTTGTGAATAGGTTGACATTCCTGTTGCAGGCTTGGCGGAAGTATGACACAGACAGAAGCGGCTACATTGAAGCCAATGAGCTCAAGGTAGGATGGGCCTTGTCAGGGAGGGTGTGGAAAGATGGAGAATGGGCTTGAGGCCCAAGTGGTGGTGGGCTTAAGGAACCTGGGGAGGGAGGAGATGTTGGGTGAGGAAGTTGGGCATGTGGCCTGATCAGGGATACCCAGGCCTGGCTCTGAATGGTTGGACGTATTCGGCCATGTGAAATCAGCAACCTGGAGCTGCAAGGTCCCAGAGTACAACCAGTCCACACGCCTCAGCACATCAGTGCCCAGAACAGGCATCCTCAGTCCTCCAGCAGTTTGGCCTTCTGGCTTGTACGTCTAACAAACTCCTCTAGACCCAGGGATCTCCAGGCACGACTTAGTATGTGTTCTGGGCTCTCTGAGGAGCCAGAGCTGGTTTCTACCACCTGTCCTATGGGATGAGGTTGCATTTAGCAGCTCCTGCCTCCTTTGGGGTTACTCCACAAGCATCAAGGGGTGAGGGAATTATGAGGGCTGCAAGCTATGCAAACAATGGGCTTCAGAAAACAAGATCGAGTAACTGTCTGAAGGAACAAGTAAGTGAGTCAGGGGCAGAGAGACTGGGTCAAGAGCTCTGAAGAGGCCTTTCATATTCCAGGGATTCCTGTCTGATCTGCTGAAGAAGGCGAACCGACCATATGATGAACCCAAGCTCCAAGAGTACACCCAAACCATAGTGAGTGGCCAGGGCACAGGACATGGGACCCAAATCGGTGGGATTTGGGGTTTTTGGGGTCATTAGTTGGCTGATTCTTCAGGCTGGGGAGAAGTGACTCCCAGCAGCAGCTGGCAAGACAGATGCCAGTTCATGGCCCCAGCACCTTCTCTCTGAGGTTCCCACTCAGCCAGATGCTCCTGGGCCAGAATACGACCAGAGCATCTGTTTGTGTGGCAGCCTCCACAGCTCCAGGAGAGGGAAAAGTTGGAGGGGGGGGGGCCTTCAGTGTTGGCCTCTGTCCTCTGCAGCCCTGTCCCTCAGAAAGGGGAGAGGACAGCCGTGACCAAGTCCCTGCTGATTTAGCCCATGCTGCTCCCTGCCTCCAGGCGACCTCAGAGGACACATGAGCATGCTCTGCCCCCTCTCCAGTACAGGGGATGGCGGGTCAAGGTCTCACATGAGAGAAGGTCAAAGCAAATAATCCAAGTACACTTTCTGTCCCCAACAGCTACGGATGTTTGACTTGAATGGGGATGGCAAACTGGGCCTCTCGGAGATGTCCCGGTAAGTGCCCAACCTCACTCACCCCAGCATCGCTGTTCACAAGACCCTGGCAGATAATCCCTGTGCTACCGTTCCATCACCAAGATCAACCAGTGGGGAAAGGGACTGGTCAGGTGTCCCGAAGCTCCAATCAAAGTTAGATCAAATAGTGACCATCATCCCCTCAATGTTTCGTCTCCCTCTTTTTTGAGCTTTCCTCTGAAGTGCTCAGAAATCATTTCTGTAACTACAGATGCTACTTCTGCATCCCCCCAGGTCCTCATTGTTCCTGCCTCTGCTCTGTCTCCTAATTACTGCTCTAACATTATCTTTCCAGACTCTTGCCTGTACAGGAAAACTTCCTGCTTAAATTTCAGGTAAAAGAGCGACTTTGCTTTTCTTCAATTCCTCCCTTCCCCTCATCCTGCTGAGCTCACCCTTCCTCAACACACACACACACACACACACACACACACACACACACACACCCTGCAGGGCTTTGGCTTCTGTCTTTAATACCTTGGGCCTTCTAGGGCATGAAGCTGACCTCGGAGGAGTTCAACGCGATCTTCACATTTTATGACAAGGTAAGATAGAGGACAGTGTGGATGGAAAAGCAGGAGGCCCTTCCCAGTCACCCCACCAGAACGCTCACCTTGGTCCTTAGAAGTAAACAAGCTGTTGGAGCAGCAGTCTGGGCCATGCAGTTCCTTCCTGCCCCTCTGGATTCCCTGCAGCATCTTCTGCTGTATGAGAAGACAAATGTCCTTAACAACGTGTGGCTTGTGGGACCCAAGGTTTTGGTTCCTTCAAAGTACAGGAGAGAATAGCTCGTGGGAGGGAAGAGGGTCATGGCCAGGACTAGGACGCGGTTACACTGTTGCGGCCCAAAGGCAGGAGGTGCTTAGTACTGCCCCTGGTGCCAGGTCATCACCTTGCCGTCCTAGGAAGTGGGGAGAGGCCCTCTGTGCCACTGTCACCCCTCTCTTAGCGGCCCTTGCCTGGTGATTCCAGTGGTTTTCCTCAGAACTACAGGTGTGGGGTAAATAGCCCCATGTTATCCTGACATATTATTGTGGGATTCAACACCCAGGGAGTTAGCTAAATGCTTCTTGAACCTCATTTACATTTTCAACGCAAATGTAAAATACCAGAAGGGAAGGTTGCCAACAGTTTGCCCTGCGCCCTCACATTGCTGCAGTGACTGGCAAAGTCAGAAGTGACGTGTTATTTGGGCACCTCTTTTGCTCAGAGTAAAGACCCTTAGCAAAGCTAGACTCTGGTCAGGGGTTAGCATGAGTTTTGAGGCTCTGTGCTGACCCTTGGCTCCCTTCCAGGACGGAAGTGGCTACATTGATGAGAATGAACTGGACGCCCTCCTGAAGGATCTGTATGAGAAAAACAAGAAGGTGAGGGGCTGAGCCCAGAGGTGGGGTGCTGCCATGGGGGTGGTGTGGAAGTGGGAAGGCTGGCCAAGGAGTGTATCTTGCTCCCCTCTGATAACCCCTAACAAGGAAACAGCAGTTTTTTGGGTTCTTTTCATGGTTGATTTTTTTTAGATACACATATCAAAGTTTGCCACCTTAACCACATTTAAGTGTTCAGTTCAGTGGCATCAAGTACACTCACAGCGTTCTGCAACCATCCCCACCGTCCAGCACTCTTTTGGTCTTCCCAGAATTAAAGTCTGTACCCAGTAAATGATAACTCCCCTTGCTGCCTCCCCCCAGCCACTGGCACTCACCATTCTACATTCTGTCTCTGTGAACCTCACTGCTCTAGATACTTCATACAAGTGGGATCATACGGCATTTGTCTTTCCGTGTCTGGCTTATTTCACTTCATGTACCTTCCTCAAGGTTCATCCATGTTGTGGTATATGTCAGAATTTCCATCCTTTTTAAGGCTGAGTAACGTAGTGTGTCTATCCCACATTTTGTCTGTTCGTCCACAGACAGACACGTGGGTTGCCCCCACCTGCTGACTGACGTAAACAATGCAGCTATGAGGCCACGGCAGTTTTGACGTGGCACACTTCTTGGAAGTGTCAGTCACGTGGCCAAAAAAAAAAAAAAAAACTTTTACACTAGGAGAGATTTGGAGAAGGGCCAGTAGGAGTTGAGGGTATTCTGAATTGACTCTAGAAACTTGAGCTGGGGAAGGGGCTAACAGAAGTCCCTGACAAATTTGTTCCCTGGAAGGAAAGGCTGGGAACTGGACTCCATTACTTTGCCTGGTCATGTTGCCTCTTGGGCAGTCGTCAGGGGCTCATCTGCCCCTGGATGGGAGGACACAGGCAAAAAAGGAACCAGAAGACAAGTCTTGGCAGTGTCTTCCTCCACCTCTGAGCAAATAGCTTTTTTGCTGCTTTCTTTAATTAGATGATGAGTGATCTATAATTCCCTGCATTGTCTAACTGCCTGGGAAGTCAGGCAAGAACTAAATTTAACTCCTAATTTAAGGGAAAAAAATTCATCGTGGCCACTGAGTCTGTCTGACTCCCTTTCCAGTTGTCTTCTGACCTCTTTATCCTGAATAGCATCCGTTTCTTTCACCCTAAGTTTATTTTTTTTAATGTTACCTATAATAGCTTTTTGAAAGAGGCAGAAAATAAATCATGTGCAAATACTTCCTAGGAAGAAGGAATTACTCATCACGTGCTTGAACTTGGCAAACCTTTTCCTGCTACCAAACTCGAGGAGAAAATTGTTTGTGTATCCTTATGTGTTCAAGGGATGTTGGGCATCATAATGAAAAATATGCTTAACTGTAATTGGAATAATGAGGTATATAGTTTTTCTCCATATGGCCCTACATTATGCCTGAGACTGATGGGCCTTGAGGGCAGGCATTAAATCTTGGGAGAGACCTGAATTCCATGGTCATCATCTAACTAGGCTCTTCCCTAATTCCCACAAAAGACAACTCATATGGCTACACAGCTTGACTTTCTGAGATGTGCAAACAAACAAACAAACAAAAAGTCAGGTGTTGTGGTTAAGAAAAATTCTGAAAGTTAGAGAACAAGGGTATTAATAAAGTTGTTTACCTGGGAACCTTCCACCAGTACTAAGTTCCAGACTTAGCACATGGAGATCAAGAAAAAGGAATCAGTAGAGAGAGCTACATGCCTGTAAATAACCTGAGTTAGGAAGGGAATGACCATTTTTAGGTGACCCCACATGGCAGATGCACATGCCATTTTGATGGTGCCTACATGGACAGAGCAGAGAAGGCAATGGCACCCCACTCCAGTACTCTTGCCTGGAAAATCCCATGGACGGAGGAGCCTGGTGGGCTGCAGTCCATGGGGTCGTGAAGAGTCAGATACAACTGAGCAACTTCACTTTCATTTTCACTTTCATGCATTGGAGAAGGAAATGGCAACCCACTCCAGTGTTCTTGCCTGGAGAATCCCAGGGACGGGGGAGCCTGGTGGGCTGCCGTCTATGGGGTCGCACAGAGTTGGACACGACTGAAGCGACTTAGCAGCAGCAGCAGCACATGAACAGTGAATCGGTTTCGAAACAGATTAATGTGTGAGGCTCCTGCGGGACAGGCCGATGGGCTCAAACGCTGACATGTTCTTAGCATTCCTAAGGCAACTGCAACTGCTAAAGCCTTCCCCAGCTTCACACACAGTGCTTCCAGACACAGAAAGGAAGCAGCCTCCTCCCTTCATTCTGCTTGAACTCCTCAGGCCATGCTGAATCAGAGGATTTTCTCAGGCTCATGGCTGATATATGGGGTCCCTTCCTTGGCTCCTGATGTAGGGATAGGTCGCTCAGGCACACCTCAGTGTTATGGACGAGGTGACATTTCCAGGAACTTCACAACTTTAGGGAAGTTAGAGATGTTTGCAGAGTGCCTTGGGACTCGCTGGTGGCACAAACCCAGAAATCAGTCATGTGAGGAGATGTCACCAAAGAATGCAATGAAAGACTGACCCTCAAGCACTGAGTACAGGTGAGCCAGGTAAAGAGTTACACAGCCTTCCGGACTCAGGGGACTAAGACTGTTCATGGCTGTGGGGTTGGTTCCATCCTTTAGCCAATACCTTAGTCTTCACACCTCAGTTTTCTCGTGGGGATAATGACCCATTAGCATAGAAGTATTTAAAAAAAAAAAAGATCTGCCAACAGGTTCAATACAAGAGGAGGAGGAGGGGAAAGGAAGGAAGGAGGGAAGGGAAGAGGAAGCAAAGAGGTGTAGAGGGGAAGAAGGAGGGAAGGAAAAAAAAGGGAGGAAGGAGGGAAGGGAGGAGGAAGGAAAGAGGTGCAGAGGGGAAGGAGGAGGGAAGGAAAAAGAAAGTGCTAAGTGATTTTCCCGCAATGATGGCTTTGCTGTATTGCAGTAATACTGGCCATTTGCATCCAAAGCAACACAAGGCATCTCAGATGCTGGTGTTCTGTCCAGTGCTGGCCTCCAAAACCCCACGGACAGAGGAGCCTGGCAGACTATAGTCCATAGGGCCTCAAAGAGGCAGGCACGACTGGATGACTGTCACTTTCAGTTTTCCATTTTATATGAGACCGTGAGTCGCCTGTCTTAGAGCCTCTGAAGGCCTCAAGGTGCCAGTGAACAAGAAGTAGGCTGGTAGGCTTTGCCCCTGGCGAGAGGAATTAGAATTCCTTGTTCCACTGGGTGAGGCTTAGGGCAAAGACAAAACCATGGAGTTTCCCTGGCATTCTCTTTCTCACCCAAAGGGACCCAGCAGACTGAGTGGGTGAAAGCCCAGTGAGGTAGAGGAATTTAGCGAAGCTGTATGTAGATAATGACTGGTGTCAATAGCTGCTGTTTGGCGTGCATGCTGAGTGTCAGGGACTGTGCTTGATGCTGTTTACATTCATTTCTCTTTTTTTTTTTTTTAATTTTATTTTATTTTTAAACTTTACATAACTGTATTAGTTTTGCCAAATATCAAAATGAATCCGCCACAGGTATACATGTGTTCCCCATCCTGAGCCCTCCTCCCTCCTCCCTCCCCATTCCATCCCTCTGGGTCGTCCCAGTGCACCAGCCCCAAGCATCCAGTATCGTGCATCGAACCTGGACTGGCAACTCGTTTCATACATTCATTTCTCATCTAATCATCATAACACCTCAGTAAGGCAGACTTATTCCTGTACTGATTTTACAGATGAGGCAGCTGAGACTTAGAAAAAGCTGAATACTTTCCCCAAGGCAATGCAGCTAGTAAGTGACAGGGAGAGCACTTTAACCCAGGGCTTTCTGACCCCAAAGCCCATGCTCTGTATGCCTCTCAGCTACTTGCACTGAGATGGGATAAGGGAAAGTTTCTGGTGAATGAACACGAGGGCCATTTGGGGAGGGGGGGCGGGGGCACTTTCCCCTGAATCTGCTCTTACCCTCTCCCTCTGTCTCCCAGGAAATGAACATCCAACAGCTCACCAGCTACAGAAAGAGCGTCATGTCCTTGGCTGAGGCGGGAAAGCTCTACCGCAAGGACCTGGAGATTGTCCTCTGCAGCGAGCCCCCGCTGTAAAACAGGGGATGGGGGCTGCTTCTCCACCTCCCCCTCAAACCTGCCCCTGCTGCCCTGCCACTGCCACCCAGACCCAGAGATCCTGATCATCCCTGTGACTGTCCCTGCCACCTGCACACACCAGCCTGCAGAGCAGGAAAGGAGAAATGGAGAAGGGGCTGCTGCCGGGCCCCCTGGAGCCCCCCGCAACCCCACCCTGGCTGACTGGGCACAGCACTCTGTGTGCAGGGGGGCACCAACCTCGTGGGAGGTGGGCAGGGGCACGGACAGGAGGTCCCTGGTTCTCTTTGCTGTGATGCATGAGCTCGCTTGCTGTATGATTTAGACTTCTACGTCCAACAGAGTGGACCCTCTCCTCCGCCTCTCCCCCATGCCACCGGCCACCCCAACCCCCAGGCCCCATGGCCCCACCTCGCTAATGGTGTAGCCGTCTCTCAGAACTCCTTGTTCGTGGTGGGCGTCAGCCTTGTCCTTTTCTTGATGCAGTGTACGCCTTTTCCCTTTGGGTTTCTTGTTTACCAAAGAAGAGTTTACAGACAATAAAATGTTCTCCTGTGGAAGCTCTCCCAGTTCTGGCCAAGTGGTCAACTTTCTCTCTACAGCCAACTCTTGACAGAGAGAGAGCCTCTTCTCAAGTGAGTAGGGAGGCTGGGGGGAACCAGCCAACTGGGGTGTAAGCACTGGAAGCGAGGGCACAGGACCCCAGAACTCTGGGCTCACCCTTGCCACGCGCCGCCTGCTCTCCATCAACCTGTCGTTTTAGCTCTGTGTTTGTTTCTAGGTTTCTGAGATCATAAGAGCAGTTATCAGTTCACTGCAAATTTACTAAATGCCAGCTATTGTGCAAAACAGTTCACCCGCAGTGTCTCTCAGTCCCTGGAGAGGGGTGCTGGGACCGTCTCCACTGAACAGATGAGGAAAACTCAAGATTAAAGAGGTTAAGTAATGAGCCCCGTGTCTCAGGGCCAGTCAGCGGCGCAGAGCCAGGGTATGACTCCTGAGCGTCGGATCCACATTTTTTTTTAATAGGCCATGCTGCATGTCTTGCAGGATCTTAGTTCCTTGACTGGGGATTGAATGCATGTCCCTGGCAGTGGAGCATGGCGTTCTGACCACTGGACCACCATCTTCACAACAGGGATACCATAGTCTGTGGTAATGGGACTAGGTGTCCCCTGAGTAGGGGTGACCTCCACCCAGGAGTTCCAAACACCAAAAACTTAACTTCTCCCCACAAAATGCAACTTACCCCACAACAACACATCAGGTGCCCCAGGGTCAGCATGGCCTTTGGGTGCAGAGAACTCTTTGGGACCTCAGAATAGAGAGAGAACTGTTTTTGTGTGCGTGTGGTTTTGTTTTTTTAATGCTATCAGGTTTGACTGTCTACAAGATGAGTTTTGACTTTACCTCATTTCATGCCCCAACAGTCCTTGCAATGAATATTACTTCAGGTGAAGAAACTAAAGTTCAAAGACATTAAGTAACTTTGGAAGTGTCCATTTGATAACCAGGAACCCAGCTGGAGCAACAGAGCCCCCAGAGTAGATATACCTGGGTCAGATATACAAATCTATTTTAGGTTCTCTGGAAAGAGAATCTATTCAGGTTCTCAGAGAAATGAAAGAAGTGAGAGGAGTGGCCATGCTGCCATCGTGGGGCGGGGGGAGTCCAGATGGAGGAAACAGCAAGTGCAAAGGCCCTGAAGAGGGAGAGTTCAGAAATGTGGTCACTGGGGCCAGAGCAGAATAACGGAAGGGCGTGAACAGTAAATAGGGCTGGGTGAAAGGGTAAGGCCAGAACAAAAGGGACTGTGTCAAGGGAAGCCGCAGAGAGGGGGGATGTCAGAGAAGTGACATGATCTCAAAGGTCACTCTGACTCCTACGTCAACACTAAACTTAGGAGAGAAAGCAGAGACATCAGTTAAGAGGCCAATGCACTAGGGCCGCTGAGAAACGCTGATGACTTGGACCAAGGAAGTGATGGGAGGTGACAGCAAATATCAGAGTCTGGACCTATTTCTAGGATTGAATCAAAAGGGCTTGCTGAAGACTGGATAAGTCATATGGGAGAAAAATGAGTCAGGAATGGGTCCAAGGCTATTAACTGGAGCAACTGGGTACATGGTGGACGCCAGTAACCCAGCAGGCAGACAGCATATTTGGGGATGGGGCAGGGGTAGCCGGGATATGACTGTGGCTTTCATTGTCTGCCCTCTGATGGGTAAGAATAAGAGGCCTGTGAAAGCTTCCTGATGGGAGGGACTGGTTGTGGGGAAATCTGGGTCTTGCTCTGATGGGCGGGGCCGTGCTCGGTAAATTTTTAACCCAATCTTCTGTTGACGTGGGGCTGCGTTCCCTCCCTGTAGTTTCACCTGAGGCCAAACTATGGTAGGGGTCACGGTGGTAATGGCGACCTCCCTCAAGAGGGCTCACACCAGCACACCAGTACGCCGCAGCTCCCAGCACCCCGGAGCCCGTGGCAGGCCACTGCTGACCCACACCTGCGCCGGAGACTCCTGGACACTCACGGGCAAGTCTGGCTCAGTCTCTTGTGGGATCACTGCTCCTCTCTCCTGGGTCCTGGCACAACAAGGTTTTGTCCGTGCCCTCCAAGAGTCTATTTCCCCAGTCCTGTGGAAGTTCTGTAATCAAAACCCACTGGCCTTTGAAGTCAAATGCCCTGGAGGTTCTCAGTCCCTTTGCCGGATCCCCAGGTTGGGATATCTGTGGTGGGTCCTAGAACTTTTTCAACAGTTCAAGACCTTCTTTGGTGTAATTCTTCTCCAGTTTGTGGGGCAATGCTCAGTGGCTCTATGGTGGGGCTAACAGCCACCTCCTCCAAGAGGAATTATGCCACACGCTGCACCTCCCAGGTCTGCTGCAGCCAGAGCCCCTGTCCTTATTACAAAATTCAGACTTAAACTGAAGAAAGTAGAGAGAACCACTGACCATTCAGGTATGACCCAAATCAAATCCCTTATGATTATACAGTGGAAGTGACAAACAGATTCAAAGGATTAGACCTGATAAGAGTCCTGAAGAGCTATGGACAGAGATTCCAAACACCGTATCAAAGGAGGCGATCAGAACCATCCCCAAGGAAAAGAAATGCAAAAAGGCAAAACGGTTGTCTGAGGAGGACTTAACAAATAGCCGAGGCAAGAAGAGAAGCAAAAGGCAAAAGAGAAAAGAAAACATATATCCATCAGAACACAGAATGTTAAAGAATAGCCAGGAGATATAAGAAAGCCTCAGTAATCAGTGCAAAGAAATAGAGGAAAACAACAGAATGGGAAAGACTATAGAGATCTCTTCAAGAAAATTAGAGATACCAAGAGAACATTTCATGCAAAAATGGGCACAATAAAGGACAGAAACGGTATAGACCTAACAGAAGCAGAAGATATTAAGAGGAGGTGGCAAGAATACACAGAAGAGCTATACAAAAAAGATCTTAATGACCCAGATAACCACGATGGTGTGATCACTCACCTGGAGCCAGACATCCAGAGTGTGAAGTCAAGTGGGCCTTAGGAAGCATCACCACAAACAAAGCCAGTGGAGGTGATGGAATTCTAGCTGAGCTATTTCAAATCCTGGAAGATGATGCTGTGAAAGTGCTGCACTCAAATGCCAGCAAATTTGGAAAACTCAGCATCGGCCACAGGACTGGAAAAGGTCAGTTTTCATTCCAATCCCAGAGAAAGGCAATGCCAAAGAATGTTCAAACTATCACACAATTGCACTCATCTCACATGCTAGTAAAGTAATGCTCAAAATTCTCCAAGCCAGGCTTCAACACTATGTGAACCGAGAACTTCCAGATGTTCAAGCCGGATTTAGAAAAGGCAGAGAAACTAGAGACCAAATTGCCAATATCCACTGGATCACAGGAAAAGCAAGAGAATTCCAGAAAAACATCTACTTTTGCTTCATTCACTACAATAAAGCCTTTGACTGTGTGGATCACAGCAAACTGTGGGAAAATTCTTCAAGAGATGGGAATACCAGACCACCTTACCTGTCTCCTGAGAAATCTGTACGCAGGTCAAGAAGCAGCAGTTTGAACTGGACACAGAACAATGGACTGGTTCCAAATTGGGAAAGGAGTATGTCAAGGCTGTATATTGTCACCCTACTTATTTAACTTATATCCAGAGTACATCATGCAAAATGCTGGGCTGGATGAAGCACAAGCTGGAATCAAGATTGTTGGGAGAAGTATCAATAATGTCAGATATGCAGATGACACCACCCTTACGGCAGAAAGAAAAGAGGAACTAAGGAGCTTCTTGATGAAAGTAAAAGAGGGGAGTGAAAAAGCTGGCTTAAAACTCAACATTCAAAAAATGAAGGTCATGGCATCTGGTCCCATCATTTCATGGCAAATAGACGGGGAAACAATGGAAACAGTGACAGACTTTATTTTTGGGGGCTCCAAAATCACTGCAGATGGTGACTGCAGCCATGAAATTAAAAGACACTTGCACCTTAGAAGAAAAGCTATGGCCAACCTAGACAGCATATTAATAAAAAGCAGAGACATTACTTTGCCAACAAAGGTCTGTCTAGTCAAAGCTATGGTTGTTCCAGTAGTCGTGTATGGAGATGAGAGTTGGACTATAAAGAAAGCTGAGTGTCGAAGAATTGATGCTTTTGAACTATGGTATTGGAGAATACTCTTGACAGTCCCTTGGACTGCAAGGAGATCAAATCAGTCAATCCTAAAGGAAATCAGTCAATACTCATTGGAAGGACTGATGCTGAAGCTGAAACTCCAATACTTTGGCCATATGATGAGAAGAACTGACTCATTGGAAAAGACCCTGATGCTGGGAAAGATTGAAGGCAGGAGGAAAAGGGGACGACAGAGGATGAGATGGTTGGATGGTATCACCGACTCAATGGACATGAGTTTGAGCAAACTCTGGGAGATGGTGAAGGACAGGGAGGCCTGGCGTGCTGCAGTCCATGGGTTGCAAAAAGTCGGACATGACTGAGTGATTGAACTGACTGAACCAGGATGTGGGACATGCTGCCTGATATCAGGTGTCTGTCAGGACACCAACAGAAAACAGACTGCAGGTTCATGGTATTTGCTTTTGACAAACATCTGCAAGATAAACAAATGCTAGGTGCTGGGGACACAGGAGCGAACAGACCAGTTCCTGGCTGCTGAGAGCTTAAAGGCTCCCAGGCCTGAAAGACGAGGAAACTAGCAATTCATCCTGGTGAGTGGTGGGTCAGAAAAAAAGCAGAGAAGAGGCCCCTAAGGGTGGAGGAATTCCTTGGTGAGAATGCCTGGCAGGCACCAGAGCCAGATGAAGCCAGGCTCAGTGGGTTGGAGAGTGGGTTGGTGGTGAATGCTAATCCCTTGGGAGCTGAAGCTGAGAAGGGAGAAGCTCAGAGGATAAAGCTCAAAGACCAGACAGGACCAGCTCTTGTAGGGCCCCGCAGCCCTGAAGGCTTAGTCATCAATCTCTCCCCAGGCTGCTTTGAAGTTTCTCTCTTTTCCTTCTGATCTTGCTGAGAAGCCACCTTGAGGAGGTGGCTCAACTGTCACCTCTTCAATGAGGCCCACCCTGATGAAACTGCAACCCACTCATCCACACCCCGCACCCCATAACCCCTTCCCCAGGAACATTTCTCTCCACAGCACATGACCACACGCCCTGATGTGCATTCAGGCGCTTCCCCAGCTAGAAGGCAAGTCCTCCAGGGCAGCTCTCACTCTACTGCCCCGCCCATACCTGCTCCACCACATACCTGGGGGCACCAGTCCTCCCAGCCTCCTCCCCACCTGGTGTCCCTAGCTCCACAGAAAAGTGGCCCCAAAGATGTCTGAGTCTTAATCCCAGGATGTATAGTGAATATATTATGTGGCAAAGGCGAATTACTTGTAGAAGGAATTAAGGTTGCTAATCAGCTGTCTTTGAGGAGGTTATCTCAGATGATCCAGGTGCACCTGAAGTCATCACAAAGGTCCCTGGAGATGAAAGATGGTGGCCAAACCCAGAATGAAAATGATGCATAAGTGAGAAGCATCTAGAAACTAGGAAAAGCAGGAGAATATTCTTTCTTAGAGCCACCCCACAGGCCTGCCAATACCTTGATTTTAACACAACTTGGACTTCTGACCTCCAGATCTGTAAGGTAATAAATCTGTGTTGTTTTAAGCAGCCAAGTCTGTAGTAACTGGAAGTGAATACACAGCAGCAACATGAAGTGAAACACAGGCAAAAACAGACCCACCTCTTCCACATTTGTGTTCCTGGCACATTATGACATAGGGTAATCCTGCAAGTGTTTCTGTGAGGGTCCAGATCATCCTGGCTTCACACGCTTTGCATGGTGCCCAGCATGGAGCCTCTCTAACTGGCAGCTGTGGGAATGATGTCTGCTGTGGCTGGCACACAGGAAGCTTCCTCTGCTTCACGCTGTGTGACTGGGGCTGCCCCAGGACTCACGGGGACCCAGCTGGCTCCAAATTTGGAAAGTCTCACCTTTTAGAGAAGGCGTCCCCCCCGGTGTACCACCTCCTCCTTCGGGGTGGGAGTCTTCTGAGCCTGGCGGACACGCCAAGGGGATGGTTCTGTCTGCTGTGGCCAGGCAGCTGACCTCATACCCCAGGCCCATGAGGGTCCCAGAAACTGCCCAGAAGTCTGGCTCGGGGCGCTCAGTCCTCCTTATGCCAGTCCTTTGTGTCCACGCAGAGATCACGGTCAACCAAGAGAACCCGGCCAGACGTCCCTGGTTTTGCTCTCAAGTTCCCCATCTGTAGAATGGGAAGCTTGGAGTGGACAGCGTGCAAGCGTCCTTCCAATTCTTACCCCTGACATTTCACTGAAGAGTATTTATAAATGCAAATAAACATATGGAGATGACTGACATCATCAGCCATTAGGGAAATGTCACTGTGAAAAACGGAGTATCATTTTTAAGTGTCTTATTCCCATTTACAAAAGCAAAATCTACAGAATTGTTGTGGATGACAGGGAGCTGAAGAAGAAAAAAGGCTTTCTCATAGAGCCAGTAAGCACAGTGTTATAAAATATTACCAAAAATTAAAAAAAAAAAAACCACAATGAAATTCCCACATCCCTCCATGCAGTGCTCTGTAACTCATTCTTACCTGCTTCTGGACCAAAAAGTCCTGGAAATCCCAACTCAGTCCAAGGGGATAGTATGAGAGCTGCCTAACTGAAGTCAACTCAGAAGCCCAAGAGTCTGTTCTTCTTATAAAGTATGGGCAGTTTGAAGTACCTGGTACAGTCTTTTATTACGAGGCTCTAAGACCATCCTTTTTAACTGAAGACTCAAGCACTCTGCAGCTTAGAGCAGAGCCTTCAGGCAAACTAAGACTAAGCAAACTAAGACTAAGACTAAACTAAGACTAAACCAGACTAAACAAAAACGTCTCTAAGATGACAGAAATTTCATGGCTGCGGTTAAAGTATTATGCTAACCAATAAGATCAGAACGGAGGAGAGTACACTTCTCTCTCAGACTATAGTACAGAACAATCTTTAGATGAGACTTCAGATGAACCGTGCCCCTAAGGGTAAAAATATACGGGCAGTGAGGCACCAACAAGTCGCCAGGAGCTTCCATAAACCATATAATTTCTAAGACACTCACATTAACATTTCATTTATATAAGCATAACCACAAGAAGGCCAAAAACACTCTCTGATCTGACAAGTCTTATGCAAATCTTAAAATAGTAATATATTAAATAAACCTAATTCATTCTGGCAACTCTCTTTTAATAAGATGCAAAAATAAATCTTTGTGATTTTCCAGGGCTGCTCTGAGAAATAAATGTCAAAGAACACAGTACATGTAAATGATATCCTGAAAGTTTCCTTCTTTTACTATGTTTATTATTTGAAAAGACAAAATCTACAAAGAGTCATCAGAAGAGATATAGACACTTGATTAATATATGATTGTGGGTGCCTGAGAAACAATCCCTGGTTACCCATTTAAATAACATTGAAAAGTAGACAGACCCAAGAGTATTGAAGGCATGTTGTTCGTTTTTGTTCAGTGGCCCAGTTGTGTTCAACTCTGTGACCCATGGACTGCAGCATGCCAGGCCTCCAGATCCCTCACCATCTCCCGAAGTTTGCCCAAGTTCATGCCCATTGCATCAGTGATGCCATCCAGCCATCTCATCCTCTGACACCCTCTTCTCCTTCTGCCTTCAACCTTTCCCAGCATCAGGGACTTTTCCAATGAGTCAGCGATTCACATCAAGCGACCAGAATACTGGCATACTGAACATTGAAGGCGTAGTCCACATAAATATTTGCACACAAATGTCCATGGCAGCATTGTTCATAATAGCCAAAAAGGGGAAACAAATCAAAATGCCCATCAACTGATGAATGGATAAATAAAATGTGGCATATCCATACACTGGAATATTAATCACTCATAAAATGGAATGAAGTACTAATACGGGCTACAACATGGATTAACCTCAAAAACGTTACACAAAGAAGTTACACACAGAAGGCCACGTGCTATATGGTTTCACTCATATGAAATGTCCGAAACAGGCAAATCCACTGATACCAAAAGCAGACTAACGGTTGTCAGGGACTGGGGCGGTGGCTGGGGACAAGGAAGGGTGTTGGGGAGTGAACGCTAACTGGTGTGGGCTTTCGTTGTGAAAATGTTCTGGAATGAGGCAGAATGACATCGTAGTGGCAGTGCTGACGGTCGCACAACCTAATAAGATACTAAAAATCACTTACCAAATAAGGAGTTTGTATTTTTTGTGTTATAAAATGGTCTGTTCTAGGATACAACAAATAAATTCAACATAAAGCACCAAAAAGTTTTCTGGTGGACACAGCATCTCTGCTGTCAAAAATAGCCTTCCATGTTGTAGGCAATGGTATTAATCGGTAAACCAAGGAGGCAAGTTCGCCCATCCAACCTGAGCGAATTTTGCTAAAGTAGAATGCACTGCACAGTTTATTTCCAGACAGAGAGAGTGTAAAGTCATACAAGCAAAAGGCAGACCTTTCACTTTGGGGAACAACCTGACCCTTTACTGTGGGACAGGGAGTCTGTGAGGTCAAAACTATTTTCATAATAGTGATAAAATGTTATTTATGTCAACACAATGTGTTCATCATTGCTATTTTCAAATGACTCAATAATTTTCAAAATGTTTCCATTCTGATATCAAATGCAGTAAATACCAATAGTTTTAACCCACATAAACAAAAGCTCTTTGGGTAATCTCAATGAGTTTTAAGAATGTAGAGTGGAAGACCACATTTGCCTGAAAGCTGTGTTAGGTGAGAAAGGAAACCGATTAGGAAGTGTGCTGAAATTCACCCTAGGCCCTGAAGGTTCCCACGCCCCCTCCCAAAGGAAGCTGCAGCTGCCCAGGACATACACAGAGACCCCTGTCCTGGGCTCTGAGCATCATCACCTTCCTAGAGGTGCTTCGTCCTGGAGAACTTTCTCCAGCAATCCACACACGGAGAGAGCAGGGGAGAGCTGGCCTTGGAGGGAGCAGCTCCCAGGAGAGGGAAGGCAGGTGGGACTGGGTGTATACCAGAGAGGCAATGCAAGCGAATTAATCGTGTATGGACCACCTGCATTGACCAAAGAGGTTGTATAGTTGCAGGGATAAGGCTGGGAACACTGGCCAGGTGGGAAGCGTGTACCTAACATGGACATAGGCAGGAAGTGACAGAAGTGGCTGGAGGGAGCAACCACACCGTCTGTCATCCTGTTAAGTGGACGTCTTTAAAAGGTGCATGAGTTGGAGCACCACGGTGCCCACAGTGAGAGGTGGGCGAGAAAAAAGAACCCAGGAGAGACACACAGAATCCCGACTGGAGGGCCAGCAGCTGAGAGAAGAAAGGTCTTTAAAAGGTGCAGAGAGATCCACGGGGTCGGCGCCACAGGCTCAAATCCCATGGATATGTCCTGAAGGGTACATGCTCCATCACGTTAAACCAACAATAGAAATACCAGTGATCAACGCCAAATCACCAGCTGGTTTCCGCTTAATCAGGGCCCTGACCGATCAGGACCTGGCTGTTTATCAAGGGATTTCACTGTCGCTCAGCTCAGTTATCAAGTTTGTCATCACTTGACAACTACTGTTTGGAGCAATAACCACAGGCTGAGAGCTCCACTCACACCGGAGTTTATATCATGAAGGACCTGCCCATATCGGGCTCCTAGTGGAGGAGACAGCAAATACTTCCAGGGGTTGTCCTGCCCTTGGATTGCAGGGGTGTCCTTGCCTTTTTTGAGTCCCATACAAAATGCTAATCTCTCATACTCTTCATCCCATTGATCCCCCTCCACTCCCTCCATGCTCACCCTCCACTCTCTCTCCTCAACCCCAGCCCCTGTGCACAACTCTTTCTCTGATGACCCGTTCCCTCTTCCTTCACTGCCCCCAGTAATATTCCAGGGGCACACTGTGGTCTGTAACCGCCCTTCTTCAGGACTAACTGGGCAAATGGCTTACAGGGCTGATCAGTGCTAAAAGAAAACAGGGGGTCTCCCACTTCAGAAGATCAGGAAGAACAAGGCAACGACAGCAGAGCACTAAACCAAGCAAGGGGCCCTTTGTGGCTGCTCAAGTTGTGCACTCCAAAAGCCAGCCCATACCCCTGCGACATGGATTCAGAAACGAGCTCACTGACCATCAGCCCAGGGCAGAAGAGAGCCATCAGTCTGTGACCCCTTAGCTTGTCATAAGCAGGGGATGGGTTCTCATCCCTGACTGTCCCCAGCGGGACCCAGAATCTCACCAACTCCCCATAAAAGAAATCGCTAACACTTGTTAGAGCAGAAATTGCAAATGAAACTTAACAGTTAAAGAAAAGCAAGGCTCCTGAATGTTAATTTTAAAAACCAAACTGAAGTTGTGAAGGGTGCTTCATGACCACAAAACTACACTCTTAATCACAAAAGCCTGCATAGCAGGCCTGGTTTTGGGACAGGTGTGGTCAGGGCAGTGCGTCCTCAGGGGGGATATTGTCAGCAAACACAGAGATGAAACTGAAGGGGTGCCAGCTGTGCCCCCCTCACCCCAAGGCAGCCTCTCTAAGTCCTGAAGGAAGGAGGCTGCTGCTCCGGACTCCCCTCTCTTGGCTTCTACTTTCCTGAAAAGATCACTGACGTCAGGAGGCACTCCTCTGAAGTAGGTTATTGTATCAAAGGCTAAGCAGCTGAAACCACAGCTGGGTTAACTGGCAGAGCTGAAGAGCCCCAGGCAAAAGTATAAAGGGGAAAGAAATGGATCCCAAAAGGCAGGGAGGCCACACAATCGGAAGGGTTATCACCTGAGGAGCATCCCTCAATCAAGGAGAGACTGGAGTTGGCAAGTAAATACCCCAGCTTCCTGGTGCCATTTCCTGCGGCTCACACCCCACCCCTGACCCCATGCCCCCAACCCCAGCATCCAATGCACCACAAGCCAGAAAGCAACTGAATCCCAGGGTGAGAAAATCAGAAGTCTGATGAGTTCGATCATGATCAAACGATCCCAGAACAAAATACTGCCCACAAAGGTTCAAAAAAGGTAGCCTCTTTCCCATCCAAATGGAGACAGGGGACACCACTGTGTCATAGCAGAGAGACAATGAAGGCGCACAGGCCACATTCTACCAGAAAATCAAGAGGAGAGTCACACAGGCCTTCAGAGGCCATCAGCAGCAAGTCACGGCTCCATAACACAAACAAATCAGGAAGAAAGGGAATGGTGTGAAAAAAGACGCAGCCTCCCAATCCCAGGTGAGATGATGTGTCCCAGAGGGCCAGTGTTGGAAGAGGAAAGGGAGCAGTGAAGGAGGCAAGAGTTCCCTGCATCTGGCCAATCGACGCACCCCTGACAGATGAAGCCAAAACCACGCAGGACCTAATGAAGGCCATGGGCCACGAGGCTGCGCTGGTGTACAGCCAGCCCATTGGGAAGGAGAAAGAGCAGACGCTCCTTGAGAAATTGAAAATGGATAACCAAAAAATCCAAGACCTGGAGAAAAAAATTAGAAAAACAAAAAAATATCCTCTAAAATTTACATTTGCCATCTAAATAGGAAAGCTACAAACTCCTGTTCTGGGCACAGGATGTTAAAAGAGCTCTTGCCACAGAGGAGGTGGGAACTGCCAACTTGAGACATGTTTTAGGACAAACACACCAAGAAAAAGAGAGACTCTCCAACAAGCTGTCTCTGCAAGAAGTTCCAAGATGTAAGCAGTCCGCCAGAAACTTCCTGGAAGATGCCTGCGATGACCAGAGGTTCCTGTGATCTGTCCAACCATCAAAACAGGTGAAATCTGGCTCCCCAGGCCAATGGGGGGGGTGGGGGCTCTCTCCCTGCTGAAGGACCCCGGGCTGGACTGGAAGCCCCAACAACCACTCCCAGGGGTCACCTGAGGCCTCTAGTGTGGCACCCACCTCCTGGCTGTTCAGCTGGGTCCCTCCACAGATGCAACAAACCCTCGTCTTCTAGGGAGCTGGATGCCACAGGCTGCCTGTCATTTCCACAATTTCCATGGTCACACCGAGACAAAGACACCCACGCCACCAGGAAGACCCCCTGCACCCCCTTGCATCCTCCCACCTATGGTTCCCCTCAGACCTACTGAGAAAATACAACCTGTGCTCTCCCCCGCCCCCCACCTAGTAAGAACTTCCTTTGGCCCAAGAGAGTCTACGCAGACGACAATCTGAGGTTTGGGTTTCAAACAACTATCTGACCCCTGTAAAGACCACCGGCTGAACTGTTTCTTCCCACTACCAACAATGAGACAGCCCATGAGCCCCTCCTAGCCCTTCACTGGAGGAGGGCAGCCTGAACTGGGGTCCTGGCCTGCAGAGGAAGCCCCTACACCTTGTCCTGGGCTCCTCCAAGGTCTCTTCTGGTCACATTGCTGTGCTCTGCTGAAACCCTTCACTTCTGCAGATCCGTGTAGAAGAGCCATAGTGCCATAGCATCAAAGGGGAACCAACTCGATTCCACAAGCATGGCCAGTCCCGGGCCAACCCCATCATCACCTTCCTCAGCCTCCTCCTTGACTCTTCCAAGTGAGAATTCTAAGATGGGGCCCCCCACCCCGTGGAGCCTGGGCATACTCCACCATTGGCTCTGCTGTCTACAGAGCAAATCACAGGGCTCCACACTCTTGTAACTATTCACAGCACAATCCTTGGCGCAGTCTGACCAGCGTGAAGAGGTGTCGTCTGCAATTAACGCCAAGACTGATAGCCCTGGCTTCATGGCTACCTCTCACATGGGAAACCAGAATCTCTGAACCTACACATCTGGGATGAGCCGCAACCTCGACTTGGTCTATAACACGCAGCCCTCAACATCCCAGTGGCATCTTTAGAGACTCCATGATAACGGCCATATTCGCTCCGCAGAGAACCACCTCCATGCTTTAAAGCACCCAGCAATGTTGCCAGGGTACATCTTTCCCAATGTACCTCCATGTACATGACATCTGTCGCACCACGGCCGTGACGTCACAAGGCGCTGGCTGGAATCTTCATTATCGAACTCACAGGGACAGCTCTGCAGACGACCATCCAGGTACACACAATGGGAAGAGCGACTCAAATGGCCACACTCAACGCTACGGACACGCACCTCCCAGAGCCTGACTTGATGCCAGTTCTTACGCCTGGGGTCTTTGTCAAAATCCCCAAATCCCACAGAGTGCAGAAGCGACTCAAGGCAAAAACCGGCACTCAGTCCTGCACCCGAGGGGCTCCCTGCTGCGCCCTGAGCATTTCCAAAACTTGCTTCTGCTGCCTGGTACCAGACATCACAGTCCCACAATGAGGGAATAGCAGGCTGGCAGACCTACAACTGAAGGACTGCCCGAACCAGGCCTCACATGAGCATTCAAACAAAAAACTTGCAAAGCCTGGAGGAACATTCCTCACTCCTGAGCAGCAACACATCCTGGGGTTTGGAATTCCTGGGGAAGTGCTGGAGTAGCTATACAAAGAATTAAGCAAGAAAAAGAAAGCCTGATTCGACTACGGAGGACAAATCATCATTAAAAAAAAAAGGCCAAAGATCCTCATGACATCCAGGATGCCCCAGCATGACCGCAAGTACATGGCGCTTTTACATCACCTCCTAAATAGTGGAGACCTCAAATGCTTCCAATTCCATCTTCCACATCTCTTCCTTGCTGGGCCTTCTCCTTAAAACCCTTCTCCTCTGGTCTCTCGCCTGAATAAGCAACTCCCACTTCATTACACAAGGTTATCTCAAGACCTTATTCCCCACAGAATTATTTTAATAGTAAAGGACTTAGGGATTTAGAGCACTACCTATAATGCTCTAATAAAAACCCTTTGGATTTGAGTAAAAAGAAATACAATAAAAACCGAGTTCCAGCCCATGCCGATACCCAACCAGATTTAGGAACCAGTAATTCACATCTAAAAGGGCTAGGGTTTAAAAAGTCTGTGTCCGTCGCCTTTGAAGACATTTTTGCCGTGTCTTCATTGGACCCTCCAGACGGTGCACAGGAGAAGTGGGCAGAGACCACCAAGGTTCAGAAAAATAATCTTGCAAGAGCACCTAGCAGCCATGTTCTGAGGGCTCACTCCACAGAGAATGTTGCAAAGCAGTAGTTCTCAACCAGAGGCAATCCTGTCCCCATCTCTCCTCCCTGAGGATATCTGGCAATGTCTGGAGACATTTTTGATTGTCACAAACTGGAGGGGATGCTACTAGCATCTCGTGGGGAGGGCTAGGGACGCTGCTAGTCATCCTACAATGCACAGGGCGGCACGCTGCCCACCGCGACAAAGAACAATCCCGCCCCAAGTGTATTTCAGAGGCTAAAAAACTCCCAACCAAAAGTCACTTGAAATCCCCAAGGCATCCACTCTTGAGTCACAACCCCTCTGAGCAGCTTAGTCTGGAGACCGTCTCCCTGGCAGAGGAAACACTGTACCCAAAGACTCCAAGCTTTGCCGTTTTGAAGGGGTGGTGGACGTCAACAACCCCTGATGGCCATTCGTGACCACTCTCCCTCACCCCACCCTGCAATGCCAGGCACCCAAGGATACTCAGGTCAGATACTCTTTTCAGAGTGTATTCCAAAACTTTTAAAGATACTTCTAAATAAATTTAAATAAATAAATAAAACCTGTTCAAAACAAGCTTCAGCACTTATTACCTCATTTAAACTTCATAGTCATCCTGTCAGGCCGGGACTCGGAGTCACTATGTGACAGAGGAGACTGGAGTACACAAAAAGGTTCAGGCAACTTTTCCAAAGCGACACAGCCGGCGAGTGGCAGACCCGCAGGCCGGGAGCCTTAGGGTTCCGAAGCCACGTGGGAACTCGCGGAAGGATCCCAGCCCACGGCGGGGCTGGGGGGCGCGCCGACCCCAGCCTGGCTTCCACCCAGCTCGCACCTCCGCAGTGGCCGCCCTCCCCTTAGGGTAGGTAAAAGCCTCAGAAAGGCCCGACCCTGCCCTCCTGCACCAACGCACTACGGGGGGCGGCTCTCGGCGCAGATGCGGAGACAAGAACGTGGACGTGAGGACGTTGACAGGACGTGCGGACTTGACGTTGACACATTGACGTGGACACGCAGCGTGGGGCATGGGCAGCTCCTCCTCCCACGGGCCGGCGCTGCGTCTGCACAGAGAAGACCCTGTCCGGACCTTCCCCACGGTGTGAGTCTCCGCAGGTGCCTCTCTGGCTGGCCGCTCCTTTTCCGCTGCAACCACTCCTGCCTGTGGCACCTGTCGGAGCTACTGGTTCACGGAGCAAGTCAGTGCCAAGTCCCATCACTTGTGCATTTAGGGTCCCCCAAACTTGCCTGCTCACTCCATCCGCTAGGACCCTTTCTGTGTTCCTTGGAGGCCAGAAGCCAGCCAATACCTAGAAATCAATGAGCAGTGGCGAACCCCTGAGGTTTCCTTATTTTTCCTTCATTAAACTTCTCCTTGCTTCCCTCAGTTTGTCTCTGCTTTTGTTTCACAGGAAGAGGTTGCTTGTGGATGAGGCGGGCTAGCGGTCCTGCAGGGGGAAACTTCACTTTCCTCCTCTGGCTGGGAATGATGCAGCACATTCATGCCCCTGGGTTCGTCCTGAGTCCTCACTTCCTGGTGGTCGAGCTTTTAATTTGATCACGGGGTTCCTGCTGAAAACCACCCAGCAGGGCGCCTTTGTATCCAGAGGCCTGTGACAGTCAAGAAATGGCATTTGGGGAAACTGTTCAGAGGCACATTTTTTTCTTCTACTTTACATGTATTCAGATCTAAAATTTGTGTTTCAGAAAACAACAGCCAAACAGATTTAATGGATATTTACCCCTTTGACCTGTGTGCACCAGATCAGTTTTTTAAATGAGTAAACGTTATTCTAAAACTCTCCCACCACCACTGCCCTGCTATTCCTTTCCGTAATCCACCCCTACTCTGGGACAGTCACTATATGAGTCAACAGAGCATCCTTTCTCTGGATATTTCTTACTGGTATGGGACACTAGTGTAGCCAGAGATCAGCATGTCATACCTGCCCAGTGAGTTCTGACAACTTACAGAAAAAGCATTATACTGCCCATATCTGGACCCTAATGGACTCATTCTAAAACAGCCCCAGCTCCTTTTCTTGACTGGATATCGGATGCCTGCAACTGGGCAAGGATGGCTTTTTCCATTTCAGGCTGGATGGGATGAACCCTGACATCTGATGGAGGAGAAACAGGCCCAGAGAGAACTGAACATGTCGAGATCACAAAGTCAGTGGCGAGGCAGGGAGTAGACCTGAGCTCTTGGCCTGGGCCAAGGTGCATTCATGATCTGGTGACATCATCAGAACCTTCTTCCTCTCCATCCCACAGAGAGTGGGCTCTGTGGACGGGGCCCTCCTTCCCCACTGCACTCAGCCTGGAGAGCAGCCAGCCAGCTACAGGAAGTCGTGGCCTGAGGCTCTGAGCTGCTAAAATTCCGCTGGAGACAGCATTTCTGGTCATGAGGGAGAGGACTAGGGCACCCAAGTTAAGATCTAGGTGGAGCCAGAGCGCCATCTGCTGGCTAATTGCTAAGTAACCCAAACCTTAGGTCTGCTGCTGCTGCTGCTGCTGCTGCTGCTGCTGCTGCTAAGTCACTTCCGTCGTGTCCGACTCTGTGCGACCCCATAGAGGGCAGCCCACCGGGCTCCCCCGTCCCTGGGATTCTCTAGGCAAGAATACTGGAGTGGGTTGCCATTTCCTTCTCCAATGCATGAAAGTGAAAAGTCAAAGTGAAGTCGCTCAGTCGTGTTCAACCCTCAGCTACCCCATGGACTGCAGCCTACCAGGCTCCTCCATCCATGGGATTTTCCAGGCAAGAGTACTGGAGTGGGTTGCCATTGCCTTCTCCGAACCTTAGGTCTACCCCTAAGATTTCTTGTTATCCCCACCCAGGAAAGCTGAGGGTTGGATTCAGGGCAGGCCCCCTCCTGGAGAGATTTTCCTTTTTTCTCTAGATTACCCTTGGGAGAATCCCCAGGATTCCAACTGATGATAAAATCATATCCATCGTGTACAAGACCCTTTTTCTCTCTTACTGCATCCCTAACCCAGCATCCTCTATTGATGGCGTTATATGACCAGCCACTGGATGCAGTACTTGGAGGACTGGAAACAAGATACTGTTCTTCCCTCCGTGGAAATGCTTGAGTGAGGCAGAAAAAGAAACACAGTGAAACAAAGATCTGATGGTAGGCAGTGGGATGGAAGGGGTAGAAAGGAGGACCAAGTACCATGGACATGGATCACAGGGGCTCTAATGACAGACAAGGTGTTTTAGCTGAGTTTTGAGGAGGAAACAGGTAGACACATGTGGGGAGAGGGGAAGGCACCTGTGGGGGGTGGAACAGACATAGCCAATACCGCTTCTCACTAGTTCCATGTCCCAGCTGCTTCCTCTTCCTCCCTCCCTCCATCCTAACTCACCATGGGTCACAGTGGCTGTCCACCTAGAGAAGCCACCCACCTTTCCTGGCTGCAGCTCCCCTCTCCCACCAGGTCTGTCTCCAGTGGGATTCCTGTGACTCTCCCAGCCCCTATACCTTGACCCTGCCCATGAACACTCACAAACCCGTCCACAATCTGGACACTTGAGAATTCAATACGTGGGAAATATTTCTTATGCAGGGGATTCAGCAAAGCCTAAACCATCCTCTGTCCCTAAGAAACAGAATTCATCCCAGGAAAGGAGAAAAAGTGTGAAGGTGTCATGCCAAGAAGTGTTTTTGCTGGTTCAGAGGAAGGAGCAAGATCCCTGCAGGCTGTTAACTGTTGTTATACGTCCTCACTCATGGCAGGGTGGGTCCTGAAGGTGCAGGGAAACTCGGTCACCCTGGACAACAGCATTGTTTTCTCTGCTGCTGCTAAGTCGCTTCAGTCATGTCAAACTCTGTGCCACCCCATAGACTGCAGCCCACCAGGCTCCCCCGTCCCTGGGATTCTCCAGGCAAGAACACTGGAGTGGGCTGCCATTTCCTTCTCCAATGCATGAAAGTGAAAAGTGAAAGTGAAGTCGCTCTGTCGTGCCCGACTCTTAGCGACCCCGTGGACTGCAGCCTACCAGGCTCCTCCGTCCATGGGATTGTTTTCTCTAGCCTTCTGATATTCCTATCTCATCTGGGGGAAATCAGTTTGAGCTAGAAATCTGTGCTGCCAGCAGAGGGCAGCAGAAGACCACAGTTTGATCAGAAAACAGCTCCTTTGTTACATTGTCTGCCCACGAGGTGGAGCAGTGGTTCCGTACCTTGGCTGCAGATCAGATTCACCTAGGGAGATTTATAGGAACAGTGACGCCAGGATCCCACCCCCAGAAATTCTGATTGTCCCAGGGTGCAATCCTAGCATCACACGTTCTGGTCTCCCAACAAAATCTTTATTTTTGTTTAATGGGGAAAAAATAAAGAAGGAGAAGCAGCAACCTCTCAGATTACTTTTTTCAGCCAGGGTTGAGAACCACTGAGTTAAGCCTTTGTAACCCAGTCGTGGTTCACAGACCAGCAGCATCAACGTCACCTGGGAACTTGTTAGAAATGCAGAAACGCAGGACTCATCCCAAATCTCTTGAATCAGAATCTGCATTTTAACCAGATCCCCAGGGGTTTTGTGTGCATATCAGAGTTTGAGGAATGCTGGCCCTAGTAACCAGAAGGGCCCTTAGGGTGGGTGGTCTTAGTCCAGTGCCAAATCTAGTTTAGAAATGCAGAGATTGAAGCAAGAGGGAAAAATCCATTTTCTCAGCATCACTGGCCATGCACTGGGTGGAATGCCACAGACCTCAAGACACTGACTCCCAGTTAGTACTCTTTTTCCCACAGCACCCAGAACTGGGCTTAGGCATCAGATGGCCATAAATGGTGGTGGGAGTTTGATGAGGTTTTGGAACTTCCCCATAGCTCTTAGTGCAAGGACAGTGGGTATCCCAGAGATGGCGAAAGTACCATTGGCTCAAGGAACTTCCACCCAAATAAACAACTCAACACACATACATGATATCACCCAAATATAACCTCTCACCTTGAGTGACGCTGTGGGACCATCTCTAAATCTAGGAAAACAGAGAAGAGAAAAACATCAGTGTGAACAACAGTGTAGCCAGGGAAGGGTTCCTGCAGGCTGGGCTTGTGAGAGGGGTGGGTGAGATTTCAGTGGCTGGTGGAGGAGAGGCAGGTTTCAGGCAAAAAGGCCAAGATGAATGAAGGGTATTAACAGGTCAGGAAGGGGATTTGGTAAGACCAGGGAACCAAGTAAGTGTTGGGCAGCTGTGAGAGATAAAGCTGGATTGGGGGAGTGGCTCAGGGCTTCCCTGATAGCTTAGGTGGTAAAGAATCTGCCTGCAATGCAAGAGACCCCCAGTTCGATTCCTGGGTTGGGAAGATCCCCTGGAGAAGGAATAGGCTACCCACTCCAGTATTCTTGGGCTTCCCTTGTGGCTCACCTGATAAAGAAGCCGCCTGCAATGTGGGAGACCCCTGGGTTAGGAAGATCCCTTGGAGAAGGGAAAGGCTACCCACACCAGTATTCTGGCCTGGAGAATTCCATGGACTGTATAGTCCATGGACTGTATAGTCCATGGGGGTCACAAAGAGTCATATATGATAAGCGGCTTTCACTCATTCACTCACTGGGGGAGTGGCTCAGAACATAGACAAGACCCTGAAAGTAGACAGAGGGCTGCTTGGTAGAGCTGATTCAGATCCTGGGCTGGAGGCCACAGGGAGCCATAGAAGGTATTGGAACCAGAGGGAAGTCTGGGCCTTTAAAAGGCCTTCTGGGATGTACTGGACATGGTTCAATGGAGGAAGGGGCTATAGAAACCCTTACCCTGGGAGCTTGCTGAGGGCAAGACTAGTGGCTCATTCATCTCAGGGTCACCAGCATTTTCGTAGAGTCTTGGCCTTGAAAGGTCTCCTCTAGCTGACCATATCCATGGGAGGCCAGCCTTCAACACAGAGGCCATTTAAGACTCAAGGTCTAGATCAGAACAGAAAATGTAAGTCAATGCTCTTGTGACCTTGGGCTTGTTCCATCATAGAGTGGGGACCATAACAGAAATTCCCTCATAAGGTAAGAATTGCCTGTGATAAGACACATTCTACACCTGGTGTCTAGCTGGTGCTCCGTATCATGACGACTCTATTCTACTTCTTAACCCTTGTTCTTCCCAGGTAAGATAGCACTGCCTTGGTTATCTCTTTGAGTTACTCCTTCAATCTCTTTCCCCTAATTAATGCTAGCATCTGTTGAGTACTACACCCATATCAAAGCACAAGCTCTTTTAAGCCTTCAATAATGCTTTGAGATCAGTTCTATTCATTCCCTGATTTAAAGGTGAGAAAACTCAATGACAGAGTTTTACATGCACCCAATAAGGGTTTGAATTGGGTTAGGATCAAGCATCCCTCTCTTAACCACACTTCCATACAGCCTCCTAATGAGATGGCCCAGGACTCTGTGGCTCCTCCATGACTCTCAAGCTACACATTCTCCCTTAATAACTCCTCCTCTGGCAGTTGTAAGGACCAATCTCAATTTTTTTGTTTTTGGCCTTCGTCTTCTTTAATCAACAGACCCACGTTTCCAAAGGCCAGTATCTACATGGATGTCTGTCTTCTTCTGAAGCCTAACCTGTCCCAAGTTCCCAACTCCCTCCTCTAGCCTGAGCCTGGGTAGCTCATGCCTTGTACCTCCCAACTTCATGCTGGTCTCCATTCCCAGGGTGGGGTCCTGGAGGACAGACTGTCTCCCGCCGCCTCTCAAAGACCCGAGCACACTCAACACAGGGCCTACCTGTCTCTCCAACCAGTGTCCCCTCCCTGCGCTCCCATGTTGAATCACAGCGCTGTATCCTTCCTTCATCAGGTCGCCTAAGATCTGCAAGTTTTCCTGGACCATCCCTTTCCAGCAGGCTTCTCATTCCCCCAACAGTCTTCTCAACTCAGAACTGGCTCCCAACTGCCTCTTAGATTGTTCCCTTCCCCCACATTCCAGAAGCCCAACTGCTCCCTGCCCTCCTGCAAGCTCAGGCCAAATCCAAGCCCGCTTTCAGTTTGGTCCACTCTCTGGCCCCTGTAAGAGTTAGTTCCAATTATGTGTCTTACTCAGTGAACCATAAACTCCTTGGGGGCAGGAGCTGTGTCTTTTAAATTTTTGTCCCCTTGACACAGATTACAGTAACTAGCACAGAAAACCACTATAATATATTTGAATAAAAGAATTTGGGGATTCAGTTAAAGCAGAAAGTGTCTTGATTCATAGGGAGCATTTTATTAAAAAAAAAAAAAAACTAACAACTTGGAAGTTATATGTATTTATGACACAGAAACTTATAAAACTGCCCACTCCCACAGTCCAGGTCACTCTGGCCCTTGCATTGCACACCTGACCTGTTTTTATTCATTTATTTCTGTTTTCACCCACTAATGTGTGTGGACTATTCAAATACTTCTTGAGCTAATGAATCAAAGAGATGTTAATGGTTACCTGATCCAGGAGAATTTACAACCTAATACTGGAAATACCTAGGAAGTTTGTTAAAAGTACAATCCCTAAGCCCATTCCCAAAATTTACTGAATCAGAATCTCCAAAGGAAGGTCTGAGGGCTTCCACTGTGATTCATTTGTTTTCAACTTTTAACTTTTCCTTTTAAAGTACTTTTCAGACTTACAAAACAGTTTGAAAATAATAAAGTTCCCATATACCCTTTACCCAGCTTCCCCAAATATTAACACTTAACCTGTCATGCAATAATCAAAACCAGGAAATTAATAGATACATAAACTCATCTACAGACTTTATTCAAATTTATGCAGTTGTCCACTGATGCCCTTTTCAAGTTTCAGTAGCCAATCCAGGATCCTATTGGGCACTCTAGACACCCCTTCCTAACTCCCCTCCTTCCCCCCATGCCCTTGGTCACATCTCCCAACCTCAACCCCAAATCCTCAGATCTCCCAGTCCTTTGTAGGCCTTTCTATAGAGAAGTCTCTAGGTAATCAATCAATAAGCTAAAACTAGTTCTTGTGTATCTGCTGCGGAGGATTTAGAAAATTTCAGAGCAACCTCTGCCACAAAGGTAAAGGAATCATCTCAAGGGAAGAGTAAAGATTCAGGAAAGTGAAGGACAGGGAAACATTCTCTGTTGGTTCTGGGCCGCTGAGCAAGAGGAGTTCAGGACAGAAGGGCTTTGTGGGTGACCAACATCGGATTAGGATGTGTGGGTAGGTGGAAGGAAGGCAGGAGCAAAGGCTGGGAGGGGGGCTGGAAGGTTCCGAGTGGGTGTGCAGGATGGCGCATGGCCTAACTCTTCCAGCTGAGAGACCAAGCTGCAGAGCCCTGAGAACTATTTCCCCAAATGTTGTGAGGTGCCATTCAAGATTGGGCGCAGGGATACTTTGAAAAATGTGTTTAGAGAGATTCCTGGAACAAACCGTGTCCTCTGCTCTACAGCTTCTCAAGACTGGACGTCGGGGCAGGGTCGAGGGGAGGGGAAGCGGGGAGGGGGGAGGGGAGGTGGAGGGGAGGGGAAGGCGGGGGGAGGGGAGGCGGGGTCGGTGGGGGAGGTGGAGGCAGTGAGGGAGGAAAGGGAAGGGAAGGTTGCAGGGAGCTCTGGCCACACACCTCTCATAGCTTCCGAGAACCTGGCCCGCTGGAGGAGCTGCCTGTACCTCAGCAGGTTTCTTCCTGTTCTCGGGGCAGAATTCGTACCAGGCTAGGATGACCCGGAGGGGAAGCCACAAGGTCAAGATTGGGTAGTGGCTGAGAGAGAACAAATGCCAAGCCCTGACTCCCGGCCAAGTGAACTCTTTGTTCACTAAACAGGCGCACTGAGTCTAGGCAGGAGGTGGCAGTAGAGGGGCTTAGGGGTGGGGTCCAGAACCTCCTCGACCATCCTTCTGAATGTGGTGTTCCCAGGGGTGGTTCAGATTCTGTCCCTGCATTACAGAACACCCAGTCAAGGGAGGAGACACATAGGGAACAACTGAAAACAACCTGGAACCACAGGATGCAATACAATCACTTAAGTGCCCTGGGAAATCAGAGCAGCAAGAGGGAACCAGTGTGAACGACTGTCCAAGAGATGACCTGAAACCTGCGTTCAGCTGAGCACCAAAGCCCTGAAAGGGGTCAGTGGGGGCAAGGGGCTAGACTCACCAGATACACTGTTCCCTGGTGAAAACAATAATTCCACAAGGGCTGAGAGAAAGAATAAGCCACCCAGCCCAAGGCAGTAATCGTACCTCGTAATAATCGTTGGATAAACGGGATGGGGTAGTTATTCCTCGGTACTCATGCCTTCTGGGCATCGGCAGCAGAAATTCCCGTGAAGAAGTAAGGAAGAAATGCCTTCTGACTTACATGTTCTATGTTCTGCCCATCCACTCATTTATCCATCCACCCTGCATTCTTGTAACAATAAGATTTTAAACCCTGCATAGAGGGAACGCTGCTGCTCTTCCGCTCTCCGAAATGCAATGCTCTATATGTAATAATGCAGAGTAGTACATCATAAGAAACGCTGGACTGGAAGAAACACAAGCTGGAATCAAGATTCCCAGGAGAAATATCAATAACCTCAGATATGCAAATGGCACCACCCTTATGGCAGAAAGTGAAGAGAAACTAAAAAGCCTCTTGATGAAAGTGAAAGTGGAGAGTGAAAAAGTTGGCTTAAAGCTCAACATTCAGAAAACGAAGATCATGGCATCCCGTCCCATCATTTCATGGGAAATAGATGGGGAAACAGTGGGAACAGTGTCAGACTTTATTTTTCTGGGCTCCAAAATCACTGCAGATGGTGACTGCAGCCATGAAATTAAAAGACGCTTACTCCTTGGAAGGAAAGTTATGACCAACCTAGATAGCTGTGGTGTTGGAGAAGACTCTTGAGAGCTCCTTGGACTGCAAGGAGATCCAACCAGTCCATTCTGAAGGAGATCAGCCTTGGGATTTCTTTGGAAGGAATGATGTTAAAGCTGAAACTCCAATACTTCAGCCACCTCATGCGAAGAGTTGACTCATTGGAAAACACTCTGATGCTGGGAGGGATTGAGGGCAGGAGGAGAAGGGGACAACAGAGGATGAGTTGGCTGGATGGCATCACCGACTCGATGGACGTGAGTCTGAGTGAGCTCCGGGAGTTGGTGATGGACAGGGAGGCCTGGCGTGCTGCGATTCATGGGGTCGCCAAGAGTCGGACACGACTGAGTGACTGATCTGATCTGATCTGATATGTAATAAGGACACAAAATGATTTGAAGGAGAAAGCAGAACCACAAGGTTGAATAAACAAGTAAGATGCCAAGTCCAAGGCAATCATGGTTTCTCCTCCGTCTTTCCAACTGAATTCACATCCAAGAGTCTTCTGGAATCTTCTCTCCCTTCTCCTAACTCATCCCCACTCCTAAGGCCGGCTCAGGGCTGGAAAGTTCACGCCCCAAATTCTTCCGAACCCCTCTCTCCTCCTCCCGCCCGCCTGCCCTGGCCCCAGGTCCCTTCCCACCCTTCAGGGATGCCCCTCCTCCCCCCTCCCCATGCCCATCTGCAGCGGGTGTCGCCCCCTCCAGCCTTCGTCCAGCCGGACACCCTCCGTTTGTCAGCAACACAAGCCCGAACTCACGCCCCTAGCGCTCCGGCGACGGTGGCCGTCTGGGCGGACGCCCCCAGCGCCGCCCGCCGCTCGCGCCGCCTCCTCCCTGCTCTGCGCATCCCTGCCGCCCGTCCTCCCGCCAAAGCCAGGCGCGTGCTCTCCGGTTTCCCTCGGAGCCTGTGCCAGCGCGGGACCCTCGCGTGTTCTGCCGCGCCTACTCCTGCTCGCTCCGCAGAACCCCACCGGCCGCGCGCGCCCTTCCACCCCCGGCGAGCGCGGCTGCACGAGCCCACCTCCTCTCTCGACCCCCTGAGCTCCAGGCAGGCGCGGGACTCCCTCCCGCCGCAAGACGGCTCCATTCCCAGAAGAAGAGAGGAGCCGTCCTTCCCCAGCTGTCCCGGGACCCACTGGCGCTCTGCCGGCAAACACCGACTCCTGTGAGGCTGTTAGGCCAAAGGAAGCGGCTGCAGGCACTTTCCCTTTAGCGGTAAAGAAGATCCCATGTTTGTCGGCCTTCTTAGCGCAGTGGGCAGCGCGTCAGTCTCATAATCTGAAGGTCCTGAGTTCGAGCCTCAGAGAGGGCACAATGTTTTGCTGCCATTCACAGAAAATAATCTGCTTTCCGGGATCGCGTTTACAGAGGCCCCGCGGACTCGGCAGGTAGAGGGATCCCCACGTGCTGCCAGAGAACAGAAGTAAATGCTTAGGTCCATAGAGAGCCCATTCAGCCACAGCCACCAGGGCTGATCATTGTCCCATCTTCCTGCGGGGAAATGGATACAGCGCAGCTGTGCGATTAAATTCGTCTCGCAACATCTATGAAAAATCTGTTTCCTATACCACTTCTCGGAGAAGGCGATGGCACCCCACTCCAGTACTCTTGCCTGGAGAATCCCATGGACGGAGGAGCCTGGTAGGCTGCAGTCCATGGGGTCACTAAGAGTCTGACATGACCGAGCGACTTCACTCTCGCTTTTCACTTTCCTGCACTGGAGAAGGAAATGGCAACCCACTCCAGTGTTCTTGCCTGGAGAATCCCAGGGACGGGGAAGCCTGGTGGGCTGCCGTCTATGGGGTCGCACAGAGTCGGACACGACTGAAGCGACTTAGCAGCAGCAGCAGCATACCACTTCTGACTTCCTTTCCCTCAACTTCCTCTGTGTGCTCCCCTAATGGCTCAGCGGTAAATAATCCGCCTGGAACGCAGGAGACGCGGGTCCAATCCCTGGGTGGGGAAGATCCCTTGGAGAAGGAAATGGCAACCCACTTCACTATCCTTGCCTGGAGAATCCCATGAACAGAGGAGCCTAACTGGCCCCAGTCCATGTCAGACACCACTTAGCAACTAAAACACGACCGCCTTCCTCTACGCGGATCAAGGCCGGGTCTCCACATTCTTTTTCTGCTGTCTCCGGAGACTGTATCCTTTCTCCAGTCCAGACCAGTTTCAGTTTCTGGGAAGAACTGGGCTGTCAGTGCAAGTCGCCCACGTGGCCCCGGAAAGCAAGGTGAAGGCTGGCATTGAGGACCTAGGAGTGGCCAAACTTTAACTATAGCTTTAGCTAAATCCTTCCATTTTTTTTAGATTTTTTTTTTAATCCTTCAATTTTTGATTATTCAGTTGACAACAGCTTCCAGTTTCTTTGTGATTTTGCCTCTGCTAATTATTTAGACATATATTTCTTAATTTCCAAAACAAGGAAATTTCTTGTCCCCAAAAAGTTTCCTTTTTATTGTTTATTTCTATCTTAATTGCATTATGGTCTTAGAATATATTCTGTAAGGATTAAATACTCTGAACTTTATAGCTCAGTATTTAGTCACATCTTCTGTTTGTCATTATTACATAATTTTATTTAGAGTAACATCAAATTAATGTACTGAGTTAATAAATTATAAATATAAATAATAAAACTTATTAATATATTATTATACTCTATTATTCCAGTAGTTTTCCTCTATTAACTTGGAAGCTGTACCCTTGTTTAGTATTCTTTTAGTAACTAGCCTTGAAATTACACTACTCTTTGACTTATCGTGACTACTCTTAACTTGGACTTGACCTTCTTTCCACAAAAGAAGAAAAAGTATACAGTTCTCTTATTTTATCTTTTCAAAGTCTTACTCTCCCAACTTACATGCCTTTTTTTTTTTTTTTCAGTTCTCTTGGGTATACATCTAATTGAATTTATGAGTCTTATAACTCTACCTTTAGCATTTTAAAAAGCTACCAAACTGTTTTTCAAAGTGGCTTCAATGTGTTCTATTAATACAATCCCACCAGCAAGTTATGAGGGTTCCAGTTTCTCCATAAACCCAGCAAATTTGTTACTGTCTGTCCTCTTTATTCTAGCCATCCTGCTCATGCACTATTCCTTTGCACTGTGGGTTTGGTTTGTGTTTCTCTGATAATGTTGAGCTTATTCCTGTGCTTATTGCCATCTGTATACCTTCTTTATAGAAACAGCTATTCGAATCTTCTGCCCTTTTTTAAAATCGTTTTGTCTTTTGTTGTTGAGTTTTAAGAATTCTTTACACATTTTGGATATAAATCCCATACCAGAAATATCTTTGCAAAGGTTTTTACCCCTTCTGTAGGCTGTCTTCACTTTGTTAATGGTTTTTCTTGAAGCCAACTCTTTTTTGACAAATATTACCCTTATGACAGAAAGTGAAGAGGAACTAAAAAGCCTCTTGATGAAAGTGAAAGAAGAGAGTGAAAAAGTTGGCTTAAAGCTCAACATTCAGAAAACGAAGATCATGGCATCTGGTCCCATCACTTCCTGGGAAATAGAGGGGGAAACAGTGGAAACAGTGTCAGACTTTATTTTGGGGGGCTCCAAAATCACTGCAGATGGTGATTGCAGCCATGAAATTAAAAGACACTTACTCCTTGGAAGGAAAGTTATGACCAATCTAGATAGCATATTCAAAAGCAGAGACATTACTTTGCCAACAAAGGTCCATCTAGTCAAGGCTATGGTTTTTCCAGTAGTCATGAATGGATGTGAGAGTTGGACTGTGAAGAAAGCTGAGCGCCGAAGAATTGATGCTTTTGGACTGTGGTGTTGGAGAAGACTCTTGAGAGTCCCTGGGACTGCAAGGAGATCCAACCAGTCCATTCTAAAGGAGATCAGCCCTGGGTGTTCTTTGAAAGGACTGATGCTAAAGCTGAAACTCCAGTACTTTGGCCACCTCATGCAAAGAGTTGACTCATTGGAAAAGACTCTGATGCTGGGAGGGATTGGGGGCAGGAGGAAAAGGGGACAACAGAGAATGAGATGGCTGGATGGCATCACCGACTCAATGGACGTGAGTTTGAACTCCGGGAGTTGGTGATGGGCAGGGAGGCCTGGCGTGCTGCAATTCATGGGGTTGCAAAGAGTCGGACACGACTGAGCAACTGAACTGAACTGAACTGAACTGACCTTGAAGAAATAAACAATGCATGTAGAGTTGAATGTGTTCTTTTTATCCTTTTATGATCCAGTTTCTCTATTTTAGTCTCCAGAAATTACCCATCTTGTGAATTTGATCTTTAGAATTCCCTACCTTTTAAAAATACTGTGTAAAAAACATATAGACACTTGGAGTCTAATTGTTACTATAGCACAGGACAGGACTACTATTGGACCATACTCTCTGTATATTTTTCCATGGAAGCTAAATAAATATATTATTGAGAGGCACAATGGCTATAGCAGGAGTCAGCCAACTACAGCCAGCAGACCGAATGTGACCCACTGCTTATTTTTATAAACAAAGTTTTATTGGCACACAGTCACATTCACATATGTGAATGCTACAACAGAGCTGAGCAATTGCAACAAGGCCTAAAATATTTACTATCTGGCCCTTTAAGTAAAAGTTTGTTATTTCCAGAGTTATAGTGACAAATACACTTCAACGTGTATAACAACTCAAATACAAGTTTATTTCTCTCCCCTGAAATATTCCAAAGGGGGAAGCTTTTGTCCATGTTTGATCTGGGGACACAGGATGCTTTCATCTCATTGTTTTATAATCCCCTTGGACCTTCACATCACTTGCCTAGAGCTGGTAGGAGGAGACAGACAGCCTGGAGGGGACATCCCCCTACTCCTTTAGTCTTGGCCCAGAAAGGAGGCACATTCTTCACTCGTTATCTGTCAGCAAGAACCAGTACTGGACAGTATCTCAATGCAAAGGATGGTACAATTGGTCCCAGTCTTCGTGCCTCTTCCAGGTGAATTTTAACCTACAAACTTTAGTAGGCTACTAGCTGTCTCAGCCCGGAGAAGGCGATGGCACCCCAATCCAGTACTCTTGCCTGGAAAATCCCATGGGCGGAGGAGCCTGGTGGGCTGCAGTCCATGGGGTTGCTAAAGAGTCAGACACGACTGAGCAACTTCACTTTCACTTTTCACTTTCATGCATTGGAGAAGGAAATGGCAACCCACTCCAGTGTTCTTGCCTGGAGAATCCCAGGGACAGGGGAGCCTGGTGGGCTGTGGTCTATGGGGTCGCACAGAGTCGGACATGACTGAAGCGACTTAGCAGCAACAGCTGTCTCAGCCATGCCAACTCCAAGCAGAGGCTAGAGTAAAGCAGGCCTATATGGCTTGATTCAGGGGGCTGGGTCTTTTTCAGTTTGGTGAAGGCCACACAAAATATCACATCCACCAACATGAGAAGATGCCCTGAAACAGACAGGCAGCTTCTGACTGGCTCCAGATGCCAGATTGAGAATCGAGATCTTGGATATGGTTAGATCAGCTCCTGGAGTCTTAACCTGCGTCGAGTTGAGTTTTGTTGGTCTACCAGCATCCTGATACAAACTGAAAGTTTGTACATGGACATACATTGCTTCCTGAGCTTTCTTAAGAGTCCAAGAATTCCCTGACACCCCCAAAAAGAGTTATAAACAAAACTAAGTACGGTCTAAAATGTTTTACCCACCCAGGAATTTGCTGAAAGGGGGTGTAAGCAATCCATCATGATGAGTTTGTTATTTGAAACAACTGACCACACACCCAAGCCACTTTGGTTTTTGCTTTTCTATTTTATTAATTACAAAATCCAGAAATCAGTGGTAGAAAAATAACAAAGGAAAAATCCTTAAGCTGTATAATAAAAACCTAGAGGGCAGGCTAGGCATGTGCTGGGCAAGAGGGGAATGGACAGATAACCAACACATGAGGAGAAGGAGGGGGAGTGGCAGAGTGGCCCAGCACCCCAAGGTCACCCTCCCAGCACGCTGGCCTTCTTTGGGTCTTCACCAGCAGGACCTTCAATACAAGAGCTGGTAAACCGCGGCACTATTCTTGGAGCCCGTGACCACATACTGGTTGTCAGAAGATACGTCACAACACAGGATGTGTGCGGACTCCTCTACCTGGAGGGAAAGAGAGGCCGCGGAGGAGCGACATGCAGGGTGTTTCAGGCGTCATACAGGGCTCTTTTCAAGGCTCCATGTAGACCTGAGGCTTGGTCCGGAGGCCAGACTCGGTTCGGGGCTCACGGTGGAGCCCATGTGTTCCCAGGGCCTTGAGTTCTCATTCCCCTTGATGTACTCAATGGCCCTGGTTTCCATCTCAGAGGTACTCTCCAGCACTATCTCTGGGGCCCCACCATCTGGGGTCTGGGGTTTGTGAGCTCCAAGTACCTGGGTTTGAACACCCCTCCACCCAGTACCTGAAACAATCTATGCAGAGAAGGTGCAGCTATGCAGCGGATCGTCTCATTCATTGTGGCCACAAAAAAGCTCCCTGGCAGAGAAAAGACAGATGGAGGGGCCAAAGACCACGCCTGCCTTCCAGCCCCAGCTCTGCTCCCAACGAGACCAGGGAAGGAACCACTCTTTCTCTGCCTCAGCTTCCCCCATCTATAAAACTCAGAGACATGACCCAAATCATTCCATCTTCAGTCTGCTCCCTCCTGCCACACCCAGGATCCCAGGGAGAGTCCCTGAACATCAGGACGATCACAAGGGGCTTCATTCCTCCTCTGTCTTTGGGCTGTGGTTCTGTGTAGGAAGCTACCATTACAGACAAAGTCAGAGAAGCAGAGGGAACAAGCAGAGAAAGAAGGGAGGAAAGAGACTTCCCTGGTGGTCCAGTGGCTAAGACTCTGCACTCCCAACGCAGGGGGCCCAGATTCCATCCCAGGTCAAGGAACTAGATAGATCCCACATGCTGCAACTAAGAGCTTGCCTGGCGCAACTAAGGCCTGGTACAGCCAAAGAAATAAGTGATAATGAGAAGATGAGGAAGAAAGAAGAAAACTTAGCCATGCCAGCAGGGGAGAAAAACTGGTGGTGGGAGGAAGCAGAGGCGAAGGCAATGGGAAGGTGGCCCGAGACCTTGGTCCAGCCAGTTCTGGGGCCAAAGAGGAGGGAACTAAACAGTCTGAAAAGAGGCTGGGCCCAGACTCCCCAGATGAGCAGACAGCTTATCAGGTGATGGGGCATCCAGAAGTGTCCCGGGCCTGCTCACTCACCACAGGGGGCAAACTTGAGATTGTGACGGTAGACGTATTTCTGTAGGACAGCCTTAAACTTTTCCTTCCGGTGTGTGTGCACAATCACGATGTCACTCATTCTCAAGCCTACCAACAACCACTCCTCACTGGGGTCATGGGTGATGCTGAGGATCTGTTGGGGAGGAGGTTTGGGGTCAGCACTCAAAGAGGCCATGCCCATCATTCGTCGCACCCCACTTCTGCAGGCACCCACAGCTCCCGGGCCCCAGGGACCACACTCAGACCCGCAGTAGCCATGCGAGCACCTCATGCCGTAAATCATGTTGCTGTAGCCTCTGGTAGCTCCTCAGGTCCCAGGAATATAGCTTGGTGTCTTCACCTCCCGTCCAGAATTTATTGTCCGTGATGTCCACACACTGGGATCCATATATGGGGACTTCATGCTTCCTGGTGGGAAAACAACTCAGAGGTTTGTGCATTGGTTGAACCCTTAGAAGTCTGGGGCCCAGGAAGTCCCTAGATACGCAGCCCTCCACACGGACTCACCTTGTCCTACTGCAGAGGAGGAAATGAGGTAGAGCAAGCCCAAAAGCCTCACCGTTGCACCCCACCCCCTGGGGTCATACCTGATCAAGATTTGGTTCTGCAAATCCCAAATTTCAACAAATCCTTTGAAACAAGCCACACAGATCTGGGCGTTGGAAGAGAGAGCCAGGGAATAGCACACAGGGCCAGTGGAGGCCAGCTGTGCCCTGACACGGGGGGTGGGCGCCAAGTCCCAAAGTGTCAGGCTCTGGGACAGACCCCCCGTGATCAGGCTCCGCTCATCGGGGAACAGCTTGCAGGTGAAGACACAGCTGTCACGGTCCTGTTGGAAGGGCCAATATTCTCAAATGGTCTCTAGGAAGCACAGCTCCCCAAGCTCCCCCAGCCTTCTGGAGGACCCCTCACCTGGAAGTTGAGCTGGGCCTGGGGCGCCTGGTCCCAGGCATGCAGGGCACTCTCATCCCACACTCTGATGTAGCCATGGCCACACGTGTACACATGGTGAGTCGAGCCGCTGATGGCCACTGCATAGACTTTCTTCCCGTGGCGGAGTCGGCCAACCTTCCAGGACTTATGTGGGGCCCTCTGCCTGACCACCACGTCATCTGGAACGGGAGGCTGGGGTAGGCACGAAAGGGTCACAGCCTTGACCTGCTCTCATCGATAGGGGCCAGCCTGTTCCTAAGCTTGCATCCACCAGCTCCTCTCTGATCCCCAGGCAGGACCGTGTCCTCAACTGGGGTCCCCAGACCACTGACATACTTTTGCACCAGCCCAGGGTGGCCTCTCTGACAAACAGGCCATATCTTATACACTTCTGAGTTCAGCGATGACAGCAGAGCCTGGCTCAGAGTCCCTCTGAGGATGTGACCCTGAGAGCTGAGGCCCTACACACTGGTGACAGAAGGAGGGCAGCCCGGGTCCAAAGAAGCAGGGGCTCCATGCACCCACCACCTATGGGGGACAGACACACCCCACGCCCTCACCCTCTTCGTACTAACTTCTTTTTGGGGCGGGAGAGGGGAATAGGAAGGGAAAGATGCCAGGTTTAAAAAACAAAAAAGACACGTACAATTGCTCTGAGGAATGACAAGACTTCTTCACTGGGACCAGGTGAAGGACAAGGCTCACCTATAGGGAGAGACCAGTGGCCACCTGCTCAGAGAGGTAGGGTCTGGCAGCAACAGCATCACAGGACCCAGGGAGAAGGCTGCTCTCACACCCCAGGGAACCCCCACTCTGAAGCCCAGCCGCTGGCTGCACCCTGCCTGCTCACACCGTCCCAGCTAGGACTTACCAAACTCTGCTCCTGGTGGGGGGCTGTGACACAGGGAGGAGAGAGGGAGGAGACAGACAGGAAGTGAGATGAGTGGAAACTCCCTCTCCTGAGAAAGTTCACCGCCCCAGGCCAGCCTGGTTCAAGGGAGACTTACCTGAAACCGCATGCTGCATCTTCGGATTCTGCCTTGGAGAGCCGAGTGGCTGGCAGCTCAGATCCATCCAGGGCCTGGGGGGCCTGCTGCTGGGGACTCGCACAGGTCATCTCTTGATAAGCTGGGCCGTGCTGCCTCGGGGAGCCCAGGGGCTGCTCCGGGGGACTGCACATCTCACCCAGCTGAGACCGTGCATGGTGCTCTGGCTGGGAGGAAGCATCAGGGCTCTCTGGTACGTCCCTCCACTTTTCAGGCTCATCATAAATTGGGAGCACATAGAACAAGGTCTCTTCCTTCTCTTCACTCATGGTTTTCGGTCAATGAAGTGCCTGAGCCACCTGGTTCCAGGGCTTGAGAAATGAATGAGTTTGCCACACAGATCCTGAGTCCCCAATTCGTCCCGATCCCCTGCAGCAAGAGAGAGAAGAGATGCTGACATGTGCATGCGATCTTTGGGGTCTATTGAGAAGACTGTGAGAACACTCCTCTGAGAGAGAGGATTCGCAATTGGTCACAGATTCACTTGTGATACTAAATGTTGGCAGCGATGGTGCTGAGGGTGAAACGTCACTTGGACACTATGAGATGTTACAATAGTACCAGGTGTGTGTTTTGTTTTTCCTTCCAGACACACAGACTGTACTTCCTATCCTCTAAAATCAAACTCACCCTTCGATTTGAACATACAGATCAGGTCAGTGGCATTAGGCACATACACACTGTTGAGCAACGACTGTACTTGCGTGCTCAGTAGAGTCCAACGCTTTGCAACCCCATGGACTGTACCCCACCAGGCTCCTCTGTCCATGGGATTCTCCAGGCAAGAGTACTGGAATAATGGGGTGCCATTTCCCACTCCACAGGATCTTCCTGACCCAGGGATCAAACCCACATCTCTTGTGTCTCCTGCACTGGCAGGCAGATTCTTGACCATTGCATAGCGTTTTCAAGTGAGGGTTCATCCACCGAGTAAAAGACACATGAGGCCACAGGAAACCACACACACGTCACAGGGTCTCTCTCCCCTAGAGGGGACAGCATGGAAGAACTCAGCGGTCAGGCAAGAAGCCTTGGGCGAGGCTGCAGAAGGATGAAGAGGTTGGCTGGTGGAGATTTAATCTTTCCCATCCTAGGAGTTAATTCTGAGAACTGAATGCAAACATGCATGTGGAATACTCAGAATGATACAAGGCCAGTGGCAAACACTTAATACATGGCAGATAGGGCGTTTATCTGAGGGCTGTGCCAGGGACCAGAGCTTTGAGGATTGAAGGCAGACCAAAGGCCTTCCTTCAGGCTGCCCAAAAGCCAACCCCAGAAGTCCCAGGCGAGACCCAGTATTCCGCTGACAGGACAGATCAGAAGCTGTAGGGACAAGACAACAGGCAGGGCTGAAGACGGGATCTTCCAGTTAGAACCAATGCCTTGAAACCCAGGCTCGATCCTCCGCTCTCAGATACAATGGGGTACCCAGGCTGCCTGCCCTTGGGAAGCTCCTCCTGACACTTGGCGGTCTCACTGTGCCCGTGGCCCTGAATCAAATACTTCACATAGCTGGTCCCATTTCATCCACACACCTGTGCGGGCCACATTTGACAGGCTTTAAACGCTGAGGTTCTGAGTGGGTAAGCAAACAGCTAGAAAGCATGGAGAAGAGGTGCAAATTCT
Source organism: Bubalus kerabau (assembly GCF_029407905.1). Lineage (NCBI taxonomy): Eukaryota > Metazoa > Chordata > Mammalia > Artiodactyla > Bovidae > Bubalus > Bubalus kerabau. The sequence goes on along the minus strand of NC_073640.1, from coordinate 42,832,717 downwards.
GCCGTGTTTGGCTCTCCACCGTCTCCTTCCTTCCTTCCCATCAGAGGAAGGAGGGTACTATCCACCACTGTCGCGATGTAGTTACCTAACCCCCAGCAGTTCCACTTTCAGCAATTTATCCTCAAGTTGCCCTCAAATATAAGCTAAATAATCTATGTCTAAACAGAAGCATTATAGCATTGCTTGTGATAAATGACTGGACAAACCCAAAATCCGTAAGAAGAGAATGGTAAAATAAGTCACAGTAATCTGTGTAAAGCGGAATGTGACCCAACTGTGAAAAAGAACAAGGACACTGCCGTCTGGATGTGGAAAATTCCAAGGGAAGTTAATGGGGAAGGAGTGGATTCAATGTGTATCAGGCACAGCTTTGGTGTAAAAGGATGGAAATTAGAGCCTATCTTTGCATATGCTTGTATAGACTTAAGAAATTAGGAAGGGTGCTGCCCTTAGGAATAGAAATTGGCAAGCAGGAAAGAGGAATGGCAGGAGGATGTCACTGCAAAACTTGGGATATATTTTGCATGCCTGTGGCTCTTTAGACCTAAATTAAAATTGTTGGACCATGAGCCTTTTCCCTCAACCAGGTCCTTTCTTTGTCACTTTCCCCAACTGGCAATTTGAAGTTCTCATGATTCTTAATTGTTGTTATTTAGTTATTGTTTAATTGCTACATTGTGTCCAACTCTAAGACCCCAAGGACTGTAGCCCCCCTGGCTCCTCTGTCCATGGGATTCTCCAGGCAACAATACTGGAGAGGGTTGTCATTTTCTTCTTCAGGGGATCTTCCCCACCCAGGGATCAAATCCAGGTCTCCTGCACTGGCAGGCGGATTTCCCACCACTGAGCCACCAGGGAAGCCCAATTCTTAATTACTTTTTTAAATAATTCAGCAAATTTGCCAAGACATGCAGCAGTCTCCTTTAACTGGGACCCCAGGTCTGGGTTGGCCCTGAGGGTGGTGGAAGGGCAGAGCACACACCTTCCCAGCCAGGGGGATGGGGATGCGCAGAGAGAGATGGGCATGAGCCCAGGCCCACGTGTGGGTAAAGCTTAAAGGCAGTGAAGCCATGTAGACAGGATTTCATGGATGAGAAGGATTACATGCTAAGAATAAGACAAGGCTTTCTGAAGTGTCCAAGGAAGAGTCAGCATCACCATTTCCCTTCTCTGCTCCACCCTCAGAACTGGGAATAAAGGCAACTCTCTTTCTCAAGCTTCAACACAAAATGCTAGAGCAGAGATTCACCCTGGCAGCAAGACGAGCACTCACCAGTCCCTCGCAGCACGCAACTCACCTCCGTAGGCAGGTCAGACCCTGGAGACAGGAGGTGAGAACTGCACACATCTGGTTAGTAATGGGAATTTCTTCCTCCAGCTTCGTCCACCCCTCCCTCATTCAGGCACTGCCCCTTGTGCTGCAGGCTGCTAGTTTAGACTAATTGATAATTAAGCCCTGGGTCAGAACCTGGGTCAGGTGTAGGGCCCTGGATGGCTCATCAGTTACTGGGCGTGACCTCGGCCACCGCCCACCACAGAGCTGGGCTGCCTTTACCGATAAGGCTGGGATAAGAGTCCTGGGATAAGACTGGGATCTGCCCAATAAATTCACGGCAGGAGGCCAGGTGCAGTGATACATTTTTCAGAGGATGGGTTCGGGGCACCCCATGTGAGGCAGAGTTTGTGCAAAGATGGACAGCAGGGTGGAGCTACACCCGGAAGCAGTTTCACATTCTCATCTCCAGGTGAACCCCCTGGGCACGGGGAGGCCAGCCCTGTCACCTCTCATCTCTCACCAGTCTCGCTCGGAAAGTGAGGATCAGGGAACTCTTCTCTGCGGAGGCCTCACCAGTGATTCTTAAACTGGAGTGCTCAACACCTGGAGGGCTTGTTAAAACCCAGCACTGGGCCCACCCCAGGAGATTCTGATTCTGTGGCCCTGGGGTGGGGTCTGGCTCTAGGTGAGTGATCACACCATTGCGATTATCTGGGTCATGAAGATCTTTTCTGTATAGTTCTTTGTATTCTTGACACCTCTTCTTAATATCTTCTGCTTCTGTTAGGTCCATACCATTTCTGTCCTTTATTGTTCCCATCTTTGCATGAAACGTTCCCTTGGTAATCTCTTATTTTCTTGAAGAGATCTCTAGTCTTTCCCATTCTATTGTTTTCATCTATTTCTTTGCATTGATTGCAGAGGAAGGTTTTCTTATCTAGCCTTGCTATTCTTTGGAACTCTGCATTCAAATGGGTATATCTTTCCTTTTCTCCTTTGCCTTGCGCTTCTCTTCACATCCTAAAGGAAATATATCCTAAAGGAAATCAGTCCTGAATATTCATTGGAAGGACTGATGCTGAAGCTGAAACTCCAATTCTTTGGCCACATGATGCAAAGAACTGACTCTTTTAAAAAGACCCTGATACTGGGAAAGACTGAAGGTGGGAGGAGAAGGGGACGACAGAGGATGAGATAGTTGGATGGCATCACTGACTCAATGGACATGAGTTTGAGTAAGTTCCGGGAGTTGGTGATAGACAGGGAAGCCTGGTGTGCTGCAGTCCATGGGGTCGAAAAGAGTTGGACACAACTTAGGGACTGAACTGAACTGAACTGAACTGGTGTGGGGTTTGAGGCCTGATAATTCTAGCAACTTCCCCGGTGAGGGTGACGCTGCTGCTGGCAGTCTGGGGACCCCACTGGAGAGGTACCGCCTAAATCCCTCTGTTTGGTGGTCCTTTTCTGGCAGGAGGGGAAGGGGTGACAAGCCCGGACCTCTCCTGCTCTGCTCCCCTTGTTCACCTCCAGTCATGGCCCACCCCTCCCACTGAACACACTCACTTCTGTTCTGCTTTTTCTTTTTGCCTTCCTTCTTTTGAAGTGTAAGTCCTGAAATTGCTGCTGCTTACAAAGAAATCTTTTACCACCCCTGACTTCCAATATCCAAAGCTCTCTGTCTCTCCCTTTCTCTCTCCGCACTCATGAACACAGCCCTTGTCTCCAAAACTATTACTGCTGCCCATGGTCTAGTCAAGGCTATGGTTTTTCCAGTGGTCATGTATGGATGTGAGAGTTGGACTGTGAAGAAAGCTGAGGGCCAAAGAATTGATGCTTTTGAACTGTGGTGTTGGAGAAGACTCTTGGGAGTCCCTTGGACTGCAAGGAGATCCAACCAGTCCATTCTGAAGGAGATCAGCCCTGGAATTTCTTTGGAAAGAATGATGCTAAAGCTGAAACTCCAGTACTTTGGCCACCTCATGCAAAGAGTTGACTCATTAGAAAAGAGTCTGATGCTGGGAGGGACTGGGGACAGGAGGAGAAGGGGACGACAGAGGATGAGATGGCTGGATGGCATCACTGACTCGATGGACGTGAGTCTGAGTGAACTCCAGGAGTTGGTGATGGACAGGGAGGCCTGGCGTGCTGCGATTCATGGGGTCGCAAAGAGTCGGACACGACTGAGCGACTGAACTGAACTGATAGTCTTCTAGATAATGCCTGTATTTAAGGTCTATCCCTAGGTGACTTCCCTGGAGGTTCAGTGGCTAAGACTTGATGCTCCCAGCTCCCAATGCAGGGGGCCCAGATTTGATCCCTGGTCAGGGAACGAGATCCCACATGCAGCGGCTAAATGATCCCCCATGCTGCAACTAAGGCCAGGTGCAGCTAAATAACTAAATATTTTAAAAAAGAGAGTTGTCCCTGTCAAGACTCCATGTTTCCACCCTCATGCTGTTTGTTCCCTCATCTAGGACCTCTGTTTTGAAAAAAAAAAAAAAATTATGAAAAATAAAAAAAAGACCAAGTCTGTCACTTTCAGACAACCTGCCAGCCTGAGAAAGGCCAGTGAGAGGACCCCAGTGGTCAGCGAGGCAGCCCCTGGAGAAGAGCGTTCATAGAAGGGGCGTAGGGTCGGGATCACAATCCAGAGCACTGCTGGGCACTAGATGTTCATTTTCTGCATCATCATCATAGCCCACTCTCAGAGCTGACCCAGGAGGGAGGTTTACACTGAAGGGAGCTAAAGCTTTGAGAGTTTGAATAACTTGCTCAAGATCACACAGCAAGGAAGGGCTAGAGTTAAGAGTTTGAGACCAGGTTTGCACAACCCCACACAGCCTTCTATTGGAGTGCAGGGAGATGGAGGACGATAGGAACAGGGGCCACTTGGCTGCAGCAGCCTGGAGGGGTGCTTTCTGGGCACTCTCAGGACAGACATGAGAATGCTAAGAGTTGAATTGTCAACTTCTGATAAGAATGGAAGTGGGGACTTGCCTGGTGGTAAAGAACCTATCTTCCAAGGCAGGGGATGTGGGTTTCATCCTTGCTGGTGAACTAAAATTCCACAGGGCAACTAAGCCCACGCATGCATCACAACTACTAAAGCCCATGCACCCTAGAGCCTGTGCTCTGCAACAAGAGAAGCCACCACAGTGAGACACCCGCCCACCACAACTAGAGAGTAGACCCCGCACACCACAACTAGAGAAAGCCTGTGCGCAGCAAGGGACAGCTGTGCGCAGCAAGGAACAGCTGTGTGCAAGGAACAGCTGTGTGCAAGGAACAGCTGTGCGCAGCAAGGAACAGCCTGTGCACTGCAACAAAGACCCAGAGCAGCCAAAACCACTAACTTAAACACAGAATTGCCATATGACCCAGCAATTCCACTCCTAGGTATATACCTAAAAGAACTGAAAACAGAGGCTCTAAAAGATTTTTGTATACCAGTGTTCACAGCAGCATTATTCGCAATAGCCAACAGGTACAAACAACTCAAGAGTCCATCAACAGACGGATGGATAGGCAAGATGTGGTATATCCATACACTAGAATATCAGTCACCAATAAAAATAAAGGAAGGACACATACATGCTACAACTTAGATAAACCTTGAAAACATTACACTAAGTAAAAAAACAGACACAATAGCTCCATATTGTATGAGGCCATTTACATGAAATACCCAGAATGAAAATGAAAGTGTTCTTCAGTCAGTCGTGTCTGACTCCTTGTGACCCCATGGACTATAGTCTACCAGGCTCCTCTGTCCATGGAATTCTCCAGGCAAGAATACTGGAGTGGGTTGCCATTCCCTTCTCCAAGGGATCTTTCGGATCCAGGGATCAAACCAGTGTCTCCTGAATTGCAGGCAGATTCTTTACCATCTGAGCCATAACAGAGATCAGAGACCATTTACATGAAATACCCAGAAGAGTCAAATCTATATATAGAGAAAGCAGATTATTGGTTTCTAGGGATTGGAAGGTGGGGGTGGGGGTACAGGGAGCAACTGCTTAATAGTCATGGGGCTCTTTCTGGGGTGATGAAAAGGTCTGAAACTAGATAGTAGTGATCAGTGCACTGTGAAAGTACGAATGCCACTTTAAAATAGTTAAAACGGTAAAGTTCATGTTACGTGTATGTTACCACAATTAGAAAACCAATGAAAACAGACTTTGTGTCAATAAGTTAGAGGCCATGCAAGTCCCAGTAGCATTTTCCCCTTCTTCCTCTTCATCCACCAAACCCCAAACAGTTTAGCTGGTAGTTTTCTCACCTTTGCTTCGGTAAGAGAAGAACCAGCAAGATGCAGGTAGGTACCCCTCCATGCCCAGAGACCCTGGCCAGCGACAGCCTAAGGGGCAAGGGTTTGTTCGCCCTCTGGTGGGCAATCGAAGAGCAACCCAAATCTAACCACTTAGCATCTCTTCATGGGAAATAGATGGGGAAACAGGGAAAACAGTGTCAGATTTTATTTATGGGGGGGTCCAAAATCACTGCAATGGTGATTGCAGCCATGAAGTTAAAAGAAGCTTACTCCTGGGAAGGAAAGTTATGACCAATCTAGATAGCATATTCAAAAGCAGAGACATTACTTTGCCAACAAAGGTCCGTCTAGTCAAGGCTATGGTTTTTCCAGTGGTCATGTATGGATGTGAGAGTTGGACTGTGAAGAAAGCTGAGCACCGAAGAATTGATGCTTTTGAACTGTGGTGTTGGAGAAGACTCTTGAGAGTCCCTTGGACTGCAGGGAGATCCAACCAGTCCATCCTAAAGGAGATCAGTCCTGGGTGTTCATTGGAAGGACTGATGCTGAAGCTGAAACTCCAATACTTTGGCCACTTCATGCGAAGAGTTGACTCATTGGAAAAGATCCTGATGCTGGGAGGGATTGGGGACAGGAGGAGAAGGGGACGACAGAGGATGAGATGGCTGGATGGCATCACTGACTTGATGGACATGAGTTTGGGTAAACTTTGGGAGTTGGTGATGGGCAGGGAGGCCTGGCGTGCTGCAATTCATGGGGTCGCAAAGAGTCAGACATGACTGGGCGACTGAACTGAACTGAAGATATTTGTAGTCACATCCCAAAGCACTTGATGGTTGTACTCAGGGTGCCACTCCCCCACCCTGGAATTTCTCTTTCTGCAGGACAGCCTCTGGAGAACTGACTAGGGCCCCTGTTGTGGATGAAAATGTATAAACCATATAAACATAGGCACGAAACACTTCTTCTCTTACTAATTCACTGACATCTTCCACTCAACATAAATTATTCACAGGCAAGTTCCACCCAGCTTGTGAATGTTGGAGGTGGTGTTGGAACTGTGGTGTTGGAGAAGACTCTTAACAGTCCCTTGCACTGCAAGGAGATCCGACCAGTCATCCTAAAGGAAATCAGTCCTGAATATCACTGGAAGGACTGATGCTGAAGCTGAAACTCCAATACTTTGGCCACATGATGTGAAGAACTGATTCATTGGAAAAGACCCTAATGCTGGGAAAGATCAAAGGCAGGAGGAGAAGGGGACGACAGAGGATGAGATGGTTGGACGGCATCACTGACTCAATGGACATGAGTTTAAGTAAGTTCCAGGAGTTGGTGATGGACAGGGAAGCCTGGTGTGCTGCAGTCCATGGGGTCGCAAAGAGTCACACATGACTAAGCGACTGAACTGAACTGAAGTTCCGGCCTCACCCAAAGAGTTACCCACAATAAGCTTGCGGTTTGCAAGGTGAGTCAGTAAACCAGCAGCTCCAAGTAGAGAAGGCAGAAAATGATATCAATTAGACAGAGGTGAGGTGAGGACCCACAACAGGGGACACAGTGCTAACCAATCAAGGAGATCAGGGAGGCCAGCAAAGGGGAGGTGGCCTTTGGCTGAGGTGTGTGAAGGGGGAGGGGAAAAGTTCTCCAGGTAAAGGACTCTGCTCACAGTTCCCTGGGTCCCTTTGCTTCCTCTCTCTTCTTCCCTTCCTGTCGTCAGGAGCCTCCAACTCACCACTCCTTACTTTGAGTCCTTCCCAGGACAGCATGGTGGTGGATCCCACCTCCCCCATCTTGTAGGTTCTTCCTACCCATCTCACCCCCACAGCCTGGCTACTGAACGCTTGTGTTCTCAATTCTGCATTTCACTTTTCCTGATGGAACGACCTCTTACCTCCCAAGGGATGTTTAAGCAAAGCCCTTTCCCCTTACTCCCAGGGGCCTGGAACTGCCTCCTCCTCGAAGTCCTACAGCAGTTCTATTTACCTGCATTCACCTGGTGGCTCGGATGGTAAAGAACCCACCTGTAACATGGGAGACCTGGGTTCAATCCCAGGGTTGGAGGACAGCATGGCAACCCACTCCAGTATCCCCAAGGACGGAGCAGTCTGGCGGGCTACAGTCCATGGGATCGCAAAGAGTCAGACACGACTGAGCGACTAAGCACAGCACGCAGTCCTACAGAAGCTCTATATTGTGTTCACAATATAAGCCTCGAGTCAGTTTTCATGCGGGGTAGGAGTGAGGGTGGGGGTGGAAATAGATTGTGCTTCTTTAAGAAATGTTTGCAACGCCTTCTATGCGTCCTTCTGACTGACCTGCAGAACTCGGGATCCTTGCCGCACACAGTCCAATTCCGCGGCTTCATGCACCCCAGCATTACCCCACCCCGACTCCCACCCCCGCGCCCTGATCGTGTCCTCCCCCATCCCCGCTCCGCAGATCAACAGGAGACTTACCGTCAAGGGCTCAGACCGGCTGCCCCAGGACTCCGCCCGGGAGACTCCTCAGGACCAGAGCAGGGAGAGCCGGCCCGCGCCAAGGTGACCCCGGCAACCTCGCGCTCCTAGTTGTTTCTTCCCGCCCTGCAGTTAGCAGACCGGCCGCCGGGGGCAGCAGGGGCCAAGCTGGAGGTCTGTGCGTCTTAATGGCTGGCTCCTCGTGCCCACAGCGCCGGCCTCCGAGCCCTGGACCCGCAGGCCCGTCCTCTCCGTTCTCTCTCACTTCGAGGGCAAAACCGAGTCCCAGGGCGACGAGGCGCGCGCCCAAGGGAGACAGGAAGGGAGGCAACCACTGGAGGCGGCCACCGGCTGCCAGCGCCGCACGTCTATGGCCCAGGACGAATGGGACCCAGAGCCTCAGGCCCCCACCTGCAGCAGGTGGGCCCCGGAGCCCCGGCCAGCACGGCCGGCAGATGCGTCAAACCCTGGGCAGGACAACCCCTTACCTTGGCGAGCCGAGGAGAGGGGCGAGAGAGGTGAGTGTGGTCGCGCCGCTGGGAGGGCTTCCTGGAGGCTGGGCTTCGGCTGAGTGTGGGTGGGATTTCAGTGGCCAGGAGGGGAGGGGGGTGGGGGGGTGGGGGCAGGCTTCGGGGGCACTGGAAACACTTGAGCACCGACCTGCGCAGGGTAGGGGCTGGTGAGCGGGGAGGGGAGGGTGTAAACCAGAGCCGGAGCGGGACTCAGAGTCGGCCCTGGAAGCCTAGGAGCAGGCGGAGAACGCCGGGCCCCCACAGAGCGGGCTCAGACCTCGGGCGGAAGCCCCAGGAACCCTGTGAGGTGTGGGAATTTGCTGAGACCACGTGGTCTGTGGTGCGAATAGGGCCCGAGAGAAGGCGGAAGGGGCTTCAGGGAGCTCGCGGCGGCGAAGACTGAAGTTCGCTCTTCTCGGATTCCCCAGGCACTTCGGTAACCCTGGCCTGTGGATGAGTCCGCAAATGTTCAATTGAACTGAGTGGACTGTGTAAGGGAAGGGGTGTCCTCAGTTCCTTGTCAGGAGAAAGAACATCAGAGCGGCGTTATGGTCTGGGAATAACAGGGATGTCAGAGGCGGAAGCAGAACATCTTAGGAGCCTCTTCTCAGAACCCCCGGCCCCACCACAAGGAGAGGGCTGCCACCCAGGGGGAGCTGTGCTGTCTCTTGTCCCCCCACCCCCACCCCACCCCGACCAGATGTCACAGAAGCCCTGCCTCCACCCATTGCACACACCCTCCCTCCCTGATTGGGCCTCTGCTCACCAGGCTTCCCAGCCCTGCTGGATGCCCTGAAGCAGCCATGTTTTCTTCTGAGCCTCAGTTTTCCCTCCTGATCTGGACAGAACAGGATCAGGTATTCTCTGAGGTCCCTTCCAGTGTGACAGGCCTGGGCAGAAGGGTGCCCTGTGCTGCAGGGATGGAACATGCTTACCTGGACTGAGAGAGACACTTGATTTAATCCTGACCCTTCCAGGCTCATGGCTCCTATTGAGAAAAGAAGCGCTTTTGCGAGGTCTCCAGTGCCATGGCTCTTCTTAGTCTCTGGAAGGCCTCGACTGGACCCAGGCAGCTTCTTCACTGGAGTAGTGAACATCGAGGCGACAGGGTGTCAGGACTTCTGGGCCATAGAGGCCACATGACTTCATGAGACTGCGGTTATCTGCTTTCTTCACCCCCGTATCCTTGGGATCTAAGCAGGGGACTTGCCATGGATAGTAACAAAGCTACAGAGAGGGAGAAAACTCTCAGGAGCTGTCTGGGTGAGATGGGCCTTACGCCCTAGGTCCAGCCCCAAACCTGCAGATCAATAACCTTGAGACCCAGAGGCCAAGTTCACACAGGATTTGGGGGCAGATCTGGAAGATAGGTTCTGTCCTCAGTGATTCTCAGCCTTCCTAGAGTCCCTGCCTTGGTCCTGCCACAGCAGAGACGGTGCTAAGACTCTACCTGGAGCCAGGACTGCAGGACTTCCTGTCCCCATCTCCCCTGTCACATCCAGAGACTAGCTGGAGAATATTCATGACCTAGGTGGGGTGGGGTGAGCCACGGCCTTCTACCCTCTTCTCTGGCCTGGGTAATGGGACACATTAGCTAGCCACTGATTTGCTGTGTGACCAGGGGCAGTGGCATCTGTCTCTGGTTTTCAGTATTTCTGTAAATAAATGAAGAACTTGGATTCTATGGCCTGGGGCACTTCTGGGTCTGTGTGGTCTAGATCTGCCCAGAGCAGGAGGCCAAGATGACTGGGTGAAGGACTATGCTCTCCCGTGTCCGGGGGCCTCCAGGGTCTGCCTCCACCCATGTGCAGCTTCCAGAAGCTGGAGTTGGGTGGGGAGGGGTCACTTACACAGTGGTCCTGGACATTCTGCTGAGGTGCTACACCATGTCATTAGCTTTCTGGCAGGAGTGGTTCCTCTGAGATACACAAGACAGTACTCCCAGAAAACACTGGTCTTCTGAGCTACAGAGTGCAGGAGCAGGTATGGGGAAAGCGGTGCTGTGGGGTATACTGTGTGTCTGAGAGTCTGTGTTCATCTTGATATGGGACAGAGGTTTGAGGGCTTACTATGTGTGACTGTATGCTTTTAATTTTTACTCCTTAGAGTACTCCTGAGACTGAACATCTTCCTTTATTAGTCACCTTTATATCTTTTTTAAAAGCTGCTTGCTATTGTTGTTTGCTGGGTTTTAGAATTTCTCTTAACTGTAAGATCTCTTTGTAAATTACGTACTACATGTTAATAACACAAATTTTACAAATGTATTCCCACTTTTGGTGCTTTTTTATTTGGAGTTATTCAAAACAGAAGCATAAAGATTCAATTTTGAAAAGCCAATTTATTAGTATTTTCTCTCATGGTTGGTTTCTAGCTTTCATCTGATGCTTAGAAAGGTTTTCTCCATTCCATGAAAATAAAAAGATTTACTCATATTTTTCCCTTAAGGAAAGCTTTATTGTTATACCTCTTTACAAACTGATGCATGCTTGTTGTCAAAAATTAAACGGCAATTAATTCAGGTAAGTAGTTAGAGTTTTTCTATCTAAGAAGACGGTATTGCTCTCTTCCATTTATTTAACTTCCCTTCTGTGGCCCTCAGTGGAGATCTGTAAGTTCTCCACATAAGTCCTACATAATAAGTTTATACCCAGAAAATTGACTCTTCTTGATGCTATTGGCAATGGAATATTTTCCTTCATTATATTTTCTATTGGTTGTTGGTATAAACCAAACTATTTATTTTTGGATGTTATTTGAAAACTGGTCATCATTCTTGATTTAAAATTGAGTAAAATGAAAAAGATTTCCTTATGAAGACTCAGCCATATTAATTTCCCTTTCAGGGTTTTCCACCATGGTGAATCTGAGGACACTTGATCCAGTTCAGCATTAATGCCGACAATTTTCTACATCCCTTTTATTAGGACTTTTCTTCACTGTGGATGCTCTGATGCTGACTAAGTTGGAAGCTAAACCTGAAGGCTTTCCCACACACATTACACACAAACGGTTTCTTCCAAGTATGAACTGTCTGATGTATAATACAGTCAGAACTATAGCTGAAGCCTTTGCCACACTCCACACATCTGAAGGGTTTCTCCCCAGTGTGGCTTCTTTGATGCCGAATTAAATGAGCATTAACATGGAAGGCTTTTCCACACTCCTTACACTGAAAGGGTTTCTCTCCAGTATGGATTCTCTGATGTACAATATAGTCAGAACTACAGGTGAATGCTTTCTCACATTCCATACATTTGAAAGGTTTCTCCCCAGTGTGTATTCTCTGATGCCTAGTTAGTTTGGCATTGATGCTAAAGGCTTTCCCACATTCCTTACATTGGTAGGGCTTTTCTCCAGTGTGGATTCGGTGATGATCGAGTAGGTTTCTTTTAGAAGTAAAGCATTTCCCACACACATTACATTCAAACGGTTTCTCCCCAGTGTGAATCCTCTGATGCTGCATTAATTTCGCATTAACGTTGAAGGCCTTTCCACACTCATTACACTCATAGGGCTTCTCCCCGGTGTGGATTCTCAGATGCTGCCGAAGCTGGGAGTTACATCTGAAGGTTTTGCCACATTCTTTACACTCATAGGGTTTCTCACCTGTGTGGATTCTCTGGTGCTGGATTAATTTCCCTTTGACGCCAAAGGCTTTTCCACATTCAGTACACGCATAGGGTTTCTCCCCTGTGTGAATTCTTTGATGCTGAATGAGTTTTGCATTACTACTAAAGGCCTTTCCACACTCCTTACACTGAAAGGGCCTCTCTCCAGTGTGGATGTTCTGATGCTGCCTAAGCTGGGAACTGCACCTGAAGCCTCTCCCACACTCAGTACATTCATAAGGTTTCTCTCCAGTGTGGATCCGCTGATGTTGAATTAATTTTGCATTAACATTGAAAGCTTTCCCACAGTCATTACACTCATAAGGTTTCTCTCCAGTGTGGATTCTCTGATGTATGATATATGCAGAACTGCAGCTAAAGCTGCTCCCACACTCCTTGCACTGATAAGGCCTCTCTCCTGTATGGATTCTCTGATGCCTACTTAGACTCCCGTTAACACTGAAGGCTTTTCCACACACCTTACACTGATAGGGCTTCTCCCCACTGTGGATTGTCTGATGTGTAATATAATGGGAACTGTAACTGAAGCTTTTACCACACTCGACACATTTGAAGGGCTTCTCCCCACTGTGAAGTCTTTGATGCCAAATTAATTTTGCATTGATGCTAAAGGCTTTGCCACACTTCTTATACTGATGGGGCTTCTCCCCAGTGTAGCTATCTTGACCCTGATTAAGTTGAGAGTTATAGCTAAAGTTTTCCATTAATTCTTTGCATTTAAAAGGTCTTTCCCCAGAATTAATTATTTCCTGTTGAATAAGTTTTGTGTCAAAGCTGAAGGCTTTCTCCAGTCCTGTACACTCAGGGGGCTGCTCTCCAGTGGAGATGATATGACACTGATTCAAATTTGGACTCTGACTAAAGAAACACTCCTCCATGGGGCTAGTACTGTCTTTCACCATCCTGTCAATGACATTGCTGTTTTCTTTCTTCACACTTCCTACTGAGTGGACGTCCTGCTGTTTCTCTAGAATATAGGTTTCTGAAAAGTCTGTTTCCTTAAAAGAGTTCCTCTGAAGTTCGTATGATATATTATATTTTTCTTCATACATTTCTTCTGTCAAATTATTGTCAGTCTGGATATCAATATCTAATATAAAAAACAAAACATAAAATATCATGTAAGAACCATGTTAAAAAAAAGAAAAAGAACTGTGACAGAATACATGATCAAAGTAATTGAGAGGCTCTTTAAAATCATCAGATTGGGCCAAAGAATCTAAAGCTGGAATAATATGTAGCTATTTAAAAAAATGAAATAAACCCATGTGTGCTGATGTGAAAAGATGTCAGATACATTTTTTACTGGAAAAACAACTTGAGATATGGTATGTAAAATATCTTCCATTTGTGTACAGAAAGTAAAAAGGGCCGACATACGTCTATTTGAATATGGCTAGAAATCTACTGCAGGAATACACAAGAAACTGAACAAACTGGCACAGGAATTTTGGGAACCTTCCCCACTGCTTCCACTTTATGCACTTTTTGTACTGTTTTGAGCATGTGCAAATACTACAAATAGTAAAGTAATGATTTTAAAAGATCACCAGTCTCTAAACCAAAAGCCAATAACAAGAAGGTTAAGAGTAACAGCAGTGGGACAAAATTCTAGGTCCTATCTGCCAGATCAAGATTCCTTCTATCACATCATATGTTACTACATTTTGCAGTTTCTGTTAATAAAAATGGAAATTGCTTAAGAAGGAAAGGGCACAGAATCCAACATGTGGCAACAAGGGATGGCAAGTATTGACAGCACTAGGAAGCAAGTGGGAATGAATTTTGTTTGTTTTCTTAGAACTGAATTTCTAGGCTTTCCAAACTTTCTCCTTTAACTTCTTTTTTCTGTACTTGTGAATGGCTCTGTTCAGGCCCATTTGATCCCTTTGACCCAACCTCTTCCCACCCACACCAGAACACTGCTGCGTTCACCTTGTCTTTCCTCATACCTCCTACAATCCTAAAATTGGTCACTCTCCAACATTCTTTCTGTCATCTTATTAGTTCTTCTATAATCCCCACAGTCCTAGTAGAACTAATGATCTCTATACTTATTCTCAAAATTGGCCCCAAAATGTTGCCTCTATTTTTTCATGTCTCATCTCTTCTCAATCACATGTAATAAGCCCCCTACCCCAGTATTTCATTATAATACCAAGACCATAATGCGAAACAGTAATCCCAAGTCATCTTTCTCTTCCTGCAGGACATGGGTTCAGTCCCTTGTCTGGGAAGATTTCACATGCCATGGGGCAACTAAGCCTGCATGCTGCAACTACTGAAGCTGGAAAGCCCAGAGCCCATGCTCCACAATAAAGAGTAGCCTCTGCTTGCCACAAGTAGCAAACACCCACATGAAGCAACAAAAGACCAAGTGCAGAGATAAATTAATTAATTAAAAAGGAAGTCAACTCTGCTGACATAGGTCTTGTGCCCTATGATTTCCCCTTCTGCCTGCCTAGAACCCATTTGGTTCCTTATCCCAATTAACCTACATACACTGATGAGATGAATGTTTCTATCCTCTGCTGACATCATGATGGGTTGTTCAAAGACTTCAGGACTGTGGGCTGCCTACAGAATGAAATCTAGACTTCTCTGACTGAGAATCTCCACAACATCACTGACTTACCCCTCTGTTTGGTCAAACACTTTAAACTCTCCATTTCATTTCCAAAATATGTCTTCCTTGGTCAGTAAACATCTGGTTGTACAATCACAAGGAACAAAAATCCAATAAAACCATCTTTTTTTTTAAAAAAAAGATTTATCAAAAGGATGCAAGACTATCTTGTGGACCGCAAAGGCAGGAATTAAAGCTGGGCCTCATGAGAAATAGGAAATCACCTGGCAGCTACTCTGTGTGAGCCCATGAGAACCTCATTACTTCAAGAGAGAATCTTGGCCCTGCCCCAAACTAACTAAATGACAACCTGCACATCTGCAAGATGCCCAGGTGATGCATTCATTCTTCTTTTGAGAAATGCCAAACTGATAGCAGTACTTCCTCCCACCTTACTTCCTGCAGCTTATTATATACAGCTTTCTGCTTAAATACATTCAGTTCAGTTCAGTCGCGTCTGACTCTTTGTGACCCCATGAATTGCAGCACGCCAGGCCTCCCTGCCCATCACCAACTCCCAGAGTTTACCCAAACTCATGTCCATCGAGTCAGTGATGCCATCCAGCCATCTCATCCTCTTCGTCCCCTTCTCCTCCTGTCCCCAATCCCTCCCAGCATCAGGGTCTTTTCCAATGAGTCAACTCTTCGCATGAGGTGGCCAAAGTATTGGAGATTCAGCTTCAGCATCAGTCCTTCCAATGAACACCCAGGACTGATTTCCTTTAGGATGGACTGGTTGGATCTCCTTGCAGTCCAAGGGATTCTCAAGACTGTTCTTCAACACCACAGTTCAAAAGCATCAATTCTTCAGCACTCAGCTTTCTTCACAGTCCAACTCTCACATCCATACATGACCACTGGAAAAACCATAGCCTTAACTAGACAGACCTTTGTTGGCAAAGTAATGTCTCTACTTTTGAATATGCTATCTAGGTTGGTCATAACTTTCCTTCCAAGGAGTAAGCGTCTTTTAATTTCATGGCTGCAATCACCATCTGCAGAGATTTTGGAGCCCCAAAATATAAAGTCTGACACTGTTTCCACTGTTTCCCCATCTATTTCCCATGAAGTGATGGGACCAGATGCCATGATCTTACTTTTCTGAATGTTGAGCTTTAAGCCAACTTAAAGCTCACTTAAGCTTAAGCAACTTAAGCCACTCTCCTCTTTCACTTTCATCAAGAGGCTTTTTAGTTCCTCTTCACTTTCTGCCATAAGGGTGGTGTCATCTGCATATCTGAAGTTATTGATATTTATAATAAAACCAAATTTAACTGAGCACACACTATAAGTTAGGTGCTTGGTACATGTTCTCTTTTTATCACCAATCCACAACCCACAAGACTATTACCTCATTTTATAATTATTACTCCATTTTCAAGAGTGAGAATACTATTAGAGAAGGCAAATTACTGACCTGCTCAAAGTCACACAACTATGAAGTAGCACAGTTAGGACTGGATCTGAGAAAGTCTACTCCAAAGCCTAGGTTAAAAGACTTAATTCTGTATCCTTCATATTAAGTGGATAGTGCACAGGAAATAGCAAGGACCCAAAGAAGTATTGAATCCATTCCTTTTGTTTCAGAAAGGTAGAATAACAAAATTAGGATTGAAAAGAATTTGAATGAAGCATTCAAAAAAAGATCTGTTCTTGGAATTACAAAGAAAGAGTGAACTACAAAAACAGAAAGGTCTCAAATGTTCCTATCTCTAGAAATCAAAATTTATTTAAATGTTACTCTGTACACCTGGCCAATAAACATGGCATGCTTCTATGTTGCTGAAGTTGACTTTCTTCCTAAAGGGTTAAACTACTTTCCAGCATAAGGGCAATGTGTGCCTCCCTTACCAGTCCAGAGGCCCTGGAGGCCTGTGCCTGCTGCAGAGGCCAGTGGAGATGGGCCCTCCAGCTCACCTCCTCCCTCCAGTTGAGAGATCACAGCAGGTTTGAGAAGAGGAAATCCTGTTTCAGGGAAAGGAAAAAGGAAAGGCAGATTAATAATCTCCCACAGCTGATTTCCTAAACCTCTTCTCATATTGTGTCAGTAATGGGGAGAGAAGCCCTAGGGTGGTCCTGTGTCTAAGAACTATGGGAAAGGGGGTGGGGTGTATGGGTAGGAAGGTGTATGTGTAGGGTGGGGTGGGAGGCAGAAGCTTGAGAAGATGTGGGAGGATTTGGGCAGGGCCAGACTGAGACACTTCATGGAGGGCAAATAAAGACATTCTGCCTAAAGGGACAGATACCATTTTTTGACCATTGGCCTAAATAATATTCCAAGTACACTGAGATTCCTAGAAAGACTCAAGAGATGCAGGTTGGGTGAGGGGGAACCTGAAGGTAATACCGCAGAACAGGAAGCTACTTTTTTTCCTCTCTGTATCCAGAACAGCCTATAGGGTGAATCAAGAGTGCATGCCAGTCCCAGCAGAGTCCTATATTGGCCCCAAAAGGGCTTAGGGTTCATCCTTCCCAGCAACCCCTGGGTCTAGGGGATTAGGAATAAGCTCCTAAGGTTCCTACTCCGTAAAGGATTACCAGAAGCCCCCTTGCAACCAGTAAAGGGAAAGGAAGCCAGGAAACCCTAATAAGCAGTCTGAGCCCCGGGGAGAGAAAGTGCTTACCCAGGGAAGCCATATTCCCATAATTCTCCAGCATCACATCCCTGTACAGGGCCCTCTGTGCAGTGGACAGGCCATCCCACTCCGTCTGGGTAAAGTACACAGCCACGTCCTCGAAGGTCACCGACTTCTGAAACAACAGGTTCCTGCTGCCCTACAGCCAATGCCATGGCTCATGCCCTAGGTGAGGGGCAGAGGGCAGTATGAGGGCTTGAGGAGGCGCTTGTGGAGAGCACAGAGGTAATAGGGGAAAATATTTACAAAAAATACCTGGAAAGTAAGGCATGGCATATCTGGCTCACAGCAGAGAAACCTCATGCCATATTTCATACTTACAAAAGATGACATTAAGTTGAAATGAAAGAAAACAAATTCGCATGAATGAGTTCTCCCAATGCAATTGCTTTCTTTCAGTTAAGCTACCGTGCCCCTCACTGGCAGAAGCAGCACTGGACCCACCCACAGGCTTCACACTCCTGGCCTTGAGGTCTTGCCTTCTGCGCCCAGCTTACCACACCTCACCCTCACCCTCAAGCCAGCTCCAAAGCATATCCATGGCTTCTATCCCATCCACCCCCACCTGCCACAGATTTCTATCATGCTCCCTCTATGAGAGGATGCACAGCCTCTGCTCCAGCACCTCCAGCAGAGGAAGCTCAGTGTTGCCCAGATCAGCTGGCCGGTGTGGGGGTGGAGAGTAGGGAAGAGGCTGCCCATTCTGCTTCCAAATGGGTTTCACTGAAAGCCTGTTTTCTGTTACCTTCTCCCATTCAAGCCTCATCCTGTCCAACTTCACCCAAGACTTCACTGTCTCTCCAAGGAGGTTTGGGAAAGAGGGTCACCATCTTTTCAGTTACTCCTCTGCATCACTCCACACTCAGCACAGGCTCCTTCCTCAGCCTTCTGAAACACCTCTGGGACACACTGGCGTGATCTGCCCCTCAACTATTCTCTACCAGGATGTGTCTTGTTCAATTGTACTGGCCTCCAACCCATCAACCATTGTAGTCCAACCTGTAAGC
Source organism: Bubalus kerabau (assembly GCF_029407905.1). Taxonomy (NCBI): domain Eukaryota; kingdom Metazoa; phylum Chordata; class Mammalia; order Artiodactyla; family Bovidae; genus Bubalus; species Bubalus kerabau. The sequence goes on along the minus strand of NC_073640.1, from coordinate 42,814,299 downwards.
ATTTCTGTGAGTCACTCATTGTGTGACCTGGATAAGTCAAATAACTTCGCAGTACAAAATGAAATGCCCTCAACACCAGCCACCACCCACTTTATCCCACAACCGGTGCTTCTCCCTGAATTCAAATCTCAGCTGGTGTCTCCCACCATAATCCGCATAAAAAAGAAACCTGGTGATTCATTCCTGGCTCCTCCCTCCTTTACCCCACCCTAATCCTTTGACTCACTGTCCTAAAGATTTTTATGTTAAGCATTACCTGAATTATGTTAAGCATCCTCCTCTTTAGCAACCACTTGTCTTAATGAAGCCTACATCACCTAGACTGATGGGATTTTTTCTGAAATGGTCACTCTGCTTTCAAATCTCCCCTCAAAACTATTCCCTATATAGCCATAAGAAATCTGAATACATTATGGTCCCACATGTGACACAGGGCTGAACAGTAAAGAGTCATGCAATGACTGTGTGACTGTGGACATGTCACTTCGATCCCCTTTGCCTTTTGTTTCTTTTGTGGCAGAATGAACACAACACAGTGCCTATCTCCCAGCGCTGCAGTCAGGACTGAGTGATCCATGTAAAGTGCTTACTATGGTGCTTCAAATGGTGTAACTAGAGTCACTGTGACTATGATTATTCCCAAATTATGTGAAGAGTTGACTCACTGGAAAAGACCCTGATGCTGGGAGGGATTGGGGGCAGGAGAGGAAGGGGATGACAGAAGATGAGATGGCTGGATGGCATCACCGACTCGATGCACATGAGTTTGGGTGAACTCCGGAAGTTGGTGATGGACAGGGAGGCCTGGTGTGCTGCGAATCATGAGGTCGCAAAGAGTCGGACACAACTGAGCAACTGAACTGAACTGCTAGTCCATGGAGGTCCATGGATGAACATCAAGGGGTCCGTGAAATCCCTGAAATTGTATGGAAAATTCTGTTTGCTTGTTATTCTGGGGGAGAGTATCCACAGCTCTTAACAGAGAACTTAACTTTGACCACTGCACCCCAAGCCCTGAAAGCCTCTCCAGGACACAGTGAAACATCCCACCCCACAGTATATCCTTTCTTTTTTACTTCACTTGACCCCACTCTCATCTTCTGCTTGCCCTGGAATTATAGGCATAACCATTATGTGGATCTGGTCCTGCTATCCCTCTTTATCTATATTCCCCTTCCTGGAATCCTAGTCCTCTGCTATTTTCCTCCATTCACAGGCAGCTTCCACTTCTCTTATTCACCAGAGCCCTCTGCTGGTAGAGCAAGACAAACCGCTGTGCAGAACGCTATACCTCTCTCTGCCTTCCCCTCACACGTGTCTTTCCTTTCCTGGTCTCTGGACCCCATCCCTCCACATCACCCTTCTTTCCACAAGCTCCAGCCCAGAAGGCGGAAGCATGGAGGCCCCCTCCAGCTTTCACAGCAAGGCTCACCGGCTTCCCTTCTCAGTTTTCTTCAATGTGAAACTGCTCAGAGGAAGAGATGAAGGACCCACAGCTCACCTCGGGCCAGGATGTCAGGAGCATGGCTGCCATCACCTGATCTCCCTCTCAGAGGAGGACTGGAGCTGAGGGAAAACAGGGGAACAAGTACAAGACAAGTCAGTCACCCCCACCAGGAACCATATAGACCCCCACAGAAGGTTTGAGACACAGGGAGCCAGCATCCAGACAGACGTGCGAGCAGAAGCTACCAGCCATGGTAAGAAAGGAGTGATCTGTTCAATGGTTCTGTGCCCAGGGTCCTCCCAGCTATGATATCGATGCTCACTGCCAGGAACTCTGGGATTTTTACAATTCTGACATATATTGTACACATAAAAGTGTACATAAAATGGAGGTAGAGCCTGAAGAATACTAAAACAAAGACTCATGTAGCAACAGTTCAAATCAAGGGACAGAATATTCCCAAGGTCTTGGGCTTATTTGTCTTTCTCTAAATAAGCTTCCCCTTCTATTTTACAGAGAAGCCAATATAGAGAGGCTGCAGCCCCCATACAGAGGCCTGAGTCAGGCCCCAGGGAGGCAGTTCATGGAGAAAGGTACAGCCGCTCTCTCCCATGTGCCTGTTCCCCCATACAGTTGAGAGCCCTCAAGAGTACTGATATCTCTGTACAGATCTTGGAAGTTAGGCTCCTGCCAGGCCCAGCATTACAATGAGGATGCTGGGCTGCAAGTGAGATACCAGGCTGGCTCCTCATACCTTCCAGGCTTCTGATGGTAAAGAAGCCAAGGCCTCAGCTGCCTGAGAGAGGGAGTCACTATACTATCCAGGGTCCCATGACGTAGCACTCCTTGTTCATTATATTCCAAATGAAAGGAGTGATCTGTTCAATGGTTCTGTGCCCAGGGGTCCTCCCAGCCATGACATCAATGCTCACTGCCAGGAACTCTGGGATTTTTACAATTCTGACATATACTGTACACACAAACATGGACTGGTTATTTCCTGATTTTTACTGATTCCAAAGTCAGTCTTGAGATGTTATATTTTCTTAAAATATTGTCCATGTTTTTCAGAATTTAAACAAATGTAGGATTATGGGAAACACTGGCTTGTGATTTTTTTTTTTTTTCCACTTTTTTCCATACCTGAAGCTTCTCTGCTTTTCCTGTTTCTTTTGATATATGTGTTCTTGAGACCTTTTAGCTTTGGTTAATGTTATGGACTGAGTGTCTCCCCTTAAGATTTGAATGTTGAAGCCTTAGTTTCCAATGTGACTATATTTGGAGACAAGACTCATGAAGACATAATGAGGTTAAACGAGGTCATAATCTGATAGGACCAGTGCCCTAAGAAGAGGAAGAGACTCCAGAGCGCTCTGTCTCTGCTATGTAAGGACACAAGTGAGAAGCGCAGCCATCTGTAACGAAAAAGAATCCTTACCAAGAATCAAATTATCTAGTACCTTGATCTTGGACTTCTGGCCTTCAAAATTAAGAGAAATCACTTTGTTGTTTAAGCAAACAGTGTATGGTGTTTTGTTACAGCAACCCAGGCAGACTAAAAACATTAGGCTGAATTGTGGTTTATCTATGTTAACTTTTATTTTTAAACAACCAGCTTTTTAATTTTGAACACCACTTCCTTTTCTACTTTTTAATTAAGCTCTGCTTTTTTAAAAATTAATTAATTCATTTTAACTGCAGGATAATTACAATATTGTGTTGGGTTTTGCCATATATCGACATGAATGCATGGGTGCACAAATGTCCCCCTAAGCTCTGCTTTGTAAAATTTGTTTCTCTAGCTCTGTAAGAGATACCTTATGCACCTTACCAAATCCTCTTGTCCACTCTTAATCCAGTTCCAGAGGCTCTGACCAGCTTTGCACAAGTACAACCTACCAATGCTTCCTCAAGGGTCTATACCACACATGGTAGTGGCTCCTGCCCTGGGGCTTCTCTGTCCTGTGTGGGACATCTGCACACATCCACAGGGTCCTGAAGGACAGGGGAGTTAAAATCTGTGATGCCACCCTTGACCAACAGCAGATAGAGGTCAATGGATAAAGATTTTCCCCTTTAGTTTCCCAGGTGGGCAGCCATGAGACTCCAAGGCTCTTCAAAGGCCTTGTAAGTCAGAGCGCCACTCTCCCACTGAGAGGCCAGCCTGGCAACGCACCCTTGTGTTGGCCCCTCCTTCTCTGTTTCATTCCCCTTGTCTTTAACTCTGTCCCAGGACTAAATTTCCAAATAAACAGCCTGCCCACAAGCCTCTGTCCAATGTTCTGCTTTTAGGGAATGCTAAACTACAAAAGGTTCTACCGATTTTATTACATAACGTTTTCTCCATAACCCATGATTACTTTTACCTAATTGTTTAGAGACCCAGTAAAGAGTGAACTCTCACAAAACTGAGTCCTTATATATCATGGGCAAATCCTTTCAAATCTTTAAAAAATGAATAATTCTAACACTATTTAAACTGTAGCAGATACCAGCAAAATAAGTTAGTAGTAGTTTATTAACGGGACATCATGACGAAGAGGGAACATCCCATGAATGCAAGTAAAATTCAATACTGGCATACAGGTTATACTTTTCACATTAATAAATCAAAGAAATAAAAACATACTCTCCATCTCAGTGGGTGTCAAACATGTTTGATAAAATTCAACATTCATGCCTAAATTTTAAAACTAATACCCTAGGGAACCTCTCATATGTAGGGTATACATACAAAATTATTCATTATCAGCAGTATTTTAGTAACAAAATAATTGGAAACACCTTACATGTCCACTGAGAATACATGAACAAGCAGTGTTAGGGAAATTAAATAAATAATCTTGTGTAGGCTTCAGAGACAAAACAGAGCAGGCCTCTGACCTCGCTTCTGACCTACCTGCACACTGCCCTGACTACTGCTGTGGGTGCCAGCCACACCTGCTCTGAGTGTCAGAAGAGAAACACAATAGATAGGGAGCAGGTCTTGGAAACTGGTAAGTCCCTGGAGGAGGTCTGGCCAAACACTCCCAGACTTAGCAACATTCCAAGATTTGCAGAACAAAGCAAACAGCATTGTAAAAAAATGAACATCACTACCAGTGCTGCAGTCTTGCTCAGATTGACAATGATATCAGTTTGCTTCCGGGATCATAAAGGAGAACCCAAACTGCAATCTTTGAAGTCTCACCCATGGAGAGGATGTCCTGCCTGGGACCTTTTCCCAATTGGGACTCCAGATGTGCTGTGACACGGGACTTCTCAGTGCTGTTTGAGTCTGGACGTTGGACAAAACCAAATTGGTGATGTATCCTCTGCTGTTTCTCTTTTCTTTTAATGTTAGTATATTAAAAGTAAGCTATATAATTCTCTAATTAATAGTGCTATTGTTTACTTGTATGTAACAAGTGGCTTATTTTGTTAACAAATCCTTTGACCCTGAGATGAAGTGAAGACTTTCAGCAAAACAAGCTGTCATACTATTTTTACAATGGAACATCACCCAGTAGCAAAAACGAATGACTCAGCAACAAACACAATCTGGATGAATTTAGGATCATAATACTGAGTTAGGTAAGTCTCAGAAGACTTGCCCAGAAGACTTACAGACACCATGACACTACCTTCATAAAACTCAAAAACAAACAGAATTAATCACATTATTTACAGAAACAAGTATATGTGATAAAATTATTTTTTAAAATAGGTAAGGGAATGATGGATTTCCCTAGTGGCTCAGTGGTAAAGAACCTGCCTGCAATGCAGGATTGGATTCGATCCCTGTGTCAGGAAGATCCCTCGAAGAAGGTAATGGCAACCCACTCCAGTATTCTTGCCTGGGAAATCCTATGGACAGAGGAGCCTGAAGGGCTACTGTCCTTGGGGCTGCAAGAGTCAGACATGACTCTTAGCAACTAAACAACAACAGCAAAGGCTATGATTAACACAAAATTCAAGAGAGTACCTCTAGGGGACAGAAAGTGGGAGCTGGAGTGGAGAGGAGCATACGAACACATGCAGCCATATTGGCAATGTTCTCCTTTTTATTGGAGTGTTTCATGGGTGCTCATATCACTACTATGCTTCATAAATGCCATGCTAGATCAATCTTCTGAATACATGAATTACATTTAAAATATATACTTATCTATATGATATGAAATACTTTTTAACGTGCAAAAGGTACTGTGCTATCTTTTGTATAAAACAAAAAGGAACTGTAAGAAAAAATATATATGTATCTGGTGATTTGTGCAAAAAGAAATAAAAGGCAAAACCAGAAACTAAGGAGAATGGGTGCCTCAGGTGTGGATCGAAGTCGGTGAAAGCAACTCAGGGAATGAAAACAGGATAGAAGGAAACCTGGGGTGTAGAAGTAGAAGGGGTGACAGGAAATGACACCTGCATGTGTCTTTTTGTTCTTTCTAACCATAGTACTGCTTTGCATATCAAAATACACACACACACACACACACACACATATACACACATACATATATTAAAAAAAAAAAATCAGTGATGGAATGGGGGTGACAACCTCCAAAAACTAAAAACAGCAGCAAGTGAGCCTAACCATACCACAACATTACTGCACTGAAGCAGTAATGGGAAGTGATGGCCCTGAAAAATAATATTTTAACTAAATACTGTAAGGCTAAAAAGACCTGTACCCAAAGGTTTCTTGAGGTTGTATGATTTTTAAATTTATTTCCATTCTTCCCTATTTGGCAGTTAAAACCTAAGACCACAAATTTTCCTTTGAATACACTACAAACCACATTCCAAAAGCTTTTCAAATATATATATATATATATGTATATATATTTGTGTGTGTCTTCATTACTACATTTTTAGTAAACATGCTTTCCTGAGGGTATAAATGAGCAATTCAACAACTATTTTATGGGTATTCTAGGACTGAGAAAATCAGTATATTCCACATTGTAAAAATCATTCCCAGGTCATCGTCATCCCACAGCCCCAGAGACGTTGGGGCCAGGTTACCTTTTGGAACTAACATCGCTCCAGAAGACAGTGCCCTCCAAAATCCGGGCTTCTTCCGCTCTCGGGTGCACTGGAGGGTCTTGGCTTTTTCTGTTCCCCCACTGACCTCGATTCATAGGAAGTAAGGCACATAAAGCTTATACTTGAAACGCATACAGATAAAAGCCCCTGCACTAACCCAACACGTCGAAAGACTCGTGATACTATTTTAGGCCTCTTCACCTCTGCAAATATTCCACCCTCTGGCCGCTCCAACACAAGCTCCCAAAAGGCCAGTAGCATCTTCTCCAAAGTGCTAATTGCTCGAGGATTCGCGGCTGTGACAATAACCCAGACTTCGCCTTCTACCCGACGGAACGTAATCGGCTACTAAATCTAAAGCAGGCGCGAAGAGGAGCGGAAGAAGCCCACAGACACAGGAGATCCACCTCAACGGAGATGGGAGCATCACAACCGCAACCAGAGGTTTTGACCAGGCACCGCCCCCGCCTCCCGCAGCCCACACTCACCTCCGAAGCTGGCCGCTCCGCGGCGCGGCCGGAAGTACGTCACTAGACCGCGGCCGAGTCTCTCTAGCAGCAGCATCGCTCTTTCTCGGATGTGCTCTGCCCCCGCCCCCTGCAGCGGAATCCCGGGTACTCTAGCCTGACTTCTTTCTCCCGGCTGCGGATCTAATAGGGAAAGCAGTGCTCCTCGAGGTGGGATAGGGAAGGCAAGAATGAGGCGAGCGATGGACCCAAACCAGGGGCTGGCGTTGGGGATCTTTATCGTAGTAAAGCTGCAGGTATAACCAGATTTGGGAGTTTCCGGACTGGACCCCTGATCACACGATGTCAAACCTAAGGCCCCCTTTTTAAAACAAATATTTCCTAATGACCACCATAAGCTCCTGTCATGAAACTCATAGATAATAGCTTAGAAGACCATAGACAGTATAAACAACCTACTCTTTACAAAGTAATGTTAAGTAATAAAGGAGAAATAATTTATAAAGTGTATGTATTTCAGTAGGTAAATGTTTGGTAAGTCTGCTGTAGACCTAATAGTGAAATTGCTCAGTCGTGTCCGACTCTTTGGATCCCATGGACTGTGGCCTACCAGGCTCCTCCTTCGTGGAATTTTCCAGGTTAGAGTACTAGAGTGGGTTGCCATTTCCTTCTCCAGGGGATCTTCCCACCCAGGGATTGAACTGAGGTCTCCCGCATTGCGGGCAGATGCTTTACCATCTGAGCCACCAGGGAAGCCCGTAGACCTAATAAGTCCTCAGAAAACTTGCCTCTACATATAGAACATGCAGGGTCCACAGCCATAATGCTGTATCTTATAGGTATTTCAAAAAACTACAAGGTATGATCCAAAATGGTTGATCACAGAATCTCCTGATTACACATACACAGTAGTTTGATTTCTGGAGAATCAGCTATGTCAAAACTGTGCAAAAATACACTGTTTATTCTGATTAAAAAAAAAAAAGCTCTCGATTCAGGTCATCAGTAAGCAGTTTTTACCTATGTTTATGTCCATCAAGACGTATGAAAGCCTGTGAACACTTTTCATAGGCAGGTATGTGTTGTGCACTGCAGGATTTGTTACTCCTGGCTCCCAATCAACACTGCCAAATCTTGTGACAAAAATAGCCCTGTTAAACTCCAAAATGATCATTAAAATGTAATTTTTACTTTTAATTTTGTTCAAGGTAAATGGCAGATTGAGGTAGGTGTCTGTCTATATAAGCCTTATATACGTAAATAACTCAATGGTGTAGTTAGGAGGCAAGTTTGGAGTTCAACTAACTTTGGGTTGGTGAATTGAGGGCAGTATGTTAGGTGAGTTAGCAGAATCTTATATGCTTTGACTTATTTGGGGGGTTTGGCAGGGTGATAATGGTATATAAAGTATGAGAATTAGTGGGAGGATGGTAGGGGTTTAGTTAGGCAAGCTATTTATCAGATATAAGTGTGCATGTAGATATAAGTGTGCATGTGTGGTATGTGTGTAACTGCTCTGTATCCTGTGACCACTGACACAGTAACACATTGTGATAGATGATGTTGGAAAATAATACTCAATTTAAGCTCAGCTACTTCTTGTACAAGGGCTTCCCTTGCAGCTCAGCTAGTAAAGAATCTGCCTGCAATGCAGGAGATCCTGGTTCAATTCCTAGATCAGGAAGATCCACTGGAGAAGGGATAGGCTACCCACTCCAGTATTCTTGGGCTTCCCTGGTGGCTCAGCTTCCCTGGTAAAGAATCCGCCTGCAATGTGGGAGACCTGGACTCAATCCCTGGGTTAGGAAGATCCCATGGAGAAGGAATACTTCACTCTAGTATTCTGGCATGAAGAATTCCATGGACTGTATATCCATGGGGTTCGCAAAGAGTTGGACAAGACTGATCAACTTTCACCTTCACTCTCAAAGCTCAGCCACAAGATTCTTGACTGTGTTAAGGCCTCTGATGGCTATAGCTGAGTCCCAGCATCCCCCTCAACTTAAAAATGCCAGAAGCATGAAACGAGTGAGCATGGCTGATTAATCATTAATCTATTGAGGTGTATTACTGAAGGGGAAAGAGTGGGTGATTTTAAGTGAGATAATCTTGAAGTAAGAACCAGATGCCAGATATAGTTCATTTATAGAAATCCTCATGCTTCATTGGCCTAGTACAAGGAAAGAGGCACATTTGTGGGTGAGCTGATGATTTATCACGGCTTGATAATAATGCTCTGCCTAGTAATTATGATAAGCATGATGACTGGGAATGATTAGCTTTATGTGCTATGCATGATTTAAAAAATATGTCCTTTGCAATATTAATCACTTCAGTTACCCCTGTGAATGTTTGTGGGGACTGGAACCTAATGTGGGTTGAATTGTTAATGTGTATGTAATATCAACAGGCTGATGTACATACTTATATACGTAGGATACATAAATGATTCATGATTATACATATCATATACTATGCATGAGAAGGCATATATATTTATTTACATTAGTGGAAGGGCACAAAATGCACAAAGCACACCATAATATTAGTTTTTAGATGTCATTTTTAAATACTCACACAGTACTTAAAGATAATGTAACATGTTCCATAAGCAAGTTGTTCAGGGAATCATTGAAGTAGAGTTCAGCTTTGGGTGTTGATGGAGGGCTGGAACATCTTCCTTGAGTCTTAGAGAAAAATGTTATTTTCCTTTTCTGTTTTAGAAGAACAAACTAATAAATACACTACAAAGACGCTTCATTTTAGGAGGTTCTCTATAATAATGCTTGTTAGTGGTAGGAAAATGCAGAACAGATCCTCTTTGTCAAATGATAATAAATGAGTGATTGACAGTTTGTCAATTCATGTCACTGTTAAGAGGTCCCCTACAAGTATGCTGTTAATAGATCCCCTACAAATACTTTGGACACCTGATGCAAAGAACTAACTCATTGGAAAAGACCCTGATGCTACGAAAGATTGAAGACAGAAAGAGAAGGGGATGACAGAGGATGAGATGGTTGGATGGCAATCACCGATGAGATGGACAAGTTTGAGCAAGCTCCAGGAATTGGTGATGGACAGGGAAGCCTGGCGGAGAAGACAATGACAACCCACTCCAGTTCTCTTGCCTGGAAAATCCCATGGGCGGAGGAGTCTGGTGTGCTGCAGTCCATGGGGTCGCAAAGAGTCGGACACGACTGAGCAACTGAACTGAACAAGTACTCAGGATAAACACTGGCTAAGAGGTTATTATATTATACTTCGTTGTTTTACTATATGAAGTATTGGGACCACTGATAAAATTAGGAATGAGATGGTTAATGCTAGTACACCTCGTATTTGTTGTAAATGGGTAACAATTGCATATGAAAATAAAAAATATCATTCTTATTTGATGTGAGGGAGAGCACTGAGGAGATTAGGTTGAGTATAACTCTCTGGGTACCCTAGAAGGTCAGGTGAGACTAGTATTAGTAAGATTAAGATTAGAAATAGGAACAAGGCACTCAAGATATCTTTAATTGTATAGTATAGTATAGATGAAATGTGATATTGTTCATTCAGGATGAGATCCATTTTGGACTATTAGAGCCTGTTTCATGAAGGAATAATAGGTGAAGAACTGCTAAAACTGCAATAATGAAACGCTGGGCTGGATTAAGCACAAGCTGGAATCAAGATTGCTGGGAGAAATATCAATAACCTCAGATATGCAGATGACACTACCCTTATGGCAAAAAGTGAAAGAACTAAAGAGCCTCTTGATGAAAGTGAAAGAGGAGAGTGAAAAGGTTGGCTTAAAGTTCAACATTCAGAAAACAAAGATCATGACATCTGGTCCCATCACTTCATGGCAAATAGATGGAGAAACAGTGGAAACGGTGGCAAACTTTATTTGGGGGGGCTCCAAAATCACTGCAGATGGTGATTGCAGCCATGAAATTAAAGGATGCTTGCTCCTTGGAAGAAAAGTTATGGCCAACCTAGACAGCATATTAAAAAAGCAGAGACATTACTTTGCCAACAAAGGTCCGTCTAGTCAAGGCTATATTTTTTCCAGTAGTCAAGTGTGGATGTGAGAGTTGGACTATACAGAAAGCTGAGTGCCAAAGAATTGATGCTTTTGAACTGTGGTGTTGGAGAAGACTCTTGAGAGTCCCTTGGACTGCAAGGAGAGCCAACCAGTCCATCTTAAAGGAAATCCGTCCTGAATGTTCATTGGAAAGACTGATGTTGAAGCTGAAACTCCAATACTTTGGCCACCTGATGCATAGAGCTGACTCATTTGAAAAGACCTTGATGCTGGGAAAGATTGAAGGTGGGAGGAGAAGGGGACAACAGAGGATGAGATGGTTGGATGGTATCACCAACTCAATGAACATGAATTTGAGTAAACTCTGGGAGTTGGTGATGGACAGGGAGGCCTGGCGTGCTGCAGTCCATGGGGTCGCAAAGAGTCAGACACGACTGAGTGACTGATCTGAGTGACTGACTGACTGAGCTATTTGATAGGGCTAGTAGATCAGTAAATGCATTGTTAACAATTTTGATAAATGGGTGGGATTTAATTAATGTTGGTCATTAGTGTTACTACAGTTGGGACACAATGATTTTTCAAGTCATTGGCTATGATTACATTGCATGTAAGACTAATGATGACACACATTATATTTGCTTTAAGTACTATTTTGGTAGTTTTGTAGGTTTTTCTTCAAACCCTTCACAAATTTATTGTGGGCTTGGGTATTCTAGATTGAAAAATTCCATGGACACAGGAGCCTGGCGGGCTACAGTCCATGAAATTGCAAAGAGCCAGACACAAGTGAGCATGCACTTCTATGGGTTAATAAAGTGGTTGTGTACTGTAATAAATTTTGGTGTATTGTTTTGTGCTTAATGATTTTTAAAATTTGTTTAAGGGGAATATGTTTAATAGTTTTAAGGGGAATGTTTAATACTGTTTGGTTATACAACAGCTATGTCTACTGAGCAGTATCCTGAGGTTTGAGATTCTAATAAAACCTTCTTACGTATACTTCTTTCATGTTATGATAGAAATGCAAATTAAACCCACAAAGTGACATCCATTCACATACAATAAATAGTTATAATCAAGAACAAAGATGTTGGCAACAATGTAGAAAAATGGAACCTTTACACGTTTTTTGTGAAAGTGTAAAATGGTGTGGACAATATGTACAACAGTTTGGCATTTCTTCAAAAAAGGTAAAATACAATTCGAGTTTGGTTTAAGAACTCCATGCCTAGGTATATGCCACAAAGAACTGAAAACAGTTGTTCAAACAAAAACTTATAGATGAATATTCATAGCAGCATTGTTGACATTGGCCTAATGATAGAAATAATTCAAATAACCCATCAGTGGATGAATAGATAAGTGACATAGGGTGGATCTATAAAGTTCCATATTATTCTGCCATACACAGAAATAGAGTAAAATGGTGCATCTGCTGTGGAAAAGAATACAGTATGGTGGTTCGTCAAAAACATAAATTGATGTATGATTTGTCAATGCCACTTTAGGATATACATCCAAAAGGTTTGAAGGATGGAGTGAAACAGGTATTTGTACACCCATATTCATAGCAGCATTACACTGGCCAAAAGGTGGAAGCAACCCAAGTGTCCATGATACATGAACTGATAAGCAAAATGTGATATACAAAGGTGTATTATTTAGCCTTAAAAACTAAGGAAATTCAAACACATGCTACATCATGTATAAGCCTTAAAGTCATTATGCTAAGTGAAATAACCTGGGCATAAAAGGATGAATATTATATGATTCTACTTCTATGAAGTATTCAGAGAAGTGAAATTCAGAGACAGTAGAATGCAGCTGTCAAGGGTTAAATGGAGTTAATGTTTAATGGATGCAGTTTCACTTGGAAAAACTTAAAAAGTATGGGAGATGGATGGTGAGGACACATTTGAACAATGAAAATGTAGTGAATGTCATAGAACTATATACTTTAAATGGTTTAACTGGTAAATGTTATGTTCAATAGATTTAATCACAATGGAAAATGTGACTGAAGTACTGACACAAGTCACAACATGCAGAACACTGAAAATACCCTAAAGAAGCCATATAGAAAAGGCTACCCAGATCATACTCGTCTTGTGTGCTTTAAATCCATCAAGGTTGTGAAAATCAAAGTCTCAAGATCACTTCCAGAAAAAGAAAACTGGACAGAATGGAAAAAGACATTTTCATACTTTGGGACAAGTGGTAGAAGTGGGCCTGTAGATTGTATCAGAAGGTAAAAATCATAATGATTTCTCATACTGGGGTTATAGGGGTGTTCCCTGGGACAGTGTCCCTTTGGGGGATAAAACACAAAGAAAATTATCATTTAAACTGGCATATGTGGCAAATCAGTGATGACTGGGAAATGTGAAGTGAAAGTTGCTCAGTCATGTCCAAATCTTTGCAACCCCATGGCCTATATGGCTCATGGAATTCTCCAGACCAGAAAACTGAAGTGGGTAGCTCTTTCCTTCTCCAGGGAATCTTCCTAACCCAGGGATAGAACCCAGGTCTCCCACATTGCAGGTGGATTCTTTACCAGCTGAGCCACAAGGGAAGCCCAAGAACACTGGAGTGGGTAGCCTATCCCTGATATCGTGAGCTACCAGGGAAGCCCAGGGAATGTGAACCTACAGATAAAGAATACATTATACTGCTACTTCAAGTTTTCTATATGTTTGAAGTTAGCAGAAAGTAAATAACTTTTCAAAACAAACACGTCATCTACTTTTCTGACACGGTATTAAGACATCAAACTTCATGACAGGTGCCAAGCCCTACCCACATTCAGCTCTCCTAAAATGGTTAAGTTAATTACTCTTATAGGAATCCAAATATTATTAAGAGGTACTGTGGGAAGATTATATTAATAGCCACTATGTCTTGGGTGTTGTGGGTGACTTAGAATGTGGTAGAAATAATGAGATTTTTGAATTACAATTTTCCACATCAAACTTCCAAAAGTTACAAGTAATACATAAATTTAGTAAAGCTGTATGATACAAAAGTAATACACAAAAGTCAGTTGAATTTTTAACACACTAATAAAGAAGTATCAGAAAAATTAAGCAAACAATCGCATTTACAACTGCATCAAAAAGAAAATATCTAGGTGTAAATTTAACCAATGATGTGAATGAAACACTTGCAAAATGAAAACTGGAAGACAGTAATAAAGAAACTGAAGAAGAAATAAACAAAAATATTCCATGATTGTGCATTGGAAGACTACTGTTAAAACATTCCACCAGCCAAAGCAGTATACACATTCAATTCAAACACAATTAAAGTGGCATTTTTCACAGAAACAGAATTAACAATTCTACCATGTGCGTAGAACCAAAAAAGACCTGAAAGAGCCAAAGCGATTCTAAAGAAGAAAGCACAGCTGGAGTCGACTCACTCCCTGACTTCAAATTACACCACAAAGCTTCAGGAACCAAAACAGTGTGGAATTGGCACAAAAACAGGCACACCTACCAGAGGAACAGAACAGAGAACCCAGAAGTAAACTCAAGGACATACACTAGGATCAAGTCCCCTTAATAAACTGATGCCCAGGAAAGTAGATACTACACACCAAAGACACCGGAAACTGTCCACACCACACACAAAAAAAAAAAGCCACAATTTTCCACATCAAGTCCTTTTCTGGCTCCTGTGAAAATGGATCACTGCCCACCACCCAGGAGTCAGCCACATACAGGAAGCTTCACCCCACTTTTTCTTTGCCTTTTACTCCTGCAGCAGTGCCTCCCAGCAGGTCTTGAAAACATTGAACTCCTGTCTGCACATGTGAGTGTGTCCTGAGGAGACTGAACTTCTGTCTGCGTTAACTCAGCCAGGCACAGTCTGGAAGTCAAAGCCCTGGCGAATCCTGAGACAACCAAGCTCCTGTCAGCTGCATGGAATCAAGTCCTCCAGATGAACATGCAGGTACCTCAAAAGTCAGAGAGGCAGACTTGGCTCTGCCTGCTGGGAAGTGCAGGCTTCATCCACTCAAACCTTTCAGTTGAGGCCCTGTGCCCATCTGAGAGGTCTGATGAATCCACTAAGTTTCAAAACTCAAATTCCATTACAAGCCACAAATGGAAAGAAAATGAATTTCAAAACACTTACCTGATAAAGGATTTGTACTCAAATTATACCAACAACTATAGAACAAACAGCCCCATTAGAAATGGCTTTATATCTGAACAGGAGACCTACTTGGCCAGTGAAGATAGTAAGTGAAGTGAAGTCGCTCAGTTGTGCCCGACTCTTTATGACCCCATGGATAGTAGCCTGCATCAAGCTCCTCCGTCCATGGGATTTTCAAGGCAAGAAGTACTGGAGTGGGTTGCCATTTCCTTCTCCAGGGAATCTTCCCAACCCAGGGATCGAACACAGGTCTCTCACATTGTAGACAGACACTTTACCGTCTGTTCAGTATCACATACCTTTAGGGAATTACAAATTAAAACAATGAGGAAGTACTGTACAACTATTAAAACTGCTGAACTCAAAAAAAAAAATGATACTACCAATTGATGCAAGTGTGAGAAACAACAGAAACTATCCTTCACTGCGGGTGAAATGGATATACAGCTACTTTGCAAGATATTTGGGAAGATTTTTGCAAAGCTATACTAATCTCACTATGGAAAACAATATGGTAGTTCCTTAAAAACTTAAAGTTAATATATCAATTTCACTCCAGTATAAATACCCAAAATATTTGAAAGCAGAAACTGAAACAGATATTTGTACAACCATTTTATAGCAGCATTATTCACAATAGACAAAGGTGGAAGAAACTCAACTACCCACTGAATGAAAATGAAGATATGAAGGTGAATGAAAAACAAGATATAGTACAAATGAATAAACACAATGGGATATGATTCAGCCTTTAAATCTAAAGTAATTCTCAAACATGCCACAACGTGGATGAAGCTTGAAGTCACCACACTAAGTGAAATAAGTCAGTCACAGACATACAAATATTGTACAATTCCACTTACACAGATATCCAGAGAAGACAAAAATAATGTGGTTTCCAGGGGCTGAGGGCACCATGTTAACAGATAAAGAGTTTTACTTGAGAAAGATAAAGTTCTGGAGATGGAGGGTGAGGATATTTGTACAACAGTATAAAGGTAGGTAATGCCACAAAACTGTACACTTAAAATGTTTAAATGGTAACTGTCATGTTATATATTTTTAATCACAATACAGAAAAATGAATTAAGTACTGATAATTGTTACAATATGGATGAACACTGAAAATGTTCTCAGTATAAAAAAGGCCATATAGAGAAGGCCACCCAGATCACATGTTCATCTTGTGGGCTTTAAATCCATCAAGGTTATAAAAATAAGGGAAAATCTAAGTAATCATTCCAAAACAAGAAAACTGGATCAGAACAGAAAAAGTTATTTTCACAAATTTGGACAACTGTTAAAAGTTGAAGTGCGCTTGTGGATTAAATTATAATGTGGGAACCACAGAATTTCTTGATTGGAGGGTTATGTGTCATCTGAGGAGAGAATTTCTGTTGTGGGTAAAACATACTAGAGTATTCTGTGTGAAGTGGCAAATGTGAATACTTTTTACTGCTATGAAATTTTGTTTGAAATTATTAGAAGGTAATTTACTTTTCAAAACAACCATGTCAATACCATGCCAGAAAAACAGAAGACCTTAACTCTGTTATAAATGAGACTTACCTAGATCCAGTTTAAGCAAAGTTGTAATATTAACTGGCCTTGTAGGGGCTACATGTTAGTAAGACATATCATAAGAAGATTACATTAGGAGCCACCATGTCTTTGCTATTATGGATGACCTGAAATACAGTAGAAACAGTGGGATTTTATTTTTTTAATAATTTTAAAAATAATTTATTTGGAGGCATCGGGTCTTAGTTGTGGCATGTGGGATCTGGTTCCTTGACCAGGGAACAAGCCTCGACTCCCTGCATTGGGAGCAGAGTTTTAGCCACTGAACCACCAGGAAAGCCCAACAGTGGGATTTTAGAATTACAATTTTCCACTTTACTTCATATTAAAAAAAAATTGCTGGAATAAAATTCAATAAAGTTGCAAAATATAAAATTAATATATAAAAATCAGCTAACTTTCTATGCACTAATAACGAACCACGAGAAGAATAAATTTAAAAAGCAATCCTACTTATAACTTCATAGAAAAGAAAAAAAATATCTAGGATAATTTTAACCAAGGATATGAGACTCCTACTTGTACTTGGAAAACTATAAAGCCCTGATTTAAAAAATGAAAGAAGACATAAATAAATAGAAAAATATTCTGAGCTCATGTACTGGAAGAATTACTATTACTAAAATGTCCATTCTACCCAAAGCCATCTGTAGATTCAATGCATTCTTGATCAGCTTTTCAAAGGCTTTTTTCATAAAACTAGAAATAATCATCTTAATATTTGTATGGAACCACAAAGGACCCTGAACAGCCAAAGAAATCCTGAGAAAAAAGAAAACAGCTGGGAGTCAGAAGTCTCCCTCCGACTTCAAACTATATCGTGGAGCTAAGGTAACAAAAACAGTGTGGAACTGTCACAAACAAAGAGGTGCAATAAAGGAAAAGAATACAGAGCAAGCCCAGCAAAAAACTCACATGCAGATAGTTAATTCATGAGAATAGGGCCAAGAACATACAACATGGACAGTCCCCTGAAAAAAATGGTGTTAGGGAAACTAGACACCACACCAAGTAATTAATTAGAAAACACATGTGATGAAATGAATATAGACAAACTTTACAACTTACACCCAAACTTACCCCAAATTGTCCACAGACAAACTTAAATTAGGGAACTATCAAAATTCTGAAAGAAAACATAAAAAAAAGAATCTATATGACCTTGGATCTGGGGATGACTTTAACACACACCACCAAAAGCCTATCAACAAAAAAGTTAATAATGTGGATTTTATAAAATTAGAAACTTCTATTCTGTGAAAGATCTTATTCAGAAAGCCAAAGACAAACTACAAATAGAAAGATGTTTGCAAAACACATATCTAGTAAAGGATTTGTTCTCATTTTGTCCTAAGAACTCTAGAACAAAAAACCTCATTAAAAATGGGCAAAGATCAGAACAGACTCCTGGCCAAAGAAGATATGCAGAGCAGAAATAAGCACACAAGAATACACTCAACATCAGAAAAACTGTTGTTGTTCAGCTGGTAAGTCATGTCTGATTCTCTGCAACCCCCTGGACTGTATGTAGCCCATCAGGCTCCTCTGTCCATGAGGCTCTCCAGGCAAGAATACTGGAATGGGTTGCCATTTCCTTCCCTATCACATACCATTAGGGAGATACAAATCAGAACGTGACAGTACTGCACACCTATTAGAACTGCTAAACTTCAAAACATGACAATATCTCTTGCTGGAGGGGGGAAGAACAGGAACTCTACTTCTCTACTGGTGGAGTACAAGTACAATAATTTTGGAAGACAGTCTGGAAGTTTTTCCTTTAACTAAACAAGTCCTACCATGGATATAAAAATCAGACCTCCAGTATTTAGACAATTGTTTTGAAAAACTGTGTTCAAACAAAACTGCCATAAATTATATACATCAGCTCTATTCATAATGGCTAAAAGCTTAAAGATACTAGGATGTTCTTCTGTAGGTGAATGCATAAGCATATTGGGGCACTGACATGTGAAGGGCAAGAGCATATGCACCCCAAATATGCCTGTTTAATGTAAGAATTATTTTAGGCTGATTAATTTTTTAAACTGCAAACACATATCTATAAATCCATCAGAAGTTACCTTTTTATGAGGTCATTACAGAGGGGGCCTCAGCCAAGAATGAAGAAAAGTACAGGGAAAATCATTTTTCCCATCCTACACAGGCAATGGAATAGTTTAGCTATTGAAAGAAATGAACCACAAACCCAAGCAGAGACAAAGATGAATCTACATATATATATTGCTAAGTGTTAAAATATAAAATAACATAATGCAGGAGACAACAAACAAAATAATTTATTTGGGGTCTTAAGAATTGCTATTCGGAAGACAGACTGAGGTAACCCTGAAAGTGTTCTTGGTGAAAGGTTCTTGTTTTATCCCAGAAAAATTCAGAGATAAGACAGAGAAATCAAGAATTTATTTAAGTTAAAGTACACTCTCAGTGGGAAGAGGAGACAGGCTCAGGTGAATAGCTGCCCTGAGTTTTTTTGGCAAGCCAGGTATGTGGAACATAATATTCACTGGGTTTGGGGGTCAAGTTATCTGATTTTTATCGCAGCACCATCTTCCTGGAGGGAAGAAGGACTTTTGTCCTTATTTAGCATTGCTCAGAAATGTCATGGCATCAGTGCAGGATGGACACTTATCTGCAAGGCTTATTTTATTGTAATGAAAGCATAATGAGCAAAAGGTTACTTTCAGACACCAGAGATTCCTGCATTTCCCCACATTTCTTTGTTCTGCCTCCAGGACACTTATCTCCAAATGTATGGTTTCCAGTATGGAGGTTCCAAGGATCCCCCTCTGCTCTGCACAAGATGCATAGCTTCCCGCCATCTGACCCATGCTCCCCTTTCTCTGCTCATACCTAGCTTTTTTTGTTGTTTAGCTGCCCAGTCATGTTCTCCTCTTTGTGACCCCATGGACACAGGCTCCTCTGTCCATGGAATTTCACAGGCAAAATAGTAGAGTAGGTTGCCATATCTAGCTACCTTCCCATTTTAACAAAAAGATTCTGGAGGTAGAGAGACAGGGACTTTCAAAAACAAAAGGCAATGAGGCTGATAAAAGTGGCCTGGCGACAATCATGACTGACTCTGTTGGAAATCTGGAAATGTTTGTCCTTCAAGAATCACCAGTTGTTTCAGGGTAGAGGTAAAAAAAAAGTTGATCGATTTTCATGAAATACAGTATAAGAAGCCAATAAGTAAATAGGCTGTCATGAGTTTCTGGCAGATGTGCTGAAAGACTTCAACAGGTGAAAGACACAAACAAAATAAACCCTAAAATATGGAAAATACAAACAGACCAACTGACCATCCTCTGGCCCTTTCTCCCTGCTAATTCTCCTCTCAGTGTTCTGGGACGTCAAGAAATTAGGAAGAGTTGTCTGGCAGCTCCCCTTAGACCTGACTGCACCTAGTGTCTTCACCTCCCCTAAACATGCCCCACCCATCAGAGACACCATGCCAGAGGAAGCCTCAACAATCAATGATCCTGATGTGTCAGGGCTTTTTTGATTACAAGGGCCTAGACACACTCAAGTGAAATAAATATTATATTATGGATGATAGAAAGCAATCTTTACAAGAGACAAGTTGAAGAGTGGGTTCAGAAGTGTCAGATCCAAGGGCTCACATAGTGTGCGACCTGGCCCCTCTCTGTCAGTCCTGCTGAGTGCCTTGCAGTGACTCCACTCAGGCAGTCTCTCACCCAGCACCTCCAGGATGACACGAGCTCAAAGTCCATTCTACTGGGAATGGTTTCTCCTTCACTAGGGTTCCATGAAAACTCATGACTTGGAATGCCTTTGGCCTGGCTTGGATAACATTCTCGCCCTCATAGCAATCATAGCAATCAGAGGACAGAAAACGGAGCTGGCTAGACATGCATCATATAACCATCTTCCAGATGGGTGGAGTGTGGGGTCAGCCCTCTGATACTGTCTGGACTGCAAGCACGTGAGATGTAGCTCCTTAAGGAAAGCTGAGGTGCTGTACTTGGACATGTGGACAGATTCTGGCTTGATGAAAGCAGCAGATCCCACTGCACAGCACAGAATCTGAAGCACAAGGTAAAAAGGGATTTACTTAAGAGTCGGTGCCTACAGCTACCTGTCAAATGCTCTTGCTATCCAGCCACAGCAAGTTCTTCCATTTGCTGAAGAGCAAGGATGATGATGGTGATAAACTCCAGGCTCCAGCCTTGAACATCAGGTTCTTGCATCTCAAGAGACTGGCTCAGAACAGGCCTTGTGCCCTTGCAAGGCCCACAGACCTGTCTTGTTCCTGGGAGGTGGGAGCTCAGGATTCAAGCCTACCCCTGGCCACATTAATCAACCACTCCCCCAAACCGCTCACTTCTCCAGCCTCTTCTCCCTGTGCTACAAAGAACAGACACCAAATGCTAAGGGTGTAAGGAAATCCTTGCTCAATGAAGAACTGGGAGTTTCAAGGATTATTCAATACCATGGAATTCATAACTGGCAGGCTTTCCAAAGTCCACATGGGTGCACATGGGTCTCCAAACACCAAGAAGCCTGTGAAACCATCCATTAGGAGGCCACATTGTTCACATATCTTTGACTCTTAACAAGTACAAATGTCACAAGTTTGCAACAACTGGAAGGTGAAAGGATTACAGGGCCACAGTCTGCTGTCTGGTTGCTGTGGCCAGGGCCACGCTCAACATTAGGAGGGTTATTAACTCAGTCTGGGATTCTAATTGGACTATCCTGGGTCATCTACTGACATATGAACCAACAGCTATAGCTTGAGGGAAAGAATCTGCAGCTAAGCTGGGCCTGTGTCACACATTCTACCCGAGTGGAAGATGGAAGGCAAAAGAAATATAGTGTACTGTTACCAGTAAAAGGGGGTAAAAAATTCTGGGAGCCCAAAACAACCAACATCCAGCACAGGCTTCTCTCCAGGGTGGACACAATCTAGCTGGGAAGATGTCCTAAAGGTTTTTTCATACTTGACATATTCACAGGGTTTCTTTCTAGTATGGACTCTTTGATGAAGAAGCAGATTTCTTTTGCTAGTGAAGACTTTTCCACACTCATCACAGGAGGTCTCCTGAATATGGATTCTTAGATGCCTTTTCAACTGAGCCTGAGTACTAAACACTTTTCCACAACATATACAGTCAAAAGGTTTCACCTCACTGTGGACTCGCTGGTGCCGAGTTAGTTTTGTATGGAAATTGAAGGCTTGCCCACATATTTTACAAGAGTAAGGCTTTTCCCCTGTGTGAATACGCTGATGCTGACTAAGATGAGAAGTCCTTCCAAAGCTTTTGCCACACTCATTACACTCATATGGTTTCTCTCCAGTGTGGATTTTCTGATGTCGCAGAAGTGGTGAATTACCAACAAAAGCTTTTCCACACTCATTACACTCATAAGGTTTCTCTCCAGTGTGAATTCTCTGGTGTATAATAAACTCAGAACTACTGGTGAAACCATTTCCACACTCCCTACAGAGATAGGGTCTGTCCCCACTGTGGATTCTCTGATGCCTGATCAGATTTGCATTATCATTAAAGGCTCTCCCACACTCTTCACACTGATAGGGTTTCTCACCAGTGTGGATTCTCTGATGTCGAATTAATGAAGAATTGCCATTAAAGGCTTTTCCACACTCATTACACTCAAAGGGTTTCTCCCCAGTGTGGATTCTTTGATGCCTAACATAGTAAGAAAAATAGCTGAAGCATTTCCCACACTCCTCACATCTGAAGGGTTTCCTATTATAGTGGATTCTTAGAACCTTTCCTCTAATATTTTTCACTGTGGGGATTTCCTGGTGTTGCTCCAGTTCACATGTTTCTAGGAAGCTGCTTTTGTTAAGAACATTCTTCTGTGGCCCATGTGACATCATCAAGTCTCTTTCTTCAGAAATTCCCCATGTTGTTGTTAACTCACTGTCCATGTGGGTCCTGGCACCTGATATAACAAATAGAAAACAAAAATGCCACCTGAGAATTATAGCAAAAACAAAAGAATATTGAAAATTATAGTGGTTCCCCTTATCTGCAGTCCCTCTTTCCATAGTTTCAGTTTCCTTGTCAACCACAATCCAGAAATATTAAACGTAAAGTTCCAGAAATAAATAATCCTTAAGTTTTAAATTGTGCGCTGTTCTGAATAGCATAATGAAACCTAGCACCAACCCACTCCAACCAGATGTAACTCATCCTTTTGTATATGCTACCTGCCTATTAATAAGTAGCTGATTCAGTTATCAGATAGACCTTTGCAGGATTTCAGTACTTGTGTTCAAGTAACCCTTATTTTACTTCATAATGGCTCCAACATGCAAGAGGAGTGACACTGGCAACCTGGATATTCTCCTACTGTGTCTAATTTATCACAGGTATGCATATATAAAAAAAGACATGATAGATACATAGTTGATTTTCTGTACCCAAGAAAGCAGACCCCACAGTTACAAAGGTCCTGGAGTCAACCCCTGTGGATACCCAGGGATAACTACATAGGGTTTGATACTACCTGCAGTTTCAGGCATCCATTGGGGATCTGAAAACATATGCCCCACATGTAACTATCCTTGGTGGCTCAGTCAGTAACGAATTTGCCTGCATTGCAGGAGACCTGGGTTCAGTCCTTGGGCTGGGAAGATCCCCTGGAAAAGGAAATGGCTACCTACTCTAGTACTTTTGCCTGGAGAATTCCACGGACAGAGGAGCCTGGTGGGCTACAGTCCATGGGGTTACAAAGAGTTGGACATACCTGAGTGACTAACACTTTCACTTTCACAACAGAGATATTAGAGATTACTACTCCCAACATCAGCCTGCTGTTCAGATAAGGCTAATAAAATGAAAGTGTCAAATATTTACAGGTAGAGAACAGTTGACAAGGAAATAGATTTGAGAATTATGAGATGCATTAGTCAGAAATATGTGGAAAAGAGTTATGGTTGGTGGAAATGGTTTCATATTTGGCTATTTTGAGAAATCATCTATTTAAATCCTTCCCAGCATGGTTCATTTAAAACATACTGCTCTGTAAAGCTCTATAGTCACTGCCTCACTTACTTTTATAGATGTCTCTGGTACCCTGTGCAGGAGGATTATCCTGTGTCTCCAGGCCCACAGGCAAATCCCCTCTCTCTAGAAGTGAGATTAACGCAGGTTTGGGAACTGGGTATCCTGAAAAGGGCAGAAAATGGCACCTGTCAGTCCTGTGTCTGCTGTGTCAAAAGAATGAAAAGCTCAAGAGTCTCAGTGAGACTAGAACAGATCCACAGTAAAGGGCTCAGGACTGGGGAAAGCCAAGATTTTTGCTTAAGTGGAAAATAAGCATTTGTGATCGCTTCCTAAAACTAGACCCACGAGTAAGTTAGTGATCCTGAGGGACATATGCAAACAAAGGGAAGGGGTCATACCCTTCCCTAGACTACAGGGAGACAAAAGTAAGGCAAAAACTTATCCAACAACAGACACTACTTACCCTGCAGAGGCCCTGGGAGGATGGAGCATACTCATACCAGGCGACAACAATTCCCTACATTGGGACCAAACTGACCCAAGACTTGTCCCTACCCAATAACCTCTCAAGTGGGTCATTTGGTCTCAGTCCTAGGACCATGGAGGGTGCAAGAGATAACTCCCCACTTTCCACACCACACCCCTGGCTGATAAGGAGGAAAAAAGGAAGGAAACAGGAAAGCACAGATCTGAGCACCAGGAGAAAAGCGGCCTTACCCAAGGATGTCAAGTTCCCATAGATCTCCAGCATCACACTTCTGTACAGGGCCCTCTGTGCAGGAGAAAGGCCAGCCCATTCTGTCCGGGTGAAGTAAACAGCCACATCCTCAAAGGTCACCACCTCCTAAAACAAGAGGTTCCTGCTATGCCAGAGCCAATTCTCTGGCTCAGAGTGCGGGGCACAGGGGACAGGGACAGTGAGCGGATTGTTAAATGACTGTTGCTACAACAAAAAATCTGGAACTTCTCTCACTAAAAGTTAGAGCTTCCATTTGGACACAAAATTTAGTCTCATGAAATGTTAACATCATGTTTTGAAAACCCTGGAAAGTCTCCCATGAATTAAAATCCCTAGAGCAAAATCTCTTTGATTCTATACAACTTTCAATCTTTTATTGTTGTACCTACAAGTTAACAGTTAGCTTTAATCTCTTCAGACACCCACTCAGAAGTGACATTGGAGGACCAACCCGTTCCCCCTTCATTGCCCCAAGTGCCCAATCAATCCATATGCTCCCCACGCATGCTCATTCTACCCCAGACCTCAAGTTCAAATGACAGGAACAGAGTCATGGTTTGCCCTGATGACTGGCCTCATCCAACCCTCATCTCCTGCTCGAAGAAGGGGTTGTGCAGCCTGTGCTCAAGAATGTCCAGCAGAGAGAACTCAGTGCTGCATGGGACAGTGTATTCTGCTTCCTGATGGGTTTTCCTGGGAGAATATGCTTCTGGAATCAAATTGCTGCTGGGTAGTTCTTTTAACTGCTTTTCTTCATACACCTCCAAAACAATCTGTAAATGTTTCTGTCAACTAAGTATCATGCTTTTTCAATAGCCACCCTTTCCCATTCCTGATGGCCCCACTCTACCTTGCCAGAAAGCTCAGGATCTGGCTTAGAATTTTTACTCATTCCCCAGACTTTGGTATCAAACTTGGTTACCTAAATATGCAGGGAATGCCCTCCCACCTTTCAACACCTCAACTTGACTCTGCAGATCCCGTCAGCACTGTCACCCTCTAACACCAAATGCATCCACTCTATCTGCCTCCTGCCAAACTGGCTCTATCTTCATGTAACTAACCAGCACAGAGAGTGAAAGTGTTGTTTCTCAACACAGAAATAGTACGAATTTCATCCCAGTCTCCTAAGTTAGAAATCTGAGATTCACCCAGGACTAACTTGCCCTACTCATTGCTCATTTCCAATAAGTAGTCAGTAATCAAATCCTGTCAATTTTATTTTCTAAATACTTCTGGAATCTGATTCCTCTTCACCATCATACAATCAGTTCACTAGTACCTGCTAGGAATACTTAACTCCAATTCTAGGCCTGTCCTGCATTGAATCCATCCTCAGCCAGCTATACAATCATGGACTTGTAACGACAAACTGACTCAGTCAACTGAATGACTTCCTTGAATGAGTCATCAGGACCTACAACAATGGTTCGCAAGGTGTGGTACCCCACCACACTAGCAGGATCACCTAGGAACCTGCCAGAAAGGCAAATTCACAGGCCCCATCTGAGTCCAATCTGTGCTTTCATAAGCCCTCTAGGTGATTCTTATGCGCACTAAAGTCCAAGAACCCTGGACTACAGGATAAAATCTGAGCTCAGGAAACCAAGCTCTATCAGGTAACAAATGATGAGGGGAAAGCACAAGACTGTACAGAGAAACTATCTAGGAAGCTCTGCAAACAAAATCTAAGAAAAGGAATGATAAAAAAAAAAAAAAAAGAAAAGGAATGATAAACCCTGAAGGAGGTCAATATAAAAGATGGGACAAATGGAAGATAGAGGAGCCAGAAAGAGTCAGACTCTGAAAATGGTATCAAGCGAGAACAGAGTCAACAACTACTCAGCAACCTAGAAACTGAGTGGTCAGGATTGTGACCCGGTGATATCAGTAACTGACAACTTTTGTAAGATCAGAAGATGGGAGCAGCAGGGTAGACAATGTCAGGCAGAGGGACAAGCCAGATATCAGAAATCCAGGACAGGGACCTGGGATATAGTTCATAGATGCTGAGTTAGTAGATAAATAAGTCCCAGAAAGAAGGAAATAGTTAAGGAACACCCAGAAATTCATCAGTCTCAAAAAGTGAAATCAACTCAAGAAATCAATTTCCTTATCCCATATATGTATTTAATGTTCACTTCACAGATGAAGTTAAGGTGCAAAGAAGCTAAGTGACTGGCTCAAGGCCGCAATGTCATAGAGGCTTTACAGGATCCCTAACTTCAGGTGTTTTGTCCTAGTGCAGACTTTTCCTGTCATAGGCCCTGCCTTGATTAGCCAAGTCAACTTCTGAATAAATGGTACAAGCTCCCTTCTTCTTGTCTTCTTCTCGCTATTGCTCTGCCCCTGCTTCCCAAGAACCTTGTGATGTCCCTGATCTTGATTACTCCCACTGTGTAATGGACACCTATAATGCCAATCTGAGTCCCTCATTCTCACAGGGCCCTCTGCAGGAGGAACCACTAAACCTGGGAACCCACTAGCTCAACAGAGATCCTCAGAGTACAGGAGACTATCCTTCTGCATCCCTGGACACTCTGTGCACCCACTGTTGCTGGACTTCTGGCTGCTCATTCCCGCGTCATCAGCTTTCCCCCAGCATCCAGTCCTACTGATGAGAATCAACAAGGGTCTTCCGATTGCTTTGGCTCTAGACTTCTTGCCAGAATCATCTCTCTCATCCCCCTCTTTCTTCACATCAGATCTCTCTAAGGCTGACCTGAGAGAATCACAGCTCACCTGGTGCCAGACTTTCAGGGGCATGACAGCCATTATTGAGCTCTCTCTCAATGAAGGGCAGGGGCTGAGGGAAGAAGCAAAGAGAAACAAGAGTGAGCCAATCCAGACAAAGGCTCTTTTTTAAAACAAATCTGCCAATAATAGCAACAACCATTTACTACATGCCATTGAGTAAATGGTATATGAATATTTCCCCACAATATGCCATGAGGTTTGAATTCCTAGGAAATTAAGATTTTGAAAGGTAAGTAACTTGACCTTGGGTACCAGAACTTGTACTCACCAACATCGTGCAACACTGTCTGTCCTAAGACATGAGAACAGGGGAACACAAATACACAAAAAGCAAACAAGCAAGACATCAGAAAACTCAAAGCAAACCCCGTAAGAAGGAACCTAGACCTTTATTTTTAAAAATAAAATTTTACTGAGAAACATAAATGGTTAAAAAAAAGAAATATGTTTTTGGATGATAAATATATATCCACTCATTCAATCACCTCAATAATTCTTTAAACCTTTTCTTTTTCCCAAATAAGAAAACAGTCTTAAGAGAATAATTTTCTCTATGAAGGTCACTCAGCCAGTGGATGGATGAACTTGGATCCCAAACAAGATGGGCCTGATTTCCAGAGGCCAAGCTTTTAATAACTACATCAAATTGCTTCCAACAGTAATCCCAACAGGATTTTTTCTTTTAGAACTCAATAAAGGGATTCTAAGGCTAAAAAAACAGATAAAGGTAGCCCCCCAAATCAGAAAAATCATCTTAGAGTAAGGTTTCCTTTTCTTGATCTTGGGGCACACATCTTTTTTTGTTCACCACCCTCTTCTAGGACCCAGTGATAACCAGAAACCAATTAGCAAAAGACCATGAAAAGACCACTTCAACAGGCAAAAATGTCTGGGTCACCACTTTAATTATATCATCCCCTACAGATCAGATCAGTCGCTCAGTCGTGTCCGACTCTCTGCGACCCCATGAATCGCAGCATGCCAGGCCTCCCTGTCCATCACTAACTCCCAGAGTTCACCCAGACTCACGTCCATCGAGTCAGTGATGCCATCCAGCCATCTCATCCTCTGTCGTCCCCTTCTCTTCCTGCCCCCAATCCCTCCCAGCATCTGGGTCTTTTCCAATGAGTCAACTCTTCGCATGAGGTGGCCAAAGTACTGGAGTTTCAGCTTTAGCATCATTCCTTCCAAAGAAATCCCAGGGCTGATCCCCTATAGACACTTTGTATTCTTGTTACGCAGTCATATCCTACCAAAAAGCCAGGATTCTCCCAAATGAAATTCACTGCATGTGGCCATTTCCTGCTAGCCTCATCTGCCACACTGGTCTTTCAGCTTCTCTATTATGCTAATTCAGGACTTTTGTACCTGCTGTTTCCTCTGCATGAACCACTCTTCTCCAACCTTTAGAACCTTTGTAACTGATAGACTGTGTGCAGTACTTTTCCGAAGTCGGCCCTCTGTTTATATAGGTAACTGCCAGCTCACCACAGCCTGTCTCTACAGACCAGGCCAGGGCCGCAGGTTACACACGCCACTAGCACTGTATTCTCTTTCTTGTATGCCACCTCTCTCCGTTTAAGACACTGTGTGTTCTTTATCCAACATTTATCACAAACTTATTTCATTCCAGGCCAAGTGCGAGACACAGGACAAACAGTAGAGAAAGAAGGGTGTGATCCCTTCCTTCATGGGGCTTAAACTAAAAGAAACACAAATAAGAATCAAAGATCCTCAGAATTAGCTTTAAGACCACAATCGTGACTAGTGACAGGGATACCTTATCCTAGATGCGGAAACTTAAGAATAGGAATTACTTAAGTTGAAAGGAAAATCTTTCCAAAGTTAACAGTATGTGCAAAAACATGTTCTTGAAGTGAAAGTCCAAAGAATCAAGGGGAATGTGCTTAAGACGAAGGTGAAGAAGTTGTAAGAGATCAAGTCCTGCAAGGACTTGTGCACGTCAAGAATGATCGCACTGGATTAACAGAGGACTTTTAATTAAACTGACAGGTCCCTGGGAGAGGGGCCCACGGCCCTCTCATTCGCAGCTGCATCTTGGGAACCTAGAACAGCAACTAGCATTTAGCGGCTCAGTTAGTAGCTGCTAGCCCAGGGAGAAGGCAATGGCACCCCACTCCAGTACTCTTGCCTGGAGGGTCCCATGGACGGAGGAGCCTGGTGGGCTGCAGTCCATGGGGTCGCGAAGAGTCGGACACGGCTGAGCGACTTCACTTTCCACTTTCAAGCATTGGAGAAGGAAATGGCAACCCACTCCAGTGTTCTTGCCTGGAGAATCCCAGGGACGGGGGAGCCTGGTGGGCTGCGGTCTATGGGGTCGCACAGAGTCGGGCACGAGTGAAACGACTTAGCAGCAGCAGCCCAGGGAGCAGGGGAGGCTGTGGCTGTGTGAGATCAAACGGCGTCCCCTTTTCATCCACAGCCTTACACAAGGCGGCCGCTAAGGACTGGGGCGAAGGCACCGCGGGCGGGGGGAGACTGGCCGGCGGGCGCGTTAGCTCCCAGGACCAGGTGGCGCCGCCCGACTCCCTCTACCTGGACACGAGGGACTAAGCGGACAGCCTTCTCCAGGGTGAAAGGTGTGCACCCAGCAGGCTCGCTGAGGCGACAAGACCCAGAAACTCACCTCAGGAAAAGGGCAATATGTGGTGTGAGCAGAAGTGCGTCACTGTGTCGGCCGTGGCACCCAAGTATCGCGAACTTCCTCTCTAGGAAGCCACGGCGCACGTCTCTGTGGTCCCTGGCTTTCCTCTCCAGGCGCGCGACTTTAACTGGAGACATCAAATAGAAAAAGCTTATCGTTAAGCTAATCTCTAGCTGAAATTTAGAATTTCCTTCAATTTTGTGTTGGCGAGGACCAAAACAGTATCAGCAGTGCTGACTTTGTCAGCAATAGGAATCCTACGTTTTCATATCACATTACAATTGCAGTTAGAGGGGAACTTCAGTTTCATGCACGATCATTTTTGCCTTAGCCGACCAAAAAGTATTTAAACTGTTTTGTTGCAGTGTGTACATTGATATGATTTGACGTGATTATGTCTTTGCTGCTGAAAACATAATGGTCAGAGACAGAATGCCTTCCCTCTAAGATTGGCAACAAGGCAGGTATGACGGCTCTTCCCACTATTATTCAACATCGCACTGGAGTCCTAGCAAGTGCAGAAAGGCCAGAAAAGGAAATAAAAGGCATAGAGATTAGAAATAAAACTGTTAAGATTTGCAGAGGACGTTATTATCTACATTAAAAAAAAATCCAAAGAAAGCTACAAAACTGCTAGAACAAGTGAGTTTAGCAAGATCACAGAGTTAAAGGTGCAAAAAGATAAAACTGTGGAAACTGAAATATGCAGCAATAAAATTTCCTGTAATACAACTCCAATAAAATTTTTTAAATAGTACCATTTACAACAGCACAGAAAACATGAAATAGGTATAAATCTAACAAAATATGTGTAAGATACACAGGATGAAAATTATAATAGAAGAGATGAAAGAACACCTAATAAACTGAGAGAGATACTCTGTTCACTGATTGAAAAACCAGTACTAAGATGTCAATTATCCCCAAATTGCTCTATGTATTTAAAGCAATCCAATCAAAATCCCCAGCAAGACCCTTTAACAGAAATCAACAAACTGATTCAATTCAATTGTATGTCAATCATTTGATAGAGCTGAAAAAAAGCAGTGGAGAAAGGAGGGGTTTCTTAGTAAACTATACTGAAACATCTGGATATCACAATAGGAAAAGAAAACAAGATTCTTACTTCACGCCATACTAAAATAAACTCTAACAAGGGTGTCCAATTTCACCACTATTATTCAACATAGTTCTGGAAGTCCTAGCTACAGCAATCAGAGAAGGAAAAGAAATAAAAGGAATCCAGATTGGAAAATAAGAACTAAAGCTCTCACTGTTTGCAGATGACATGATATTGTACATAGAAAACCCTAAAGATGGTATCAGAAAATTACTAGAGCTAATCAGTGAATTTAGCAAAGTTGCAGGATACAAAATCAATAGACATAAATCACTTGCATTTCTATATCTAACAATGAAAAATCAGAGAAATTAAGGAATCAATCCCATTCATCACTGCAACAAACAGAATTAAATATCTAGGAATAAACTTACCTAACCTGATCTGCCTCTTGAGAAATTTATATGCAGGTCAGGAAGCAACAGTTAGAACTGGACATGAAACAACAGACTGGTTCCAAATAGGAAAAGGAGTTCGTCAAGGCTGTATATTGTCACCCTGCTTATTTAACTTATATGCAGAGTACATCATGAGAGACGCTGGACTGGAAAAAACACAAGCTGGAATCAAGATTGCCAGGAGAAATATCAATAACCTCAGATATGCAGATGACACCACCCTCATGGCAGAAAGTGAAGAGGAACTCAAAAGCCTCTTGATGAAAGTGAAAGTGGAGAGTGAAAAAGTTGGCTTAAAACTCAACATTCAGAAAACGAAGATCATGGCATCCGGTCCCATCACTTCATGGGAAATATTTGGGGAAACAGTGGGAACAGTGTCAGACTTTATTTTTCTGGGCTCCAAAATCACTACAGATGGTGACTGCAGCCATGAAATTAAAAGACGCTTACTCCTTGGAAGGAAAGTTATGACCAACCTAGATAGCATATTCAAAAGCAGAGACATTACTTTGCCAACAAAGGTTCGTCTAGTCAAGGCTATGGTTTTTCCTGTGGTCATGTATGGATGTGAGAGTTGGACTGTGAAGAAGGCTGAACGCCAAAGAATTGATGCTTTTGAACTGAGGTGTTGGAGAAGACTCCTGAGAGTCCCTTGGACTGCAAGGAGATCCAACCAGTCCATTCTGAAGGAGATCAGCCCTGGGATTTCTTTGGAAGGAATGATGCTAAAGCTGAAACTCCAGTACTTTGGCCACCTCATGCGAAGAGTTGACTCATTGGAAAAGACCCTGATGCTGGGAGGGATTGGGGGCAGGAAGAGAAGGGGACGACAGAGGATGAGATGGCTGGATGGCATCACTGACTCAATGGACGTGAGTCTGAGTGAACTCCGGGAGTTGGTGATGGACAGGGAGGCCTGGCGTGCTGCGATTCATGGGGTCGCAGAGAGTTGGAGATGATTGAGCAACTGATCTGATCTGAAGGAGACAAAAGAACTGTACACATAAAATTATAAGACACTGATGAAAGAAATCAAAGATGACATAAACAGATGGAGAGATATTCCATGTTCCTGGGTAGGAAGAATCAATATTGTGAAAATGACTATACTACCAAATGCAATCTACAGATTCAATGCGATCCCTATCAAATTACCAATGGCATTTTTTCACAGAACTAGAACAAAAATTTCACAATTCATATGGAAACACAAAAGACCCCAAATAGCCAAAGCATCTTGAGAAAGAAGAACGGAGCTGGAGGAATCAACCTTCCTGACCTCAGATTATACTACAAAGCTAGTCATCAAGACAGTATGGCACTGGCACAAAAACAGAAATACAAACCAATGGAACAAGATAGAAAGCCCAGAAATAAACCCATGCACCTATGGGTACCTTATTTTTGACAAAGGAGGCAAGAACATACAATGGGGCAAAGACAGCCTCTTCAATAAACGGTGCTGGGAAAACTGGACAGCAACATGTAAAAGAATGAAATTAGAACAGTTCCTAACACCATACACGAAGATAAACTCAAAATGGATTAAAGACCTATATGTAAGACCAGAAACTATAAAACTCTTAGAGGAAAACACAGGCAGAACACTCGATGACATAAATCAAAGCAAGATCCTCTATGACCCACCTCCTAGAGAAACCGAAATAAAAACAAAAGTAAACAAGTGGGACCTGATTAAACTTAAAAGCTGTTGCACAGCAAAGGAAACTATAAGCAAGGTGAAAAGACAACCCTTGGAATGGGAGAAAGTAATAGCAAATGAGACAACTGACAAAGTATTAATTTCCAACATATACAAGCAGCTCATACAACTCAATGCCAGAAAAACAAACAACCCAATGAAAAAGTGGGGAAAAGACCTAAACAGACATTTCTCCAAAGAAGACATATAGATGGCTAACAAACACATGAAAAGATGCTCAACATCGCTCATTATTAGAGAAATGCAAATCAAAACCACAATGAGATATCACCTCACACCAGTCAGAATGGTCATCATCAAATAGTCTACAAACAATAAATGCTGGAGAGGGTGAGGAGAAAAGGAAATGTTTTTGCACTGTTGGTGGGAATGTTAATTATACAGCCACTATGGAAGACGGTATGGAGATTCCTTAAAACACTAGGAATAAAACCACCAAATGACCCAGCAATCCCACTCCTAGGCATATACCCTGAGGAAACCAAAATTGAAAAAGACACATGTATCTCATTGTTCATTGCAGCACTATTTACAGTAGCTAGAACATGGACACAACCTAGATGTCCATCGACAGATGAATGGATAAAGAAGTTGTGGTACATATACACAATGGTATAATACCCAGCTATAAAAAGGAACGCATTTGAGTCAGTTCTGATGAGATGGGTGAACCTAGAACCTATTATACAGAGTGAAGTGAGTCAGAAAGAGAAATATCGTATTCTAATGCATATATACAGAATCTAGAAAAATGGTACTGAATAATTTATTTACAGGGAAGCAATGGAGAAACAGACATAGAGAATAGACTTATGGACATGGGAGAGGGGAGGAGAGGGTGAGATGTATGGAAAGAGTAACATGGAAACTTAATTACCGTATGTAAAATAGATGGCCAACAGGAATTTGCTTTATGGCTCAGGGAACTCAAACAGGGGCTCTGTAACGACCTAGAGGGGTGGGGTGGGATATGGGGAGGGAGGTTTAAAAGGGAGAGGATATATGTATACCTGTGGCTGATTCATGTTGAGGTTTGACAGAAAACAACAAAATTCTGTAAAGCAATTATCCTTCAATAAAAAATTTAAAAATAAATTCTAGTTTGGAGAAAAATCTGATTGTGACAAATCTACATCCTTAATGAGAAAGTAATGGCAGAATCCCTGGTGGTACAGAGGATAGGAATCCACCTGCCAATGCAGGGGACACAGCTTCAGTCCCTGGTCCGGGAAGATTCCACATGTGGAGGGGCAACTAAGCCTGTGCACACAGCTACTGAAGCCTGAGCATCCTAGAGTCTGTGCTCTGCCACGAGAAGCCACTGTAATAAGAAGCTCACACACAAAGAGCTCTCGCCACAACTAAAGAAAGCCCGCACGCAACAAAAGACCAAGCACAGCCAAGACAAAATAAATAACTTTTTTAAAAAAGAAAGTATGGGCAATATGATTTCTACAATGTGCTTTATCTTGTCTGTCCCCACATGTAATTTCTGAACCCCGTAATGGATACCTCCACACAGGGCTGCTCAAGCTACACCCCAGCACTCCCAGCAGACGGACATGTGCATTCAGAGGCATCTCACATGGCCTCCCTGTACATGCTTCTACCCACTTGCTGCCTACTGTGCCATAATACCCAGTGGGACTGATAACCTCTTCATGGTCTGGGTTGTTTTCTATGACTGCCCCTCTTGCCCTTCTGCAAGCCAAGGAGAGAAGCCTCAGGAGAAATCAAACCTGATAACACCTTGATTTTGAACTTCCAGCCTGCAGAACTGTGAGAAGATAAATTTCTGTTATGTAAGCCTACAGTCAGTGATGTTTTGTCATGGCAGCACATGCAAACTACTTTAGACATCTGAAGTTAAGACATACTGGTAGTGTCAGAGGCTGCTGGTTGCCTACACGAACATCCATTCATCCATCTTGTTTAGTAACAGAAAACTGAATTAGGGATTGGCACCTTGCCTCTCAGCCAAGGACATTTCTTGCCACCCTTTTAAGTCTGTGGGTCTCCCAGGACCAAGGTCTACACAATGAAATGGGAGTATTTTCAGTACTCATAGAATATTCCCTTGAAAGGAAGGTGACATGATCTTCTTCCTTCCCTCCATCCCACATCCTGGAATGGCTAGAGCTCCAGTTGTTGCTTTAGACCATGAGAATATGGCCACATCTGATGGATGGCAGTGTGGTGAACCTAAAGGAACCAGGATTCCTGCTGATGGTGTGCAGCTGCCTATCTCCATATCTCTTTTTTAAAAAGGAAAAAATCAACTCCAGTCTTACTTTAAGCTCTATTCTTTTGGATTTTCAGTTATATGCATGTGAACCTAACCAAGTCTGAGCCAAAGATGGTAAATCAGTTGGAGAGGGCCTCCAGCAGTGGCACCTAGGTCACATATCATGGATAATCTGCTAGGTGCTCAAGTTCCAGGAAGATGGAGCTACTCCAGTGCCTCGGAAATGAAACGCACCTCGGGGGTCCAGCTCTCTGGCTCAGACACTTACTATAAAGACACTATTTTCGAATAGTGTAGCAACAAAAATGCCGGTGCCACACTGCCACTAAGCCTTAATGGGGAATCTAGGAACTGGGTCCACTGCCTCCTAGAGCTGTATTTTCTTCCACATGCACCTGGTCTTCTTGGAGCCTACCCCATGAGGTGGTCCTCCCATCTCCTTGCAAGGTCTCCTATGGTTTTGGCATCACCACATGGCTAACTCAGATACCCTAGCAACTGTAAAGAAATAATGTTGCCTGCCATTTCAGTTCTACAAGGATCAAGACACTAGCCACTGCAGACTCCTACCCATAATGCACCCGAGGGCAATTTAGGGTGGGGAAAAATAGGAAGCATTCTGTGCTTTGGGTAGAACCCCTGGTTCAGATCAGATCAGTCGCACAGTCGTGTCCGACTCTTTGAGACCCCAGGAATCGCAGCAGGCCAGGCCTCCCTGTCCATCACCAACTCCCAGAGTTCACTCAGACTCACGTCCATCGAGTCAATGATGCCATCCAGCCATCTCATCCTCTATCGTCCCCTTCTCCTCCTGCTCCCAATCCCTCCCAGCATCAGAGTCTTTTCCAATGAGTCAACTCTTCGCATGAGGTGGCCAAAGTTCTGGAGTTTCAGCTTTGGCATCATTCCTTCCAAAGAAATCCCAGGGCTGATCTCCTTCAGAATGGACTGGTTGGATCTCCTTGCAGTCCAAGGGACTCTCAAAAGTCTTCTCCAACACCACAGTTCAAAAGCATCAATTCTTTGGCGTTCAGCCTTCTTCACAGTCCAACTCTCACATCCATACATGACCACAGGAAAAACCATAGCCTTGACTAGACGAACCTTTGTTGGCAAAGTAATGTCTCTGCTTTTGAATATGCTATCTAGGTTGGTCATAACTTTCCTTCCAAGGAGTAAGCATCTTTTAATTTCATGGCTGCAGTCACCATCTGCAGTGATTTTGGAGCCCAGAAAAATAAAGTCTGACACTGTTCCCACTGTTTCCCCATCTATTTCCCATGAAGTGGTGGGACCGGATGCCATGATCTTCGTTTTCTGAATGTTGAGTTTTAAGCCAACTTTTTCACTCTCCACTTTCACTTTCATCAAGAGGCTTTTGAGTTCCTCTTCACTTTCTGCCATGAGGGTGGTGTCATCTGCATATCTGAGGCTATTGATATTTCTCCTGGCAATCTTGATTCCAGCTTGTGTTTCTTCCAGTCCAGCGTTTCTCATGATGTACTCTGCATATAAGTTAAATAAACAGGGTGACAATATACAGCCTTGACGAACTCCTTTTCCTATTTGGAACCAGTCTGTTGTTCCATGTCCAGTTCTAACTGTTGCTTCCTGACCTGCATACAGGTTTCTCAAGAGGCAGATCAGGTGGTCTGGTATTCCCATCTCTTGAAGAATTTTCCACAGTTTATTGTGATCCACACAGTCAAAGGCTTTGGCATAGTCAATAAAGTAGAAATAGATGTTTTTCTAGAACTCTCTTGCTTTTTCCATGATCCAGCGGATGTTGGCAATTTGATCTCTGGTTCCTCTGCCTTTTCTAAAACCAGCTTGAACATCTGGAAGTTCACGGTTCACATATTGCTGAAGCCTGGCTTGGAGAATTTTGAGCATTACTTTACTAGTGTGTGAGATGAGTGCAATTGTGCGGTAGTTTGAGCACTCTTTGGCATTGCGTTTCTTTGGGATTGGAATGAAAACTGACCTTTTCCAGTCCTGTGGCCACTGCTGAGTTTTCCAAATTTGCTGGCATATTGAGTGCAGCACTTTCACAGCATCATCTTTCAGGATTCGGAATAGCTCAACTGGAATTCCATCACCTCCACTAGCTTTGTTCGTAGTGATGCTTTCTAAGGCCCACTTGACTTCACATTCCAGGATGTCTGGCTCTAGGTCGGTGATCACACCATCGTGATTATCTGGGTCGTGAAGATCTTTTTTGTACAGTTCTTCTGTGTATTCTTGCCATCTCTTCTTAATATCTTCTGCTTCTGTTAGGTCCATGCCATTTCTGTCCTTTATGGAGCTCATCTTTGCATGATATGTTCCTTTGGTATCTCTGATTTTCTTGAAGAGATCCCTAGGCTTTCCCATTCTGTTGTTTTCCTCTATTTCTTTGCATTAATCGCTGAAGAAGGCTTTCTTTTCTCTTCTTGCTATTCTTTGGAACTCTGCATTCAGATGTTTATATCTTACCTTTTCTCCTTTGCTTTTCGCTTCTCTTCTTTTCACAGCTATTTGTAAGGCCTCCCCAGACAGCCATTTTGCTTTTTTGCATTTCTTTTCTATGGGAATGGTCTTGATCCCTGTCTCCTATACAATGTCATGAACCTCATTCTATAGTTCATCAGGCACTCTATCTATCAGATCTAGGCCCTTAAATCTATTTCTCACTTCCACTGTAAAATCATAAGGGATTTGATTTAGGTCATACCTGAATGGTCTAGTGGTTTTCCCTACTTTCTTCAATTTAAGTCTGAATTTGGCAATAAGGAGTTCATGGTCTGAGCCACAGTCAGCTCCAGGTCTTGTTTTTGCTGACTGTATACATAGATACATATTCAAGGAAAATTTTCAGTGAGCCCAAATTCTTGAATCTTTCCATACAAAGAAAAGCATTAAAATCATTAACTTGAGGTGCCTGTGCTTTGTGTTTAGCAGTAATCTTTTAATGTTTGATATGGTTTTTTTGTTATTGTTGTCTGCTACCCCCAGCAGAAGTTTATATATATATATACTGGCTCCTCCTTCCTTATCTCTTCAGAGTAGCAGAGGACCCCGAGAAAAAGTAAACTCCACTAGAGATAAGCACACAAACTTAAAAAAAAACAACCAGTTTTGATTGAGGTTAAGTGGATGAGACAAAATGCAAAGTCCAAGATCTAGGGTTAATAAGAAAAGAGAATGTAAAATAAAGACATAAAAGAAGAAATCAAAACCTTGAGGAAAGTGATGTTTTATAAACAGACGTGAAAATGAACTAAATAGATTTTACAAGTGAATACAGACACCCTCAGTGGATGGGTTGGACAACAGAGCGCAGTCAATGAGAAAGTGAAACTGAATACAGACCTAGACTATAGCACAGCTAGACAGAGATGGAAAATATGAAACCACGATACTAAACATCAGTGAAAATGAATGAACTTGAGCTATGCGGTTAAATATCAATTCTATAAAGTTGAATTTAAAAAGTAAGTGGTGCTCTAGTGGTTAAGAATCCACCTTGCGGTGCAGGGGACACAGGTTCAATCCCTGGTCCAGGAAGATCCCACATGCCATAAGGCTACTAAAGCCTGTGTACCACAGCTACTGAGCCTGTGCTATGGAGCCCTCAAGCTGCAACTGCTGAGTCCGCGCATTTAGAACCTGTGCTCCACAACTACCGCAATGAGAAGCCTGAACACTGCAACTGGAGAAGAGCCCCTGCTTGCCGCAACTAGAGAAAACTCACAAGAAGCAATGAAGACCCAGAGCAGCCAGAAATTAAAAGTGATATTTTTTAAAAAGTAAGCTGCAGAAGAAAACATCAAGTTTACTACTTATGTAGATTCAAAACATGTAAAATAGTATTATGATGCTTATGGAAATAAGCATATATAACAAGTGTAAAAGCATCTATGGGCATGAATAACACCAAATTCATAAGGTAACTACCTCTGGAACCACAGAGAGGGAAAGCAATTCAAAAGAGGTATACAGGGGACTTCAATTCCATCTGCAATGGTTTAGTTCTAAAAAACATAACGTAACAGCCATGACAAAATGGTCAGAAACAAAGCTGAGGGCAGGTACACAGGTGTTTGTTATTCTCTTTATTTTCCTACACCTGAAATATTTTAAAGAATTTTTTTTAAACCTCAACAGTTTTACTAGTAGAATAAAACCAGGAGAAATATCTTTTTTAAAAAAATTGATGAAAAAGCAAAAGGGACACAAAACAGGATAAAAGTAATCATTACAAACTAAAGGCATTCAAGATGACAGACATCAGACCAAAATTTATCACAAGTATAAGTTGGGGGACTTCCCTGATGGTCCAGTGGTTAAGACTCTGTACTCCCAATGCAAGGGGCCTGGGTTCGATCCCTGGTTAGGGAATTAGATCCCACACGCCACAACTAAAGATCCCACACGCTTCCACAAAGATCGTGACTGCCACAACTAAGACCAGGCACAGTCAAACAAATTTAAAAAAAAGTGGGTTAAAAATTCTTAGATGCATCAATACAGAAAACAGATGAAACATACTCTGCCTAGATGATTGGGGCTACTTTCCTTAAATCCAAAGGTAAATAAGCCTGTGAATAAGCCTTTATCAAGGCATCCCTCCCAAGCCGAGCACTTCTGTTTCTAATACCTGGAAAGCCCTTACTCTTTTCACTGAAGGCAAGACCCTATATACTCATGAACTACACTATCCTAAACATAAATTTCTAAATTACTAATGCAACAAATTAAATGTGAGGTCTCATGAACCATTTTCCTATATTTCATATGCAATACGTATTTCTTGCCAAAGCCCAGGAATCATTAAAGACTTTGGGGACAATAACTTCTGTGTTACATGTGGATTCTTGTACCAAACTGGTGGGTTTGGATGCTCCAAGACCACTGGACACTTCAACAACTGTGGTTAAAGCCTTAGTTTTTGGTAACAGAACCCAGGGGACTGTTCATCTCCCAGGGCTGAGGCAGGGACTCCAAGGTGGAAACCACTGCACCAGAGAGGCCCTCCACCAGGAGCACTGAGGCCAGTGCCCTCCCTGGTCTCTTCCTTCCAACATGGATAGCCTCAAGCATTACCCAGCTCAAGGGATATAGAATGAATCATATATAAGACACAGTCAGGGTTCAGGGAGTTTTAATAAGGCCACAGCAATCACATCCTGCAATAAGGAGAGGGGAGAAATGGAACAATTTCAAACAATGGATGGCCTCCCTTGGTTCAGTTCAGTTCAGTCGCTCAGTCTGTCTGACTCTTTGCAACCCCATGAACTGCAGCACGTCAGGCCTCCCTGTCCATGACCAACTCCCAGAGTTTACTCAAATTCATGTCCGTTGAGTCAATGATGCCATCCAACTCTCTCACTGTCTGTTGTCCCCTTCTCCTCCTGCCTTCAATCTTTCCCAGCATCAGGGTCTTTTCAAATAAGTCAGCTCTTCACATCAGGTGGCCAAAGTATTGGAGCTTCACCTTCAGTATCAGTCCTTCCAATGAACACCCAGGACTGATTTCCTTTAGGATGGACTGGTTGGATCTCCCTGCAGTCCAAGGGACTCTCATGAGTCTTCTCCAACACCACAGTTCAAAAGCATCAATTCTTCAGTGCTCAGCTTTCTTTATAGTCCAACTCTCACATCCACACATGACTACTGGAAAAAACATAGCCTTGACTAGATGAACCTTTGTTGGCAAAGTAACGTCTCTACTTTTTAATATGCTGTCTAGGTTGGTAATAACTTTTCTTCCAAGGAGTAAGCGTCTTTTAATTTCATGGCTGCAGTCACCATCTGCAGTGATTTTGGAGCCCCAAAAAAT
Source organism: Bubalus kerabau (assembly GCF_029407905.1). Classification (NCBI taxonomy): domain Eukaryota; kingdom Metazoa; phylum Chordata; class Mammalia; order Artiodactyla; family Bovidae; genus Bubalus; species Bubalus kerabau. The sequence goes on along the minus strand of NC_073640.1, from coordinate 42,773,092 downwards.
AAAGTCTGCCACTGTTTCCACTGTTTCTCCATCTATTTGCCATGAAGTGATGGGACCAGATGCCATGATCTTTGTTTTCTGAATGTTAGCTTTAAGCCAACTTTTTCACTCTCCTCTTTTACTTTCATCAAGAGGCTCTTTAGTTCTTCCTCACTTTTTGCCATAAGGGTGGTGTCATCTGCATATCTGAGGTTATTGATATTTCTCCCGGCAATCTTGATTCCAGCTTGTGCTTCTTCCAGCCCAGTGTTTCTGATAATGAACTCTGCATATAAGTTAAATAAGCAGGGTGACAATATACAGCCTTGATGTACTCCTTTTCCTATTTGGAACCAGTCTGTTGTTCCATGTCCAGTTTTAACTGTTGCTTCCTGACCTGCATACAGGTTTCTCAAGAGGCAGGTCAGGTGGTCTGGTATTCCCATCTCTTTCAGAATTTTCCACAGTTTATTGTGATCCACACAGTCAAAGGCCTGGCATAGTCAATAATGCAGAAATAGATGTTTTTCTGGAACTCTCTTGCTTTTTCGATGATCCAGCAGATGTTGGCAATTTGATCTCTGGTTCCTTTGCCTTTTCTAAAACCAGCTTAAACATCTGGAAGTTCACAGTTCATGTATTGTTAAAGCCTGGCTTGGAGAATTTTGGGCATTACTTTACTAGTGTGTGAGATGAGTGCAATTGTGCAGTAATTTGAGCATTCTTTGGCATTTCCTTTCTTAGGGATTGGAATGAAAACTGACCTTTTCCAGTCCTGTGGCCACTGCTGAGTTTTCCAAATTTGCTGGCATATTCAGTGCAGCACTTTCACAGCATCATCTTTTAGGATTTTAAGACCTTCCTTGGTCCTGAATATTAAATAGCACACATGACCATCAGCTACATTTTTTTTTTAAAAGCACAATGGTGACACCTAGTGTTAGCTAGATAAGTCTCAGCCAGCCTTGCAACTGACTTGAAATTCAGAGAAACAGATGCCTCCTTTCCTTTCAGGATTCTGACTTCAGCTTACTGTAGGGCTGAGAAATTTGTTTCTGTTTTTTTTCCATTTTCTAATTTGCCTTTTAATTTTCTTAACATCTGTTCTTTTTTCACTGTTGAAATAAAATTGATATACAATAGACTGAACATTTAAATTTTTTAAACTGAAATATACTTGACACAACATTGTGTAAACTTAGTTCAGTTCAGTTCAGTCGCTCAGTCATGTCTAACTCTTTGCGACCCCATGAATCACAGCAGGCCAGGCCTCCCTGTCCATCACCAACTCCCGGAGTTCACTCAGACTCACGTCCATCGAGTCAGTGATGCCATCCAGCCATCTCATCCTCTGTCGTCCCCTTCTCCTCCTGCCCCCAATCCCTCCCAGCATCAGAGTCTTTTCCAATGAGTCAACTCTTCGCATGAGGTGGCCAAAGTACTGGAGTTTTATCAGTCCTTCCAAAGAACACCCAGGGCTGATCTCCTTCAGAATGGACTGGTTAGATCTCCCTGCAGTCCAAGGGACTCTCAAGAGTCTTCTCCAACACCACAGTTCAAAAGCATCAATTCTTCGGCTCTCAGCCTTCTTCACAGTCCAACTCTCACATCCATACATGACCACTGGAAAAACCATAGCCTTGACTAGATGGACCTTAGTTGGCAAAGTAATATCTCTGCTTTTGAATATGCTATCTAGGTTGGTCATAACCTTCCTTCCAAGGAGTAAGCGTCTTTTAATTTCATGGCTGCAGTCACCATCTGCAGTGATTTTGGAGCCCCCAAAAATAAAGTCTGACACTGTTTCCACTGTTTACCCATCTATTTCCCATGAAGGTATATGTTAATTTGGGACTTTTATATATTGTCATATGATTGCTATTATAGTGATAATTAGCACCTCTTCCAGATTACATAATTATCCTTTCTTTTTAGTGGTTGGAATTTTTAAGTTCTAGTCTCTCAGAAAGTTTGATGGTTATATAGTATATTTTTATATTCACTATGCGTGCATGCTAAGTTGCCTCAGTTCTGTTGGACTCTTTGCAACATTATGGACTATAGCCCACCAGGCTCCTCTGTCCATGAGATTCTCCAAGCAAGAATATTAGAGTGCGTTGCCATGCCCTCCTCCAGAGGATCTTTCTGACCCAGGGATTGAACTTACGTCTCTTATATCTCCTGCATTGGCAGAAGGGTTCTTTACCACTAGTGCCACCTGGGAAGCCCTATATTCATTATTCATTCATTTGTTTAGTTGCTATATAGTGTCTGACTCTGTGACCCTGTGGACTGCAGCACACCAGGCTTCCCTGTCCTTCACTATCTTCTGGAGTTTGCTCAAACTCATGTCCATTGTGTCAATGATGCCATCCAACCATTTCATCCTCTGTCACCCCCTTCTCCTCCTGTCCTCAGTCTTTCCAAGAATCAGGGTCTTTTCCAATGAATCAGCTCTTCACATCAGGTGGTCAAAGGATCAGAACTTCAGCATCAGTCCTTTCAGTGAATATTCACGGTTGATTTCCTTTAGGATTGACTGATTTGATCTGCTTGCTGTCCAAGGGACTCTCAACTGTCTTCTCCAGCACAATTAGAAAGCATCAATTCTTTAGCACTCAGCATTCTTTATAGTCCAACTCTCACATCTGTATATGACTACTGGAAAAACCACAGCTTCCCCGGTGGCTCAGGCGGTAAACAATCTGCCTGCAATGCAGGAGACGTGGGTTCCTGGGTTGGGAAGATTTCCCTGGTGAAGGGAATGACTACCCACTCCAGTATACTTGCCTGGAGAATTTAATGGACAGAGGAGCCTGTCAGGCTACAGTCCATGTGCAAACAGTCGCACACGACTGAGCGACTAACACTTTCAAATTCACTATTTGTGCATAAAATCTCTGGGACCTATTTACTACTTGTTGAAAATTTGTAGCTTTAAACAACATCTGTCATCCTCCCACCAAACTGGACATTTTTAGGGTGTATAATTTGATGAGTTTTGACCAGCAGAGAACGAAAGAGACAAAAATCCCTGGCATCATAGTCTTACATTCTTAACAGCCAAAATTATGTCACATGGCTATTTCCAACAGCAGAGGAATTAGGAAGGCAAAGATTTTAGCTTTTTGGCTTCCATAACAGAAAGAAAATGGAAAGGGTTTGGTTTGAGCCAACCTACAGTTCCCTCCACAATAGAAGCACACTTGAAATGTGTAAATGCTTATGTACACCAGTTAGGTTTAAAATATGTTTCAAAAGTATTAACATACCTACTCCTTCACTCAGTCTCTTTCATTATGATTATTATTAACTTAGATTTCTTATTTGATGACATGTAAATAGAGTTCCCTAGACTTCCCGATGGCTCAGCAATATAGAATCCACCTGTAATGCAGGAGAAACAGGAAATGAGGGTTCTATCCCTGGGTCGGGAAGATCCCCTGGAGGTGGGTATGGCAATCCACTCCAGTATTCTTGCCTGGGAAGTCCCACGGACAGAGGAATGTGGCAGGCTATGGTCCATGGGGTCGCAAAGAGTTGGATATGACTGAAGTGACTAAGCACGCATACACACACAAATAGATCCCCTAACACAAATCCTTGCCCACAGGGCTCCTCCGCTCAGTGGTAAATACTACCTTGGCACCAATAAGGTACACAACCCAATGGTCCGCAAGTGTTGCTCAGGTCCCTTTCATTAGCTCACTGTAAAGATACCCTGTTAAGTTATAGGCTCAGCTGGCTTTGCTGACATCTCACCATACTCACAGCCTCTTTGCTTTCCAAAGTCCCCTTAACTGAAAGAAACGGATGCTTACTACATAGGATGAATGGAACTGCTCATGTGACTTAGAATATATCCATCCTTACTGAACCAATATTAAATCAGTTTATAAAAACCCATTCCAAAAGTCCTGGGACTTTCCACCAGGATACACTTCCCAAAGGAAATTCCATCAACACAGCTCTTAAACTGGGATGCACGCTGGAATCACCTGGGAAGATTTTTTAAAACTGTGATGCCTGGGTCTTGCCCCCAGTGCAGTGATTTTCCTTCATCCTGACACAGAAATGTCTCTCCCTTAGCACGCCCACTCAGTCTATGAGAAGCACAGTTCAGCACAGCCAGAGGTCTCTTCCGGTTGTCATGTCAAACTAACAAATCAGCATGGAGAAAGGTCGCTATGTGCAAGGGGCTAGCTAACTCTGGCGTTATTTCATCATAGAGGCTTGGAAGCTTAGCATTTATAAGGATGTCATCAAAACAGAAAAGGGCTAATCTAGTAAGCAGCAAAGAAAGAAAATTCTGTTTTCTTTGCCTTTTTTTTTTTTTTGGCTTTGTCGTGCTGCATGTGGGATCTTAGTTCCCCAACCAGGGATTGAACTCATGCCCACCACAGTAGAAGCAGAGACTTAACCACTGAACCACCGGGAAAGTCCCTAGATTTTGTTTTCTAATTGTAGTTTAAATAGAATTCTCAGCAACTTCACTGCTAGGTATAGATCCAAAAGAACTGAAAATAAGTATTCAAACAAATATCTGTACAACTATGTTCATAACAACAGCACTGTTCATAACAGCCAAAAGGTAGAAACAACCCAAATGTCCATCAGCTGATGAATGAATAGGCACAATGTGATATGTCCACTCAGTGGAATATTAATCAACCATAAAAAGGGAATGAAATATTGATACATGCTACAACTTAGATAAACATTGTAAACATTACAGTAAGTGAAAGAAGCTAGTCAGGGTTATGGGTTGTATGATTCCACTTATATGAAGAGTATTAAATCAACAGAAACAGAAAACAGATTAGTGGTTGCCAGGAGGACTGACTGCTTAATGGGTCCAGAGTTTCTTTTTGAGATGATGAAAATGATGTGATGGAAATAGATGTGATGGTTGTACAACACTGTAAACATACTAAATGCTACTGAATTGCATACTTTAACATGGTTAATGGTTAATTTTATGTTTTGTGAATTTTACTCAATAAGAAATAAATAAAAGGAAAAAAAGACCTAAGTAGTCTCCCTACTCATTTTTGAAAGTGAAAGTTGCTCAGTCATGTCTGAGTCTTTGCGACCCCATGGACTATACAGTCCATGGAATTCTCCAGGCCAGAATACTGGAGTGGGTAGCCTTTCCCTTCTCCAGTGGATCTTCCCAACCCAGCCATCAAACTGGGGTCTCCTGCATTGCAGGCGGCTTCTTTCCCAACTGAGCTATCAGGGAAGCCCCAAAGTGAAAGTGAAAGTTGCTGGGTCATGTCCAAGTCTTTGCGATCCCATGGACTACAGTCCATGGAATTCTCCAGGCCAGAATAATGGAGTGGGTAGCCTTTCCCTTCTCCAGGGGATCTTCCCAACCCAGGGATCAAATCCAGGATCTCCCGCCTTTCAGGCAGATTCTTTACCAGCTGAGCCACAAGGGAAGCCATTTTACTCATTTTTAGCTAATATTTAACATTTCTGAATTTTAAAGAGTTACAAAAGATGTAATTTCTGGTGTATTATACTTCACTGATGCTCTGTTGGCTGTGCTAAAAGGGCAGCTCTCTGGTATACTATAAATAATGATAATTTAAAATAAAACTGTTACATCATTCTTTTAAATATATCCATACAATCTTAATGCTCTAACTTGATACCCCATCATCTATTTGTAAAAATACATAAACTTTTCTTTAACTCTCAAATATTTTATGTTTCCAGAGTTGCTACATTATTTTACTTAAAATATTCAGTTTTCAACAACAAAAAGCCACTTATATATACGAAGAAACCAGAATGTATGGCTCATACATATAAGAAAAAAGAACTATCAATATTTTGCATCATTCCTATATCTCCTTAAAATGATACTGCCATTAAATTCCCCAACTTGTGAATTTTTTAAGGTTTTTGTTTTTGGTATAGTTTCCTGATACTAAGGGCTCCAAATATTAAAAATTTCTTCTGGATTGGATTATAATAATTGGTATTAGTATACATTTTTCAAAACAGCATAAGTATTATACATTTTGATATATAATACAATGATTAAACACAAAAAATTGTTGACAATACAGATCTCTTAATAGATGGATAGTTTTTTTTCCTGTTTATTCATGAATTCATGGGTAACTATTACCTCTTGCCAAATGAAAGAATTCAACATAAACTCCTATTTCTTGATTCTGCCTCTATATGTTCAAGCACTGTTCACATAAACAAGTGGATGGGAATACAGCTTTGTTATATCAGTGTCAGTCACTCAGCCCTTCCAAGGTATGTGCCAAAAGCCACTCAGTGTTAATCATCAAAATATTAGTTTCAGTGACCTATCTGCTGACAGCTAAATTAGGTATTCCTTCAGTGAGTTTATTTTTTTAGACTCCCTTTTTTAATCTATCTTTTCATTTTTTGTTATTGAAAAGCTCATGTATATAAATGTAGAAGAATAATAAAATGAACCTCGATGTGACCAGTATCAAGCTTTAGACAATTTTATCAACCTATGGCCAGTCCTGTTTGATCTCTCCACTCTCCCCTCTCCAACTTCCACCCTTCACCACTGCTGGATTATTCTGAAGCAAATCCCAAGTATCATGCCATTTCATGTGTAAATACCTCTATATATAGTGCTAAGAAGAGTTGACTCATTGAAAAGACTCTAATGCTGGGAGGGACTGGGGGCAGGAGGAGAAGGGGATGACAGAGGATGAGACGGCTGGATGGCATCACCGACTCGATGGACATAAGTTTGGGTGAACTCCGGGAGTTGGTGATGGACAGGGAGGCCTGGTGTGCTGCAATTCATGGGGTCACAAAGAGTCGGACACGACTGAGCGACTGAACTGAACTGATAGCTCTAAGAAATCAGGACTCATTTAAAAACAAACTAGTATCCCTAAAAACTGTGAGTAATCCAGTATTCGGCCAACATTCAGATCTCTGGTTGTCTCATATGTGCTCTTGTTTTTTGTTTTGGTTTGGATTTCAGTGTGGTTTTTTTCAGCTCAAGATCCTAACAATGCCCACGAATTGCTTTTGGCTGATATTTCCCTTGTCTCTTTTAATGGTAGACTCTTCTTCCTGTTTTTCTTTCCTCTTGTAAATGGTTTGTTGAAAAACCAATATTTGGATCATTCTTCTTGTATGGTTTTCCACATTCTGGATTTTACTGATTGTATCTCTCTGGCCTCTGTATTTCCTGAAAATTGATATTTAGGCTTGGTCAGATTCTGAGCTGATACTTTAGCAAAAATGCTTCAGAGGTGGTGTCTGCATGCTTCTGGTTTCACTGCAAGTACGTAAAGTCTGAATATGTCTTTTTTTTCATGACAGTACTAATCAGTGGGCTCAGTGTATCCACTCTTATCAAGGTCCCGATCAGCTTTTCATCTAATGGTTTTAGCAGTCACTAGTGATCATTTCTTAGATCCATCATTTCGTTACAAATTCCTCCTTTGATTTTGATGAAAACAAATCACTAACTTGCAAAAGAATTTGTTGCCTTCTTATTAGATTCATTCACTTTTTTAATTCCTGTAAACTAGCATAACTTTTAAAATTTCAAGAATTATTATACATAATTATTAATGTTGAGGATTATATAATCATAATGTATTATATGTTACTCCTTCACTTAAGAGATATCTTGTTTAATTTGATAAACTCAGAAGATATTGAGAAAATAAAAATATTAACTCTAATGCATCACAACCAACTCAACATTTTTCCAATAAAAATAATTTTATCTCACCCCACATTTAAAATACATTTTTGTCAAAAAATCTTAAGAGATTTATATCATCCTATTTATGGAAAATATTCATCATAAAACCTAACTGGCAACTCTGATCTTCATTTTGAAATCCATAAACTAAATCAGAGATAATTTCTCTGACTTTTAATATCCAAGTAAATGTGTTAATAGGCATTTTGGGGGAATATATAAAAATTGCTGTAAAATAAATCATGAAATAGATTTTATAAGATACATTACTAAACACTAAGATTTACAAATTATTCTAAATGTGAATAAATTATACGAGCCCCTCAATAACTCTTATATAATTTATTCACATTTAGAATAATTTATAAAAACAACATAATCATGCATTTGTCATCAAGTATATTTTAAGGTAATATGCAGTTAACATTGTAAGTTATTTATAAAGCAAGAAATATAAGGGAAAATATGGCATTTCTTTGATGTTTGCATGTGTGTATATCAATGCTAGGTGTTCAGCTTTTGAAAATAATTAAATAAAATGATGTATAAGTATCACAATTAACTTTCCTAATTTTGCTTTATATCAAGATTGAACTTTTACTATGAAAGAGAAATGTATATATTGCACTAATTTGTCCAGCCTTTGTATCATTAACATTTTATAAGAGAAAAAAAGATGAGGATTGACTGCTATTGGAATAAATATTTCATGATATGTTTTGAAAAAATTGCCTTCATGAACTACCAGACTGATGCACAGAAAATCTGAGAGAAATCACATAAAACTTTTGTTGGTAAGTTTATCCAGTATATCTTGAATAATTTATTAGTCTCAGAACACACGTCTCATTGAAAAAATCAGCATTTTAACTTGTACCAATCCTTTCCATAAAAGACATGTCCTGGATTGAGGATTCAATGGAATCCTAAAAAACAGGAAAGGCATTCTAAGGATCTGATGTTGGCTTTGCTTCCATGAGTCTGTTGTTAGGCGTGAGGCTTTCTTCAATAATAAACTAGAGACAAAAGAGATGAAGTCATTCCTACTCTATTATCATACTCCATAATATCTGAATTCAGAATATTCCAATGCAGGCTAATTCCTTCCAATAAAAAAAATACAAGACAATGGAAGACATATTGTGGGCAGTTTGTTTTCACTCTTGGACTAATTACTCAAGGAGCCTTTTCAGAAATCTGTGTTTTCAAGTGTCCCATGGTGTGGTGCCTCAGAGGTTTTCCTGGGGGCAGTCCAGGGCAGAGAAAGAGTATTTAAGAGAAGGTCAGATTATGAAAGAGACTTTGGAAAGGGAAAAGCCGCCTGAGCAAGCAGGCCTGCTTTCACAGATGAAGCATGAGATGAGAATCTGGAAATGGGTTCCCTTAGGACTGTCCATGCTGCTGCCCCCACTTAGAAGAACACTAAGTGCTGGCCTCTAGCTCTGCAGTCATTTCTGTGGACTGGGAAGAAGTAGATATAGCAGACTTGACCACTAGTTTGCTTTGGAACTCATGGAACAGTCTTTAGCTTTGTTGTTCTAATCTGAAAAGTGGAATCAATATCTAGTGACCTGTTTCCTTCCCATGATATTTGGAGAACTAATCAAGAGGAGCAGTTAATAATACCACTCAGGTTTTGAATAGTTCTTTCAACTTTCTAAAAGACTTTGTTGTCTTGACCTTGTGCTTTCCTCCTAACTGGCTTTCAAAGATGTGAGTCATGGAGACGCAGGACAAGTCTTGCCAGAGATCTCATGATGGGAAGGGATACATGTATATGTATGGCTGAGTCCCTCGGATGTCCACTTGAAATTATCACAACATTGTTAATTGGCTATATTCCCATGAAAAATAAAAAGTGTTTTTTTTTTTTTTAAAAGATGTCATAGCCAATAAGTGACCTCTTTGGGAATAGCACCTCCTTTCTCCAAATATATCAGCATGGGAAAATACTGAGAAAACAACAAAAGCAGAGCCCAAGGAAACCATCAATTAAATTAAATACCAGCAAATACACACAAAGTATGAAGCATATCTAGCATGTATATTCTAGACAACACATAGGATACCTACATAGAGCTAAGTTTATACTACACTCAAATTGTTTTTTTTTTTTATTGACCAAAATCTCTCTCTTTTTTTATTTTATTTTTAAACTTTACATAATTGTATTAGTTTTGCCAAATATTAAAATGAATCCGCCACAGGTATACATGTGTTCCCCATCCTGAACCCTCCTCCCTCCTCCCTCCCCATTCCATCCCTCTGGGTCGTCCCAGTGCACCAGCCCCAAGCATCCAGTATCGTGCATCGAACCTGGACTGGCAACTCGTTTCATACATGATATTTTACATGTTTCAATGCCATTCTCCCAAATCTTCCCACTCAAATTGTTTTTAAATCATTTTCTTAACAGTAACAGAGGCCAAGAAATATTTTCTCAGTTTACTCCACCAAAGCATGACTCATTTAATTGAAAAGGAAAAGAAACAAAAACCTGAAGACAGGAAAAGGTAGTCTCTGTCCTCAAATGCACATTCATTCTTGATTGTGCAGTGATCTATGACACATTTCCTATTTCTGCCACCACCCTGCAAGGTGATGCCCCTGCTGCAAGGAATGCCACTGACCAAACAAGGAAGTTTGCAGAAATAATTACTTTTCAGGAGACTTTGAGGGTGGGGTTTGTTTGTTTTTGTTTTTGCTTCACTTGAAACAAAGTTTTCATTTATTTTTTGACTAGTAATGCAAAAGGTATTACAAAAGAGGTTTCTTGTCCACTCTTTTTCTCTTCCACCCTGTTCCTTTTGCGAGAGGTAATCAATGAGAAAGAATTTAAAACATGAAATCCGTTGTAATTCTGTCCATGGAAGGGGCAACATGAGATAAACCATTTGGGGTTAATCTGAAGCCCAGGAAGTGTTTGGGTACTATAAAACCTTGGTTATGGAAGACTAAGTATAGAAAGTTGGAAGCAGGGTTGAGATAAAAAATGCCACGGCACACAAGCAGAAAAGAGGATGAAGGATAAAGGAATGAAATAGTAAGACTGCAAGATATCCATAAGTCCAAGGCAGGAATGGGAGTTTTCAGCAGTCTACAGAGCAGTTAAGTTCTGCTGTTAAGCAGTTAAGAATAAATCCAGGTAACCAAGACTAGTCAGACTATGTAGAACCTCAGCATGGAGTCAGGTCTCAAGACTGCCCCTCTTTTCTGACACTGATTAATGATCTTGAGCTCCTGTCCCTGCCCACCAAAACTGCTTAATGGATAGAGAACTCTTAAATTCTAGAGCTGAGAAAAAACTTAGAAATTATCTAACACGTCTGTTCTCAAAGAACTTGGTCTCAGGGCTCCATAATACTTTATTATTATTTCTTAATTTATTTATGGCTGTGCTAGGTCTTCGTTGCTGCATGTAGGCTTTCTCTAGTTGTGGGAAGCGAGGGTTACTCTCTAGTTACAGTGCGCGGGGTTCTCATTGCAGTGGCTTCTCTTGTTGCAAAGCATGGGCTCTAGGGTGCGTGGGCTTCAGAGCTGTGGTACATGGGCTCAGTAATTCCCAGGCCCTAGAGCACAGGCTCAGTAGTTGTGGCACATGGGCTTAGTTGCTCCCCCATAGCATGTGGATCTTCCTGGACCAGGGGTCAGTCCTGTATCTTGGGCTTTGGCAGGTGGATTCTTTACCACTGAGCAACAAGGCCCATAATATTCTTAAAGATATTGAGAACTTCAAAGAGTTTTTGACTATGTGGGCTGTATCTATGGACATTTACCATATTAAAAATGGACACTGATGGATTTTTAAAAATATTTATCAATATAATTTTTTAATGATAATAAGCAAATTGCATGTTAACATAAGTATGACTTTCTAGGTTTTTAAAAAAACTATATTTTCCAAAACAGAAAAAAATAAGTGAAAAGATTGGCATTATTTTTGAAAATCTTTTGAGTGGCTGACTTAACAAGAGATAGCTGGATTCACACCTCTGCTTCTGCATTCAAGGTGTTTGCTATCACACGGCATGGAGTCTCAGGGAAAACCCTATATACATACAAGAGCGGTTTTGAATGTACAAACTCAACTATCTTGGGAACCTCAGAGGTTCCTGGATCACAGTTTGAGAACTACCGGTCTGATGTAATTTAGGATTACACTTTCTGTTAATGCCAGTTATTAGCAAAGTGACCTTCAGCAAGTTACCTGATCTCTCTACACCTCAGCTTCCTTAGGTGTGAAGCTAGACTAAAATAGTCTTTTTTATGACTGTGTGGATTCCTATAAATGTGTTTCCTCATAGTCATTTAAAATATATAAGTGAGGAGGTGGTCCTAAGATGGCAGAGGAAGAGGACAGGGAGACAACTTTCTCCCCCACAAATTCATCAAAAGATCATTTGAATGCTGAGCAAATACCACAAAACAACTTCTGAACACTGGTGAAGGACACCAGGCACCCAGAAAGGCAGCCCATTGTCTTTGAAAGGAGGTAGGACAAAATATAAAAGATAAAAAGAGAGACAAAATAGTTAGGGATGGAGACCTGTCCTGGGCAGAGTCTTAAAAGAGAAGTTTCCAAACACCAGGAGACCCTCCCACCGGTGGGTCTGTGGGGAGTTTTGGAATCTCAGAGGGAGGAAAAAATAAATAAATAAAACCCACAGATTACGGTTCTAACTCCAACTTCCAGAGGAGAAGTAGCCCAGATGCTTGCCTCCATCACCAGCAAGCGGGGGCTGAACAGGGAGGCATGGGCTGCACTGCTTAGGGTAAGCACTGAATGCCCTGAGGGCAATCTGAGGGAGCTAAAGTGAGATAGCAACCCAAACCGTGGAATAGCCAGAGAGGAGGGAAAAAAAAAAGAGAGAGAGAACTTTCCCGCGAAAAGCTCTAACCTAAGGTACTGCTGGTCCCACTCACAGAACAAAGGACTGAGTGGAATACCAGAGGAGAGCTAGCTGGCTGCGGACAGGCCAATCTCCTGCTGGAGGCAGGGATGCAGGCAGTGCCAGCCCGAGCTGGAAGGAAAAGGGCAAACTCGGCCCCAGAGATGACATCTCCTCCCAAACTGCGCACAGGTTCTCAGTCGCTAACCAAATCTTCCTGGGATCCTGGACGGTTGACATCTGTCAGGAGAGTTGCAGCCAGAGATTAGCTCCCCAGAAGAGACACACAGTACACCACCCAGGAAACCGAGCAGCTGGGACTGGGGAGGTGATAAGACGCACCGCACCTGGGGAGTGTGCGCTCACCAAGCACCTGGTCGCCTGAGCTGCTCTGAGCTGGGAAGGGCACAAAACGCAGGCCCAACTGAGTCTGTGCCTTTGTGGAGTACCTGAGAACCTGAACCTGAGCGGCGTAGATCTGGGAACCTGCCCTGGTTCTGGGAAGTGCACGCAACCCAGGGCCCACCCCAGAAAGTTCCCCAGCACAGCAACCTGGAGCCTAAGCAGTGTAGACTGGGAAAGCACAGACGCCGTGAGCAGGGCAAACCCAGTGTGACCCAGACACAAAGCACTCCCCACACCCACCAGTGATATTTGTTTGCAGCACAATTGAACAAGTGAGTCTAAATAAATGACCACTTTTGCCCCCTTGTGTCAGGGCAGAAGTTAGATACTGAAGAGACCTGCAAACAGAGGAAGCCAAAATAAACCAAGAAGAGGGAACAGCTCTGGAAGTGACAGATGCAACAGATTAAAAGCCTGTAGTTAACATAGACTGCATTGGAAGAGACCTATAGACTTTGACGTATAAGGTGGAACAAGGAACTATCTGAAACTGAACTGACCACCCACTGCCCTCAACAGCTTCAGAGAAATTCCTAGATATATTTTACTATTAACATTTTTTAATTTCTTTTTAATTTTTTCTTTTTAAGCTTTTTATTAATCCTTAATTTTCCCTTTTAAAACCTACTATCACCTTGAAAAAAAGACCCTATTTTTAAAGCAAATTTCATATTTTTTATATAACTTGTACGATTTTGTTTTTTTTTTTTTTTAATATTGTATTTTTGAGAGTCTAACCTCTACTCTAGATTTTTAATCTTTGCTTTTTGGTAATTGTTATCAATTTTGTACCTGTAAGAATCCAATCTTCAGTACTCATTTTTACTTAGGAGTGTGATTACTGGCTTGATTGCTCTCTCCCCTTTTGACTCTTCTTTCTCTCCCCCAGGTCACCTCTATCTCCCCCCTCCCCCTTCTCTTCTCTACTTAACTCTGTGAATCTCTTTGGGTGTTCTGGGCTGTGGAGAAAACTTAGGGAACTGATCACAGGCTAGACTGGTCTCTCTCCTTTTGACTCCCCCTCCTTTCCTCCGTGTCACCTCTATCTCCTTCCTTCCTCCTTTTTCTGTTCTCTATGGAACTCCATGAACCCCTCTGAGTGTTCCAGACTGTGGAGAGAAAATAGGGAATTGATTACTGGCTAGACTGCTCTCTCCCCTGTTGATCCCCTCTTCTCCCCCTGGTCACCTCTCTCTCCCTCCTCCCTCTTCTCTTCTTCATGTAACTCTGTGAACCTCTCTGGGTGTCCCTCACTGTGGAGAATCTTTTCACCATTAACCTAGATGTCTTGTCATCAGTGCTGTATGGATGGAGAAGTCTTGAGGCTACTACAAGAATAAGACTGAAAGCCAGAGGCAGGAGACCTAAATCCAAAACTTGAGATCACCAGAGATCTCCTGACTCCAGGGGCCATTAGTCAACAAAACCTCATCCAAAAGCGTCCATACCTACATGAAACCAAGCTCCACCCAAGTTCCAACAAGTTTCAGAGCAAGACATACCAAGCTAATTCTTCAACAAAGCAGGAACATAAACCCGAGCACAAAAATATAGGCGGCCAAAAGTCACACCAAACCCATAGACACCTCAAAAGTCACTACTGGATGCTTCATTGCACTCCAGAGAGAGGAGATCCAGCTCCACCCACCAGAACACCAACGCAAGCTTCCCTAACCAGGAAACCTTGACAAGCCATGCATCCAACCCTACCCACAGGGAGGAACCTCCACAATAAAGAGGAACCACAAACTTCCAGCACACAGAAAGGCCACCCCAAACACAGCAACCTAAACAAGATGAAAAGGCAGAGAAATATTCAGCAGGTAAAGGAACATGATAAAAGCCCACCAAACTAAACAAAAGAGGAGGAGATAGGGAGTCTAACTTAAAAAGAATTCAGAATAATGATAGTAAAAATGATCCCACATATTGAAAACAAAATGGAGTTACAGATAAGTAGTCTGGAGACAAGGATTGAGAAGATTCAAAAAAAGTTTAACAAGGACCTAGAAGAAATAAAAAAGAATCAATCAATAATGAATAATGTAATAGCTGAGATCAAAAGCACTCTGGAGGGAACCAATAGTAGAATAACTGAGGCAGAACATAGGATAAGTGAGGCAGAAGATAGAATGGTGGAAATAAATGAAGCAGAGAGGACAAAAGAAAAAAGAATGAAAAGAAATGAGGACAACCTCAGAACCCTCTGGGACAATGTCAAATGCCCCAACATTCGAATCACAGGAGTCCTAGAAGAAGAAGACAAAAAGAAAAGCCTTGAGAAAAATACTTTAGGAGATAATAGTTGAAAACTTCCCTAAAATGGGGAAGGAAATAGCCACCCAAGTCCAAGAAACCCAAAGTCACAAACAGGATAAACCCAAGGTGAAACACCCCAAGACACATATTAATCAAATTAATAAAGATCAAACACAAAGAACAAATATTAAAAGCAGCAAGGGAAAAACAACAATTAACCCACAAGGGGATCCCCATAAGGATAACAGCTGATCTTTCAATAGAAACTCTTCAAGCCAGAAGGGAATGGCAGGACATACTTAAAGTGATGAAAGAGAAAAACCTACAACCCAGATTACTGTACCCAGCAAGGATCTCATTCAAATATGAAAGAGAAATCAAAAGCTTTACAGAAAAGCAAAAGCTCAGAGAATTCAGCACCACCAAACCAGCTCTAACAAATGCTAAAGGATCTTCTCTAGACAGGAAACACAGAAAAGGTTTATAAACCTGAACGCAAAACAACAAAGCAAATGGCATTGGGATCACACTTATCAATAATTACCTTAAATGTAAATGGGTTGAATGCCCCAACCAAAAGACAAAGACTGGCTGAATAGATACAAAAACAAGACCCCTATATATGCTGTCTACAAGAGACCCACTTCAAACCTAGGGACACATACAGACTGAAAGTGAAGGGCTGGAAAAAGATATTTCACGCAAATGGAGACCAAAAGAAAGCAGGAGTAGCAATACTCATATCAGATAAAATAGACTTTGAAACAAAGGTCATGAAAAGAGACAGAGAAGGACACTACATAATGATCAAAGGATCAATCCAAGAAGAAGATATAACAATTATAAATATACATGCACCCAACATAGAAGCAATGCAATATGTAAGGCAAATGCTAACAAATATGAAAGGGGAAAGTAACAGTAACATAATAATAGTGGGAGACTTTAATACCCCACTCACACTTATGGATAGATCAACAAAACAGAAAATTAGCAAGAAAACACAAACTTTAAATGATACAATGGACCAATTAGACCTAATTGATATCTATAGGACATTTCACCCTAAAACAATGTATTTCACCTTTTTCTCAAGTGCACACAGAACCTTCTCCAGGATAGATCACATCCTGGGCCATAAATCTAGCCTTGGTAAATTCAAAAAAATTGAAATCATCTCAAGCATCTTTTCTGATCACAATGCAGTAAGATTAGAGGTCAACTACAGGGAAAAAAAAACTATGAAAAATACAAACATATGGAGGCTAAACAACACACTTCTGAATAACCAACAAATCACAGAAGAAATCAAAAAAGAAACCAAAATATGCATAGAAATGAATGAAAATGAAAACACAACAACCCAAAATGTACGGGATTCAGTAAAAGCAGTGCTAAGGAGAAGGTTCATAGCAATACAAGCCTACCTCAAGAAACAGGAGAGAAATCAAATAAATAACCTAATTCAACTAAAGCAGCTAGAAAAGGAAGAAATGAAGAACCCCAGGCTTAGTAGAAGGAAAGAAATCACAAAAATTAGGGCAGAAATAAATGCAAAAGAAACAAAAGAGACCATAGCTAAAATCAACAAAGCTAAAAGCTGGTTCTTCAAGAGAATAAATAAAATAGACAAACCATTAGCCAGACTCATCAAGAAACAAAGGGAGAAGAATCAAATCAACAAAATTAGAAATGAAAATGGAGAAATCACAACAGACAACACAGAAATACAAAGGATCATAAGAGACTACTATCAGCAACCATATGCCAATAAAATGGACAACTTGGAAGAAATGGACAAATTCTTAGAGAAGTACAACTTTCCAAAACTGAACCAGGAAGAAATAGAAAATCTTAACAGACCCATCACAAGCACAGAAATTGAAACTGTAATCAGAAATCTTCCAACAAACAAATGCCCAGGACAAGATGGCTTCACAGCTGAATTCTACCAAAAATTTAGAGAAGAGCTAACACTTATCCTACTCAAACTCTTCCAGAAAATTGCAGAAGGTAAACTTCCAAACTCATTCTATGAGGCCACCATCACCCTAATACCAAAACCTGACAAAGATGCCACACAAAAAAAACAACAGGCCAATATCACTGATGAACACAGTTGCAAAAATCCTTAACAAAATTCTTGCAAACAGAATCCAAAAACGTATTAAAAAGATCATAGATCATAACCAAGTGGGCTTTATCCCAAGGATGCAAGGATCCTTCAATATTCGCAAGCCAATCAATGTGATACACATTAACAAATGAAAAGATAAAAACCATATGATTATTTCAATAGATGCAGAAAAAGCCTTTGACAAAATTTAACATCCATTTATGATAAAAAAAAAAAAACCCTCCAGAAAGCAGGAGTAGAAGGAACATACCTCAACATAATAAAAACCATATATGATAAACCCACAGCAAACATTATCTTTAATGGTGAAAAATTGAAAGCATTTCCCCTAAAGTCAGGAACAAGGCAAGGGTGCCCACTCTCACCACTACTATTCAACATACTTTTGGAAGTTTTGGCCACAGCAATTAGAGAAGAAAAAGAAATAAAAGGAATCCAGATTGGAAAAGAAGATGTAAACTCTCACTGTTTGCAGATGACATGAACCTCTACATAGAAAACCCTAAAGACTCGACCAGAAAATTACTAGAACTAATCAATGAATATAAAAAAGTTGCAGGATATAAAATTAACACAGAAATCCCTTGCATTCCTATACACTAATGAGAAAACAGAAAGAGAAACTAAGGAAACTATTCCATTCACCATTGCAACAAAAAGAATAAAATACTTAGGAATCAGATCAGATCACTTACTCAGTCGTGTCCGACTCTTTGCGACCCCATGAATCGCAGCACGCCAGGCCTCCCTGTCCATCACCAACTCCTGGAGTTCACTCAGACTCACGCCCATCGAGTCAGTGATGCCATCCAGCCATCTCATCCTCTGTCGTCCCCTTCTCCTCTTGCGCCCAATCCCTCCCAGCATCAGAGTCTTTTGCAATGAGTCAACTCTTCGCATGAGGTGGCCAAAGTACTGGAGTTTCAGCTTTAGCATCATTCCTTCCAAAGAAATCCCAAGGCTGATCTCCTTCAGAATGGACTGGTTGGATCTCCTTGCAGTCCAAGGGACTCTCAAGAGTCTTCTCCCAACACAACAGTTCAAAAGCATCAATTCTTCGGCGCTCAGCCTTCTTCACAGTCCAACTCTCACATCCATACATGACCACAGGAAAAACCATAGCCTTGACTAGACCAACATGTCTCTACTTTTGAATATTCTATATAGGTTGGTCATAACTTTCCTTCCAAGGAGTAAGCGTCTTTTAATTTCATGGCTGCAGTCACCATCTGCAGTGATTTTGGAGCCCAGAAAAATAAAGTCTGACACTGTTCCCACTGTTTCCCCATCTATTTCCCATGAAATGATGGGACCGGATGCCATGATCTTCGTTTTCTGAATGTTGAGCTTTAAGCCAACTTTTTCACTCTCCACTTTCACTTTCATCAAGAAGCTTTTGAGTTCCTCTTCACTTTCTGCCATAAGGGTGGTGTCATCTGCATATCTGAGGTTATTGATATTTCTCCTGGCAATCTTGATTCCAGCTTGTGTTTCTTTCAGTCCAGCATTTCTCATGATGTACTCTGCATAGAAGTTAAACAAACAGGGTGACAATATACAGCCTTGACATATTCTTTCTCCTATTTGGAACCAGGCTGTTGTTCCATGTCCAGTTCTAACTGTTGCTTCCTGACCTGCATACAAATTTCTCAAGAGGCAGATCAGGTGGTCTGGTATTCCCATCCCTCTCAGAATTTTTCACAGTTTATTGTGATCCACACAGTCAAAGGCTTTGGCATGGTCAATAAGGCAGAAATAGATGTTTTTCTGGAACTCTCTTGCCTTTTCCATGATCCAGCGGATGTTGGCAATGTGATCTCTGGTTCCTCTGCCTTTTCTAAAACCAGCTTGAACGTCAGGAAGTTCACGGTTCACGTATTGCTGAAGCCTGGCTTGGAGAATTTTGAGCATTACTTTACTAGCGTGTGAGAGGAGTGCAATTGTATGGTAGTTTGAGCATTCTTTGGCATTGCCTTTCTTTGGGATTGGAATGAAAACTGACCTTTTCCAGTCCTGTGGCCACTGCTGAGTTTTCCAAATTTTGGCATATTGAATGCAACACTTTAACAGCATCATCTTTCAGGATTTGGAATAGCTCAACTGGAATTCCATCACCTCCACTAGCTTTGTTCGTAGTGATGCTTTCTAAGGCCCACTTGACTTCACATTCCAGGATGTCTGGCTCTAGGTCAGTAATCACATCATCGTGATTATCTGGGTCATGAAGATCTCTTTTGTACAGTTCTTCTGTGTATTCTTGCCATCTCTTCTTAATATCTTCTGCTTCTGTTATGCTTCCATACCATTTCTGTCCTTTATAGAGCCCATCTTTGCATGAAATGTTCCTTTGGTATCTCTGATTTTCTTGAAGAGATCCCTAGTCTTTCTCATTCTGTTGTTTTCCTCTATTTCTTTGCATTGATCGCTGAAGAAGGCTTTCTTATCTCTTCTTGCTATTCTTTGGAACTCTGCATTCAGATGTTTATATCTTTCCTTTTCTCCTTTGCTTTTCACTTCTTTTCTTTTCACAGCTATTTGTAAGGCCTCCCCAGATAGCCATTTTGCTTTTTTGCATTTCTTTTCCATGGGGATGGTCTTGATCCCTGTCTCCTGTACAATGTCACGAACCTCATTCCATAGTTCATCAGGCACTCTATCTATCAGATCTAGTCCCTTAAATCTATTTCTCACTTCCACTTAGGAATAAATCTACCTAAAGAAACAAAAGACCTATAGATATAAAACTATAAAACACTGATGAAAGAAATCAAAGAGGACACATATAGTTGGAGAAATAGACCACGTTCATGGATCAATACAGTGAAAATGAGTATACTACCCAAAGCAATCTATAGATTCAATGCAATCCCTATCAAGCTACCAACAGTATTTTTCACAGAACTAGAACAAATAATTTCACAATTTGTATGGAAATACAAAATACCTCAAATAGCCAAAGAAATCTTGAGAAAGAAGAATGGAATAGGAGGAATCAACCTTCCTGACTTCCGGCTCTACTACAAAGCTACAGTCATCAAGACAGTATGGTACTGGCACAAAGACAGACATATAGATCAATGGAACAAAATAGAAAGCCCAGAGATAAATCCACAGACCTATGGACACCTTATCTTTGACAAAGGAGGCAAGAATATACAATGGAGAAAAGACAATCTCTTTAACAAGTGGTGCTGGGAAAACTGGTCAATCACTTGTAAAAGAATGAAACTAGACCACTTTCTAACACCATACACAAAAATAAACTCAAAATGGATTAAAGATCTAAATGTAAGACCAGAAACCATAAAACTCCTAGATGAAAACATAGGCAAAACACTCTCCGACATAAATCACAGCCAGATCCTCTATGACCCACCTCCCAGAGCAATGGAAATAAAAGCAAAAATAAACAAATGGGACCTAATTAAAATTAAAAGCTTTTGCACAATGAAGGACACTATAAGCAAAATGAAAAGACAGCCTTCAGAATGGGAGAAAGTAATAGCAAATGAAGCAACTGACAAAGAATTAATCTCAAAAATATCCAAGCAGCTCCTGCAGCTCAATTCCAGAAAAATAAATGACCCAATCAAAAAGTGGGTCAAGAACTAAATAGACAGTTCTCCAAAGAAGACATACAGATGGCTAACAAACACATGAAAAGATGCTCAACATCACTCATTATCAGAAAAATGCAAATCAAAACCACAATGAAGTACCATCTCATGCCAGTCAGAATGGCTGCTATTAAAAAGTCTACAAACAATAAATGCTGGAGAGGGTGCGGAGAAAAAGGAACGCTCTTACACTGTTGGTGGGAATGCAAACTAGTACAGCCACTATGGAGAACAGTGTGGAGATTCCTTAAAAAGCTGGAAATAGAACTGCCATATTACCCAGAAATCCCACTGCTGGGCATACACACCAAGGAAACCAGAATTGAAAGAGACACGTGTACTCCAGTGTTCATCACAGCACTGTTTACAATAGCCAGGACATGGAAGCAACCTAGAGGTCCATCAGCAGACAAATGGATAAGAAAGCTGTGGTACATATACACAATGGAATATTACTCAGCTATTAAAAAAGAATGCATTCAAATCAGCTCTAATGAGGTGGATGAAACTGGAGCCTATTATACAGAGCGAAGTAAGTCAGAAAGAAAAACATCAATACAGTATATTAACACATATATATGGAATTTAGAATGATGGTAATGATGACCCTATATATGAGATAGCAAAAGAGACACAGATGTAAAGAACAGACCATTGGATTCTGTGAGAGAAGCCAAGGGTGGGATGATTTGAGAGAATAGATTTGAAATATGTATATTAACATATGTGAAATATATCACCAGTCCAGGTTGGATGGATGAGGCAGGGTGCTCAGGGCTGGTGTACTCGGATGACCTTGAGAGATGGAATGGGGCGGGAGGTGGAGGGAGGGTCAGGATGGGGAACATATGTAACCCATGGCTAATTCATATGAATGTATGGCAAAACCACCACAATGTTGTAAAGTAATTAGCCTCTGATTAAAATTTTAAAAATTAAAACAAAACAAACAAATAAACTCTTGGAAAAAGAAAAAAATAGATAACTAACAAGAACCTATTTTATGAACAGAGAACTCTACTCAGTACTCTGTAATCACCTATACAGGAAAAGAATCTGAGGAAAAGTGAATGTGAATTGATATAACTGATTCACTTTGCTATACACCTGAAACTAACACAACATTGTAAATTAACTATACTCCAATAAATTTTTTAAAAAAAGGAAAAAAAATAAATTCAAGAGGTTAAACAAAAAAAATTAAAAATAAATAAAATATATAAGCTAGATGATACTCCTAAGTGTTTAATACAGTGCTTGAGAAATCACTCAAATGATGGCTCTTCTAATACTGTTGTTAATATTTGATATTAACAATACTTGCACTTGCCTGCACTGTGCCAGGCACCAAGAATCATATCAAAGTAAGATAGCCTGAGTCATTTAAGAATAGGGGAGATAAAATAAATATATAACTGTAGAACAAAATCTTATGTCAAGAATGATAGAAAGAGGGAGTGGTCCCACTCATTCTCAACACATATTAATGAATTGCTTCCTGTGTTCCAGGAGTAATAGCTAGTAGGAGGCCAGTATATTGGAGAAAAGGGGTAGCAGGAGGTAAGCAGGGATATGGAGAGATGGGAGTGGCCCATGGACACATGGTGTAGGTCTTGGTAGGCCAGTGTGATCTGGAATATAAGGAAATGTTTTATCAGAAAGTGGCATTGAGTTAGAATCTGAGAAGAGGTAGGGTTTGGGAACAGAGTTGACAATGAGAATGAAAAAAGAGAGCAAAAAGAGCTGGCCTGAAAGTCAACATTCAAAAAACTAAGATCATGGCATCTAGCCCCATCACTTCATGGCAAGTAGACAAGGAAAAACTGGAAGCAGTGACAGATTTTGTTTTCTTGGGCTCCAAAATCACTGCAGATGGTGACTGAAGCCATGAAATTAAGAGATGCTTGCTCCTTGGAAGAAGAGCTATGACAAACCTAGACAGTGTATTAAAAAGCAGAGACATCACTTTGCTAACAAAGGTCCTTATAGTCAAAGCTATGGTTTTTCTAGTAGTCATGTGTGGATGTGAGAGTTGGACCATAAAGAAGGATGACAGCTGAAGAACTGATGCTTTTGAATTGTGGTGATTGGAGAAGACTCTTGAGAGTCCCTTGAACTGCAAGGAGATCAAAACAGTCAATCCTAAAGGAAATCAATCCTTACTATTCACTGTAAGCTGTTCCTGAAGCTGAAGCTCCAGTACTTTGGCCACCTGATGTGAAGAGCCAATTAACTAGAAAATCCCTGATACCGGGAAAGATTGAAAGCAAAGGGAGAAGGGGGTGACAGAGGATGTGATGGTTAGATAGCATCACTGACTCAATGGACATGAATCTGAGCAAACTCTGGGAGGTAGTGAAGGACAGAGGAGTCTGGCATGCTGCAGTCCATGGGATTGCAAAGAGTAGGACATGATTTAGGGACTGAACAACAACATACACTCTTTACTCATCCAACAAACATTTGATTTTTCTGCCAAGTCTTCCCCATGTTGTACAAACTAAGGATCCCTCCTTTCAAAGAAGATATCTTGCACATGACTGTTTTTATAGAAAATATATGATCGGGACTTCCCTGGTGGTACAGCGGATATTGACAGCCAATGCAGGGGAGGCAGGTTCGATCCCTAGTCTAGAATTCCCACATGCCACCAAGCAACAAAACCTGTGCACCACAACTGCTGAGTCTGTTCTCTAGAGCCGAAGAGCCACAACTACTCAGCCTGCATACTGCAACTACTGAAGCCCATGCACCTAGAGCCCATGCTCCACAATAAGAGAAGCCACCACAATGAGCAACCCACTCACTGCAACTAGAGAAAGTCCACGTGCAGCAATGAAGACCCAGTGCAAACAGAAATAAACATAAATAAATAAATAAATTTTAAAAAATAAATAGATGATCACTTAAAGAAAAAAACTAGAATATACTAAAACTAGGTGAGCAAAAATGAGAAAATAAGAACCTCACATAATACCCCTAATCCAGAGAGCACCATTTCAGGGCCAGGATTAAGGTGAGGTGAATTTTGCCTCAGGTGTAAAATTTAAGAGGAAGGGGAGGCAATAAAAAAAAAAATCAGTAATATTTTAGTTTTTAAAAAAATCAAAATTATTGTAAAGAAAGTCCAGGATGATACTGAGAAGGTAACAGGCAGGAAGGCCAGGGGTCTCCAAAAGGAGGAAACAGGCTGCAAGTGTCAGACATTTTTATTTCTCTTAAGCAGCAGGAGGAAACAAACTAGCAATATTTTTTCCTTCTCTATACAAATTTAAAAGGTTTCTCTTAAAATACTGTGTTGCCATAATGACACCTGGTTTCACCTGAAGTTAACTGTTCTCAAACCTTGAGTTAACCAATGCATTTTTCTTATGGAAATGTTTGTCTTAAGCTATGTTAATGTACTATGCATTTACCCCAGACTCTGTCTTCAAGTCGGTTCCACCTGATGGCTCAGAAGCTACCTGACAAACCAGTATGTTATACTCAGATATTGTTCCCCTTATCTATGTAAACCAAACTATTTGTATGGTAATCTGCCCTTCTACAAGATTCAAGTCAATTGTTTTATGGCCCGAGATGAATCATCTGGTGCCAAGATTATCCCAAAATGCATCTTCTGGATGGGGGGCCTGGTGCCATTCTGAGTTTTAAGACATTCCTTTCTTTCATTAACAGACTGCTAGTGACTATATAACATCCTGCTGAAGACTAGCAGGGGGTACTCTTTCTGCCCCCTTCTGATGCCTATGTCAGAAGCTTTCTCTACCTCCTTTATACTTTAACAAAACTTTATTACACAAAAGCTCTGAGCGATCAAGCCTCATCTCTGGCCCCAGATTGAATTCTTCTCCTCCGGAGGCCAAGAATCCCGGTATCTTTTCGTTCAGCAACAACCTTTCAATACAATACCTAAGTTTTAAATAAAGGCAGGCTCCACCCCTGTGCATGCCCCAACTCAGCCTCACTGACTGTGCTCAGTTATTCCCTGTATGTTCCCTCTTTCCAGCAGATCTATTCTCTGCCCTCCTCTGCCCAGTTCTGGTTCCCCCTGGGTGGGCTGGTCCCTAAGGACTGCATGAATGGGCTTCTTTGTCTTCTGGCTTCCAGCTGGGCTCAGCCATTAGGAGGCACCTGTTAGAAACTGGAGGCTGGGAGGAGAGAAAGGTTGGTGTATTTCTCTCCCAACTCCATCCATTCTCATCATCTACTAGAAGGAGACCCTGGAGTTGGAGCAGCTGGGGCCACTTGGGCCCAGCTTTGTTACAGATCTGAGGAGTTCAAGTGGGGAGCTGCACACCTGTGCCAGGTTCTTTCGGCATCCTGAGGACAGGACGTGTGTGAAGCTTCAGGACTCAGCTTTCCGAAGGTCCACCTGCTCATTTCAGCCCTAAACCAGCTGACCAGTGGTTCTGTCCACAGGGAACCTGAAGAAGCTGGAAGAGCAGGCCTGCCAGGGGAGACTTCCTCCTCACCCCCTAAGTAAATTGTGCTCATTTTCATTCAGTCCTCACCACCTGTTGATTACATTTCATGCCTGACTGCAGATTTGACAAGTTGGAAGGATCGGTCACCATGTAAAATAAAACACACCCTGGGGCCCAGAGGAGTTAGCCCTCTCCGCCCACTCTCCCAGGGGGGCCTGCTCAGGAGGCAGTGGGTGGAGGAGGATGTGGAGGGGAAGACAGACAGACCTCCTCGGTAAAAGGTAAGTTCCTGGGTGACAGAAATGTGAGAAAACAAGGGCAAAGTGAACTGAGGAGAGAGCATCCACGCTGGAAACACAGGAAGGCAGAAAAATCAACTGTGCCCTGAGGGACACCCAGGAGGGGTCCAGGTGGCATGAGGAGAGAAAAGCAGGTGAGAAGCAAGCAACACAGCAAGTTGGCATGGGAGCCCCTGCAGTGAATACCATTCCCCTGATGGCTACTGGAGGGCTGTGAAAACTCCTTCTCAAACAGTTTAAAAAAGCAGGAAGAAAATGAATCTAACTAGGGATGGCTTTAGGTGTTTCCTCTTTATCTTGTGCTTAGACTGTTAGCTGAATTTAGAATTCTCTACTTGGCCTTTAGATTCTCTCCCCATGGATTCCACAACACCCTCAACACCCCTGTGGTCCAACAGGGGAGAAAGACATATAAAATAATGTGCATAATTACAGAAATTCATACAGCCCAGAGAATGATCATTTCAGTGGGGGAGGGGGAGGAGACTGAACTGAGCATGGATAAGGAAACGTTGCATAGACAACGCATGTCTGAACAGGGTTTAGAGGGCTTAACAGGAGCTTCTTTGGTGGCTCAGACAGTAAAGTATTTGCCTGCAATGCTGAAGACCTGGGTTCGATCCCTGGGTTGGGAAGACCCCCTGGAGAAGGGAAAGGCTACCCCCTCCAGTATTCTGGCATGGAGAATCTCATGGACAGAGGAGCCTGGCAGGATACAGTTCATGGGGTCGCAAAGTGTCTGACATGACTGAGCAACTAACACACATCACTAACATAAGATTTTTGATATTTTTCCTTCCTGACTCTAAGTTCTGCCTGAATAAACAGTGACACCTATCTGGTAATACAATCATTGGATTATGAAACACCTTTTGAGGACAAAATGACACCCTCACACCTGAAAGGTAAATGCAACCACAACACAGGTGAGATGTGCTCTTAAGAGCTTAGAATAGTTTCTTCCAATGTTGATTTTGGTTTTGGTTACATGGAGTCTCATTCATCCTTACATCTGACTATCATTAGTTTTTCACAGAACTAGACCAGCAGGAGCCAGGAGAGTGTATCAAAGGCAAAATAGAAGAAAATGAGACATCCCAATGGTTGATGGGTGGGGTGGGGTGGGGTGGACAATTCATGTACTTCCAATGGACAAAGGCTAAGACAGTCAGGGAGAGAATAGCAAACTTTCTGATCTCAAAATAATTCCTTGGTCATTTGCATCCAGCAGAAATCCAGACTTATTCAAGACATGGGATTTAAAAATAAACGGGAACAGGGACTAACCTGGTGTTACACTGGATAAGAATCTCCCTGCCAATGCAGGGGGCACAGGTGTGATCCCTAGTCTGGGAAGATTCCACATGTTGCAGAACAACTAAGCCCATGAGCCACAGCTACTGAGCCCATGTGCCACAACTACTGAAGCTTGTGTGTCTTGAACCTGTGCGCTTCAACAACAGAAACCACCACAATGAGAAGCCCGAGCACTGCAACTAAAGAGGAGCCCCCACTCTCCACAACTAGAGAAAGCCCACATAATTAATTTAAAAATGGGAACTGGATCTGAATAACAGTACTTTGTATTAAATAATTTAATATGACTATTAGCCATATGTCCTGCAAAAACCATCCATACACCATGCTGCTAGAATCCAGCAGCTAAGACTGACCCAATCCTTCATTATGTCGCTCCCTTGCTCAAAAATTACTACCCCTGATGAGAAAAAGATAATGTGAAAATGCCCCTAACCTTATATTCATGGATTTCCACAACTGGGTTCCATCCTGCTCTACTACTCCCAGACTTTTTGTTTGTTTTTAGTTTTGTTGTTTTACTATTTCTTTGCAAAAACTCTCTTCTTTGGCAAAACTAGTTTGCTCAGTGTCACAAAACATGCCCTACCATATGATTGTTGCTGACCTTCATAACAACAATATTCTTGCCTTCCCACCCCCATACTTGACTAGGCTATTAGATATTTTTCCTCTGTAGACTCCTAGCAGAAATTCTCTCTTTTTTATACTCATACAATTTTTTTTTTAAGAAATGCAAGTCTCTTGACATGATTTCGGAAATGTCTGTAGTTAACAATGGTTTAGTATTATGTACTGAAGAGAACAGCAAGGATCTCTAGATCGAGTCATATCCACTTACTTACACTCTAACCTTTAAAGTGTACTTGTAGGATTTTAGATTATCTTTAGATTGATCTATAAAAACATAATAAATTATAAAATCGATTGCCCAATGTTTAAGAAATGCCATTGTACTTGAGGTGGAAAAGCGCTTTAATCTGTGATGAGAGTTTATTAGGTACTGTAGCTTCACATATCTTGTTGAACCAGGTTTTCTATGGTGTGTCTGTTTGATTATGTTGTTTAATTTTGGGGAATTTTGCAACTGTTGTGCATAAAGCAGTGAGGCCCTTTGTGAAGGCTGAACAAAGGTTCATTCATTCATGCCTTCACAAGCTTTCACTGAGCACCTTCTATGTGCCAGGCACCGTGCTAAGTGCCAGATGTATAAAGATAAAGGTGTCCTGTCCTAAACGAGTTCTTTAACATTAGTTCAGGAGACAGGGTTAAGGCTTGTGACAAAGCTACAGCCAAGGGGCTCTGTGTCAGTGATCCAATGCCATAATAATGCTGAGTAGCAACCAAGCCCATAACTTTAGTGGATGAAACAGTAACTGTTAATTTCTTATGCATCTGGAGTGGCTGCCTAGGCAGTCCTGCCCATTTTGGTTGGGTTCAATGAAGTGTCCAGGGGTTAGCTGCTGTTGGCTGATCTAGGATGGACTCACCATGTTGATTCATCTCTGTTTCAAGGATCTCATCCTCTAGCAGGTTTGTTCTCATGGCACTGGCTTAGACACAAGAGAAGAGCATGCTCAACTAACTGCACCAATTATTTTTAAGCTTCTGCTTTAAACTATTCCATTGGTCAAAGAAAGTTGCATGGCTGAGACTGGAATCAGAGTTATACAGCACAGGGCATAGATCAGAGATGGAGAATTGGGTTTGTCACTGCAAACTACTGCAGGTTCTGAATACAAATACCAGAGCACCTAACTCAGCCTAGGGAGATAAGGAATGGCTTTCCAAGAAGGTGTGTGCATGACTTGAGCAGAATTTTGAAAGAGAAGATGGGAAAGTTAGCTAGGGAATAAAGAAGATGCTTTAAACAGAGCAACCCACATAAGCTAGTGTAAGTACTCCACATGTTTGCCTCACAGATGCATATATCCTTTGCCTGTGAACCTTTTCCTCCTTTCCCATTTGGAATTTAGATGTGAGTTCTATATGTGTGGCAACCTTCTTATGACCATGAAGGCAATAAGTGTCAGGTTGAAGGTCTGCAGGAAGATGGCACTTAACAGCAACATCAAGTCACTGTAACAGCCCTAACTGACTATGCTCCAACTTCTTTGTCAACTGTGTCAGCTGAACATAGATGCAAAAATCCTTAACAAAATTCTTGCAAACAGAATCCAACAACATATTAAAAGGATCATACATCATGACCAAGTGGGCTTTATCCCAAGAATGCAAGGATTCTTTACTATCTGCAAATCAATCAATGGAATACACCACATTAACAAATGAAAAGATAAAAACCATATGATTATCTCAATAGATGCAGAAAAAGCCTTTGACAAAATTTAACATCCATTTATAATAAAAAAAAAAAAAACCCTTCCAGAAAGCAGGAATAGAAGGAACATATCTCAACATAATAAAAGCTATATATGACAAACCCACAGCAAACATTATCCTCAATGGTGAAAAAGTGAAAGCATTCCCCTAAAGTCAGGAACAAGGCAAGGGTGCCCACTCTCACCACTACTATTCAACATAGTTTTGAAGTTTTGGCCACAGCAATCAGAGCAGAAAAAGAAATAAAAGGAATCCAGATTGGAAAAGAAGATGTAAAACTCTCACTGTTTGCAGATGACATGAACCTCTACATAGAAAACCCTAAAGACTCGACCAGAAATTACTAGAACTAATCAATGAATATAGTAAAGTTGCAGGAATAAAATTAACACACAGAAATCCCTTGCATTCTATACACTAACAATGAAAAAACAGAAAGAGAAACTAAGGAAACAATTCCATTCATCATTGCAACAAAAAGAAAAAAATACTTAGGAATAAATTACCTAAAGAAACAAAAGACCTATAGATAGAAAAATATAAAACACTGATGAAAGAAATCAAAGAGGACACATATAGTTGGAGAAAATAGACCGTGTTCATGGATTGGAAGAATCAATACAGTGAAAATGAGTATACTACCCAAAGCAATCTATAGATTCAATGCAATCCCTATCAAGCTACCAACAGTATTTTTCACAGAACTAGAACAAATAATTTCA
Organism: Bubalus kerabau; assembly: GCF_029407905.1. Lineage (NCBI taxonomy): Eukaryota > Metazoa > Chordata > Mammalia > Artiodactyla > Bovidae > Bubalus > Bubalus kerabau. The sequence continues at coordinate 42,742,972 of NC_073640.1, read as the reverse complement.
CAATTTTGTATGGAAATACAAAATACCTCAAATAGCCAAAGCCGATCTTGACAAAGAAGAATGGAATAGGAGGAATCAACCTGCCTGACTCCGGCTCTACTACAAACCTACAGTCATCAAGACAGTATGGTACTGGCACAAAGACAGACATATAGATCAATGGAACAAAATAGAAAGCCCAGAGATAAATCCACACACCTATGGACACCTTATCTTTGACAAAGGAGGCAAGAATATACAATGGAGAAAAGACAATCTCTTTAACAAGTGGTGCTGGGAAAACTGGTCAACCACTTGTAAAAGAATGAAACTAGACACTTTCTAACACCATACACAAAAATAAACTCAAAATGGATTAAAGATCTAAATGTAAGACCAGAAACCATAAAACTCCTAGACAAAAACATAGGCAAAACACTCTCCGACATAAATCACAGCAGGATCCTCTATGACCCACCTCCAGAGCATGGAAATAAAGCAAAAATAAACAAATGGGACCTAATTAAAATTAAAAGCTTTTGCACAATGAAGGAAACTATAAGCAAAACAAAAAGACAGCCTTCAGCATGGCAGAAAGTAATAGCAAACAAAGCAACTGACAAAGAATTAATCTCAAAAATATCCAAGCAGCTCCTGCAGCTCAATTCCAGAAAATAAGTGACCCAATCAAAAAGTGGGCCAAGAACTAAATAGACAGTTCTCCAAAGAAGACATACAGATGGCTAACCAACACATGAAAAGATGCTCAACATCACTCATTATCAGAAAATGCAAATCAAAACCACAACGAGGTACCATCTCATGCCGGTCAGAATGGCTGCTATCCAAAATCTACAAACAGAAAGGGAACCCTCTTACACTGTTGATGGGAATGCAAACTAGTATAGCCACTATGGAGAACAGTGTGGAGATTCCTTAAAAAACTGGAAATAGAACTGCCATATGACCCAGCAATCCCACTGCTGGACATAATCACCGAGGAAACCAGAATTGAAAGAGACATGTGTACCCCAATGTTCATCACAGCAGTACCCCAATGTTCATCATAGCCAGGACATGGAAGCAACCTAGATGTCCATCAGCAGACAGATGGATAAGAAAGCTGTGGTACATATACACAATGGAATATTACTCAGCCATTAAAAAGAATTCATTTGCATCAGCTCTAATGAGGTGGATGAAACTGGAGCCTATATTACAGAGTGAAGTAAGCCAGAAAGAAAAACACAATACAGTATACTAACACATATATATGGAATTTAGAAAGATGGTAACAATAACCCTGTGTACGAGACAGCAAAAGAGACACTGATGTATAGAACAGTCTTATGGACTCTGTGGGAGAGGGAGAGGGTGGGAAGATTTGGGAGAATGGCATTGAAACATGTAAAATATCATGTATGAAATGAGTTGCCCAGTCCAGGTTCGATGCACGATACTGGATGCTTGGGGCTGGTGCACTGGGACGACCCAGAGGGATGGTATGGGGAGGGAGGAGGGAGGAGGGTTCAGGATGGGGAACACATGTATATCTGTGGCGGATTCATTTTGATGTTTGGCAAAACTAATACAATTATGTAAAGTTTAAAAATAAAATAAAAAATAAAAAAAAAATAAAGCTGTGGTACATATACACAATGGAATATTACTCAGCCATTAAAAGAATTCATTTGCATCAGCTCTAATGAGGTGGATGAAACTGGAGCCTATTATACAGAGTGAAGTAAGCCAGAAAGAAAAACACCAATACAGTATACTAACACATATATATGGAATTTAGAAAGATGGTAACAATAACCCTGTATGCGAGACAGCAAAAGAGACACAGATGTATAGAACAGTCTTTTGGACTCTGTGGGAGAAGGCGAGGGTGGGATGATTTGAGAGAATAGCATTGAAACATGTATATTATCATATATGAAATAGATCTCCAGACCAGATTCGATGCATGAGACAGAGCACTCAAGGCTGGTGCACCGGGATGATCCAGAGGGATGGGATTGAGAGGGAGGTGGGAGGGGAGTTCAGGATGGGGAACACATGTAAACCCATGGCTGATTCATATCAATATATGGCAAAACCCACTATAATGTTGTAATTAGCCTCCAACTAAAATAAATAAATAAAAACTGTGTCAGCAAAAGGAACTTGATAAAATCCCCTGAAGAATTATTACCTTGTTCTTCAGTATTTCACACCCCACCATGACTTCCCTTTCTTCCTTCAGTCAGAGCCCCCATTCCTTTAGTCAAGCCAACTCCAGAAACTTTGCATCATTTGCAGCAGTGGTGACATTTCTCTCCAGAGAATTTATTTCCAGAATGACATTTCTAAATTTCTAGAATGTCAGGTGCTCTGGATAAGACAACATCCCTCCCCAGGCCTCATCACTGACAAGAGTAAAGATAGGTGCACTTTGGATTCTCCTGGCAGGTCCTTCACACTTCCCTTTCCTCAGTACCCAAAGTCTGGCCAGCGTTACCTGCCTTGAAATCATCATTATTTGTCATCATGATTCTCTTTATGCTGGTTTATGCTAGTCACACAAGAAGCCCAGGTTTCTAGGTCATTCCTTATCCCTTGCATTACATTTCATCCCAAATGGTCCTTTACATCCTGTTTTCTAATCCAATTTCATACCCTATCTTCTGAAACTCTTCAGGAATTGGTTGTTGGGATCAGTAAAATCCTTCTTTTCTGTCTTTTAATTTTCCCTTCTCCTTGCTCTAAAGGAAATCTGGCTCTTCTTTGAAGACAATGCTTCCTCTGTAGCCCTCTCATGGGATGGCTGTGCTTCTCCCACACCCTGCAATGGAAAAGGTGTCCACCTTGTCCTTATTGCTACTTCCAGGCCATTCTGCTTTCCTCCTTCCCAAACATGCCTAGCTTTGATTCTGACATTAACCAGACTATGCTACCCACTGGAGTGGGTTGCCATGCCCTCCGCCAGGGGATCTTCCTGACCCAGGAATCAAGCCTACATCTCTTAATGTCTGCTGCACTGGCAAGCAAGTTCTGTGCCACTAGCGTGCCACCTGGGAAGCCCTCACTGCTGTCATGTAGCCACTATCACTCTCCAACCCTGCTCCCACATGATCTCATACCCTTATAGACAATCCTTCCAAAACACTAATTTCTAAAATCTTTGACCTCCTCTCCTCCAAACATCTGTCCTTCGTTTTAGCCCATTTATTCCCTTTGTATCCTTGATTTTCCTCCTATCTCACTTAGATTCTGTGTCTGTTATTATAATCACTCACTCAAATGCAACCTTGGTTCTCTTTCCAAGTACACTTCGCTGTACTTTCCTGATCGAACATAAGCCTTTTAATTAAATCTGACCTTCTTCCCCCATACATGCACAAGTGTAGCAGCTGAATGTGACTGGAAAATTCACATCTCTCTGCTAACTGCTCTCACTTTCAGTTTACGACCGCTCACCTTAAAAAGGCCTTCAATGTCACTCATCAATTCTACTTACATTATCCTGGCACAGTTATTAAACCATTCTCACAGACAGCCATTCCACAACTCCCCCTCTCTTGAAAATTTCCATAACATCTTCCTTATCCTAAGATGACAACCTTGTCTCTTAGTTCACCAAGGAAAAAAAACAACAAAAAGAAGAGAAAGTCCATAAGGTCTCCACCTCCCTGCATCCATGCTCATGCACTCTGCCTTCCCTCCTATTAATAATGATTAACATTTGCTGTTGTTGTTTAGTCGCTAAGTCGTTTCTGACTCTTTTTGACCCCATGGACTGCAGCGATGATGAACAGTATGTGCTCCTAACTTTGGCCAACTCCTCCACCTGTGTACTCCTGGTTCCATCATTCCAACCATCCTCTCTCTCCTGGACCATTTTCCATCAGTAAATAAACAAGTGGTTACTTTCTCATCTTTAAAAACAACAACTGACTCTTGACCTCACTTCTCTAACAACAACCCCATTTCTCCTCCCCTGTAGACAATAAAAATTGGCATCTCCAACCCTTTCCTCTATCAGATTTTTATCCTTTTGACTCCACAGAATGTCCTCTTGTCAAGGTCATTAATGACATCCACATTGCTATATCTAATGGTCAATATCTATCCTTAATCTTTCTGAAGGTTTAAATACAATTGATTACTCCTTTCTCCCTGAAACATTTTCTTCTCTTGGCTACCAGGGCACCACACATACTCCATGGCATTATATGTGTGTGTGCATATATATATTAATATATATATATATATGTATATCCAACTGCCTGATCAACATTCCCACTTGGTTGTACAATAGGCATCTTGAACTTAACACATCCAAATGCAAATTCCTGATTTCTATCCCCAAACCTAATTCATTTTTTTTTTTAAATGGCAACCATATCCTTGAGTCAGCCTTGACTCCTCTCTTGCTTTCACTCCCATATATGATCCATCAGTGAACTGGTTGACTCTACTTTTAAAATATATGTTTTAATAGATATTTAAGGATCTACTAACTCTACTGCTTTTACCCTGATCTGACACACTGGTCTCTTGATTCACCTCCTAGCTGACCTCTCAGTTCTGCCCTTGATCCTCTTATGGTTTATTCCCCTCCCTCTAACCCAAATAATCCCCTTAGAATATGTTATTCTTAAACTTATACCCTTAAGTAGCTTCCCATTTCACCCTAAGTGAGAGTCAAACTCCAACTAACAGGGACTCCTACACAATTTGTTCCATCCTGCCTTTGTTACCTCTCAACCTCCTCTTTCATACCGTCCTGCTTCCTCACTCTGATCAGTCACACAGCTTTCCTTGTGATTCCCGGCTTAGCACCTCTGCACTTGCCTGTTCCTTTTGCCCAGAATGGTCTTTCTTCGGGTATTTTCCCTACCTCCTTTAGGTCCCCACCAAAATGTTACTTTTCCTGACCTATTAAAATTTTGGGACTTCCCTGTGGTCAAGTGGTTAAGAATCCACCTGGCAATGCAGGGGACACGGGTTTAGTCCTTGATCCGGGAAGATCCTACATGCCACGGAATAACTAAGCCCATGCACTACAACTAATGAGCCTGAGCGCTAGAGCCTGTGAGCTGCAATGAAAGTACCCAATCACCACAACGAGAGAAAGCCCGTGATCAGCAGCAAAGACCCAGTGCAGTCAAAAATAAACAAATAAACTTTTAAAAAAATAAAAGTTGGTCACAATCTCTTCTTTCCTTATTTTTCTCTATAGCACTTATCACGAGCTGATACACTACACATTTTACTTGTGTTTGTCTCCCACGCAACAGACTTCAAACTCCACCGTCAGAGAGAATTTTTTCCGATTTGTTTCCTGCTGTTTTCAGGGCCTAGAGTAGTGCCTAGAGTGTAAGAGATACCCAAAAATTATTTTTGGAATATATTACATGAAGATTATGATGGAGTGTTGAGAGACAACAGCACTTTTTAGAAAATGCTTAATGGCATGCTGAGTTTTCATCTTGTCCATGATGAGCTCCACTGCAGCGTTTCCATCAGAAGAGTGACAGGGATCAGAGCTGGACAATGAAAGATCAGTCTAGCCACAGGGTAGAGCAGAGACTGGAGGGGTGGGATTGGAGGTGGAAGGAATACTTGAGAGGATGTTGGCAGAAATTCAAGTTAGAAAAATTGAGAGCTGAGCAAAGGCAGAGGCTATGGACATAAAGAGAAAGGGAGGGAATTTGACAGTTACTTAGGGGCAGAAGAGACAGACCCTGGTGATTAATGCGATATGTGGAATACAGCCCACCAGAAGACACCCTTTTATTCTCCCCAGATTTCATCCCCAGAAACCCCTAGACTGGGCCATTATGGATCACCTGTAGCAGTCTCTGCAGATTTTTGAAAGCCTGGAGCTAGAATTCTTAAATCCCACCCTGTCTTGATTCCAGGTAAGGCACTGTCTAACAACGTCAAGCTCCTGAACCACTAAGAATTTACAGGTTTGGGCTTTACCAGGAACTCCTGGTCTATTTCCCATTTTCTCACCCACTCTGTCTGCCCTGTTAAGGAAATTCTGGAAAGCAAGAACCACCAAGAAACTTAAAACCGTGTTTACTTTTTACCTTCTACTGACCTACCTTAATTCAGCTTCTTCTCCCACTGTTGACATAGTTACTTCACAGATGCAGAGAGATAAGGGCTATCCTATTGCCAGGGAACCCCCCCCGCCCCCCACCTAGGGCCCAGTTCAAGGAAGCAAGTGCTATTGATGGCAGTTGTCCATTTGATAATAGGATTTATAGTAAAGATTCCCTTCCTGGCATACTTCTTCAGAAGGTCTTGGCTTCCCAGGATGCTAAGGTCCAACTACTATAGTCTATACATGCTTAGCCAAAACAGAAAGCTCTAGTCCTCTAGAACTCATTCTTTAAACCCAACCCCTTAGCCAATATCCTAATTGGGACTGACATCAGGCTTTCGTAAGCCACACAGGGCTGTTGACCAATGGAGGGAGTTTAACATCACTTAAGTTTCAGACCTTAACATCCACATTGCAGGCTGCTGCATACTGAGTGAAAAGAGGCGAGCTGGAGCCCCCACATGAAAAGGAACACAAAGAAAGCTGGACTGTCCTTTCAGTGTCACCGTGGACAGGAAAAACAAGTAGCCAAGTACATCAGTGAGGAAACTCCAACCCTAGTATACAAGGAGTGATGGTCTGGGTAAAGGTAGCAAGTATGGGTAGTGTAGCTGGCATAGGGCTTCTCCTTGATCTCTTGAGAAAATCAGACTTTGTTTCAGGGGCTGACCCAGGATCTCTTCACCATTCAGGTGGGTCCCCAGACTGTAAAAATCCAAGAGCAACTGTTAGAGCTCAGAGCTCTGCTGTATATGGTCTGTGGGAGACAACTGGCCCCGCAAATTACAGTTTGAGAAACACCTGAAGGGCATGCAGACTTCTGTAGGGATCCTTAACTTGGGACCTCCTTGAAATTGAATATGATTTTCTGTTTGTATGATGAGCACATGTGCACTTTATTTAGAGAGAAGGTCATTATCAGATTCTCTGCGACTTAAGAAAGAGACTGGATCTGTACAACCTTAACTCCATTTTCCAAAATGGTAGAATTAGTCACACTTCAAGTGTTCAATGTCCACATGTGGTAGTGATCACCATATCTGTGCAAAAACATTTCCTCACCACAGAAAGTTCTATTGGACAGTGCTGCCTTAAAGAAATGGTCCATGGGATAATAAGAAGGTAATATTACCTGATGAATAAGCCTAGGCTTTGAACTCAGACTCAGGGTGGAGTCCAGGCTCTGCCAGGATAAACCATGTAACTGTGGATACATTGTTTAGCTTCTCCAAACCTCTTTTCATCACCTGGAAATAACGAAATTTATCTCCCAAGGCCATGGCAAAGACTAAAGGTGAAAACTCAAATAAGTGTAAAGTACAGTACCTGATTTGTAGCAAGCTCTCAAGGAGTGGTAGCTACAATGGTCTTTCATAGTCTTCATGCTCCATAATTCCTTATTGGGAATGCCCTCTGTTTTGGATACCCTAAGTTTTTGATTAATTACTGTGAATACCTATTTCTTAACTACTGCTTCCAGCCTGCCTTTCTAAAAGTTATTCCTAACAGATTTATGAGTCACAAATGAAAGAGACTAAGATTTGTTGTATTATCGATACATATAAGGAAGGAGGCGAGAACGGCCACTTGTACCCAGGACTATGTGAGGTGCTTCATTAGTCGTTGAAATCAGTGCGACTTCCCTGGTGGTCCAATGGCTAAGACTCTGTGTTCCCAATGCAGGGAATGATCTGCATTGGGAACACAGATCCCAATAGGTCTGATCCCTAGTCAGGGAAATAGATCCCACATGCCACAATTAAAAGATCTTGCATGCTGCAACAAAGATCAAAGACCCCATGTGTCGTGGCTAAGACCTGGCATGGGCAAATATTAATAAACAAAAATTTTTAAAAAATCATTAAGATCACCATATTTGCCACAGTGTTATATGTAATAATGAAAAACTGGAAATATTACACAGTAACAAAAAAACAAACCAAAAAAGCCCCATAATTGCATGTAACAATGTGATGAATCTTACAAGAATAACATGAAATGTAAAAAGCAAATCTCAAAAGAATACATGTGGTATAATTCTACCTAGAAAGAGGTCAAACTGGGGAAAATTCAATTGTGCTGCTTAAGGTGATAAACTGTAAGGAAGAACAAGGAACTGCCTACCATGGAAGTGGTCACCTCTGAGTGATGAGGCGAGGGATATTGGGGCAGCTTTGGCAATGTTCTGTTTCTTTTTTTTTTTTTTCCTCCCAGAGTGGTAGTTCCTTTATATTATTTGTTAAATTGTACCTTTATGCCCTAATTTTAATTCATAATTTAAAATATTTTAAAATAAAGACAAAAGGAAAATAAATATAAAACTACATTTTCAGTGTTATTTCAATTATACAGATGTCTGCAGGCACGGGAAAAATGATCAACAGTGCTCTTCTCTGGGCAGCAAAATGTAAAGAGATTTATGCTGTCTTCTTTATACATTTCGCATTTTTCAGATTTTTTATAATTAATGAGTATTACTTTTACAATAAGAATAAAAGCAGAACTATTGACCACCAGTTTTGCTCTTCAATTTGTATCTCTGCAGTGGTAGAGTCACTTTGAGGAAGAGAAAAGTCTCTGACATCTGCTAGAGAGAAACAGGAAGGGAGCAAGGGCCACACAACTGAAATCAGTACAAGGCACCACCACAGGTCTGCTTCTTCATGTAGACGATAGGCCTTCAGGGGGCTCAGCTGATGGAAACCAGAAAAGATACTACTGCCTGTCTTATCCCAGAACCCACACAACTCTGCCTATTCTCTCTCTTTCAAGGCCTTGGAAAATGAGCCAACAGCTGAGAAAGAAAAAAGAGACGTTATTACGATTCAATAATAACTACCACTTTAAAACTCATTATTGTCATAACAGGGCTTCCCTGGTAGTTCAAATGGTAAAGAATCTGCCTGCAATGTGGGAGACACAGGTATGAACCTTGAGTCAAGAAGATCCCCTGGAGAAGGGAATGGTGTAATATTGTCTTAGGGGTGTTACATGCATTAATTCAATCCTAACATTTACAAGCATTCTATTAGGTTACTATATATTTTGTGCTGATATTCTAGGGTTGGGGAGGTGGAACGACTTGTCCAGATGTCTGACTCCAAACCAGCTGCTCTCACTCCACCATGATTTATCTTTACTCCTGTACATGTTGTAAAGAGCTTCCTCATCTTTTTCCCCCTACTCCTAGCCAAGATGAGCCAAGTGAAACGTAGGTTCCATTTCCCCAGGGAGTGACAGCTCATTTAATTACAACAACAAACTTGCCACCAGGAAGAAGGGACTATTTAAAGGTCTGTGTCAATTACACAGTGATTGTGGAATTCATAATGTGACAAATCCAGTGGCTGAACCTATGATTATCTGACAAAGAATATATAGTGGAAGAGGCCCTCTGCCTGCCAACAAAAAGAAGTCAGTCAGTCTGTCCTAGTGCTGCACTATCTACGACTTCTCTCCTGGATCTCCCTTCTCCACGAAAGGGAGCAGCTGTCTGTCAGATGGTTTCTGAATTAAATTCCTGGAACCTATACAGGCTTGGGAAATCTGGTGTGTTCCTTTATATAATTCAGCCTTTGACCTGAAGGGTTCCCTTTAGTGATCTGCATTTTCTCACCTGTACAATCATCTCTTCCTCCATATCCACAGGTGAACTGGTTCCAGGACTCTCACTGAAGCCATGCTCTAGTCCATTATAGAGAATGGTGTAGTCTCTGCTTATAACCTATACACATCCTCCTGTGTACTTTAAATAATCTCGAGTTTACTTGTAATAGAATGCAAATGCTATGTAAACAGCTGTAAATACACTGTAAATGCTACAAAAATAGTTGCCTGTGCCTGGCAAATTTAAGTTTTACTATGTGCTATGTAGAACTTCCTGGAAAAAAAAATTTTCTGCACATTTTTAACCAAGGTTGTTTGACACCTCAGATGCAGAAGCTAAGGACAAGGTGAGCTGACTGTACTTCAGTTCAGTTCAGTCACTCAAGTCATGTCCGACTCTTTGCAACCCCATGAATTGCAGCACGCTAGGCTTCCCTGTCCATTACCAACTCCCGGAGTTCACTGAAACTCAAGTCCATTGAGTCGGTGATGCCATCCAGCCATCTCATCCTCTGTCATCCTCTTCTCCTCCTGCCCCCAATCCCTCCCAGCATCAGGGTCTTTTCCAATGAGTCAACTCTTTGCATGAGGTGGCCAAAGTATTGGAGTTTCAGCTTCAGCATCAGTCCCTCCAATGAACACCCAGGACTGATCTCCTTTAGGATAGACTGGTTGGATCTCCTTGCAGTCCAAGGGACTCTCATGAGTCTTCTCCAACACCACAGTTCAAAAGTATCAATTCTTCGGCACTCAGCTTTCTTCACAGTCCAACTCTCACATCCATACATAACTACTGGAAAAACCATAGCCTTGACTAGACCAACCTTTGTTGGCAAAGTAATGTCTCTGCTTTTCAATATGCTATCTAGGTTGGTCATAACTTTCCTTCCAAGGAGTAAGTATCTTTTAATTTCATGGCTGCAGTCACCATCTGCAGTGATTTTGGAGCCCAGATAAATAAAGTCTGACACTGTTTCCACTGTTTCCCCATCTATTTCCCATGAAGTGGTGGGACCGGATGCCATGATCTTCGTTTTCTGAATGTTGAGCTTTAAGCCAACTTTTCACTCTCCGCTTTCACTTTCATCAAGAGGCTTTTTAGTTCCTCTTCACTTTCTGCCATGAGGGTGGTGTCATCTGCATATCTGAGTTATTGATATTTCTCCTGGCAATCTCGATTCCAGCTTGTGCTTCTTCCAGCCCAGCACTTCTCATGATGTACTCTGCAGAGAAGTTAAATAAGCAGGGTGACAATATACAGCCTTGACGTACTCCTTTTCCTCTTTGGAACCAGTCTGTTGTTCCATGTCCAGTTCTAACTGTTGCTTCCTGACCTGCATACAGGTTTCTCAAGAGGCAGATCAGGTGGTCTGGTATTCCCATCTCTTGAAGAATTTTCCACAGTTTATTGTGATCCACACAGTCAAAGGCTTTGGCATAGTCAATAAAGTAGAAATAGATGTTTTTCTGGACCTCTCTTGCTTTTTCCATGATCTAGCGGATGTTGGCAATTTGATCTCTGGTTCCTCTGCCTTTTCTAAAACCAGCTTGAACATCTGGAAGTTCACGGTTCACATATTGCTGAAGCCTGGCTTGGAGAATTTTGAGCATTACTTTACTAGCGTGTGAGATGAGTGCAATTGTGCAGTAGTTTGAACATTCTTTGGCATTGCCTTTCTTTGGGATTGGAATGAAAACTGACCTTTTCCAGTCCTGTGGCCACTGCTGAGTTTTCCAAATTTGCTGGCATATTGAGTGCAGCACTTTCACAGCATCATCTTTCAGGATTTGAAACAGTTCAACTGGAATTCCATCACCTCCACTAGCTTTGTTCGTAGTGATGCTTTCTAAGGCCCACTTGACTTCACATTCCAGGATGTCTGGCTCTAGGTCAGTGATCACACCATTGTGATTATCTTGGTCATGAAGATCTTTTTTGTACAGTTCTTCTGTGTATTCTTGCCACCTCTTCTTAATATCTTCTGCTTCTGTTAGGTCCATACCATTTCTGTCCTTCATCGAGCCCATCTTTGTATGAAATGTTCCCTTGGTATCTCTAATTTTCTTGAAGAGATCTCTAGTCTTTCTCATTCTGTTGTTTTCCTCTATTTCTTTGCACTGATCGCTGAAGAAGGCTTTCTTATCTCTTCTTGCTATTCTTTGGAACTCTGCATTCAGATGCTTATATCTTTCCTTTTTTCCTTTGCTTTTCGCTTCTCTTCTTTTCACAGCTATTTGTAAGGCCTCCCCAGACAGCCATTTTGCTTTTTTGCATTTCTTTTCCATGGGAATGGTCTTGATCCCTGTCTCCTGTACAATGTCACGAACCTCTGTCCATAGTTCATCAGGCACTCTATCTATCAGATCTAGTCCCCTAAATCTATTTCTCACTTCCACTGTATAATCATAAGGGATTTGATTTAGGTCATACCTGAATGGTCTAGTGGTTTTCCCTACTTTCTTCAGTTTAAGTCTGAATTTGGCAACAAGGAGTTCATGATTTGAGCCACAGTCAGCTCCTGGTCTTGTTTTTGCTGACTGTATAGAGCTTCTCCATCTTTGGCTGCAAAGAATATAATCAATCTGATTTCGGTGTTGACCATCTGGTGATGTCCACGTGTAGAGTCTTCTCTTGTGTTGTCGGAAGAGGGTGTTTGCTATGACCAGTGTGTTCTCTTGGCAAAACTCTATTAGCCTTTGCCCTGCTTCATACTGTTCTTAGTGTCTGTGATTAGATAACAGGCCATCATGACAGGCCCGTAATTTCCTGAGGCATTTTTTATTTAGTTATTTTGGGATATTTTATAATTTACTTTCTCTTTAGAATATTTTGTAAATGGCAACTAAAACCCATTTTTAACAAACACCTATAAACAACCCAGTGTTAAAAATAAGGAAGCAAAAAAAAAATATTGCCCAAACTCTGAGGTCACTGACACTGTTTTTGGAGAGAAGTCTAACAACCACTGAACGCACTCCACCTCCCAGCCCCTTTCAGACAGAAAAGTCTGTGGTTCCTACGCACTGTGGTGGGGGAAGGTAGTGATCATTTTAAAAAATAACTTTTATTCAATTTACTTAGTAAATTGAATTAACTAATTAAAATTAATTCATATTAATTTATTTAATAATTTGGGTGACTGATTTTTTCACATTTAAGTTAACTGAATAAAAATATTCAGCTAAACCGAGTCACTTTGCTGTAGAGATCAGCACAACACTGTAAATCCAACTATACTTCAATTAAAAAAATTTTTTCAATTTGCCTATTGCTTTATACTCACAACAATCATGTAAATTAGTTCAGAGTAGTTGCATGATTTGCCCAAGTACACACAGCTAGTTAAAAGGTATAATCTTTTACAATAACTTTTTTTTTCCTTAAGGGGGAAATTTCCCATACCCCAACTAAAGGCCAATACATCTACATCCTCCCATAGAATGAGTTACTACATCTAGGCAGGACATCTAGTTATTACCTCGCACAAGAAGGGTGAAGATGTTGAAAAAAACAGAGGCCAAAAAAAAAGAAAAAAAAACTTATCTCCCTAAATACTGTGGGGTGAGCAGGAAGGTACAACCCAGAAATACTTTCTAGGTTTTCTCTCCTCTTTTTGCAACAGAGATTAAGAGTAAGGTATCACATTGGGTTATTTTGGCTGTCATTGTCCTGTGACTTCCCTATCAACCTCAAGTACTTCTGGAGTCCCTTTCCTTTCTCCACTTTGCCCTAAGAGAGTTAACCCTTCCACTGCCTTCAAGGAAGTTAGCATCCAGCATCACCTTCCAGTTGTGGGAGAGAATACTTCCTCCTTTGCTTCTCCAGGCCCAGCCCATTCAAGCAGCGTCTCCCCACCCCCTCGAGTCTCTTAGAGTTAAAGCTGCTGGGATCACATCTCCCTGGCAGCCAGTGCTTTCTTAACCCGGTCTTGGAAGGTAGCTGATTTCTACCAGAGGAAGAAGACAGTGAAATGTGCTCTGAGTAGGGATGGTTATGCAAGATTCGAGGAGGAGAAGGAAGCTGAGAGAGGAGCTGGTGAGTCAGAGGAAAAAAGCTGTACAGCTTAGCTGGCAGAGCCTTCAGAGTGGTGGAGAAGCCCAAGCTGTTGACAAGGTAAGGAGAGAATTTCCCGTGTACACCTCCAGAGCAGGGCCATTATTCCCAGGTCCTTGGAGCAGAGTTTCAGATAACATGGGACAACTAAGCTGGGCATTTCTTTGTGAATGGCAGAGAGGAGGTGTTGGAGAGGGGATGGATCAGAATCACCTGGATAATATTCCCCAAAAGCATAAGTTGCCTGCCAGCAGCTCTCCTAACCCTACCCACCCCCATCCCTAAGAAAGAGCCTAGAAAGTGAGTGGGGCTATTCTGATGTATACTTTATAGCTGGTTCATCTTACTTATTCCGATGCTGGCTTCTGTGTTTCCTGTAGCTTCTCCTCTGCTCAGGTGCTGGGAAGTGAGGACCAGAGGTGCTAAGAGCTACAGATTTTCTCTAGCTCAGCTGACATTTAGTGTGATAACTGAATTCTCAGATCTGGGACCCAAAACATCCAGGTCTAATCAGGCGGGGCTGTTTTTATCACTGAGAATTAAAGTTCACTTATTCTGAAACACGGAGGTGTGGCTCATCACTGTTCTATGTGATGTGTTTAATTGGAGTGTTGTCATTACTGTGACTAGAAGGGCTTTCAAAGTTGTGGAGCTCCATTCCGATGTAAAATAAGATTAAATTATGAGGCCAGTGAGTCAGCCAAGGTAGAAGAGACTTCTGTCTTGTAAGGCTGTGGACAAGTCTGGAACTTCTAACTGTGAGTAAAATACCTTAAAAAAAATTATTTATTTTGGGTCTTCAGGCTACTCTCTAGTTGTGCTTGGGCTTCTCACTGGGGTGGCTTCTCTTGTGGCAGAGCACAGGCTCTAGGGGCACGGGCTTCAGCAGTTGCAGCACAGGGGCTCATCAGTCACGGCTCATGGGCTCTAGAGCACAGGTTCAGTAGTTGCAGCACCCTGGCTTAGTTGCTCTAATGCCTATGGGATCTTCCCAGATCAGTGGATCCAACCCGTGTCTCCTGCATTGGCGGGTGGATTCTTTACCACTGGGCCATCAAGGAAGCCCCATGTGGAACATTTTTAAAGTCTTTATTGCATGTGTTACAACACTGCTTCTGTGTTACATTTTGGTTTTCTGGCCACAAGGCCTATTGGATCTTAGCTGCCCAACCAGGGATCGAACCTGACCCCCTGCCTAGGAAGGCAAAGTCTTTACCACAGGACTGCCAAGGAAGTCCCAATATAGTGTTTGTTTTTTCTTTTATTTATTTTTGGTTGCGCCGGGTCTTTGTTGCTGCACTTGGGCTTTCTCTACTTGCAGAAGTGGGGGCTACTCTTTGTTGTGGTACTCAGGCTTTCTCATTGTGGGGGCTTCTTTTGTTGCAAAGCACAGGCTCTAGGCATGCTGGCTTCAGTAGTTGAGGCACACTGGCTCAGCAGTTGGAGGTGTCGGGCTCTAGAGCTTGGGTTCAGTAGTTGAGGCACACAAGCTTAGTTGCTCTGCAGCATGTGGAATCTTCCCAGATCAGGGGTCAAACCCATGTCCTGTGAATTGGCAGGCTGATTCTCATCCACTGAACCACCAGGAAAGACCCCAGTATGTTTTTAAATTACGTTTCTTTGAAGGAGATGACAGGTTGTGCTGTGAGTGTTTTTTTCCTTCTATTTTCTTCTTTTACTAATGGACCCAGGGAAGTTTTGTGAGTAGTCTATTGCCCCTCAATGGGGCTTTAATTTCTTATTAATAAACATATTTTTTTAGTGATGCTCATGGTTTTTACTCCCTTAGTTCTAAATAATACATGCTCTGTATAGAACTTAATTTTTTAGAGTTAGGTTCACTGTGCCATATTGCTTCTAAACTATGGTTCTGACTTAATATCTTGCTCCATGCAGTTGAGATAGTATTGGTTTTGTGCTCAATACTCAGTAAAATCATCTAAATTTTAGTAACTAATATGGGTTTGATCCCTGGGTCAGGAAGATCCTCTGGAGGAGGAAATGACAACCCACTCCGGTATTCTTGCCTAGAGAATCCCATGGACAGTGGAGCCTGGCAGGCTACAGACCACGGGGTTGCAAAGAGTGGACATAACTGAAGTGACTTAGTATGTATGCACACATGCCACTTCTCACACTCATTTATTTAGTCATTTGTCCAACAAGTACTTAATGAGCCCTAATCAGTTGTGTGTTTTATGTGCCTGTAAACAAGATAAGATATAGCGTTCACCTTTAAGTAATAGCAGCCCAGTGGAGATATTCATCCTCCACTGTACTACAGGGGCTTCCCCTGTTGCTCAGCTGGTAAAGAATCTGCCTGCAATGTGGGAGACCTAGGTTCAATCCCTAGGTTAGGAAGAGCCCCTGGAGGAGGAAAAGGCTATCCACTCCAGTATTCTGGCCTGGAGAATTCCATGGACTCTATAGTCCATGGGGTCGCAAAGAGTCAGACACAACTGAGCAACTTTCACTTCCCTTAACTGTACTACAGAGAGAGGGATGGATGGGAATGGAAAGTTCGGGGGAAAACTAAATCTTGGGAGGAGATAAGATACCTTTCAGGGAGAAAGCCGAGAGGTGGGCAGAATCTTGAGGAAAGAGTGGTTGTCTTGCAAATGTCTCAGAGCTTGTAAACAATGGGGCAGGGGCTTCCCTGGTGGCTCAGTGGTAAAGAATCCACCTGCCAATGCTGGACACACAGGGTTCCATCCCTCGTCTGGGAAGATCCCACTTGCTGTGGAGCAACTAAGTCCATGTGCCAAAACTACTAAGCCAGTACTCTAAAATCTGGGAGCCATAACTACTGAAGCCCACCAGCCCTAGAGCCCATGCTCCACAACAAGAGAAGCCACCACAATAAGAAACCTGTGCACCATAACTAGAGAGTAGCCTCTACTCACTGCAACTACAGAAAAGCTCTCGCAGCAACGAAGACCCAGCACAGCCAAAAATAAATAAATAAATTATTAAAAATAAATAACAGGGCAAGTTGGAAGAACTGGAAGTAAAATTCAGAACCTAAGGTGTCAGAAAGGGAAGGGAGTGACAGAAGATCTAAGATTGGATTATGTAGGGCCCCCAGACATGAGAATTGGGGATTTAATCCTATATGTGTCAGAAAGCTACTGAAGGACTTTAAGGAAGGGAATGACAGGCTTGTGCTTTAAAAAGATAGATTCTGGCAGCAGTGAATGAGGTGGAGAGCTGAGGGAGAGAACTGAGAGACAGAAGTGAGAGGCTTACTATAGAAGCCAGGCTAGAGATGAGCAGACTCATTTTGATAACAGGCAGGGCAGGGTTCAAGCATGCATCAAATAGCCAGAAAAGAACACTCAGGAAGGTGCACTAGGGACCTCTCATAAATGCTTCCCAACCTCAAGGAGAGTCTACAGAGGAGGTAGTGTAGGACAGCCGAGGAGAGGTGATGGTTAGATGAGAGGAGATTGCCATGAAAAGCCTTCAGTTTTCTGTTCTTTCTGGGCCGCCTCTACACTGATTCCAGTGACTGCAGAGATGATCTTTCCCTGAGATACACCCTCAAGGGTCTCTGGCTGAGCTCATCAGCCCCATCATGGGTTGCTTAGATCCAGGTTGTATCCAGATCTCAGTGACAAGAGATGGGATTCACTTTACAAAAGCACACTTTCCTGCTGGCCAGGGAAAGTGCTCATGGAAAGAAAAAACAGAGAAAGTGAGAGGGTTCCCTTGACAGTCCCTGAAAACTGTGGCCAATTAAAGCCTGAGGACAACCGAGGACGAGTCTGAAGGCCAGGCACCAGCTCTGGGTGAGAATGGGCATGAGGTCAGGAGCCACAGGCAGGAAAGGAGTGCTCAGAGCATGAAGCCCACTCTGGACCCTGAGCTGGCCCAAAGCCACATGGGGGCAGGAGGTGGACTTTTGAAATGTCCATGTTACCAGTCCCTAGGAAATGTTCTTTTTCCTGAGCTGATTATACGCCCTGCCTATAAAATTCTATCCTTATATTTCTACATAGGTCAAGTTCTTTCCTTTCTCTTTTGCTCCATTAATTCCTATATTTGTTCTAAACTTTTCCTCATACTCAAATTGTCTTTGGGAGAAGGTCAGTTCCTCAATACTTGGCTCAATTCTTGAGTCATTATCAAACATGGCTTAGTTTCTAATCATTTCCTCTTGGGCTCAAGTTCAAAAGAATTAGGTCCTGTTCTTCTTAGCTGGTCCTGCTGTAACCTTCAGGGCCAAGACAGGAATTACTATTCACTGATATGTTCCTGGCACATAACAATGTGCTTTTTTTGGCACATGGGAGAGATGATTCTCACTGGATCTGTTGGCACATGTGGAGGAAATGTATTGTTGTCATGAATGGAAGAGAAAGGTTTCTGGGCCACTGCCACTTAAGGTTTGGTTGAGGTCATCACACACTTCCCAGAAGGTTCAGGGGACTTCCAAGGGAAGCCCATGGGCTGGCAAAGCATGTTCTACCTCTTCAGGAAGCAAGCCATAAACTCCAAGAGGCACATCTGTGGCTGTCCAACTCCTCCTCTAAAATCTGCTCCCTAAAATCTCTGGAGCTCTAGACACAGACAGTGGTTTATGACCAGTATGAAGCCTAACTGGACAACAGATACCAAAGGTACACACGCCCATACTCTCTGACTCAGCAATTCCACTTCTTGGGAGTTAGCTTACATGCTTGGATAATGATGTGCGAACATAAAGGTCATTACTGAAAGCTCTGAAATGGCCAAAGACTGGAAAAACCCCAAAGTTCACCAATGAGGACACTGGTTAAATACTGATAAATTGTGGTACATCTGTACAATAAAATTCTATGTTGTGATAGCCTAAGATACCCCTCTGTTTGTTCTTCCACGGTCTTCCACTTCAGCATGATACCACCCAAAAGAATGAAGCTCCTGCTGTTCCTGGCTTCCCAGATGGCCATCTTCATTCTGTTCATCCTTGTGTACTCCCACAATGACAACTCCCTGCAGGTGAAGGAGGAACCCAAGTCCCCGCACACGCATGTGCTGGTCCTGTCTTCGTGGCGCTCTGGCTCCTCTTTTGTAGGGCAGCTTTTTGGACAGCACCCAGATGTCTTTTACCTGATGGAGCCCGCCTGGCACGTGTGGATGACCTTCACACAAAGCACAGCCCAGAGGCTGCATATGGCTGTGCGGGACCTCATTCGGGCCATCTTTCTGTGTGACATGAGTGTCTTTGATGCCTACATGAATCCTGGCCCCCGGAAACAGTCCAGCCTATTCCAGTGGGATGGCAGCCGGGCCCTGTGTTCCCCACCTGCCTGCAACCTCTTCCCGCGAGATAAGATCATACCCCAGGCCCACTGCAGGATTCTGTGCCACCAGCAGCCCTTCGAGGTGGTGGAGGAGGCCTGCCGCACCTACAGCCACGTGGTGCTCAAGGAGGTGCGCTTCTTCAACCTGCAGGTGCTCTACCCTCTGCTGAGAGACCCTTCCCTCAACCTGCACATTGTGCACCTGGTCCGGGACCCCCGCGCAGTGTTCCGGTCCCGAGAACACACCACGAATGAACTTAAGATTGACAGCCACATTGTGATGGGGCAGCACTGGCAGAAACTCAAGAAGGAGGATCAACCTTACTATGCGATGCAAGTCATCTGCCAAAGCCAGCTGGAGATCTTCAAAGCTGTACAGTCCTTGCCCAAAGCCCTAAGGCAGCGCTACCTGCTCGTGCGCTATGAGGACTTGGTCCGGGACCCCCTGGGCCAAACTGCCCGAATGTATGAATACGTAGGGCTGAAATTCTTGCCCCGGCTCCAGACTTGGGTACATAATATCACTCGAGGCAAGGGCATGGGTAAGCACGCCTTCCACACAAATGCCAGGAATGCGCTCAATGTCTCTCAGGCCTGGCGCTGGTCCCTGCCTTATAAAAAGGTTTTTCGACTTCAGAAAGTCTGCAGGAATACCATGAACCTGCTGGGCTACCACCTTGTCACATCAGACCAAGAGCAGAAAAACCTGTCGCTGGATCTTCTGTCTACCTGGAGCCCCTATGAGCTGGTCTACCAAGAGGATTAAGGAGGCTCCTTCTCCACCCAGCACCAGCTTCAGCCACGTTAACTGAAGGCTATTTCTGAGCTTTGACAGTATGTGTCAGTGTATGCATGAGAACGGGTTTGCCCACACATGTTCAAATCGAGAGATCTCTGTGTCTCTGCTCATTTCTAGAAAAGAGACTTGGGAACCTTATGTGAGAACCAACCAACAAAACAGAAGTGATGCCTTTCTTCTCTTTTTGGCCTTCCTACCCGTGTATACCTCAGAGATTCTGTGGCCTGGGTCCTACATAGTACAAGCAGTATCACTGGAGGAAATCCATAAACTCCTCTGTCCACATCTTGCCCAATGGGAAAGGACAGAAACAGGAAAAAAACAGGGAAATGGGTCTTCTGCCAAAGAGCCCACCAACATGTTCAATAGGCATGTGAACTCTGAGCCCTCAGAGCTCCCATTGGATTAAAAAGAGAGCAGGGATCAGGGTTGGATGCTTACCTGTGAGCCTGGCCATAACAACTGTCAATTACCACAAATACAGAAGAAAACCTCTGCACAAGAGAGCAAGCTTTTAAATTCATGGGGTGGCTGGACCCAATTTGGACATCAGTTCCCCTCAGTGTTTTCCTATTTTAAGCTGTGAAACTGCTGTCTGTTAACACTAAAATTTCAAAATAAGATTCTGTTTGGAGTGTACCTTTTTATGCTTTCTAATTAGTTAGTAGTAAATGTTCATTCTTATGGGATCTTAACTAACAGCTTAATCATCTTTATAGATTTCTTTTACTGGAATATTTTATTTTTTAAATTAAAAAAAATTTTTTTACTATAATATAGTTGATTTACCATGTATTACTTTCAGGTATACAGTATAGTGATTCAGTTTTATATATATATATATATATATATATATATACTTATAGATTCTTAAAAAATACTTTTGTTATCATCTATCACCCACACATAGAACAAAATTGTTAAGACAGTGTTTGGTTCAGACGATGGACTAAGTCTAACTTGGTCAATACTGACCTATACACTGCCCTCTCAAGAACTTGTAGAAAGTAGACAACCACAGCTAAGCCCACTCTCATGTGAGATGTAGGCTGTAATAATACAGGATGCATAACTCTAGGTTCTGCTGCTGCTACTAAGTCGCTTCAGTCATGTCCGAATCTGTGCGACCCCACAGACGGCAGCCCACCAGGCTCCCCCATCCCTGGGATTCTCCAGGCAAGTACACTGGAGTGGGTTGCCATTTCCTTCTCCAATGCATGAAAGTGAAAACTGAAAGTGAAGTCGCTCAGTCGTGTCCGACCCTCAGTGACCCCATGGACTGCAGCCCACCAGGCTCCTCCATCCATGGGATTTTCCAGGCAAGAGTACTGGAGTGGGGTGCCATTGCCTTCTCCAACTCTAGGTTCTACAGTTCTTTTAATCTCATACCTCAGCCAGAGGACCTCAGTTATAATATAATTGGTGCCATTCAGCTCTTCCTGGTCACCTCCCCTAACAAGAAAGGTTGTTTCCTTCAGTCTTTGCAGGATTCCTCACATTTAGTTGTGTATCAGAATCACCTGTTAAAGATGTGTTTTGTCACGTCTGACTTCAGATCTGCTGAAGAAGCTGGGATTCTGTATGTTTATCACATGACTCTGTAACTCTTCCACAGCCAGTCTGACAGTGGTACCCCCTGCCCTGGGCAGCAGCACTCTTGGCCTTCTTGCTCCAAGACAGATGACTTCTCCAGTGCCTGCAGAGTATCTAAGCACTTACTTACAACACAGGTGCTATCCTTAGGTTGGAAGGAATAGGAAGAAGGTCCCTGTGGGTCTGAAACTCTGTGTCTGAGTCCTGACTCTATAAACATTTCTCTTTGTTCACATCTGAGAGGTACCATCATTTCACCATTCCTTTTGTTCCCAGGCCCACTTTTGGCATGGTCCTCACTTCATGAAGCTCCCTCCACATCAGATGGGAATTTTCCCACTCCATTTTGCTCCTGGGTTGTGCCACCCCTGAGATGCTTGAGTAGATAGTTACCTTTGCCATCTGGGTCTTTGAAGTTAATTTATATGGGTTTTAAATGAGTGAATTTATTCTAATATCTAAACCTATGCCACTCTAGACCCTCCTCAAGCGCCTGGAATCTCTCAGGCATGTGCTTCTTGCCACTACAAACCTTTCAAAACTATAAAAATTTCCCCAACGTTGAAAATAAGGCCATGGCAGTAGGTGATGGTGGAAACAGAGAGAAGACGGTCAGTGAGAGGAAGAGATAGTGATAGACGACCATCTCTGATTTTCCCTCTGAAATTCCAGCCTCTACCTCTGTCTTAAAGTTAGCAACTTCCTTAGGAACCATCTCTATGGAATGCCAGAGTACAGAGCAGTTTGCTTTTCCATCTCCAAAAGAGTCACCCCATCCCCAGACAAGGACAGAGTGAAATCTCAGGATCTTATTTAAAATTAAGATCTACTTTAAAATAGTTTTAAATTTCCTATATTCCAAGTCCTGATGTCAGATGAGGTCCATCTTCTTGAAGGACAGTCTTATACATGACCCTATATAGCAGAGGTCCCCAACCTCCAGGCCACAGACTGGTATATCCTATCAGATATCCTATCAGATCAGCAGTAGCACTTGATTAGAAATAAAGAGCACAATAAATGTAATGCACTTGATGCATCCCCAAACCATGCACCCCCACCCCGGTCCATGAAATTGTCTTCCATGAAATTGGTGCCAAAATCCCTGGTGCCAAAAAGGTTGAGGACCACTGCTATATAGGAGCCACTGGTAGCTGTTTAGATTTAAATAAGTTAAAATTAAAATGAAATTCAGTTCCTCAGTTGCATTAGCCATGTTTCAAGTACTTAACAGCAACATGCGGTTAATGGCTACTGTACTGGACACCACAGATATAGGTCATTTCCATCACTGTAAAAGTTCTATCAGATAGCTCTGGTCTAAATTAATTTCTATTTGTTTGCAGTATCATATTCTTAACCTCAAACCACAACCCCCCCAAAAAAAGTTTGGAGAATATAATATTGTAAGGGCATTCTTATGTAAGAATGTGTAGTATAAAATCATGCTATATTACCTCTGAAACTGTGACCCAGTGCTGAGCAATATTTAAAGAGCAATGGAATGTCTTCTACTGAAGTGTTCAGGAAGCTGGCACTGGAGTTCAGGGGTGCCAGGGGCAGTACAATCAATTATGGGACATCGGGAATTTGGGAAGCTGAGAACCATGATGAGTACAGAGGACTGTGTTCTGCAGAACAGCCTTACTACTCTGGAGGCATCTGTTCCAGCCCTCCACCTCCGCCAAACAGGGAGGTATTTGTTTGCTTGCCAAGCCTATTTGAGCTGCATAGGATCCAAGGATGAGTTTGAACACAGATGAGGGTTGAATGTGATCTAAATTTCTTAGGGCTAGTAATCAGGCTTGGGGAATGAGCTATTTCACATCTAGAGAAACATAATGGCCTGAAATGCCTAATTGCAGGAAAGTGATTGATGATTTTTATAAAAAGACATACTGGGTAAGTGCTCTAAGCCCACCAATTTGGGGAGAGAAAGGAGCCCCAAAATTTTAAATATGTGTTTGGAGGGTGAGAAAAGGTTAGCTTGGAAACAAAGTGGTGTTGACCGTGTTTCTCTGTGGCTACATTTTCTATATAATGAGAGCAATTGCTACATTTTTAAATTACTTTTAATTAAAATTATATTCTTCTCAGCTTATGAATAGTAGTTATAGGGAGAAATGAGAAGGTAGAATCAGATTTTTGTGCAAAATCTGTCACTGAATAGTATGTAACATCTTTCTTAAAAGAATAGCTTATAATTTTTCTATGTAAATATAAAGCAAAACATAAGTTAATTTCTCTGAGTATGCATATTATAATGACTCTATTGAATTACTTTCACAGACCAGCAAAGCTAAATTAAAAATAAACATATGTAAGTGACATAGGCCACCAGTATACGTCTGGTCAGTATCAGTGGGGGATCCCCAATACCCTGGCATTTCTACTGAGGGCTAGGCCCCTCTCCTGCATAAATATTCCTGTTTATTCAGAGAAAGATTATTTTCTAAAAGCAGTACTGAGGAAAAAGTAAGGACAGATAATCAAAGCAAGGATATTGAATATGGCATTAAGTTAAAGGATTTCTTCATTCATCTCATACATTTGATGGGCATGCCAAGGAATGTTCAAGGTGCTGTGGATTATAGCAGCCAACACCATAGGCAAAGCCCCTCCTTTCATGAAGCTTCTATTTCGGTCTGTTGGGGAGTGGAGGAATAAACAATAAATACATGTCAGATGGTGATAAGTACTGTGGGGAAGAATAAAGCTGGGTAAGTGTTTGGGAGGTGAGGGAGAGTAATATTTTAAAGAGGGAAATAAGGAATATCTTTGCTGAGAAAGTGATATTTGGGCAGAGGCATTTGTGGAGCAGAGATCTGGGACAAAGTGCCCCAGTAAATGCCAATGTCAATATGGACAGGATCCATCAGGGTCCAGTGAGAACCTGTTATATGCTTGGTAGTATGCTGAGTGTTGTGGAGGATAAATAAGTACAGATGTTACAGAAAGAACAGTATGACCAAGAGGTTATGTGCTCATAAACATGTGGGCTCTAGAACTGGGTTGTATGGGTGACTCTGCTGTTACCAGTTGGGTGACCTCAGCAAGTCTCTCAACATCTTATGTCTCAGTTCCCTTAACTGTAGGGTGGGTATAATAATAGCAGTACTGACTCTTTGGAGTTGCCAGGATAGCTAATGAGTGGATATACAGAACCTGCTTAGAAAGCATCTGGAGCTCATTACTGCAAGCTGTGAATATCTTGGTAACAACACTGGTCTCAGCTCTCAAGGATTGTCTTCCAACATTTCTGGTAACATCCTTATTAAGGTGAAATTTAACAGCAGATCAAAAACCCTTTATTTAAGGCATTTCTGATCATGATACCATTAGGAAATTGATAATTTTCTGATATTCTAGTTTTTCAGTATCAGTAGTTCTCAACCAGAGGTGACTCTGCCTCACAAGGGACATGTGGCAACATCCAGAGACATTTCTGGTTGTCACACTTTGCAGAGGGGGCATTTCTGGCACCTAGTGGGGAAGGGCCTGAAATACTGCTAAACCTACAATGTACAGGAAAGCCCTCCCTTAACTAACACATGATTAACACATGAAGGACAAAGAGCTGAAGATTCAAATAAATTTCTCTTCCACCTTCATTCAATTACATTCAGTCTCACTCAAATGGGACACCAGCAGGCCAAGTGTTATGAATGCAGTGATGTTATAACCTGGGCTCATTCGAGACCCACTCAAGTTATCTCAAAGGGAGAAGTGGTAGACACATTACAACAACAAGAATAGCACCACAGAAGTCTGACACGAGGAAGTGACCACAGCCAGGCTTCCCGAGACCAGCCAGTCATTCACAGGCCAATCTATGCCTTAAGTGATCTTCACTCATGTCCACCCTAATTCAGTTAGCTGTGGCTTGAAGAGGAGAGTTTAAAGGCACAAAACAAGGTCACACAGGGCCTTGGGCAAGACGGGCAGACGAATGAAGCCAGACGCAGACTCTGTGCTAGACAAATGAATTGTCTAACATTTATGGGAACAGAAGACACACTGACAGTTGTCAAAAAGTTCCATAGGCACCACGGAATTTAAACCACAATACCTCATCACTACCACCATCACCACCCCTAACCAACAAGCCATCTGAAATGTTTTTCCCCCTAATTGCCACCCCCACCATGAAATGTTAATACCACTAACACATGGTGTGTCTATTTTTTTATGGTGGCCCTTTGGAGGGTCCAAAGCACCGTAATATTTACTCATTTTTCTGCCTCCCCCTAAACCACTTTTTGCTGCTGCTAAGTCGCTTCAGTCGTGTCCAGCTCTGTACGACCCCATAGACGGCAGCCCACTAGGCTCCCCCGTCCCTGGGATTCTCCAGGCAAGAACACTGGAGTGGGTTGCCATTTCCTTCTCCAATGCATGAAAGTGAAAACTGAAAGTGAAGTCGCTCAGTCGTGTCCGACTCTTAGCAACCTCATGGACTGCAGCCTACCAGGCTGCTCCATCCATGGGATTTTTCCAGGCAAGAATACTGGAGTGGGGTGCCATTGCCTTCTCCGAAACCACTTTTTACACCCATGGTAATTTTGATCTTCACTGAGAATGCATGCTTTAGACCACTGTCCCAGTATTTTTTAAGCTCCATTCCATGTAGCTCCTCTCTTTATTTCCTCATCATATCTTTTCATTTGTCATCTCCCCAAACTATGTTCCTTGTGCTCACCAATGATAGCTGACCTTGCTCAGTAATGACTGAATATGGTTTTGAAAAATAACACATATAAGAACAATTTGTAAACTGTAAAGACCATGAAAATTTTGGTTAGCAGTAGTAGTAAAATAATAATACAAGTAACTCTGACTGTTGTCCTCCCTGCAAGCCCTAATCCTAATCATTTGGGGATGGTCTGGCTTTCCTTACCAGTTCTCACATTGACTTCTTATGGTCCTGGAAGAACAATAAGGAAGCCAGTTTACAGTCTGTTTGTTTTTAAAGTTTATAACAAGAGTTGGTAACAAATGGAACAGGCACATGAAATAGGTTCATAAAGAATGAGGAGTGTTTCAGAAAATAGTAGCTATTGCTGTACCCTAAATCAATGTGAATCTAAATGGCTAACTGCAGATCATTTAAACATGTTGAATGAAAAGAAAAGTTCCTACCATTTTATATGGCAGTGAGGTGAATGACCCAACCTAAACCAAAGTAAGACCTTAGCAGATGCAATACACACACACCACTTGAGATGCAAATAAGCTTGAAAAAGTTGACTACACTAAATTTAACTGAGTATTCAAATGTGAGACCCTCAGAGCTTCAAATATGTTAATATGCATATTAAGAAGGGATTGGAGTATACAGCAGTTCTCCCAAACTTCTTTGACCAAGGAAGTTTTCTCCTGTTAACATCTGTCAGGGGAATATTTTGAGAAAGACCAGTTAGAGAAATGCTGAATTGTCTTCAGCCACCATAACTCTGGATGGCCCCAACACTCTGGCTTCAACTTGCCTCCTGCCAAACCCAAGCAGGCAAAAGCTGAATGGAGAAAATCACAGGAGGGCAGCTTAGTTCACAAAGAATTAGAATCACCTCCATCAGTTCATGGTCACTTCAACACTCACTTGCAACCTTGCAACCCTTTCCCTCCTCTCCAGAAGAACTTCCCACAACCATTTTCTGACCACATGCCTTCCCGTCCTTCCCAAGAGAAAGGAAAACCATCAGATACCAATTTCTCAACCACTCTGTACAAATAACCAAACCCCCCTTAGCATTCTGTCTTCCTTCTTATCTTGGGTTACAATATAGATGTTAGTCTATCTCCTGTTAAGACCATCATAGTTTTGTATTTCAGCCCCTTCTCACCTTTTTAAGAACTATATATTTTTATTATTCACTGCCTCTCTTCTAACTCAGCTTCTCTTCAACTGAATCCTTCTCTCTGGCTTTTAACTTACTCAAGTCTCTACCATCTTGGAAAAACTCTCCCTCATTCCCACATCCTTAACCAAACACTGGCCACTCTCTCAGCCCCTTCACAGCCAAACTTCTCTAAAGAATTATCTGCATTCATTGACTTTATTTTCTTACCTTCTACTTCCTCCTCAACTCACTTCAATCTGGATTTTTCCTCCTTATCTAAACAGCTCTAACAACAAAAATTAAATTCCATTTTGCTCACTCAACCCTACGAACACTTCCCAATTTTCATTTGATTTTAACTCTCAGCAACAATTGACTTTATTGACCATTTCATCCCCTGGAGAAGGGAAAGGCTACCCACTCCAATATTCTGACCTGGGGGATTCCACGGGCTGTATAGTCCCTAGGGTCGCAAAGAGTTGGACATGACTGAGGGACTTTCACTTTTACTTTGCTTGAAATCAGTCAGTTCAGTCATTCAGTCATGTCCAACTCTTTACAACTCCATGGACTGCAGCATGCCAGGCTTCCCTGTCCATCACCAACTCCCAGAGCTTGCTCAAACTCATGTCCATTGAGTCAGTGATGCCATCTAACCATCTCATCCTCTGTCGTCCCCTTCTCCTCCTGCCTTCAATCTTTCCCAGCATCAGGGTCTTTCCCAATGAGTCAGTTCTTCTCATCAGGTGGCCAAAGTATTGGAGCTTCAGTTTCAGCATCACTCCTTCCAATGAATATTCAGGACTAATTTCCTTTAGGATTGACTGGTTTGATCTTCCTGAAGTCCAAGGGACTCTCAAGAGTCTTCTCCAACACCACAGTTCAAAAGCATCAATTCTTTGGCACTCAGCTTTCAACTCTCACATCCATACATGACTACTGGAAAAACCATAGCTTTGACTAGATGGACCTTTGTTGGCAAAGTAATGTCTCTGCTTTTTAGTATGCTGTCTAGGTTGGTCATAGCTTTTCTTCCAAGGAGCAAGCGTCTTTTAATTTCATGGCTATACTCACCATCTGCAGTGATTTTGGAGCCCAAGAAAATAAAGTCTGTCACTGTTTCCATTGTTTCCCCATTTATTTGCTATGAAGTGACAGGACCCAATGCCATGATCCTTGTTTTTTGAATGTTGAGTTTTAAGCTAGCATTTTCACTCTCCTCTTTCACTTTCATCAAGAGTCTCTTTAGCTCTTCTTAGCTTCTACCATAAGGATGGTGTCATCTACATATCCGAGGTTATTGATATTTCTCCCAGAAATCTTGATTCCAGCTTGTGCTTCATCCAGCCCAGCATCTCACATGATAAACTCAGCATATAAGTTAAATAACCAGGGTGACAATATACAGCCTTGACGTACTCTTTTCCTGATTTGGAACCAGTCCATTGTTCCATGTCCGGTTCTAACTGCTGTTTCTTGACCTGCATACAGATTTCTTAGGAGGCAGGTAAGGTGGTCTGGTATTCCCATCTCTTGAAGAATTTTCCACAGTTTGTTGTGATCCACACAGTCAAAGGCTTTGGCATAGTCAATAAAGCAGAAAAAGTGAAAATCAAAGTCGTTCAGTTGTGTCTTACTCTTTGCGACCCCATGGACTATACAGTCCATGGAATTTTCCAGGCCAGAATACTGGAGTGGGTAGCTGTTCCCTTCTCCACGGTATCTTCCCAGCCCAGAAATCGAACCCAGGTCTCCCACATTGCAGGCAGATTCTTTACCAGTAAAGCGGAGGCAGATGTTTTTCTGGAATGCTCTTGCTTTTACTATGATCCAATGGATGTTGGTAATTTGATCTCTGGTTTCTTTGCCTTTTCTAAATCCAGCTTGACCTGGAAGTTCTCAGGTCATGTACTGTTGAAGCCTAGCTTGGAAAATTTTGAGCATCATTTTGCTAGCGTGTGAGATGACTGCAACTGTGTGATAGTTTGAACATTCTTTGGCATTGCCTTTCTTTGCGAAAGAAAGAAATGAAAACTGACCTTTTCCAGTCCTGTGGCCACTGCTGAGTTTTCCAAATTTGCTAGCATATTGAGTGCAGCAATTTCACAGCATCATCTTTTAGGATTTGAAACAGCTCAGCTGTAGTTCTATCACCTCCACTAGCTTTGTTCATAGTGATGCTTCTAAGGCCCCTTTGACTTCA
This sequence comes from Bubalus kerabau, assembly GCF_029407905.1. Lineage (NCBI taxonomy): Eukaryota > Metazoa > Chordata > Mammalia > Artiodactyla > Bovidae > Bubalus > Bubalus kerabau. Next base: position 42,713,516 of record NC_073640.1, on the reverse strand, counting down.
CACTCCAGGATGTCTCACTCTAGGTGAGTCCATTCTAAAGGAGATCAGCCCTGGGTGTTCTTTGGAAGGAATGATGCTAAAGCTGAAACTCCAGTACTTTGGCCGCCTCATGCAGAGAGTTGACTCATTGGAAAAGACTCTGATGCTGGGAGGGATTGGGGGCAGGAGGAAAAGGGGATGACAGGGGATGAGATAGCTGGATGGCATCACCGACTCGATGGACGTGAGTTTGAGTGAACTCCGGGAGTTGATGATGGACAGGGAGGCCTGGCGTGCTGCGATTCATGGGGTCGCAAAGAGTTGGACATGACTGAGCAACTGAACTGAACTGAGTAATCACACCATCATGGTTATCTGGGTCATTAAGATCTTTTTTGTATAGTTCTTCTGTGTATTCTTGCCACCTCTTCTTAATATCTTCTGCTTCTGTTAGGTCCATACCATTTCTGTCCTTTATTGAGCCCATCTTTGCATGAAATGTTCCCTTGTATCTCTAATTTTCTTGAAGAGATCTCTAGTCTCTCCCATTCTATCTTTTTCCTCTATTGTTTTGCGTTGATCACTTAGGAAGTCTTTCTAATGTCTCCTTGCTATTCTTTGGAACTCTAATATATATATATCTCCTTGAAATACTATGCTGGTTTTCCTCTGGCCCCTTCTCAGTTTTTTTGTAGAATTTTTCTCTTCTATCTAGCTGTTAAATGTTGCAGTTACTTAACATAGACTCAGCACAGATTCTCTTCTCTCTTCACTGTATGCTTTCTCTTAAGACTATCTCAACCATGCCCACAATTTTAAAAACCACCTACATATAGATGACCCACAAATGTATATTCACCAGTGGCGACTTCTCTGAGTTCTATATCTATAAGTCCAACCACCAATTCAACATATCTTGAACATCTCAGAAGACACCTCAGACTCAACATGTCCAAACACTGTGTTCATGAGTTTCCCTTCCACCTTCAATCACGGCACATATCATCTCTCCTGGGTCTCCTTTCCACGTTTTCAACCCACTACCATATCAAAAACCTGGACTTTGCCCTTGACTTCTCCTGCTGACCAATGCTACCTCATCAACATGTCTTAAGTTCATGTACATCTCCTCCCCGCTGAAGCTTCTCTGCACTACTTTGTTCATGCCACCATCATCTCCTTCCTGAACCACTGAATGGTCTTCCTGCCTCCAATGCTGCACACATCAATCCAATACCTACACTGTTATTGAAAACTCGGAAAGTCCAGATTCCTTAGTAGAGTTTAGGAAGCCTTCATGATCTGTCCCCTCACATCCCTCTCTAGTAACCCCCTCTTAGACTTGACTTCCCCCATCTCATATTTGAAGTTCTACCAGTGTACCACATATATGTCTGGATTTTAAATCATGCTGCTTCTCCCACCTGGAATATCCTGTTCTGTTCCACCTTCAATTTTTCTGGCTCATTTTTTTTTTTTAAATCCCTCAGTCCTCAACTGAAATAGATCCTCTGGAATTTTTCCTGGTTGAACCTTAAGCCTCTGAGTGCAACTTTTACAGGCTTTCTTTCTATTAAAGTGTTTATCACATTGTAATAAAACCTCCCAATTTGAGCTCTTTTAGGGTAAGGTCTATCTTATTCACTGTGGTATAACCAAGGTCTAGTACAGTTCCCAGCATCTAGAAGGCACTCAATAAATAAATACTTGTTTATTTAATGAAACCTTGATCTCAGCCTCATTACATGTAAAGGGATAATTCTTTACGTAATACTTTTTAAAAGGCCAATCATGAAACACAGTGACATATTTAAAGATTCAGATAAGAAATAACCAACATTTAAGAGTTTCCTGTAAGAGAGAAATAAGGGAAGTTGAATCTTAAAGTCAACAGCTCTGAAGTGTTAGGTCAAGTGAGGTGGCAGGTGGCAGGGTGGATGAAACAGAGGTTCAAAAATTAAGTTGACTTGTAGTTTTAATAGTGATATTATCATAGAAAGAGAAGCTGAAAATTATGCTGGTTGTCTAACGAGCTGCATGTGTTCACAGAATGTAACATATGAACTAATCGATTGCCCCTGGAAGCATTTGGCAAATACTTGCTTAGTGATTACCTTCCAACTGCTTTTTAGCCAAATCTCTAAGCAGAAAGTTCATGGCTTGTTTTTTTATTGCTTCTCCACCTTCACAATGGCAAAGTTTGGTTTTAGGAATGGCTTGGGGGAATAGAGTCCTCTTCGATTCTTTCTTTTCTTTCACTTTCTACATCCTGTCCATCAGCAAATCCTATTAGCTTGACTTCCAAAATATACTCTGAATCAGGTCACCTCTCATCATCTCCAATGATAATGTTCATCCAAACCAACCTCAAATCTCACCTGAACTGCTGCAAGAACCCCCTACCAGGTCTCTTCCTGCCTGCCTTCATGGTTTGCCTCCAATTTAATAACCAGAATGACCTATCTTAAGAGTAAATTAATGTCAATTCTCTGCATAAAGTCCTCCAGTAAATTATAGCCCAGGTGACTGTAAAAGCATAATGGAGAAATAAGTTGTTAAATTCATATCATGTAATATTATTCAGAAATAAAAAGGAATAAACTACTGATACATGTAACATGGATGCCTCACAAAAGCATCAGGTTAAATGAAAGAACTTTTACATGAAAGAGTTCATGTAATATATAATGTCCTAATTTGTACATACTCTATAATGTCTTAATGTGTACAGTTCTAAGCCAGGAAAAAAACTAATAAATGGTAGGAAAAAAATCATAACGGCGGTTGCCTCTGGGGGCAGAGAGGTGGTGGTGACTGACTGGGAAGAGACATGAGGGAACTTTGTTGTGTGATGGGAATGTTTCATATCAGGATAGAGGAGTTTGGGTTGCACAGGTGCATGAATATATCAAAACTCAATGATTATACTCTTAAGATTTATGTACTTCATTGTATGCAAATTTAATCTCACAAGAAAAAGCTGTAAACAAATACTAAATTCTAGTTAATGATATACATGCTGGAGAATTTAGAAGTTACTGACGTCAGTAACTCTGCACTTTATCCAAAAATACCTCAGAGTGATTGATAGACAAATAGGGCAGATATATGATACAACAGCTATAACAAAATGTTAATGGTAGAATCTTGGTAAGGAGAGTATGGGTATTCACTGTCAAAATTCTTTCAACTCTGCTGTTTAGAATTTTTCACACTAAAAAGTGATGGGGAGATAAAACTTCCTAAGGTGACCACACTTCTGGAATGGCAGTGTGAGAAGCTCATCTCCCCAATGAAACATACATTTAACTAGTGAAAATCATTTTTTTTAAACAATCATTTATAATTTCTGGATATTGTCCTAAGAGTATACAGAAAATGAAGAAACATTTATTCAAGAAAGTTTGGTAAATCTTGATAAGAACAGGAAGAGTCTATGGTATTTGAGCCACTCTCTGATCCCATCTCCTCTCAGCTCAGTATGACAGAAGTTCTACTTCAAGCAGGGAGGTCAAAGAAGACAGGGCTCCCTTTCCCCTCAGCTCCTAGTCTGTGACTATGGATTCCACCCAAGGAAGGGCAGGTGGCCAGCATATCATCCCTGTTTCAGGCAGGAACCTGGACTGGGACTCCCTTCCAAATCCCAGGTCCCACTCATAGGGTGGAAGCTAGCCACTAAAAGCTGAGAATATTGGGTCCCAACTTCCCCCGACTACCCCAACTCACTCAAAGGTTCTGTGGCAGGAGGGCAAGCCAAAAAGACTAGGGCTACCATGCACATCCAATGCCCTACTCGTGGAGCAAGACAGTTTATCATTTAGCAGTGGACCATGGTCCTCACTCCCACATTACTCTGATGCGATAGTACAGTTTCTGCTTAGGGGATGGGGGAGAGGAAGGCCATAAGAACAGAGAATTCAGCAGCTCTCCCTAAGAGGACATAAGGTTACTGGAAGACAACATGGGATGTTGTCAAAATCAATGGAGATTTTGGTGGTAAACAGTTAGGAGGAGTCTCTAAGATGATGCTTAGAGAAGGCAATGGCAACGCACTCCAGTACTCTTGCCTGGAAAATCCCATGGACGGAGGAGCCTGGTAGGCTGTGGTCCATGGGGTCGCAAAGAGTTGGACACGACTGAGCAACTTCACTTTCACTTTTCACTTTCATGAATTAGAAAAGGGAATGACAACCCACTCCAGTGTTCTTTCTTGCCTGGAGAATCCCAGGGACGGGGGAGCCTGGTTGGCTATCGTCTATGGGGCTGCACAGAGTTGTACATGACTGTAGCGACTCAGCAGCAGCAGCAGCTAAGATGCTTTAAACCAGTAGCAGCAAACAAAATGGTAGTAGAGGCTCTTCTACTCTCTAGAAGTTTAAGAGAGTAAAGCAGGGAAAGAGACAGGTAAGAAGAGCCCTTCTGAGCTCAGAGCAGTAAACAAAGGGGCCTAACTTTAGTTATATTAAACTGTGGAACAATTTATGCCCCAGACTTTGCAAAAACAATAGAGTAATGAGTTAGCAACTACTGGAGGCTTAAGGCTGTGAGTGTTACAGTCAAGTCAGGTTAACTAGTAGCTTAACAGGGAGACCAGGGAAACAGACAGAATACTGCTAAAACTAATATAATCCCTGGTGGTCAGAGAGACTTTGCACATGATCAAAACGTCACTCTTTGGGGAATAACATCAGAGATTGCACACTGGGAAAAAGAGATTTCTGTGAACTGTTCCAGCCAAGTCATTGAAGAAATAAATAAGAAAATAAGCCCCAGGTAAGAGAGGGGTCAAAATCCAGAGTTGCTACAATATGTTACTGTAACAGTGTTCAGTTTTCAACAAAAAAATTCATGAGACATGCAAAGAAACAGGAAGTGTGACCCATGACAAGAAGAAAATAGAGTAGGCTCTAGAAACTGCTTTGGTGGGGGCCTATATGTTGAACTTAACAAAAATTTCAAAGCCCCCCTATTGTAAATATGTTCAAAGAATTAAAGGACATTATATTTGAGGAATTAAAGGAAAGTATAAAGGAGATCAGTCCTGAGTATTCATTGGAAGGACTGATCTTGAAGCTGAAACTCCAATACTTTGTCTGCCTGATGTGAAGAGCTGACTCACTGGAAAAGACCCTGATGCTGGGAAAGATTGAGGGCAGGAGGAGAAGGGGACGACAGAGGATGAGATGGTTATGAGAGGGTAACAGGCAGGAAGGCCAGGGGTCTCCAAAAGGAGGAAACAGGCTGCAAGTGTCAAACATTTTTATCTCTCTTAAGTGGCAGGAGAAAACAAACTAGCGATATTTTTTTTCCTTCTATACAAATTTAAAAGGAGGTTTCTCTTAAAATACTGTGTTGCCATAATGACACCTGGTTTCACCTGAAGTTAACTGTTCTCAAACCTTGAGTTAACCAATGCATTTTTCTTATGGAAATGTTTGTCTTAAGCTATGTTAATGTACTATGCATTTACCCCAGACTCTGTCTTCAAGTCGGTTCCACCTAATGGCTCAGAACCTACTTGACAAACCAGTGTGTTATACTCAGATATTGTTCCCCTAATCTATGTAAACCAAACTATTTGTATGGTAATCTGCCCTTCTACAAGATTCAAGTCAATCGTTTTATGGCCCGGGATGAATCATCTGGTGCCAAGATTATCCCAAAATGCATCTTCTGGATGGGGGGCCTGGTGCCATTCTGAGTTTTAAGACATTCCTTTCTTTCATTAACAGACTGCTAGTGACTATATAACATCCTGCTGAAGACTAGCGGGGGGGGTACTCTTTCTGCCCCCTTCTGATGCCTATGTCAGAAGCTTTCTCTATCTCCTTTATACTTTAATAAAACTTTATTACACAAAAGCGCCGAGCAATCAAGCCTCGTCTCTGGCCCCGGATTGAATCCTTCTCCTCCGGAGGCCAAGAATCCCAGGGTCTTTTCATTCAGCAACAACCTTTCATCTTGGGGGCTCGTCAGGATCCTTTAGGACAAGTTAAGGATGCTTGGAGCTCTAGTTCTTTGTTCTCCTAGTGAACACATTTTCTGCTGTACTTTACTAACTTTACAGTGTGCTTGAGTGAATGAATGAAACGCCCTGCATGAAGCAAGTGAGGAGCCCTGCTCTGTGGTTCTGCGGTGATCTCATATGGCTTATGGCAGAAACCTGTTGGGGGTTTATACCAACCTGCCAATGCCAAGAGGCACCAAATGTCTCCTTCGGGAACCAACCAGAAATGGGCAAAGTGTGTGGACTGAACTCTCCTTTCTCGGTCAAACTTTTCAGTCTCTTTGACCATTTCATAACTCCTTGGGAATTAGAAGTACTAACCTAATCTATCGGACCATAGACTTTCAAGGGACTTGTGATCTATGCTGTTACCATGTACTGTGACTTAGGTCCGAAACTTGGATTGGTAGTCAGGAAGTGCCTAGCCTCGCTGGGAATCAAAAGTTCAGAAGCTAGATGGAGCTCTAGCTCCCAGAGTATCTCTGAGGTTAAAGGTTACTCAGATTGGAACTGCAATGGTTTTTTTTTCCTTTGGTATCACTGGTTCTTCGTGGACCAGAGGAGGCTCTTATACTGGTGTGGTGACACTTGGAAGGAACATCTCAGTATTATATTTGTATTGGTCTTATTGTGGTCAGGAATATACTCAGGGTCGTGCACAGGCACTCAGGTGACAAATGTTTCCCCCAGCAGTTTAGCCTGGGAGGTATTCCGGAAGGTTACTCTGATTGCACCCCAGCCGGCATCAGAGGCAAGCAAGGTTTTAAAGGTGAAGAGCTGGACGTCAGTCAGGCATGCCATCAGGTCTACTCCTGCTGCATCCCCACCCCGTCTCAGTGGTAGAACCGGGAGGGACGAGTATGACGCCTGCATCAGTCATGCAGGGACAGACTAAGTCTGACCAGGAAGGAAAAGGTTTTGGTGTAAAGTCTGTCTACACCCCCATCTACAGCAGAGAGGGATGCCTCCAGTAGAAAGATGGCACTGGTCGCTTTTTTTCTCTCTTACAGATGGGAGCTAACAATTCCAGCCTCACTCCTTTGAACTGTATCTTGAAAAACTGGGATAGATTTGATCTCTAGGGCTTAAAGAAGACACACCTGGTCTTCCTATGTGATACTGCATGGCCGCAGTACCCACTGGAGGACGGCGAACAGTGGCCAGTTGGAGGGTCTCTTAAGTATAATATTGTTTTACAATTAGACCGGTTCTGAAGAAAATGAGGGGAAAGTGATCTTAAAAGATAGATTTCTCACTCTATCGGCTCCAGATATCCACCGTAAGCTATTAAAATGGGTGTATGGACCAAATCAGTCTTTAGATAATCTGTTACAACTGGCTCAGACAGTCTATTATGGTAGGGAATATGAGGAAAAGAAAGAAAGGCAGAGAAAGACAAAGGAACAGGTGGAAGCCTTTGCAATGGCTATGAAAACCGTTCTTAAACAGCCTGAGAAAAATCCCCAGAGGGACCCAGGTGAAAAGGGATGGGCTTGCTATTACTGTGGAAAGGAGAGGCACCTCAAGCGGGATTGCCCTCAGGCATCTAAGCTGCCCCCAGCTTCATGTCCGGTCTGCAAAGGACCACACTGGAAGAGAGACTGCCCCCAGAGGCATAGGTCTCAGGGGTCAGACCCTCAAGACAATCAAGACTGAAGGTGCTCGGGGGTCCCCACACAAGCTCCCATCCTAATTACACCTGAGGAATCCTGAGTATTAATAACTGTGGGAGGCCAATCTGTCGATATCCTTTTAGACACTGGGGCAACTTACTATGTGCTTACTGAAGCCCCTGGCCCACTTTCTTCCTGATCTGCTTCTGTAATGGGACTGTCTGGACGAGTCAAAAGGTATTTTTTCTATAAGTTCTGACTGGGATTCTGTGCTATTTTCACAGGAGTTTCTGATCATGCCAGAGTCTCCCTCACCCTTTTTGGTAAGGGATATACTGAGCAAGGTCCATGCCTCTGTTTTCATGAATATGGAGTCCTCCCTTTCTCTCCCTTTAGTTAAAATGTAAATCCTAGAGTATGGGCTGATGGAAAATCTGTGGGTTGAACAGAAAATGCTATTCCTGTAGTTTTCAAGATCAAAGACCCAAACTTATTTCCACATAAGAAGCAGTATCCACTGAAACCTGAGGTTAAGGAAGGGTTAAAACCCATCATCAAAAATTTAAAGGAGCAGGGACTATTAGTTCCCTGTAACAGTGCATCCAACACTCCTATTTTGGGTATAAAGAAATCAAATGGTAAATGGAGACTAGTTCAAGATTTATGAACAATAAATGAGGCTGTAGTTCCTTTACACCCCCATGGCACCTAATCCTTATACTCTATTGTCTGAAATTCCTGAACAAGCCAAATATTTCTCAGTAATTGATTTGAAAGATGCCTTCTATTCAGTGCCTTTGGCGGAGGAAAGTCAATTTCTATTTGCCTTTGAAGACCCTACACAGCCAGCTTCTCAGTTAACCTGGACAGTTTTGCCCCAGGGATTTCGTGGCAGTCCTCACTTATTTGGACAAAGTTTGTCACGGGATCTACAAAACTTTAATAGCTCTGAAGCACTGGTGTTACAATATGTTATGTAGATGATATTTTGCTCTATGCTGAGACAGAGGAAGCTAGTTCACGAGCCTCAGAAGATTTCTTAAACTTTCTGGCAGGCTGCGGTTACAAGGCATCAAGAGAAAAGGCTCAGCTTTGTCAGCAATCTGTTAGATATCTGGGCCTAATCATATCAGAAGGGGACAGAAAGAGTACCCCCCTGCTAGTCTTCAGCTGGATGTTATATAGTCACTACAATAACAACAATTTGCTCATTCGTGTCTGACTCTTTGCGACCCCATGGACTGTAGCCTACCAGGCTCCTCCGTCCACGGGATTCTCCAGGCAAAAATACTGGAGTTGGGTTGCCATTTCCTTCTCCAGGGGATCTTCCTGACCCAGGGATCGAACCCAGGTCTCCTGCATTGCAGGCAGACACTTTAACCTCTGAGCCAGAAAGGAATGTCTTAAAACTCAGAATGGCACCAGGCCCCCCATCCAGAAGATGCATTTTGGGATAATCTTAGCACCAGATGATTCATCCCGGGCCATAAAACGATTGACTTGAATCTTGTAGAAGGGCAGATTACCATACAAATAGTTTGGTTTACATAGATTAGGGGAACAATATCTGAGTATAACACACTGGTTTGTCAAGTAGGTTCTGAGCCATTAGGTGGAACCGACTTGAAGACAGAGTCTGGGGTAAATGCATAGTACATTAACATAGCTTAAGACAAACATTTCCATAAGAAAAATGCATTGGTTAACTCAAGGTTTGAGAACAGTTAACTTCAGGTGAAACCAGGTGTCATTATGGCAACACAGTATTTTAAGAGAAACCTCCTTTTAAATTTGTATAGAAGGAAAAAAATATCGCTAGTTTGTTTTCTCCTGCCACTTAAGAGAGATAAAAATGTTTGACACTTGCAGCCTGTTTCCTCCTTTTGGAGACCCCTGGCCTTCCTGCCTGTTACCCTCTCATTCAGATGGCATCATCGACTCAATGGACATGAGTTGGGGTAAACTGTGGGAGTTGGTGATGGATAGGGAGGCCTGGCGTGCTGTGGTCCCTGGGGTCACAAAGAGTCGGACATGACTGAGTGACTGGACTGAACTGATGTTGACAATATCCTATCCAACAGAGAATACCAATAAGGGACATAGAAAATGTTAGGAAAAAAAAGAACAAATAAATATGAAGACACAAAAAACTAAAACTTATAGGATGGAGATAGAACAGTGCCTAGAGGAAAATTTTTAACTATAAATGCCAATACACACAAAAAAAACTCAAATCTATAAACTAAATCTCCACCTTAAGTAACAGGGAGGGGGTGTGGAGGGAAAGCACACAAAACTCAGAGAAAGCAGAAAGAAGAAAACAATAAAAATGAGAGTGGAAATTGTGGACATGGAGAACGGGGAATGAGGGAAGAAAATAAAACCAAATTTCATTCTTTGAAAAGATCAACAAAAGTGACAAAGTTTTAGCTAGACTGATTGAGAAGAGAGAAGACTAAAATCACTAAAATCAGAAATGAAAGAAGGAACATTACTACTGAGCTTATAAGAAAAAAAGAATTATAAGAAAATATCATGAACAACCATATGCCAACAAATTACATAACAAACAATCAGAATCAACTGAAGAAGAAACAGAAAGTCTCAAAAGGCCTAAGACAAGAGACTGGATTAGTAAGTTAAAATTTCCACCAAAGAAAATCCCAAACCCAAATGGCTCAACTGGTGAATTTCACAAAACATTTAAAGAATTAATATGAATGCTCTCAAACTCTTTCAGAATACAGGAAAGGAGGAAACACGTCTCAATTTTTTTCTATGAGGCCAGTATTATTCTAATACAAAAACCAGAAAGACATGTTTACCAAAAAACCCTACATACCAATATCTCTTATGAATATAGATGCAAAAGCCTCAACAGATACTAGTCAACTGAATGCAGTAACATATAAAAAGAATTATACACTAAAACCAAGTGGGAATTATCCTAGGAATGCAAGGTTCACTTTACATTGGGAAATCAATTAATTTAATGCACCATATTAATAGAATAAAGAACAATAATCATTTGGTCACCTCAATAGGTACAAGGGGTGAAAAAGTACTTGACAAAAATCTGAAAACCTTTCATGATTAAAAATACTTAGTAACCTAAAAATAGAAGGAAACTTCCTTAAACTGAAACGAAGAGCATCTAGGAAAAACCCACAGCTAATCATAATGGTGAAGGAATGAATACTTTCCCCGCCAAGACCAGGAACAAGATAAGGATGTCCATTCTTACCCTTTTATTCAATAATATATTGAAAGTTCTATCCAGGTCAATTGAGCAAGAAAGAAATGGTATAGAGATTGAAAATGAGTAAGTGTTAGTCACTCAGTTGTGTCCGACTCTTTGCGACCCCATGGACTGTATCCTGCCAGGCTCCTCTGTCCATGGGATTTCCCAGGCAAGAATGCTGGAATGGGTAGCCATTCCCTTCTCCAGGGGATCTTCCCAACCCAGGGATCAAACCCATGTCTCCTGCATTGCAGGCAGATTTTTTACCATCTGAGCCACCAGGAAGCCAAAAAGATTGAAAAGGAAGAAGCGCAATGATCTCTATTCGAAAATAACATGGTATTATGTAGAGAAAACCCTAAGGAATTCACTTTAAAAATATTAGAACCAATAATGGAGTTTAGCAAGGTTGTAGGATACAAATGAATAAGCAAATAACACATCTACTCGTACACATTAGCGAACAATACGAAAGCGAAATTCAAAAAACAATTTAATTTACAATAGCATCAGAAATAAAGTACTTAGTAATAAAGTTAACAAAGGTGTAAAATCTATTAGTTGAAAAGCATAAAAATATTGAAATAATCAAAAATCTAAATAAATGGGAAAATATCTATGCTTATTGATCAGAAGACTTAATATTGTTAAAAGGGTAATACTCCCCAAGCTGATTTACAGATTCAAAGTAACTCCTATCAAAATCCCAGGTGGCTTTTTTTTTTTTTTTTTTGCATAAACTGACAAGCTGATGCTAAAATAGTACAGGAAAAAACAATAGTTCTGATTTCAAAATTTACTGGAGCTACAGAAATTAAGACAATGTTGTAGTAGTATGAAGACAGACAACTAGATCAATGGAATAGAAAGCCCCTAAAAAACCTACACATAAACGGTGAAATGATCTTTGAAACGGTGCAAAGACCATTCAATAAGAAAAGAGTAATTTTTTCAATAAATTGTGCTAGGGTAATTTGACATCAATATATAAAAGAATGAAGTTGGACCTCTACCTCACACCACATACAGAACAAAAATGAACTCAAATAGATCATAGGCCTTTATGTAAGAGCTGAGAGTGTAAAACCTTAAAAGAAAGCATAGAAGCAAGTCTTCATGACTTTTGGTCAGGCAATGGTTTCTTAGATATGACATTAAAAGCACATGCAACTAGAGAAAGAAAGAGATGTCAAGCTTAATTAAAATTAAACACTTGTGTTTCAAAGGACACCATCCTAACAAAAAACTGAAAAGACAGAGTAAAAGGAGGTGCCAGCCCTCACTGATGGAGATTTGTCACCGGATTTGTCATGGGGTGCCAATTCCTTCTCCCCACAAGACAGAGAGGCCCATGGTTCATCTGGGCATATCGGGATGTATTTCAGAGAGTGTTACCATGTTATAGCTCTGTTCAGAAGTGGTCTTGATGCTGAAATTCTGAAAGAGGAGTGCGAGACCTCACACCTACATGTGTATCAGCGAGCAAGTCCCTTCACAAGGCGGAGTTCTCTGGTTGTCTCATTCACTGCTGTGTGCCCAGCACCAGGCACCCAGTCAAGGCTGGCAGAGTTTTTACTTTTGGCTGAATCACTGAACTCAAAAGACAGATCCTGGCTCTGCCTAATGCTATCTGGGTGGCCAGGGGCTGGTCATTTCACCTCTGTGAACCTCACCATCTCACTGACCTTCAGGAGTTTTGAGGATGAAGCCAGAGATCAAGCTCTGAGCCTTTGGAGTGGGAGAACTGACTCCAAGACCCTAGACTACCAGAGAACTAACCCTCAGTTCAGTTCAGTTCAGTTCAGTCACTCAGTCATGTCCGACTCTTTGCGACCCCATGAATTGCAGCACGCCAGGCCTCCTTGTCCATCACCAACTCCCGGAGTTCACTCAGACTCACATCCATCGAGTCAGTGATGCCATCCAGCCATCTCATCCTCTGTCATCCCCTTCTCTTCATGCCCCCAATCCCTCCCAGCATCAGAGTCTTTTCCAATGAGTCAGCTCTTCACATGAGGTGGCCAAAGTACTGGAGTTTCAGCTTTAGCATCATTCCTTCCAAAGAAATCCCAGGGCTGATCTCCTTCAGAATGGACTGGTTGGATCTCCTTGCAGTCCAAGGGACTCTCAAGAGTCTTCTCCAACACCACAGTTCAAAAGCATCAATTCTTCAGCGCTCAGCCTTCTTCACAGTCCAACTCTCACATCCATACATGACCACAGGAAAAACCATAGCCTTGACTAGACGAACCTTTGTTGGCAAAGTAATGTCTCTGCTTTTGAATATGCTATCTAGGTTGGTCATAACTTTCCTTCCAAGGAGTAAATGTCTTTTAATTTCATGGCTGGAGACACCATCTGCAGTGATTTTGGAGCCCAGAAAAATAAAGTCTGACACTGTTCCCACTGTTTCCCCATCTATTTCCCATGAAGTGATGGGACCGGATGCCATGATCTTCGTTTTCTGAATGTTGAGCTTTAAGCCAACTTTTTCACTCTCCACTTTCACTTTCATCAAGAGGCTTTTTAGTTCCTCTTCACTTTCTGCCATCAGGGTGGTGTCATCTGCATATCTGAGGTTATTGATATTTCTCCCGGCAATCTTGATTCCAGCTTGTGTTTCTTCCAGTCCAGCGTTTCTCATGATGTACTCTGCATATAAGCTAAATAAGCAGGGTGACAATATACAGCCTTGATGTACTCCTTTTCCTCTTTGGAACCAGTCTGTTGTTCCATGTCCAGTTCTAACTGTTGCTTCCTGACCTGCATATAAATTTCTCAAGAGGCAGATCAGGTGGTCTGGTATTCCCATCTCTTGAAGAATTTTCCACAGTTTATTGTGATCCACACAGTCAAAGGCTTTGGCCAAGTCAATAAAGCAGAAATAGATGTTTTTCTGGAACTCTCTTGCTTTTTCCATGATCCAGTGGATGTTGGCAATTTGATCTGGTTCCTCTGCCTTTTCTAAAACCAGCTTGAACATCAGGAAGTTCACAGTTCACATATTGCTGAAGCCTGGCTTGGAGAATTTTGAGCATTACTTTACTAGCGTGTGAGATGAGTGCAATTGTGCGGTAGTTTGAGCATTCTTTGGCATTGCCTTTCTTTGGGATTAGAATGAAAACTGACCTTTTCCAGTCTTATGGCCACTGCTGAATTTTCCAAACTTGCTGGCATATTGAGTGCAGCACTTTCACAGCATCATCTTTCAGGATTTGAAAGAGCTCAACTGGAATTCCATCACCTCCACTAGCTTTGTTCGTAGTGATGCTTTCTAAGGCCCACTTGACTAGGGGGTATCAAATAGTCAGAATTCACACAAAGAAAACCAGTTGAATACAAGACCTGGCATCACCCAACCATCAGTAGCACCCCATACCTCATCTAGACAACAAACAAAACAAAAACACAAACCCAATCATCAGCAGACAGGATTACCACCTCACTGAGCCTTGCCCATCAGAGGAAAAACAAACAAACAAAAACTCAGCACAAATCTCACCCTATAAGAAGCTTACACAAGCCACTGGACCAACCTTACAGGGCAGAAACCAAAAGGAAGAAAGAATTCAACCTTGAAGCCTGGGAAAAGGAGACCTCAAACACAATAAGTTTAAAAAAAATTATGAAAAGACAGAGAAATATTACACAAATGAAGGAACAAACTAGAAACACATAAGTCCAAATAAATGAAGAGGAAATAAGCAAACTACCTGAAAAAGAATTCAGAATAATGATAGTAAAGATGATCAAAAACCTTGAAAGCAAAATGGAGAAAATGCAAGAATCAATTAACAAAGACCTAGAAGAATTAAAGAATAAACATGCAAACAATACAATTACTGAAATTAAAAATACTCTAGAAGGAATCAACAGCAGAATATCTGAAGTAGAAGAACGAATCAGTGAGCTGGAAGATAAAATGGTGGAAATAACTCCTGAAGATCAGAATAAAGTAAAAAGAATGAAAACAACTGAGGATAGTCTCAGAGACCTCTGGAACAATATTAAACACACCAACACTCAAATAATAGGGGTCCCAGAAGAAGAAGAGTAAAACAAAGAGTATGAGAAAATTTTGAAGAGATTATAGTTGAAAATTTTCCCAACATGGAAAAGGAAATAGTCAATCAAGTCCAAGAGGCACAAAGAGTTCCATACAGGATAAACCCAAGGAGAAACACGCCAAGACACATACTAATCAAACTAACAAAGACTAAACACAAAGAAAGAATATTAAAAGCAGCAAGGGAGAAGCAACAAGTGACATACAAGGGAAACCCCATAAGCTTAACAGCTGATCTTTCAGCAGAAACTGCAGGCCAGAAGGGGATGGCAGGATATATTTAAAGTACTGAAAGGGAAAAATCTACAACCAAGATTACTGTATCCAGCAAGGATTTCATTCAGAACTGACGGAGAAATCAAAAGCTTTTCAGACAAGCAAAAGTTAAGAAAATTCAATACCACCAAATCAGCTTTACAAAAAATGTTAAAGGGACTTATATAGTAAAGAAATACAAGAAAATAAGAAAGATCTACAAAATCAATCCCAAACAATTAAGAAAATGGCAACAGGAACATATATATCAATAATTACTTTAAATGTAAATGGATTATATGCTCCAACCAAAAGACACAGACTGGCCGAATGGATACAAAAACAAGATCCATATATATGCTGTCTACAAGAAACCCACATTAGACCTCAAGACACATATAGATTGAAAGTGAGAGGATGGAAAAATATATTCCATGCAAATGGGAAGCAAAAGAAAGCTGGAGTAGCAATCCTCATATCAGACAAAATAAACCTTAAAATAAAGACGATTACAAGAGATAAAGAAGGACACTACATAATGATCAAGGGATCAATCCAAGAGGAAGACATAACAATTGTAAATATCTATGCACCCAACATACGAGCACCTCAATACATAAGGCAAACACTAACAGATATAAAAGGAGAAATTGACAGTAACACAGTAATAGCAGGAGACTTTAACACCCCACTTACACCAATGGACAGATCATCAAAACAGAAAATTAATAAAGAAACACAAGTCTTAAATGATACGTTAGATGAGATGGATGTCATTGATATCTTCAGGACATTCCATGCAAATGCAGAAGAATACACCTTCTTCTCAAGTGCACATGGAACATTCTCCATGATAGACCACATCTTGGGCCACAAATCAAACCTCAGTAAATTTAAGAAAACTGAAATCCTATCAAGCATCTTCTCCAACCACAACACTATGAGACTAGTAATCAATTACAAGAAAAAAACTGTAAGAAACACAAACACATGGAGATTAAACAACACGTTTCTAAATAATCAACAGGTTACTGAAGAACTCAAAAGGGAAATCAAAAAATTTCTAGAAACAAATGACAATGAAAACACAACTTAAAACCTATGGGATGCAGCAAAAGCAGTCCTAAGAGGGAAGTTTACAGCAATAACCTACCTCAAGAAACAAGAAAAACATCGAATAGACAGCCTAACTTTACACTTAAAACAACTGAAATAAGAAGAACAAAAACCCCCAAAATTAGTAGAAGGAAAGAAATCATAAAGATTCGAGCAGAAATAAATGAAAAAGAAATGAAAGAAACAATAGTAAAGATTAATAAAACTAAAAGCTGGTTCTATGAGAAGACAAACAAAATTGACAAACCTTTAGCCAGACTCATCAAGAAAAAAAGAAGAGTCAAATCAACAAAATTAGAAATGAAAAAGGAGAGGTTACAACAATGCAGAAATACGAAGGATTATAAGAGACTATTATGAACAAAATCACTACAGATGGTGACTGCAGCCATGAAATTAAAAGACGCTTACTCCTTGGGAGGAAAGTTATGACCAATCTAGATAGCATATTCAAAAGCAGAGACATTATTTTGCCGACAAAGGTCCGTCTAGTCAAGGCTATGATTTTTCCTGTGGTCATGTATGGATGTGAGAGTTGGACTGTGAAGAAGGCTGAGCGCTGAAGAATTGATGCTTTTGAACTGTGGTGTTGGAGAAGACTCTTGAGAGTCCCTTGGACTGCAAGGAGATCCAACCAGTCCATTCTGAAGGAGATCAGCCCTGGGATTTCTTTGGAAGCTGCTAAGTCACTTCAGTCGTGTCTGACTCTGTGCAACCCCATAGACAGCAGCCCACCAGGCTTCCCCGTCCCTGGGATTCTCCAGGCAAGAACACTGGAGTGGGTTGCCATTTCCTTCTCCAATGCATGAAAGTGAAAAGTGAAAGTGAAGTCGCTCAGTCGTGTCTGACTCTTAGCGACCCCATGACTGCAGCCTACTAGGCTCCTCCATCCATGGGATTCTCCAGGCAAGAGTACTGGAGTGGGGTGCCATTGCCTTCTCCATTCTTTGGAAGGAATGATGCTAAAGCTGAAACTCCAGTACTTTGGCCACCTCATGCGAAGAGTTGACTCACTGGAAAAGACTCTGATGCTGGGAGGGATTGGGGGCAGGAGGAGAAGGGGACAACAGAGGATGAGATGGCTGGATGGCATCACTGACTCGATGGATGTGAGTCTGAGCGAACTCCGGGAGTTGGTGATGGACAAGGAGGCCTGGCGTGCTGCGATTCATGGGGTCCCAAAGAGTCAGACACGACTGAGCGACTGATCTGATCTGATCTGATATGGCATTAAAATGGATAACCTGGAAGAAATGGACAGATTCTTAGAAAAGTTCAACCTTCCATGACTGAATCAAGAAGAAATAGAAATTATGAACAACCCAATTACAAGCACTGAAATTGAAGCTGTGATCAAAAATCTCCCAAAAAACAAAAGCCCAGTGTACAGAATATGCTATGCACAGGCCTGTACTATAATTAACAGGGCCTCTTTGAAAAATAAGAATGTGTTTTTCATCACCCCCAGGCAAAGGGCTGGGAGCAGTAAAAAGTACATCGTGGACATCTTGAAAACAAGATATTGAAGTACTGATGTGACTGATGGAAAACCATTAGTGACTGTTCCCATAACCAGAGCCTTGAGGGAGTTGCTGAGAAAGGGCTGCTGCTGCTGCTGCTGCTGCTTAGTCGCTTCAGTCGTGTTCGACTCTGTGCGACCCCATAGACGGCAGCCCACCAGGCTCTTCTGTCCCTGGGATTCTCCAGGCAAGAACACTGGAGTGGGTTGCCATTTCCTTCTCCAATGCAGGAAAGTGAAAAGTGAAAATGAAGACACTCAGTCGTATCTGACTCTTAGCGACCCCATGGACTGCAGTCTACCAGGCTCCTCCATCCATGGGATTTTCCAGGCAAGAGTACTGGAGTGGGGTGCCATTGCCTTCTCCAGATAAACCCTGCTGCTGCTGCTACTGCTAAATCACTTCAGTCGTGTCCGACTCTGTGCAACCCCACAGATGGCAGGCCACCAGGTTCCTCCGTCCCTGGGATTCTCCAGGCAAGAACACTGGAGTGGGTTGCCATTTCCTTCTCCAATGCAGGAAAGTGAAAAGTGAAAATGAAGTTGCTCAGTCGTGTCCGACTCTTAGCGACCCCATGGACTGTAGCCCGTCAGGCTCCTCCATCCATGGGATTTTCCAGGCAAGAGTACTGGAGTGGGGTACCATTGCCTTCTCCATGAGAAAGGGCATCACTAGCCAAAGGGCTAAACAAAGTCATGAAAGACCTGAAAGTTTGACATTGAGGACTGTACATTCTATATCTTTATCACTGATCTGAGATTTAAAAGGCATGCAAGGATTAGGATCTGGGCTTTTGCCTGAGAATGGCATCAGCTCCCTGATCCCCACTTTATTTCTGAGTCTTATTTTTCCTTATTGTTCTGTGGGACCCCTCCCTCAGGTCAGTTCGTTGTTGGGCTGGTCCTGACACCCAGGACCAGATGGCTTCACAGAAGAATTCCATCAAACATTTAGAGAAGAGCTAAAGCCTATCCTTCTAAAACTCTTTCAAAAATTGCAGAGGAAGGGATGCTTCCAAACTCATTCCATGAGGCCACCATCACCCTGATACCAAAACCAGACAAAGGCAACACACAAAAAGAAAGCTACAGGCCAATATCACTGATGAACATAGATGCAAAAATCCTCAAAGAACTTTAGCAAACACAATTCAGCAACACGTCAAAAATGATCAAGTTGGGTTTATTCCAAGAATGCAAGGATTCTTCAACATATGCAAATCAATCAATGTGATACACCATATTAACAAACTGAAACATAAAAATCATATGATTATCTCAATAGATGCAGAAAAAGCCTTTGACAAAATTCAGCACCCATTTATGATTAAAACTCTTCAAAAAATGGACATAGAAGGAACCTACCTCAACATAGTAAAGGCCATATATGATAAGCCCACAGCAAACATTCTCAATGGTGAAAAACTGAAAGCATTCCCCCTAAGATCAGGAACAAGACAAGGGTGTCCACTCTCACCACTATTATTCAGCATAGTTCTGGAAGTCCTAGCTACAGCAATTAGAGAAGAAAACGAAAAAGGAATTCAGATAGGAAAAGCAGTAGTAAAGCTCTCACTGTTTGCAGATGACATGATACTGTACATAGAAAACCCTGAAGATAGTATCAGAAAATTACTAGAGCTAATCAGTGAATTTAGCAAAGTTGCAAGATACAAAATCAATACACAGAAATCACTTGCATTTCTATATCTAACAATGAAAAATCAGAAAGAGAAATTAAGGAAT
The DNA here is from genome assembly GCF_029407905.1 of Bubalus kerabau. Lineage (NCBI taxonomy): Eukaryota > Metazoa > Chordata > Mammalia > Artiodactyla > Bovidae > Bubalus > Bubalus kerabau. The sequence continues at coordinate 42,693,974 of NC_073640.1, read as the reverse complement.
GAATCCCATTCACCATTGCAACAAACAGAATTAAATATCTAGGAATAAACTTACCTAAGGAGACAAACTTACGTAAGGAGACCTAACCTGACCTGCCTCTTGAGAAATCTGTATGCAGGTCAGGAAGCAACAGTTAGAACTGGACATGGAACAACAGACTGGTTCCAAATAGGAAAAGGAGTTCGTCAAGGCTGTATATTGTCACCCTGCTTATTTAACTTCTATGCAGAGTACATCATGAGAAACGCTGGACTGGAAGAAACACAAGCTGGAATCAAGATTGCCGGGAGAAATATCAATAACCTCAGATATGCAGATGACACCACCCTTATGGCAGAAAGTGAAGAGGAACTTAAAAGCCTCTTGATGAAAGTGAAAGTGGAGAGTGAAAAAGTTGGCTTAAAGCTCAACATTCACAAAACAAAGATCATGGCATCCAGTCCCATCACTTCATGGGAAATAGATGGGGAAACAGTGGGAACAGTGTCAGACTTTATTTTTCCGGGCTCCAAAATCACTGCAGATGGTGACTGCAGCCATGAAATTAAAAGACACTTACTCCTTGGAAGGAAAGTTATGACCAACCTAGATAGCATATTCAAAAGCAGACACATCACTTTGCCAACAAAGGTTCGTCTAGTCAAGGCTATGGTTTTTCCTGTGGTCATGTATGGATGTGAGAGTTGGACTGTGAAGAAGGCTGAGTGCCGAAGAATTGATGCTTTTGAACTGTGGTGTTGAAGAAGACTCTTGAGAGTCCCTTGGACTGCAAGGAGATCCAACCAGTCCATTCTGAAGGAGATCAGCCCTGGGATTTCTTTGGAAGGAATGATGCTAAAGCTGAAACTCCAGTACTTTGGCCACCTCATGCGAAGAGTTGACTCATTGGAAAAGACTCTGATGCTGGGAGGGATTGGGGGCAGGAGGAGAAGGGGATGACAGAGGATGAGATGGCTTGATGGCATCACTGACTCGATGGATGTGAGTTTGAGTGAACTCCGGGAGTTGGTGATGGACAGGGAGGCCTGGCGTGCTGCAATTCATGGGGTCGCAAAGAGTCAGACATGACTAAGCGACTGAACTGAACTGAAGGAGACAAAAGAACTGTACACATAAAATTATAAGACACTGATGAAATAAGTCAAAGATGACATAAACAGATGGAGAGATATTCCATGTTCCTGGGTAGGAAGAATCAATATTGTGAAAATGACTATACTACCAAGTGCAATCTACAGATTCAATGTGATCCCTATCAAATTACCAATGGCATTTTTTACAGAACTAGAACAAAAATTTCACAGTTGATATGGAAACACAAAAGACCCCAAATAGCCAAAGCAGTCTTGAGAAAGAAGAACGGAGCTGGAGGAATCAACCTTCCTGACGTCAGATTATACTACAAAGCTAGTCATCAAGACAGTATGGCACTGGCACAAAAACAGAAATACAGACCAATGGAACAAGATAGAAAGCCCAGAAATAAACCCATGCACCTATGGGTACCTTATTTTTGACAAAGGAGGCAAGAACATACAATGGGGCAAAGACAGCCTCTTCAATAAATGGTGCTGGGAAAACTGGACAGCTACATGTAAGAGAATGAAATCAGAACACTTCCTAACACCATACACGAAGATAAACTCAAAATGGATTAAAGACCTATATGTAAGACCAGAAACTATAAAACTCTTAGAGGAAAACACAGGCAGAACACTCGATGACATAAATCAAAGCAAGATCCTCTATGACCCACCTCCTAGAGAAACCGAAATAAAAACGAAAGTAAACAAGTGGGACCTGATTAAACTTAAAAGCTGTTGCACAGCAAAGGAAACTATAAGCAAGGTGAAAAGACAACCCTCAGAATGGGAGAAAATAATAGCAAATGAAACAACTGACAAAGGATTAATTTCCAAAATATACAAGCAGCTCATACAACACAATGCCAGAAAAACAAACAACCCAATCAAAAAGTGGGAAAAGACCTAAACAGACATTTCTCCAAAGAAGACATACAGATGGCTAACAAACACATGAAAAGATGCTCAACATCGCTCATTATTAGAGAAATGCAAATCAAAACCACAATGAGATATCACCTCACACCAGTCAGAATGGCCATCATCAAATAGTCTACAAACAATAAATGCTGGAGAGGGTGTGGAGAAAAGAGAACGCTCTTGCACTGTTGGTGGGAATGTAAATTATACAGCCACTATGGAAGACGGTATGGAGATTACTTTAAAAACTAGGAATAAAATCACCATATGACCCAGCAATCTCACTCCTAGGCATATACCCTGAGGAAACCAAAATTGAAAAAGACACATGTGTCCCATTGTTCATTGCAGCACTATTTACAATAACTAGAACATGAAAGCAACCTAGATGTCCATCGACAGATGAATGGATAAAGAAGTTGTGGTACATATACACAATGGAATAGTACTCAGCCATAAAAAGGAATGCATTTGAGTCAGTTCTGATGAGGTGGATGAACCTAGAACCTATTATACAGAGTGAAGTGAGTCAGAAAGAGAAAGATAAATACTGTATTCTAATGCATATATATGGAATCTAGAAAAATGGTACTGAAGAACTTATTTACAGGGCAGCAATGGAGAAACAGACATAGAGAATAGACTTATGGACATGGGAAGAGGGGAAGAGAGGGTGAGTGTGGGAAGAGTAACATGGAAACTGATATTACCATATGTAAAATAGATAGCCAATGGGAATTTTCTGTATGGCTCAGGAAACTCAAAGAGGGGCTCTGTATCAATCTAGAGGGGTGGGATGGGGTGGGAGATGGGAGAGAAGTTCAAAAGGGAGGGGATATATGTATACCTATGGTTGATTCATGTTGAGGTTTGACAGAAAACAACAAAATTCTGTAAAGCAATTATCCTTCAATAAAAAAAAATTAATAAAAAAACTGAAAAGACAACTCACAGAATGGAAGAAAATATGTGCAAATCATATATCTGATAAGGAACCTGTATCTGGAATATATGAAGAACTGTTATATTTCAACAATAAAAAGATAAATACTCTAGTTTAAATATGCATGTATAACTGAATCACTTTTCTGTACACCTGAAACTAACACAACACTGTAAATCAACTATATTTCAATTTTTTAAAAAGTTATACAGTGCTGTATGTCAATTACATCTCAATAATACTATTTTAAAAAAAAGAAAACAGTATAATAAACACAGGGATTTTCCTGGTGGTCCAGTGGCTAAGACTTAGTACTCTCAATACAGGGGGCCCAGGTTTGATTTCTGGTCAGGGAATTGGATCCCATATGCTGCAACTAAGACCTGGCACAGCCAAATAAATAAATAATATTAAACACACACACACACACAATGAGATATCCACCAAGACTGCTGAAATGAAAATATGATAAATGTTTGACAGTTCCTCTAAACATTAAACACAGAGTCACCACATGAAATAGCAATTTCACTCCTAGTTACGTGCCCAAGAGAAATAAAACCATTACCAACACTTTTATATGAAATCTTATATGTAAATATTCATAGCAACATAATTCATAATAGCCAAAAAGTGGAAACAACCCAGACATTCCTCAACTGATGAATGAATAAACACAAGTAGTATATTTACACAATGTAATACTATTCTGCAAAAAAAAAGGAATGAAGTACTGATACATGCTACAACATGGATGAACCTTGTAAATGTTATTAAGTGAAAAGTTATTTACAAAAGACTATATATTGTATTATTCCATTTATATGAAATGGCAAGAATAGGCATATTCATACACACAGAAAATAAACTGGACTTCCCTCGTGGCTCAGCTGGTAAAGAATCTGCCTGCAATGCAGGAGACCTGGGTTCAATCCCTGGGTTTGGAAAATCCCCTGGAGAAGGGAACAGCTACACGCTTCAGTATTCCGGCCTGGAGAATTCTATGGACGCTATAGACCATGGGGTCACAAAGAGTCAGACATGACTGAGTGACTTTCGCTTCACTTCACTAGGACTGGAGGTGGGCTTCCCTGGTGGCTCAGCTGGTAAAGAATCCACCTGCAATGCAGGAGACCTCGGTTCGATTCCTGGCTTGGGAAGATCCTCCGGAGAAAGGATAGGCTACCCACACCAGTATTCTTGGGCTTCCCTGGTAGCTCAGATGGTAAAGAATCCACTTGCAATGTGGGAGATCTGGGTTCTATCCCTGGATTGGGAAGATCCCCTGGAGGAGGGCATGGCAAACCACTCCAGTATTCTTGCCTGGAGAATCCCCATGGACAGAGGAGCCTGGCAGGCTACAGTCCATGGAGTCACAAAGAGTCGGACATGACTGAGTGCTGAGCACAGGGCTTGCAGTGAGAGTGGGCAGCCACATGGCTCACTGGGTTCCTAGTTCCCTGACCAGTCCCTTGGCAATGAAAACACAGAATCCTGACCACTGGACCACCAGGGAATTCCCTGAATTATGTCTTAATAAAGCCATTTAAAAAAACAAAACATAAATCTCTAGGTTTCTAACCCACATGGCCCTTCTTTCCTCACTCACTCACCTGTATCCATGTTCTCTTCTTTCTGTCAAATTTCCTATACTTTGTAAGTATGGTTCCTACTTAGAACATACTATCCCAAATTATCTCAAGCTGAAATTATTATTATTTACTCTCAATTCAAGTGAATCCTCCTCAGAGACATTTTCCCTGACCACCCCAATTAAAGCAGTCTCTCCCCCTGAAAATGGTCTCTTTTATATTCTGTTCAGGGAAAAAAATAAATTCAGCTATTCAGCTGATGCATGTCAGGTGGCACCTCAAAATTAGTTAAGTCCCTGAGCTGAAGCAGAATAGGAGTTTTTATACAGCGGGAGAAGAGAGGGGTATATGGTTAAGAGAGGGGTATATGGTTATGGTATTGTCCCAAGTTGCAATTTTCTTTATCTATAAATGCTGCCAAACATTGCAATTTAAAAGGGTGGGATATGTTGGGGTATTTATGCCTCTTTGTCATAAATGACAGTACTTTGGTTGCAGTTCAAAGGATTCTTTTGAGAGCTATCTTTGTAAGCCATGTTGAAGATCTAATGTCAATTAAGGTTCAAGGGAAGGACTGACAGGAGAAAAAAGAGAAAAGAAAGAAGAAAGGAAAAATGGAGGTAAAGGGACTTCTCTGGCAGTCCAGTGGTTAAGACCCCAAGTGTCCAATGCAGGGGATTTGGCTTCAATGCCTTGTCAGGGAACTGAGATCCCACATGCTTTTCAGCCAAAAATAAAATTTAAAAATTTTTTAAATTAAAACAAAAGGAGGTAAAGACTGAAACAAGGAAAAGCAGGATCTGTTTCAATTCTTTAGTACACATCTCAGAACCTGAAATTGTCTTAGTTATTTGTTTGCTACATGTTTATTTTCTGTCTCCCCTATCACTAGGACATTTCTGTCTTGTTTGTCCACATAGTAGATGCTTAATATGTGGTGGCTGATTGACCAAATTCCACACCAACATGATAATCAAAGATGAAATCATAAGCAAATATTTTGGAACTTTCCAGCCACTCGTCTCATTTCTCATGACTATAACAAACTCTGCCTAGTCTCCATCACCTGGGTGTTTAAAAGAATTAAAAATTTGGGGGCCACACCTCCACAGACTGGTTCATCTGTGCTTTACATCTGCCTGCCTACAGAAACAAATATTTTAAAAGGTAAGGAAAAGTCTGTGTGACAGCCTGGCCCGTGCTTCAGTGGCACTAGACACTAGTCATTGAACTAGACACTAGGACTATTAATTATACAGCAGAAACTGGATCAAACTTACTGCAGTTTTTTTCAGGGCTCTTAAGTCCTTAATTCAAGCATGCTTTTCTTCCCAGTAGTAGCGGGGGCCACTGTGCTTAGTTACTTCTGCAATTGCTAGAGGACAGGAGCAAAGACTCAAAGACTTTAAGCTCTGGAAGGAACTTCTGGGCACTACTTAGCTGGTTTCCTTCTTATCAGATGTTTCTTTCTTATCGTTTGTACCCCAAATATCAAGATTTCACCTTCTAAGAACACTTCCCAACTCAATGAATTTTCTCAGACCAGCATCACTGGCAGCACCTAGACGTGTGTTTGGAATGCAGGATTTCAGACTTCATTTCAGAGGCACAGAATGTGTCACATCACAAGAGCCCCAGGTGACTAGTGCAAGTTCGAGAGGTACGTAGCAATTCTGGACATGCTGAACCAGTGCTGCTATCTCCAGCATCTCCAATGTACTGATCATTAGCCCTTACCTACAAGCTGGACTACTGGAACAAGGAGAATTCAAAAGTGACGTTTTCCCAAATGCCCCCTGTAGAATTCAGGACCTGTGTATTAGGGAAAGAAAAGACAGGCTCAAAGGATAAAACTCAAAAGTAATTACAAAACTTACTGGCAAAATGGTGATCTTTTTTTTTTTTTAATGAATACACTGAGATTCATTAAACTACTCTACTTTAAAACTTTTTTAGGAGAATATTTTTTTAATTATACTTGTGTATTTGCTTGTTTGGTTGCACTGTGTAGCAAGTGGGATCTTAGTTCCCCAACCAGGGATCGAACCTATGCCCCTGCATTGGGAGTCTTAGCCATTAGACCACCAGGGAAGTCCCCTGAAAGTTTCATAATAAAATTTTTTTTAAGTAATCTCAAGTTATTGATAACTACCAGTCCCACCAAGAGGCATTTGTGGTGGGAAAAGTGTAGTCAAAAATGTGTATCTGCCCAAAATGAAGACTGACAGGGAATGGGGAAAGAGTAAGGTTTATGAACCAGGCCCCCTGGGTCTTTCATTTAATCCCCCATCACAGCTCTGTTAGGTAACACCACTTTAACTAAGTGATTGAATTCAGCATCAACAATCCTGGGACAAACTAGTACTGTATCCCCCCTGGTGAAGCGTATGGGGGCAGTAAACATCCTCGTTGACGTGGTCCTCTCCTCTAAGCAGTAATTCAGGCAGTTGGGCTCCTTCCATTCTCTTCTCTGCCATCTTCAACTGAAGGCTTCTAAAGCAGCACTAGTAAAAGGGTTTTCAAAGTGAGGCTGGAGACCATGCACCAATAGCACCAATTTACCCTTTTTTTGGCGGGGAGTGGGGTATAGAAATGCAGAGGGTTTAGGGTTAGATTAATTTCTGGTAAAGACTGCCCACAGCAGATGCTACCCAAAGTTAAGGAAGTTGAGAAGTTCAAGTAGCTAGCAAGAATGTGGCTGAGTACTGCACCAAGGAGTAAATGCTGGGGAAAAAAGTAGAATATCAAAAAAAATAGAACAACAACAATGCAGGGGAGTTGATGGACTTGGGAGAAAAGTGTGGAGAGATCAGAAAGTTGAATAATGTCTAAGTATAAATTGTGATCAAGCTGGAGGGCAAGCAAAGTGTAGGGAGTTACTTATATATCTGGGTTTAAGATTCCTAAAATAGTCTAGTTCAAGATCACCATAAGGAACAAAGGTGTGGCTGTGGGAGTGGGTGGCCATAATAGGGGTGGTATTTACAGTGCCTCCAGTCTGAGATAGGCAGGAGGCCTTAATAGGTGTTGGCTGGATTATCCACAGAAATACTGAAACTTCCCACATGTCAAGGCCCTAAGTAAACAGAGTATACAGAAAGGGTATAAAGTAATATAGCCTATATTTTATTTTTTTCAATTTTTACTGGAGTATAATTGATTTACAATGTTGTGTTATAGCCTATATGTTAAAGGATAGTTATTGTGTGACTCAGAGAACAGAGATCCTGGGAGGACAATCAATATGTTAGACTTCTCAGTTCAGTTCAGTCGCTCAGTCGTGTCCAACTCTTTGCGACCCCATGGACTGCAGTACGCCAGGCTTCCCCGTCCATCACCAACTCTCAGAGCTTACTCAAACGCACGTCCATTGAGTCAGTGATGCCATCTAACCATCTCATCCTCTGTTGTCCCCTTCTCCTCCTGCCTTCAATCATTCCCAGCATCAAGGTCCTTTCAAATGAGACTTCTAGACTGAGAAAAAAACCAATTTCAAACAGGTTGTAAGGATGGCACTGTCTTTCAGGAAACAGCCAAGTTACACTTAAGGAAAAAAGGTGAAGGAAATATTCTCAACAATTTGGGAATGGCACAGAATTTTATCCGCCATGGAAGAATTCCAGGGGAAAAGAATGGAAGGAGGAAGCATGAGGTGGGAGGGACCAAAAAGTATGGGAATTTCTATAACAATATCACAAACCACCAGAGAAGGCAATGGCACCCCACTCCAGTACTCTTGCCTGGAGAATCCCATGGACGGAGGAGCCTGGTAGGCTGCAGTCCATGGGGTCGCTGAGGGTCGGACACGACTGAGCGACTTCACTTTCACTTTTCACTTTCATGCATTGGAGAAGGAAATGGCAACCCACTCCAGTGTTCTTGCCTGGAGAATTCCAGGGACGGGGGAGCCTGGTGGGCTGCCATCTATGGGGTCACACAGAATCGGACACGACTGAAGTGACTTAGCAGCATCAGTAGCATCACAAACCACATAAAGTGAAAATAAATATGTGGGCTTCAAAACACCTAGATATGTTAAATCAAATCTAAAAGACATACTTTCAGATTCAGAGCTAATTTTTTCAAGAGGGTAAAGGTACCTCTCAAGGATCACAACTGCTGCTGCTGCTGCTAAGTCGCTTCAGTCGTGTCCGACTCTGTGCGACCCCATAGACGGCAGCCCACCAGGCTCCCCCGTCCCTGGGATTCTCCAGGCAAGAACACTGGAGTGGGCTGCCATTTCCTTCTCCAATGCATGAAAGTGAAAAGTGAAAGGGAAGTCGCTCAGTCGTGTCCGACTCTTAGCGACCCCATGGACTGCAGCCTACCAGGCTCCTCCGCCCATGGGATTTTCCAGGCAAGAGTACTGGAGTGGGGTGCCATTGCCTTCTCCAAAGGATCACAAAGAGAGAACTAAAAACTAGAAGAAAAAAAAAGAGTATGGTTGGGAATTCCCTGAAGGTCCAGTGGTTAATAATCTGCCTTCTAAAACAGGGGATGAGGGTTTGATCCCTGGTCCAGGAACTAAGCCTGCTCATGCCACAACTACTGAGCCTACTTTCCACAAATACTGAAGCTCTCTTGCTCTAGAGCCTGTGCTCTGCAACAAGAGAAGCCTGCCTACCTCAACGAGAGAGAAGCCCCTGCATGCCACAACAAACACTCAATGCAGCCAAAAATAATTTTTTTTTTTTTAAAAGAGTATGGTTATGCTGGTGCTATCTCAGTAACCAGGCTTCCCAAGTGACTCATTGGTAAAGAATCCACCTTCCAACGCAAGAGACACCAGTTTGACCCCTGGGTGGGGAAGATCCCCTGGAGGAGGAAATGGCAACCCACTCCAGTATTCTTGCCAGACAAAACCCATGGACACAGGAGTCTGGTGGGCTACAGATCGTGGGATCCTAAAGAATCAGACACAACTGAGCAACTGAACCCAGCACACATCTCAGTAATCAAGAGGTTTGGGTTTTAAGATGCGGAAAGGAGGCCTTAGGCCCAAGTAAGGCAGGGAGTCGGAATTTAAACTCTGCATGAAATCAGGACCCTTCAAATGCTAAGCTTGAACACAAGGATGAATTAAAAATTAATCTCCCTTGGTCTGCCTTTTGGAAGAAAAAAAAACCTCTCCCATGAGAATCTGTAACCATAGGCATTCCTTCACATGGATTTAGTGTTCAACTGCATTCTACCTACCTGAATGGTCTGGAATCCCAAGCTGAGAAATTCACATGAGAAGTGGTCCTACTCCAGGAGTTTTAATTACAGAAAAGATGAGCAGAAGGGGCATTGGGGGATATTCTAAAATAGAGTTAATGGTGGTATGATTGTCCTTCGTTCTATTACTGTGCTTTATTTCATTGATTTTTTTTCATGTGTTGAACCATTCTCATATTCCAGGAATAAATCCCACTTGGTCAAATCTGCTGTTGAATTCGGGTTGCTGGTCCTGTGCTCATCTTCTTTATATTGTTCCAATTTTAGTACATGTGCTGCTAAAGCAAGAAGTCCCTGTGGTTTTATTTTTTAAATAGGGGATAATGTACTTTCGCATTTCAATTTTCAAACGAGTAAATGTCTCAAGGAGCAAGAATTATTTTCTATGCCTGAAACGCTGACAAAAATTAAGACCCACATGCTCGTTTGCAGACTTTTCTTCCCAGAACTGGCATCCCTCCTTCCTACATAATACACCTCAACTGGACTATCAGAAAGCGACCGTTTCTACAGAAGGTGCTGTGCAATAATCTGACCCACAGAGAGAATCCAGATTTGAGATTTCTATGTCACCACCTGAAACCCATCTGCAAACTGTTTAAAGTAAGAGTATGAATAACATGTTCCTGGAATTCACTTCTCCAAAGAACTCAATAATTCAACCTTTGGGGTACTTAAAATTCAGCCCCCCAAGCACAGTAATGTGTGGTGTGCGTGGAGTTCAGCGGAGGATTCATTTTTCTGGCTCAGCAGAAATCCAAACACGTATGTCAGGTACTCGGGACCGTGAAAAGCAAGATTCTTTGAAAAAAAAGTTCCAGGGACCATACGTTTGAAAACTGACAACAGCTACTGGGAATTTCTTTTTCCGTTTCACAACTCAAGGAACTTGCTGGCACCTGCCCAGAGCTAGAAATAGGTTAACAGGTGTTCACAATACCTAGGGATGACTTGTCGACTTGCTGGAAGCCTCCCGCCTGACGGGATCCGAAAGGGAGGGGGCGGGGAGGAAGGGATTCTCTCAAGGCGTGCGGTCAGGAAATAGGCTAAAGAGGAAACAATACCGAAGACTGAGGAGAAGTAACCGCCTCACCAACAGAGATGAATTATGGCCGTCGTCTGCAGCAGAGCAAAGCGCCCAGCCCCAAGATCGCGCATGCGCCCTGAGCAGTGGGGCACGCGCGCCCCCCCCCCCCACCCCCCGCCATCTGCGCCTGCGCAGGCGTGGGGTTGGTTTTTTTGTGTGTGTGCGCGCGGCCCCACCCCCCCCCCCCCCCCCCACTATCCACAACATCCACTTCACTCCCCAACCCGGGTCTTCAAAAGCCGCCACCCAGCCCATACCCGGGCGTTCGTGGTTGCTAGGGACTAGAGTTGGGGTGGTTTGTATATTGGGTCAGTGATAACTCGCCAGTTACCGGGTAAACGATGCTTTGGTTAGAATTCACAGCCGCGAGCCCTTGTTTCCGAACTGTTAACGCATCCTTCGTTTTATCCTCGGATACTCGGACGTCCTGCTGTCGCCATCCGCTAGGCGGCTAGAAATTGTCTCTTGAGAATTTTAATTTTGTTTGGAAGCAGCCCCGGCCAGTGGTTCCTTTTTTTTTTTTTTCTAGGATCACCCATGACGTGATGGACACCTCAGAAATGTCATCCCTCCTTTGATTTCCATAAGAAGCTGAATTAGAAAGTTGTGCGTAGTCACTTATTCCTGTCCGACTCTCTGCGACCCCATGGACTCGAGCCCACCAGGCTCCTCTGTCCATGGGGATTCTCTAGGCAAGAATACTGGAGTTGGGTTGCCATGCCCTCCTCCACGGAGAAGGCAATGGCACCCCACTCCAGTACTCTTGCCTGGAAAATCCCATGGGCGGAGGAACCCGGTTGGCTGCAGTCCATGGGGTCACTAAGAGTCGGACACGACTGAGCAACTTCACTTTCACTTTTCACTTTCATGCATTGGAGAAGGAAATGGCAACCCACTCCAGTGTTCTTGCCTGGAGAATCCCAGGGACGGGGGAGCCTGGTGGGCTGCCGTCTATGGGGTCGCACAGAGTCGGACACGACTGAAGTGACTTAGCAGTAGCAGCAGCCCTCCTCCAGGGGAATCTTACCAACCTAGGGATCGAACCTAGGTCTCCCGCATTGCAGGCAGATTGTTTACCGTCTGAGCCATCAGGGAAGACCAAGTAATAGTTAACTTTGAAGAAAAAGGAAAAGGAAAAATTCATGTAAACATTTACGTGTACATAGAATAATCTTGAAGAACCGGACAGCAACTGCTACTGTGATTACCTCAGGAGAGAAATGGGTGGCTGAAGGATAGGCATGAATGTTTTGGGTTTTTTGTGGTTTTTTGCATCGTTTGAAATGTGTCCAATATGTGTGTGTGTTTTAATCTTTGAATGTTCATTTGACTCCCTTACCAAAATGTAGATATCAAAGAAATTTGGAAACTTAAGACGTCTGTCTAGATGCCCTAATGCTAGATAGAATTATACATTATGTGTGAAGATAAAACGTTTTGTGTAAACCACTAAGTTTTCCTGTTTATTTCTGGACAAACATCCTTGGGAATTGGGGCGGGAAGTACAGGAAAAGAGGAGCCAGGAATTTTCGAAAAGTCGGCAGGGTTGGCATACAGGAAACAAATTTTCATCATCTCAAATCACTTGTATATTCCTTTTGGATTTGCTGAAGAAAATTGAAGGGTAAATTTTAGTTGATTTCACTAAAGCCCAACTAGATTGGAAGGGGAACATTTGATGTTTATTTTTGTAAAGGAAGTTAATTGAGTGTGGTTGGCAGAGTTGGGACTCGAAGTTCCTATTCTAGACAAGGAAAACATCCCTTAGTAAGGATTCTCCAGGATGATTATGATACATTCCTTCCCCTAACCTTGTAAGATAACTTCAGGTTCCCTCCTCCAAGGGAATGGTGAGGGAAAAAAAGTAGGCGACTGTGCCTAAGAGGATTTGCAGACAAAAATCTCATATTGAAAAAAGATCCTGGACACACCTCATTCTCTTGGTTAGCTGAACCAGTTTAACTTGTTACCCAGTAAGTGGTTAGTGGATCTAGGCAACAAAGGAATAAATGAAACCTAGTGGGTAGTACATCAACCAGGTTGAGCAATAAGCAGCACCTGGGGATAGAAATTCCCCACAGAGGATAAAAATGGCATCACAGAAGAGAATACTTAGTAAAATTTATTAAAATAAAAAAAGAAAAACAATAATTTATGCCCTTGGCAAAATAAAAGATCTTGTCAATATAAATGTTTCTTAGAAAACATATGAAAAGAGAATATAATTTATATATCAATAAATCAGTATCAATGTTACAGCAAAAGTAATAATGATTGTATAACACTGACAAGTGAGGATAATTCTGGCCCTTACACAGCAGCATTTCTGGAAGGTCCTCCAATTCCTCCTTTTTTTTTAGTACAGATATGCCTTCATTTTAAGAAAGCCTGATAATACATATATCTATATTTAGAAACTCTATCAATTAAATTTATTTGTGTCACAAAATAATTCTCTACCAAAAAATCAACAAGTTTCTGTAATGTATCCTTCAAATTGTCAAATTTTCTTAATGTGTTTAGAATTAACCAAATACATGTGTCCCCAACTTCTTTCCTTCTAGCACTATTACATACAGTGAGGTATACCTGAAGTGAGCCAGAAGAGCTGGGCTTCAAACCTGACTAGACAGAGTGTGTTCTTACTTAGAATAAGAGGAAATGGTTGGGGGCACGTGTTCCCTCAGTCTTTTGCTTCTCGAATCCTAAGCTCTTGATTTTCTTGTCCCTGCTGTTTCCTGGGCAACTTTGTTCACCTGGTACTCTCAAGATAAAAGGAGGAAGTCAAATGGGAGAGGGACGGATTAATGAATTAGTGAGTCCCTCCAGTAGAGCACAGTGAGATGAAATCTGGGGTTTAGAGTGTGTGTATGCGGCAATAGTTGGGGAAAGCCAGAGCAATTCTCTGCCCTTGATGTGGTGTTTGTGAGGCTCCTCTCCCAGCAGGAGCACCTGATTCCTGGAGGGGCAGCAGGGCTCAGTCCAGTTTCCCCAGCCAGACGGGACACATACTCTGGAGAATTGACTCCATCCTATTTGTCACATTCCTCCTGGCTCCCTTCAGCACAATGGTAGTGCTGTTCACAGAACTCCTGGATCCGGCTACAGGCCTCCAGCATCATCACTTCAGGGACTGTGATTACCACTCGGAAGAAATTTGGATACTCAAAGCACTGCAAAAATAAAAGCCTATTATTCTCAGAGCAGTTGAATCAGTGACTAGACCACCCTAGTATGGCCAGGGCCCTAATCAGCAAGAGGCAGCAATACCATTTACCCAGGGCTATCAGTTCCCACCATTGGGATGCTGAACCAGTAACTGAGTTAATTTATCTTAAAAGGAATTTGTGGAACAAGCTTGATTTCCTCTCACTTAGAATGTCCAACTATAATTTTTATTCCTGAATCAGATGGGATAATGATGAAGAAGAAACAAATTTTAAATAGAGGTCATGACACCCAACAGTAAGAATCTTTTCAAAAGAGAATACAGTAGTCCCTTAGTATCCATAGTGGGGTTTGTTCCGTAACCACCGAGAGTACTAAAATCCGAGGATGCTCAAGTTCCGTATATAAAATGGCATAGTACTTGCATAACCTACATACATCCTCCTGTGTACTTTAAATAATCTCTGGGTTACTTATAATACCTAATACAATGTAAATGCCATGTACATAGTTGTCAGGCTGCAGCAGATTCAAGTTTTGCTTTGGGGCACTTTCTGGAATTTTTTGCTTCTAATATTTTTCCATCCCCAGTTGGTTGAATACTTGGATGCAGAACCTGCACATATAAAGGCCAACTGTACACTTTGTTGGGGGAGGAAAGGCTAAAGACCAGCTCAGGGAGAGCTCCCAAGGCATATGCCATTGAGAGTTTCTAGAGAAACCTGAGAGGGATGTAAGCACTCACCGTTGCTGGGAGGCAGTGGACAGATTGCTCAGCAACTAACTGCTCTGTGAACTCCACATCATTCTCAAATTCTGGGAAATGTTCCATCTCAATTCCAACCTATACCAATAACAGGGAAAGGCAAACTGATCATAAGGAGGGAAAACAGGCCACTCCCTATGCCAGAAATCAAGGCAGGGACTGCTCTAAAAAATATCTTGGAACTCCACTACTTATAACTAAGAGTTCTTGCTCTTATGAGCTTGTGGACTTTCTCATAGGGAAGAGAGGATATATTCATATTAATATTTTAGTTGACTGAAGGGTTCCTTCTTGGATGCTGATAAATGAAAGCTGAAAATAGGATCCTAGTGTTCTTTAAAAAAGGCACTATTGGTACTATGGGCCAGGCTAGTCTTGATTGCATGGAACTACCCTGACCATTGAAAAATATTCAGCATTGCTGGCCCACAAGATGCCAATAGCACCTTTCAGTCCTTCTAAAAACAAATAACATTCCTATATATCCCCAAACACTCCAAGGGGACCAGATCTCTCCTGGTTGAGAGCTACAATAGTGTGGAAAGCCTCTTATTTGTGTCATATCATCTCTGTATCTGCATATAAAATAATTCTCTGTATTGAAAAGTTGTCATTTTAAGAGGTTTTTTGTGTTTTTTTTCTTTCTTTCTTTCTTTTTTTTAGCACTGAGTTTAAACCACGTCAGTGGGACAATTCAGAAAAAGACAGTTCCTAAACTGACTGGCTCAGGAGCCCATCTGGTTGTCTTTGTGAGCCTTGCAGACTGGCTTCCCTCACCTGCCACCCACATACTCACCATGAGGTACATGGCCCCAGAAGGGCGAATGGGCCGGAGTCCGGGGATGGCAGCCAATGCCCCATAGCAAAGATCCGCACTGGACTATGAGAAGAGGCAGAGACATCAAGGATGAAAACTTAAGGTAAAGAAAAGCTGGGTCATTAAAAAGAGAGCCCACATCAAAGGCGGGGAAACTAGGTTTGCTCTGCTGGCATAAGGAGTTAACAAGAAAAAAAAAAACTCTGCCCACTCACAGCTTTAGGCCAGGAGCAGAGTGGATTGCCAGAAGTTAGAGAAATGTATGGATGAATGTTGACAATGATGCCACGTTCTGGCTTGGAAGCCCCATCATGGCACAAAATTCCACTGGAGGCATTCCCTGACTCCCAGAGTGGAAGGCTACAGGCTGCCCTTACCTTGAGGAAGCTTAGAGTGTTGTGGTAGAACTCACGAGGGGTGCGACACAGGATGCTTTTCAGAGCTCCCTGGACAAGGGTGCAGGGGCCCAGGATCCGTTGACTTAGCTTCGTCAGCCCATCTCGGATCTAAAAGCCCCCCAGCAAACACATTATTTAGCCTTTCTTAAACATCCCTGCTGTGGAGATTTTTGTTCTGACCATTCCTTCTATAAAGTGTTCATTTTTATTTACTTTTAATTTTGTTGTGGTTGTTGTTATCTTCTATCTAGGCAGAGTTAGGGTTAGTTTTTCATCTCTGGAGATGTGGTGGTGCCTCGTGTCATTCTTAAATCAGACCACCTGGGTTTGTAGCCCAGCTCTGCCACACCCTGACTGTGTGGCTCTGAGAAAATTATACAACCTATCTGAGTTCATTTTTATCAGCTGTAACATGGAGATAATACCAATATTGGCCTCACAGGGTTGTTGGGAGAATTACATTGAAATAAAGTACATAAAGCACTGGCACCTTGTAAGCCCACAAACAGTATTAGGGATCATTACTGCTTGTTGCTTCTTTTTCTGTGGTAATAAAATTGGAGGTAGATGGAACTTCCTCACCAACACAGAAAAACTGAGTTCTGGAGAGAAATAACTAGTACTATCTTTATCCAGTGTCTTTCCAGGCATACAGAACTACAGGGCCAAGAAAGGAAAATCTCACATCTATACCACCACTGTGAGATAAAGCAAGCAAGTAATAAGTTAACAAATAAATAAATATTTAGAATATATATATTCTCACCTCATTGCCAAAAATATCTCTTCGGTCATGGATAAGGATCCAGCCCATCCTCCAGCCAGGAACCAGCCAGCGCTTGGCCAGCCCTCCACAGGACAGGATGGGGACATTGCTGCTGAGGGTGGCCAGAGGCTCAAATTTGGAATCTGAAAACACCTGAGGAGAAGAGGTGCTTCTTACAGTTGTTTTCTGGCTTCCCTCCAAATCCCATGCCTCCCCAAATTTTCCTTATATCATTAAGCACAGGGCCTCAGATTTACAGGTTCTTTCTACCCTGAAGCATGACTGGGATCTCAAGAAGCTTCAAAAGGAACTATCCAAAAACATTTAACCTGGTGTCTTGTCTGGGTTAAAAGAAGCCTAAAATGAGGAAACTGGTCCCAGCCCAGTAATATGTGCAACGCCTGACTCTAGGGAATGAATGAAATAATTAGATCCCACCCGAGACTCACCATGTCTCCATAGATCTCATCAGCTAAGACGGGGACACACTGCCTTGCAGCCACTGAAAATAAAAGAAACATGCCGATGTCATTTTTAATATGAATTGCCTTAGCACTTAAATAGTTACCTGGGCTTATACTTTACACTTCATGTTTCTGGGTTTTGTCTTCCTCTTTAAGAACTACAAATTCTTCTCATACTCTTTCAGGGTACAAAGCCTAAATTTGCTGTTTAATTAACTAGATATTTCAAATCCTTTCTTCCACATGATGGGAGTGATAAAGAGGCAACTCTTTTTCTCCTTCTTTCTACCTTTCCAGTGGCACACCACTCACTAGGGACCCCACTGGAGCCCTCCAACCTCTATCCTAGTCTTGGAACTTAGTGAAGGACTTCTTTCTCACTCCAGGAAACAGCTAAAGGATTCCATCCCCGTCTCCTTTCCTGTCAAGTGAAATCTGTTGGACTTACCTGCCAAAATTTTCTGGAGATGACGTCTACTGAACACTGACCCACAAGGGTTTGATGGATTGTTGACAATAAGACAAACTGTCTTTTCATCAATCAGAGATTCTAATTGTTTCAGGTCAATTTCCCAATTCTTCTCTGGCTGGGGAGGGAAAACACAGTGAGATCAAGATGATTCTGAAAAATTTAGGAAGACTACTCACTTCACTCAAAGGTATAATATAAGTCACAAAATGTGTCTGTGGCCTCAGACTATTCAGATCTTTCTCTGCTAAGATAATGGTCATGTATTTTTATGAAGTAGTAATTTAGCATTTGTATCTAAAATTATCTAATTTGTATCTAAAATTAAAAAGTCATTTACCAATAAATTGTAGAGTTTGACCTCAATTCCCATAGATTCAGCCAGAGTCCTGTAGAGAGAGAAGCCGGGTCTCGGAACTAGGATGTTTTGCCCTGGGTTGGCCAACACAGCCAAACACAGTTCAATAGCCTGACTGCAGCCACTTGTCAGAATGACATCCTGTGAAGAAAAGTTTTGTTTTGTTAGGGGTTCCAACAGCAAAAGGAGAAAAGGGATTATCAGATGAGTGAGTAGGAAGCAAAAATAAGCTCACTTTTAAAAATCCTATGTAAAGTAGTGGGGACTATACTAGGCCAAAATTAAAAGAAATGAATATGTTTATATATGTCCATATCTAGAGGTTGTTGAAAATGCTGGCCACTTAAAAGAAATAAATCACTTTAAAAAGGACAGGTTGACTGTGACTCAGCAGACCTCCATGAGAGGTCATTATGACCTTGGACTTTTTCACCTGGTTATTTGTTTACTTTTGACCAGAGATTTGAAGCATGGCTCTCTTCTGAAATACAAAGGGCTCCCCTTAACGTTAAGAAATGTTGACCTCCACCCTATAAACAACAGAGTGGAGGGCATTTAAACTTGACCCTGCCATCAGTCCAATATGCCATGGAAACTTGATCCTCCCATCTAAGTGACCTTAGGTAAGTGAAGGGAACTACAGATTAATAAAAGATCCTATTGGCAAAATTAAATTTTCCAATTATTTGGTATTTATGAATTAGTTTTTCAATGATCTTTTTCAGATAATCAAATATAGGGTGACCTCTGAGTCCTTTGAGCCTCCTTGAGACAGACATCATATAAGTTGTATGCAATGTTATTATCATACTATAATTACATTAAATATAATCACTGACTAGTGGCCTCCCCATATAAAAAGTCCTGGGATTGCCAAAGGGAAATTATTCTTAGTTTTTATTTCCCTTGAAACCATTATTCCTCATGGAATAGAAACAAAGGGTAGAGTTTGCCTGGCATTGCTTTAGAGCTGGCACCTTGTCTAGGGCTCACCTTAGCTTCCAGGGGTGCCTCGGGACAGTGGTAATAAGAAGCAACTTCCTCCCGACTGGATAAGTAGCCTGAGAGAAAAGAGCAGAAGGAGAAAGCTAGAAGTTTTCATCCCACAACTGACAGCAATGCCCTTAAGTCACAGGGCTTTAAGGCTACCTTCTGTCCCAGATCACAGCACGTAGCATTCGGTTTAGCTCTCAGTCACTATAGTTAAAGAAGATTAACTTTGTACCTTACAATTTTATAATGAGCACACAAATGTATAAATAATAACAAAAAGAGTTCACAAAACTATAAAGTATTCTGCAGCATCTTGGTTACTGTGATTATGTTTTATTTTCTTTTCGATTATTTAATCTAAAATACAGGATTTAGATTATTCTTAAATCCCTTTCAGGGATTATATTTGAAAACTTGTAATCAATGAGTTCATTACACTGAGTTCATTTTAACTTTTTCACATTGTATTGTATACCTATTAGTATTTTCCTTTTATATTATATTCAAATTAAAATATTTCCTTTTAAATTATATTCTCATGCAATGTTTCCAAATGTTGGCCTACAAGCTTGAAGTATAGAGTTTCATACCAATTATTATGTTTTACAGAATTGCTGTCCAAAAAGATTATCTTCAGTTACCAAAACTAGAGGCAATATTTCCTAATGTTTGTTAACTTAATAGGTACAGATAATTATCTTGAAATTAATCAGCATTTCCTTAATTGCTAAGAAAAAACATAAACATTATTTGTGTTTCCTTTGGTATGAAGTGTTCATATCCTTTGAGTATCTGTCAAATGGAGACTTGGTTTTAGGTTTCAGGTTAAATCAGTTTCTTAATACTTTGAATATAAAAGTCATAATAAACATTTAAAAAAATTGTATTGAAGTATAGTTGATTTACAATATGGTGTTAATTTCTGCTGTACAGCAAGGTGATTCAGTTATACATATATATATTCTTTTTCATATTCCCTTTCATTATGTATAAACTTTTTATAACTAACTTTTGGTCTTATTTTGTTTTGATTTTTATTTATGAAGCTGTGTAAAATGTAAATAATCAACCTAAAAATCATGTCCCTGATATCTCTTTAAAGTGTTTTTAAATTCTATTTTAGCATGAAGCTGATTTTTATTCTGCACATACACACAGTGGGGAAGTGTGTGACACTGAAACAAAGTCAAGGAGTCACTTATTTTATCAAAATGCTTAGGGTAAGAATGTTCAATACATGGAGAGAGTTGCTGCTGCTGCTGCGTCACTTCAGTCGTGTCCAGCTCTGTGCGATCCCAGAGACGGCAGCCCACCAAACTCCCCCATCCCTAGGATTCTCCAGGCAAGAACACTGGAGTGGGTTGCCATTTCCTTCTCCAACGCATGAAAGTGAAAAGTGAAAGTGAAGTCACTCAGTCATGTCCTACTCCTAGGACCCCATGGACTGTAGCCCACCAGGCCCCTCCATCCATGGGATTTGCCAGGCAAGAGTTACACCTAAATAAAATTATTCCTGTTTTAACCTTCTGTCCTCTAATAGAACAACTCATTCTTTGCTGTTGTTTTTGTTTTTGCCTTGAAACAAGCACAGTTACATTGAGAGTGTGACCAGGACCATAATTAAAATAAATCTTGAATGTGCAGAGGAGGAGAAATAACACCAAGAAGTATTTACATAGGGCAGTAAGTAAATTGATTTAGGAGCCAAACGGCTCTGTCAAGCAGCAGCTGCAGCCAAACTCAAGGCCTCCGTGGAGAATGAGCAATGATAGGATAGGAGTGTTATTTGAGCAGAGTGTGTAATGGGAACCTAGAGCAGGGAGGTGCCATAATGCCAGAGGAAGCCAGGAAAGAAGTTGGACCTTCATGGCTTGAGGTTAAGCATTCTGAGACTCCTTTCCCCAAATTCAACAGTCATATTATCTTAGCCTCTCCTTAGGAATTATGCATCAGGAAAGCAAAGAGAGCTGCTAGAAATTTATTCCTGTCAGAAGAGCACAGAAGATTTGGAAACTGCCAGATTAGAGTCTCAGGGGGAACTTACCAATGGAGGGGACATAGCCATTAAACTTCCCTGAGTCGAGGGCATCTTTCATTGCTTGGGTAACTTCAGGATCTGTCGGCAGGTTTCCAAATACAGTAGGGTCCCCTTTTCAAGAACCACCAAGAGGTTATTCTTCCACGCCCAGTACCCAGACCCACCCTCCACTTCCATCCTCTCTGCCCAACCCATGAGGATGGGGTGAGAGGAACAATGCCTGCCTCTTGGTTAAGTGTACTCAACTCACCAATCGACAAAGCAATCATGGTCTTGTTTGGATTTGGCTTCACCTTCATGTTGTCCACAATGGCCCGGATGGGATTGAAAGTTTTGCTGGACATGTCCGAGGGCCTCACGGACCATCTGGCCTTCCTGCTTTTCACTTTTCCCAGCACAGAGCTTCTCCCAGCAACGTTGACATGCACATCCAGAACTGAGCGGAGGCTGCCGTGATCCTGCATCTGAATCACATATGGGTCCATGACTAGCAAAGACTATGGGGAAAAGAAGGGGTCATTGTGACTCTAAGAACAGATACAGTCCAGTGGAGCAGCTACAGTTCGACCTAAACACTGGGGTGACTTGGCCAGACATCTCTTTTCAAACTCCTTTCACATGTAAAGTAGCTTTGAATGGATGAGGGCAATTTTAAGACTTTTCACTCAGATGGAAAATAAGCAAAATAACCATTCTACAATATTAGCAGAGTGTTCCATTGAATGCTTATCTACTGTGAGATTGACTATGTGCTACATCATCACCATGAAAATTTAACCATGCTGTCAGCAAAACCAAGGAAGAATGACATGAAAACTAATGTTAAACAAGGAAAGCATAGGTATCCCTTCCTTTCCATGCAAGGAAGAGTCTCCTTAAACTTCAACAGACTGTGTCTTGTCCTGTGCAAAGAAAAACCAGGAAGAACTATTCCATATTGTTAGAAATTTAGTGTTAACATTATCATTAGTAAAAATAAAGCCCTATTCTATAAGCAGCTTACTGCCCTGTGGAAAAAGAAGTCAATACACCACAAATCACCCCACAATGCACCGCAAATCACAAGGTTAGCTGAGGCTTGAGATTTTACCTTCCCAGTAAAGGAGAAGCAGCCCCCAAGCAGCCAAACCAGGAAGTTGCCTAAGTTCTTTGACAAATGATAGTGACGGTGAATTCAGATGCAACCTCTGATGCCTGAAATAGTCCCACAAATGGGCGTTGGGCCTGAAAGTCTCATGCTATTGGCTCAGGTAAGAATGGAGCAACCAGCCCTCTTCTTTCCTCCCCTCCTCACTTTTTGGTGCTTTTTACCTCTAACCCTGCCTCCACCTCCACCACCAAATCAGGAATTTGAACACTTCAGCCTTCTGGAATTATCTGTGTTAACTCTTTCTAGGTAATTTGCGAGATGTTTGAAAAGACTGTCAGAGAGGTAGTTAGGATTACAGTTGGTAATTTTTATTAAATCTTTTTTTGTGACAAAATGACCTATTAAAATGTTAATAGTACAGAAATGTATAGAGTAAAAAGTGAGAGTCTTGCAAGGGCCAGGCAGTGGTAATGATCTGGCCATTTCTATCCATTCATCAAGATAGATAGATGATAGTAGATCAATCGATCTACAGATGATAAATAGATAGGTGATAGACAGTAGATAGATTAGATGATGGATATATAGATACAGAATTGTAAATATTTTCAAAACACAGCTGAGATCATGCTCTAAAACTTGTTCAGCAGTATGCTTATTTAATTCCTACATCTGGGGCTCCTTTCCTTGTTAGTCCACAAAGTTCTACTCCAGTTAGAAAAAACTATGCAGCTAGAGTAAATGAAGGCCCACTCCATAAGCATTTAAAAAGTACAGGATATCTAAGGCCACCAAAACCTGTGCAATTTTATCCTTATGCTGTGAATTCTTAATTTTCCTGTTATGGAGTTATTGGAAAAATAAGATGTCAGGTGAGATCTAAACAAAAACCTTTGCTAAGCCAGCACAGCAGACATCTCAGAATTCCTGTGAGCCTATGAAAAGTATCATCCACCCAAGGGTTAAGAGAAACCTCAGTGACCCCATGGCTCAAATCCTATCGTTTACTTATTGAGAGACAGAGAGTTGTTTCATAAGCTCTGTCTTCTTCAGCTGTTTATTGGTGATTTGAGTCTCCACTGGGGTTGAATAACCTTTTATTTCTCAGGTCCTTCCATCTTCTTCTTTTCCCTCCATTTATTTATGTCTTTATTTTTAAAATTGGAGGCTAATTGCTTTATAATGTTTTGTTGCCTTCTGCCATACAATGATGAGAATCAGCCATATGTATACATATATCCCTTCCAACTCTTAGTGCTTTGAAAAATTCACCTAATGCAGTCGCTCCTCCACTTCACTGAAGCAAGCATTTACCACTTCATCTCACCAGTGGAGAAGCAGAAGCACCAGGCAGGTGCAGGAAGCCAGCCAGGTCAAAGAAAAACTAGGTTAATTATGAAGCCCTGAGCCCCGAGCTGGACAACACAGACTGCTTTATTTCAAAAAGCTATGTCTAAAACATCTAAAAGACAGAAAAGGAAAGGTTTAGGTTTGCTACTTGGCACCCTATACATAGACAAATGGCTCGTTTTCCTAAATACAGTTAACCATTTTACAGATAGACACACGCTTCGCAGGCTGGATCTACTACCCTTGGTGACGTTGCCAAGTGAGAACATGGTGCTGTTTCCAAAACACATAGATCTTGTGAAGAGAGAAGACCACCCTTTCCTAAACACGTTTATTCCACCACCAACTCCATTTAAAATATATGTGTGCTGGAGAAAATCAGAAAAATTTAAAAGCATTTATAATCTACCACCACTCTTAATACATTAGTTTTACTTTTTCCCTACAAAGTTGGGGTCTTGTTCTGTGTACATATTTTTTAAATTGAGGGAAAAAATTATATAACATAAAATTCACCATCTCAAAGTGTAAGAATCAGTGATTTCTAGTTCATTCACAACATTGTGCAACAATCGCCACCATCTAATTTCAAGACATTTTTTTTCATTGTTCCAGAGAGAAACTCCATACCGATTAACTGCTGCTGCTGCTGCTGCTGCTGCTAAGTCGCTTCAGTCGTGTCCGACTCTGTGCGACCCCATAGACAGCAGCCCAGCAGGCTCCCTCGTCCCTGGGATCCTCCAGGCAAGAACACTGGAGTGGGTTGCCATTTCCTTCTCCAATGC
This sequence comes from Bubalus kerabau, assembly GCF_029407905.1. Taxonomy (NCBI): domain Eukaryota; kingdom Metazoa; phylum Chordata; class Mammalia; order Artiodactyla; family Bovidae; genus Bubalus; species Bubalus kerabau. The sequence continues at coordinate 42,669,670 of NC_073640.1, read as the reverse complement.
ATAAAAGTGAAAAGTGAAAGTGAAGTTGCTCAGTTGTGTCCGACTATTAGCGACCCCATGGACTGCAGCCTACCAGGCTCCTCTGTCCATGGGATTTTCCAGGCAAGAGTACTGGAGTGGGGTGCCACTGCCTTCTCCCACCGATTAACTAGCCCCTCTCAATTTTCCTCTTCTTAGCTCCCAGCAACCACTAATTTACTTTCTGTCTCCGTGGATTTGCCTATTCCTGATGTTTCACACAAATGGAATCATACACTGTGTCATCTTTCATATCTGACTTCTTTCACTTAGCAAATGTTTTTCCAAGTTGTAGCATGTTTCAGTACTTCATTCCTAGTTATGGCTGAATAGCAGTCCATTGTGTGAATATATTCATTTGTTCATCTGTTCATCAGCTGCTGGACATTTGGGTTGTTTCCACCTTTTGGCTATTAGAAATAATGCTGCTATTAACACTTAGATCCAGGTTTTCGTATGAATATATGTTTTCAGTTCTCTTGAATATTTGGTGTAGAGCTGCTGGACCATATTATGGATAGTTTTGCATTATGAATTTTTAAATTATATCATGAATATTTTCTCATGTTCTGAAAAACATTCCATCATAGAGAATTATCAGAATTTATTGAATAATTTTCCTGTTGTTGGACATGATGTGGAGTCTAGCTTTTACTATTGTAAGAAATGCTGCCAAGAGCATCATTGTATATAAATATCAGTTCATACATGTCCTTTGTAGCTCAGTCAGTAAAGAATTTGCCTGCAGTGCAGGAGACCCAGATTTCATCCCTGGGTTGGGAAGATCCCCTGGAGAAGGAAATGGCAATCCACTCCAGTATCCTTGCCTGGAAAATCTCATGGATAGAGGAGCCTGGTGGGCTGCAGTCCATCGGGTCGCAAAGAGTCGGGCACGCCTGAGTGACTAACACTTACTTACTTATTTACATGTTATTATCTCCCTAATGTAAATTTTACTATACATGGAAATTTTACTTACTGCATTGAAGACAGCAAACATTTTGCTTTCACTCTTCTAGTAATTAAAGTATAATATACAATCATATAATACATTCAAATTCAGATGTTTATGAACTAAACTCTTTAAACTTTTTCCCCATAATCCCATTTCATAGAGACAGCCAGTTTAGCCATTTCTCGGTTATCTTTCCAAGTGTCTTCTATGTCTACACAGGGCTTGTACAGCTGGTTTTGGAGTTGTTCAAAATTATATATATACTATATGTTCATTCTGCAGCTTCACTGTCTCTTATTGTAACCACTATTCTTAAGTGGTAATTGAGTACTTGAAATGTGCTTTATCTGAATTGAGATGTGTCATTGGTGCAAAATACACAACAGGTTTCAAAGACTTATATAAATAATGTAAAATGTCTCACCAATAATTTTATATTGACTACATGCTTAAATAATACTTGAATCTGTTGGGTGAAATAAAGTATATTACTGAAATTAGTTTCATCTATTTTTCTTTTTTTGACATTTAAAAATATTCCCATTGGAAAATTTGAAATTACTATGTGGTTTGCATCCCATTTCTATTGAACAATGTTATTCTATAGCTTGTTTTTTAAAAACTCAATAATATGTCGTATGGACATCCTTTTCATTTTCATACATGGAGATCAACTTAATTCCTTTTAATGGCTATATTATGTTCAGTTAGCCACTCCACTCCTTTTGGACATGGGGTAGCTTCCAATTTTTCTTTCTATTAGAAATAAATCATATTGCATACACTTATTATTTATGATTGGGAATTTTTATGAGTATCCTGCAATTTGTGGGATAATTTCCTTGAAGCAAGATCACATTTCAAACACTGATAGATCTGACAAATTGATCAAATAATGGACTATAGGAAGAAGAGAGAACACAAATATATCTTATCATGACAACTTCTTGGAGTTCAAACCAGCTGTTAGAACTTGAAGGGTGATACAGGGAATCAACTGAGTGTTACGGCAGGGGTTTTCCAGGTGGAGAGAATCTCAGAGGTTAAGGCCCTTCCTCTTGATACTAGCCTTTGCAAGAGTTAAGTCAAGCAAGGATGAGGTTGTCTCAAAGTTAAAGGCTACTGTGACTATTCTGCCACTCCAGGTTTAAACTTTCAAAGATCCCAACTACACTGAAGACTCAGGTTCAACTCGCTCTTCCACACACCCACACAGCCAATAGGCTTGGTGTCCTGTCCCCACCTCAACATTAAACCAGTAGTCTTAAACTATTCAAATTGATAATCTCGGTGGGGCATCAGCAGTGTCAGCTCATCTGTGCCTCTGGTTTTCAGTCATTCTCATTGCTTGGCCTCTGGGGCATTCCATTTTTATCTTTGGAGCTCAGTTAGGCATTTTGTTACATTTAACCCAACATTTCCAGATATTTTTATAACTGGAGATCTTCCAGGTCCTCCAGACCTCAATATCACAAAAAATGAAAGTCTCTCTTTGTTAATTTGAAATGTCACCTTTATCTCGTACTAAATTCTTCTATCTTCCTAACCCTTTATGGAAAATTATATTCTAGAATGAAAAATTGTACAGTTCTTGACACACATTGCCAGCTTCCTTTCAGAATGGCCATTTGCCTTCCTATTAGTAATTGCTTGCAAACCCTGAGAGTTATTTTCTGGAAAAAATGTTTACTCAATTGATCAACAGAAAAAAAAAATTGTATTAAAGGTGTTGTTATTTCTGTTCCTTTTTATTTTAGTGAGGTGGTCATTTTTCAGGTAGTCAGAACTGGACATGGAACAACAGACTGGTTCCAAACTGGGAAAGGAGTACGTCAAGGCTGTATATTGTCACCCTGCTTATTTAACTTATATGCAGAGTACATCATGCGAAAAGACAGGCTGGATGAAGCACAAGCTGGAATCAAGACTGCCAGGAGAAATATCTCTAACCTCAGATACACAGATGACACCACCCTTATGGCAGAAAGCCAAGAAGAACTAGAGTCTCTTGATGAAAGTCAAAGAGGAGAGTGAAAAGATTGGCTTAAAACTCAACATTCAGAAAACTAAGATCATGGCATCCGGTCCCATCACTTCATGGGAAATAGATGGGGAAACAAGGGAAACAGTGACAGACTATTTTCTTGGGCTCCAAAATCACCGCAGATGGTGACTGCAGCCATGAAATTAAAAGATGCTTGCTCCTTGGAAGAAAGGCTATGAACAACCTAGACAGCATATTAAAAAGCAGAGACATTACCTTGCCAACAAAGATCCATCTAGTCAAAGCTATGGGGATGTGAGAGTTGGACTATAAAGAAAGCTGAGTGCCAAAGAACTGATGCTTTTGAACTGTGATGTTAGAGAAGACTCTAGAGAGTCCCTTGGACCACAAGGAGATCAAACCAGTCAATCCTAAAGGAAATCAGTCCTGAATATTCATTGGAAGGACTGATGCTGAAGCTGTAACTTCAACACTTTGGCCACCTGATGCAAAGAACTGACTCACTGGAAAAGACCCTGATGCTCGGAAAGATTGAAGGCAGGAGGAGAAGGGGACGACAGAGGATGAGATGGTTGGATGGCATCACCAACTCGATGTACATGAGTTTGAGCAAGCTCCGGGAGTTGGTAATGGACAGGGAATCCTGGAGTGCTGCAGTCCACGGGGTCACAAAGAGTGAGACACGACTGAGAGACTGAACTGAACTGAACAGCTCTTCACATTTTGTGAATTACCTGTTTACAATCCCTCACCTGTCTTGCCCGGGGGCTGGATTTTTTCTTGGATGAGACCTGGGCCAAGGAAGGCACTGCAAGGCAACAAAACAGCTCTGAGATCACTGGCCTAGCCTCCTCTGTCTCAATCCAGCTGGCTCAGACTCAGGTTTACAGATCAAAGAACAGCCAGCAGCACGGGGTTTTTGAGGGTGGTCCTTCAAATAGTGCAACTGACGCAGAACCAGCAGGGCTTGAGGGTGTGTGAAGGGAGCAGGGGCCGCTAGGTCAGAAGGCCATCCCTGGGCACACCCTCATTCAGTAGCTGACAAGCAAACTCATATGAGAAGGGAAAAGAGACAAAGCAAACAAGTTTCAGTAACACCCCTCTTATGTAGTTCATGTTTTCTCTCCATAGAAAGCGGAGCAGGGAAAATGAAAGAGAAGGCCCAACCATGCTTATGGAGCCTAACGGCCACCAGCTAACCTTCACCGGGCAGTCAGGGTCCAGTAAACCATAGAAACGCTCACTAAAAGGTACACCAACCAACCATTAAGGCTTTCACCTAAAAATCAAACAACTTGCACTGAGTTTGTTCTTAAATATGACACTATTGTGTTTGCCCTAGAAAAGTGGTTGTGTGTGGCAAAAAAAAAAAAAAAAAAAAAAACACATAACATTAAATTTGCCATCTTCATCATTTTTAAGAATAAAGTTCAGCACTGTTAGGTATATTCACTTTGTGCAACAGTTCTCCAGAACTTTTTCATCTTGCAAATCTAAAACTCTATACCCATTAAACCAATTCTCCCCCTCCCCTCCCCCCAGCCCTTGGCAACCACCTTTCTACTTTCCACCTTTTCATTTTCCAGTAAGAAAGTATTTTAAAAATAGTCCCACCCATCCAGAGATAAGCACTGTTAACTATTTTGCCCACAATTAATATTCTGAAATATTTTTCCTTAGGGGTACATCCATAGGCCTTATATATCAGAATTTGGTATTCCATATGATACTGTGGTCTTACTAAGACTCCAAAAAAATTTTTGAACCTGGTTTTTAGGAATCACCTATAACCCTGTGTCCCCCCATTTTTATACATCTCTTGCCACACCCTTCTTTTCTTGACCCAGGCATAAGAGTTTATGCTCATGGCTATTTATCCTATAATCAGCACTATTTGATACATTCTATTCAAATCAACTCATAATCCTCACCTCCCTCCCAGAAGTAAGGCCTGTTTCATTTCCATTTTAAAGATGAAAACAAGTCCCATAGTAGTGAATGGTGAGTTGCAGTTCCAATCTTACCATCTGGTTCTAGATTCCACTACCCAAGTCTGCCCCACTTTACAGGACCAAGTGAGTTGAGAAATACAGTCCTTTCTTTCTCAAATAGAAAAAAAAAAATCAAAAAAGACAGGGAAAAAAAAAACACCATGGAGAGTCACTGGGGATAACTTTAAGAAGATAGTGAATCAATTATGTGGATTAAGCATGGAGGATTCACCTTTTATTACTTATTGCTTGTTATTTTCTAACTTTCCATCCTGAATCATTCCCAGTGATCACTCATCTGTAGGATACAGAGGAATTCGTAAGTTTTAACTCCCCTGGTGGACTGTAAGCTCCCTGAGGAAGTGCAAAATCGAGAGCATTCCTTCCACTTCTTGACAACCTCCTTCAGGTCTGGCCTGATACCTTCTATCAGCCATACCCAATGCTTGCCTGCCAGCTGGCAGTGAATAGTACATAAACCAGAGGGAGAGGAATGGCAGAAGGGGTGATCAATGAGGCGAAACTGAAGCCTTTGCTCAGTTATAGACGATGAGGTGAGGGATGCAGAAGGGGATAGGTGGCTAGGTTGAGCTTTGTTCATTCGTGGCGCCATCTCACATTCACAGAGAGAGCTTCACAGTTTGTTCCCACGTTCACTATCATGTAATTAAAAACCAACCCACATACAAACCACAGACCTGCGAGCTAGACAAAGAGAAGGCTGTCAGAACACAGAGGTTACTCTGGTTGAACTTTTAAAATTTAAAGTAAATATTTAATTTTAGAATAGACTTAGATTTACAGAAAAGGTATGAAGATGGTACAAAGAGTTCCCACATACCTTCACCCAAGTTTTCCCCTTATTTTTAATATCTTACATTACCATGGCATGTTCTTAATCAGAACTAAGAAATAAATGTTGGTCCATTAATATTCACCAAACTCCACATTTTATTTAGATTTCACTAGGTTTTCCCACTAAAATCCTTTTTCTGCTCCAGGAGACCACTTTACATGTAATGGTCAAGTAACAAGTTTCCTCTAATCTGGAACAGTTTCTCAGACTTAGTTTTTCATGACCTTGGCAATTTTGTATAGAATGTTCCTCAACTTGGGTTTGTCTGATGTTTTTCTCATGGTGAAAGGGGAAGGCAAGTTGAGCTTTTAACGTTATGGCCATTCACTTTATGTCAGGACACTAAAGGCTAAAGAGAAAACAAAGCTTTCATCTGTTTGCTGGTTGAAGCACCTGCTGGCTACTTCTTTCATGGAGCTTAGCAAATAATACCAACCTGTTTATTTTACACTTTGCATAATCATTTAAACCATTCTCACAGTAACTCAGTCATTTCCCTTTATTCAGAACTTGGGGTTCTTTCATTTGAGAATGTCTAGGACCTCAGTCCCACGCCAATTCTTGGCATTCATCAAGAAAGAGTGTCATTTGTACTTACAGAGGGAGTCACCAGGTAAATAAGCTTAGATTCTTGGGAAATGATTCTGTGCTCTTGCTATTCTGATGTTGAGAATAACCTAGTGTCTAAACTATGCTCCAATCCATCAGCCTGTGTCTAGACTACAATTTCTCACTGTTTTTCTCATAATAAAAATATTATTTTGGGCTGTCTTTAAAAATTGAGATATAATCCATATTCTGCAAAATTCATCCTTTCCAAGTGTACAATTCACTGGGTTTTAGTATATTCATAAGGTTGTAAATTATCACCACCATCCAATTCCAAGACACTGTCATCATTACAAAAAGAAATCCTGTACCTATTAGCAGTATCGCTCTACTGCTCAATCTTGCCTTGCCTCTGGCAACCTTTAATCTACTTGCCTATTCTGAACATTTTCTATAAGTGGGAACTGTATAATAAGTAGTCTTTCACGTCTGACTTCTTCCACTTAACATAATGTCCTCAAGTTTCATCCATTTGTAGCAAGTATCAGGCAATGGCACCCCACTCCAGTACTTTTGCCTAGAAAATCCCATGGACGGAGGAGCCTGGTAGGCTGCAGTCCATGGGGTCGCTAGAGTCGGACATGACTGAGTGACTTCACTTTCACTTTTCACTTTCATGCATTGGAGAAGGAAATGGCAACCCACTCCAGTGTTCTTGCCTGGAGAATCCCAGGGACGGGGGAGCCTGGAGGGCTGCCATCTATGGGGTCCCACAGAGTCGGACACGACTGAAGCACCTTAGCAACAGCATCAGGATTTCATTCTTTGCATGGCTGAGTAATTTTCATTGGATGAATACAGGACATTTTGTTTATCCATTCATCTGCTGATAGACATTGAAATCATTCCATAATTGATTGTGTTTTGATAGCTGTTCAATATTTACCAGTTGCCGCAGCTCCTGGCGTCATACCTTATCTTCCTAATTCTTAATCCCCATTCATGTCTTACCTCCAGCTGCCATGAAAATGTAGCCAACAGTGGCTATCACTGAAAATGAATATATTTTAAAAAACATGAAAATGACCCCTTCTGTAGAAATCAGAGACTTTTCTACCATATTCATTCAGTAATTGACTTATCTCTGCTTACGGAGTACCTACCATTGGTTAAGTATTGTTTTAAGTTCTACAGATACAGGATTCAAGAAGATGGATACAAACCCTGCTCTCAGAGTACTATTATTAAAGTCTAATGAGAGACTTTAAGCAAATAATTATACAGACATTTAAATAGCTATTAGAAATTTTTGAAGCTGTTCAAAGTTAGGCAGTTTTTCTTCCAGCCCTATGAGGCTCAATGTCGGTCCTGAATCTTATTCTTGCCCATGGGTCACGTATTCTTGATATTTGGTCATCTACTGGGATGCTGGATATCTGTGAATGTTTTAGAAAGTCTCAAGAATTTTTTTTAATATTCATCTGTTTGGCTGCACCAGGTCTTAGTTGTGGCACATGGGATCGCTGATCTTCACTGCAGTATGTGGGACCTTTTTAGTTGCAGCACACGGGATCTAATTCCCTGGCCAGGGATCGAATCCGGTCCTCCTGCATTGGGAGAGTGGAGTCTTAGCCACTGAACCACCAGGGAAGTCTCACTCCAAGTACATTTTCATGGGTCTGCAGTTCTGAAGAACTCTCTCAGCCAAGAAGCACAGAAATGTCCCAAAGTTTAAAGGGTTTGCTGCTCTCATCCCCCAGTGAGGCCTCAAGGACACTCCTTTGCTCTTCTGCCTGGAAATAAGTGCCAGAGGTGATGCAACCCAGCAAATTTTATCTGGATTCACTGCTCAGATCCATGAAAGGGAGGGAACCATCGATAGGGGCCAAACTACAGTGAATTACCCAAGTCTGGGAACATCAAGTTTCTGCGAGACTCTGACGAAACAAAGACATGATGGGGGTCTCTAGTGATTGAGAAGAGTACCACAGGGTACACATCACCCTCCATGGGAGGACTGGGAGGGAGAGAATAAAAAAGAACAACATGGTTACCAAAGGTGAAAGAGGGTGGGGTAGGGTAAATTAGGAGCTTGGGATTAGCCGATACAAACTACTATACATAAAATAGATAAACAACAAGGTCCTAATGTATACCACAGGGAGCTGTATTCAATACTCTGTAATAAACAGCCATAACAGAAAAGAATAGGAGAAAGATATATATGTATAACTGAATCATTTTTCTGTACGCCAGAAACTAACACTAACATTGCAAATCAACTACATTTCAATGTAAAAAAAAGAACAAGTCAGGATAATAGGATTTCAGGTTTGAACCAAAACATGGAGAGAGGTGGGGCATTGTGCCTGCTTGTCACTTAAAGCCCTTCCACAGCAAGAGTTCTGCAACCAATTTTAATTAATAAAGTCACTCCATAAGTATCTATGAGCCACACACATGCCTAATACTGGGGAGACGGCAGTGAAGGAACAAGGCAAGCCCTGCCCCTACATTCTTGGAACTGACATTTCTGTGGGGCAAGAGAAGCAATGAACAAAGAAACATATGTCAGGAGGCATCAATATCACAGATAAGAATGAGGCAGAGCATGAAATTAGACTACTGGTATTTTGTGTAAGATCATTAGAACAGCTCCCCACCGCCTACACCCTCCCTGAGGCAGTGACATTTAATGGAGAAAGGAAAGAAGAGAGAGAATGAGTGCAGTGGATGACAGGAGAACAGGCATTCCAGGCAGAAGGAACAGCAGGGCAAAGCCTTGAGGTGGGCTGGCACCTGGTGTGTTCAGGGTGTGGCCAGGCCAGTGGGCTGAGTGAGCCAAGGAAAGGGCGGCAGCAGATGGAGTAAGAGAGAAAGTGCTTTAGTCTTGCTTCTGAGAGGACTAACTAGGGACACTGGTTTAAGACAGGAAAATTTGTTTCACCGCCCCAGACTGGTCCTCTGGCCCCAACTCACTGTCGATAGATGTCTTTAGACGTGAGGAGTTAGGAATGTCAACTGCATCAGTGCTGACCCCATGCAAACTAAAATAAAACCTGCAAAGGACACATGCTGTTGCTGGTGGGTCAGCAGGATCACCTCATTCTGTAGTTGCTGGGCAAAGGCCAGAGGACCAGACAGAGATGCAGGGGGAATTAGGAGGTAATCCTTCTGGTTGAGTCTGTAGAGAACTGGGGCTCTGCTGGGGAGATCCCTGCAGTCACCCCCAGGAAGTGAGTCCACCCCAAAGGGACTTTACACGCAACCTGCTCCATCTCTCCCAAGGCTCTTCCAATCGAGCTGTTCCCTTGGCTGTCACCTGAGAGTCCTGCAAAGTGCTGCTTTGAGGGAACTATGATATCAGTAGTTATGGTGGTAGGACTCTGACCCTAGGCTTTATAAAAGGAATGGAAAAGCTGTTAATTTATTTTTAAATATCCCACTCTGGTTCTAGAAATTATTAGGCAGTCATAGACTGTCACAGCATGGAAGGACACCACCCGGGAAGCTGGACTGCATGGCTCCCAAGTGCTGGGGCTGGCCTCCTCCCACCCACACTGAAGCAGCCTCCAGCCTTCCTCCTCCCCTCTCCCTGCCCCAGGTAATGGGCCCACCTTTTATATCCAGGGTTTAGTGAGTATCCCTGGAACTTTATGGCAATAGAAGAGGAAAAATTGGAAACAGTGACAGATTTTCTTTTCTTGGGCTCTAAAATCACTGCAGACAGTGACTGCAGCCATGAAATTCAAAAAACACTTGCTTCTCAGAAGAGAAGATATGACAAACCTAAACAGCATATTAAAAAGCAGAGACATCACTTTGCCGAGAAAGGTCCACAGAGTCAAAGCTGTGGTTTTTCCAGTAGCCATGTACTGACGTGAGAGTTGAACCATAAAGGAGGCTAAGTGCTGAAGAATTGATGCTTTTGAACTGCGGTGTTGGAGAAGACTCTTTAGAGTCCTTTGGACTGCAAGGAGATCAAACCAGTCAATCCTAAATGAAATCAACCCTGAATATTCATTGGAAGGACTGATGCTGAAGCTGAAGCTCCAATACTTTGGCCACCTGATGCGAAGAACTGACTCACTGGAAAAGACCCTGATGCTGGGAAAGATTGAAGGCAGGAGGAGAACGGGATGATAGAGAATGAGATGGCTGGATGGCATCACTGACTCAACGGACATGAATTTGAGCAAACTCCGGGAGATGGTGGAGGACAGGGGAGCCTGGCATACTGTAGTCCATGGGGTCACAAAGAGTTGGACATGACTTAGCGACTGAGCAACAATAACTGGCAACTGAAGGGCTGGACCTCCAAGTTCAGTCTCTATGTGGGAAGTCTTCTGCAGGAAAGTTAGGGAAAGGCAAAGAAAACCACAGAGTTCCCGGCTCCTTGACCCCCTCACCCCCACTCACCTCCCACTCTTACCCCCTCCTCAAGGAAAGGTAGTTTGCTTTTTCCTCTTGTCTCTCTTTTCAATCCACTGCATAGAGATAAACCCTGACCTTTCATTTGATTTGCCAAAAGCCTTTTCCCTTTCTCTCATAAAGAGGATCAAAAACTCTGGTTCTCACAGCTAATGTCTTTAAAATAAACTGAGAATCCTTTTTAGAAGTCAGAGCTGACCTTAGATTCTCCCTCTGCTGTAACACTTCCTGGTCTTCCCTGTGAGATGAGCAACTCTGAGTAAAAGGCAAATGAAGGTCATAGATGACGAAGAAAAAAGAAAAGCATCTCAATGCTCCTTCAAGATAATATTTAATGCTCCATTAACCCTACTACATTTATTATTGTGATACTAACAGAAACTTCTTGAGCATACATATAAAGAAAACTGATGTTCTTTTTTTAAGATGAATACTCTGGATTGGAAAACAATGTTTTTTCATGAAGTTCCACATACTTAACCATACAACACTAAAAGTCATCTTACTGTATTACAGGAAAGGATTTTTTTTTTAAGTTATTTCACACAAAACTCTGGATGTGAATGTTTATAGTATACTTGTAACTGTCAAAAATGGGAAACAGCATAAATGTCCTTAAGCTAATGAATTAGTAAACAAATATTAGTACATCCAAATAAAGAGAAACTACAGAGCAATAAAAAGGTATGAACTGCCAATACACCATCACCAGGAATGAATCTCAAATGCATTAGGATAAGTTAAAGAAGCCAGACTGAAAAAGTGATAGTATGATTTCATTTGTAGGATGTTCTGGCAAAGGTTGAATTACAAGGAGAGAAAACAGCTCAGTGGTTTCCCAGGGGCTGGAAGTGGGGGAAGGGATGGCTGCCGTAGGAATTTTGGAGGACACTGTCCATATCTTTTTTGTAGTGCTGGCTATATGACTGTACACATTTGACAAAGACTGAAGAACTGTACACACACACACACACACACACACACACACAAAACAGTGAATTTTCTACTCCAATTAAAAAAAAATAACCCAGAGCTCACTTCGGCATCACATATACTAAAATTGAAACAATACAGAGATTAGCATGGCCCCTGCACAAGGATGACACACAAATTTGTGAAGCATTCCATATTAAAAAAAAAAAAAAAATCCATAGGTTTGTTTGAGAGTTTCCAGTTGTTTCTCCTCCACTGTATTAAAAAATTAAAAAAAAAAAAAAAGCTCTTGACTACTAAAATCTTTAAAAAAAAAAAAAGTGAATTTTCCTGTTTGTAAAGTACATCTTAATTTTTTTTTTAAGGAAAAATAACAACAGTTTACCTCAAAAAAAAAAAAAAAAGCTAAAACCAACCCAAATCAAAACACCTGTGCTGAGAAGGATGTCACTGACAGTAATTTTGCAGAAACAGATAGGATGACATCACCTAAAGTGTGGTTTGTTTTTCTTTTAGGAAACATAAGTGTCCTTTGTGGACAAAACACTACATCCTACCATACACGCCCCACCCCTCAACTTCTCCAAGCTTGGCCACACTGGCTCTTTGGGTCCTTGAACAAGTGAAGCTCATCCCCACCTGAGGACCACTGCCCTAGTGAGGTTTGGACCACAGTTTCATCATTTCCTAAACTGAGCAAATTACTTAATCCTTGTGCTTCAGCTTCTTCATTGGTGAAAATGGGAATAATGATAGCACCAACATCATAGGGCTGCAGTGAGATCTGGTCAATTAACATGTATAAAGGACTTTAACCAATGCTGGAACTGTGTAAATATTTGATAATTGTTAGCGGTTATTACTTCTGGTTCCCGAAACTCTTCTTGTCTTTTCTACCTTTCAGCCTTGTAATCCAAAACTGTTTGCATGCATGAATGTGCCTACTGGGTAAAATATCTTACAAAGAAATTGCGTCCAAACAAATAGGTTATTTCTTGGTAAACAGAGTGGCTTCAAGTTCACTAATAACATTTTTTGTTAAAGTTTTTATTTGATGATAAAAGTAAATATACAAAAAAGTTGTAAAGAAGGTACAGATTTTTCATATATCCTTACCCAGTTCCTGCTAATGTTATTACATATAACCACAGTATAATCATCAAAATTAAGAAATTATCATTGATTCAGCCCTTAATTATACTTGCAAACTTCATCTGGATTTCACTCTTTTTCCACCAAAATCCTATTTCTGTTCTAGAGTCCCATTCAGGATACCACATTGCATTTGGCACAATGTTTTTAAACTATTATTTGACTTAATAATTGTGGTTTTGACTTCTAAAATATGTGAATATAAAAAGACACAAGAGTATATGCCATATTTAAGTTGCAAAGCTTCTCAAGTTCCCTACCCTCATCCTGCCTTATTTTTTCTATATCATTGATTATATCTAACATGCTCTCGTGTGTGTGTGTGTGCTAAGTCACTTCGGTCACGTCCAACTCTTTGCAACCCTATGGACTGTAGCCCACCAGGATCCTCTGTCCATGGAGTTCTCCAGGCAAGAATACTGGAGTGGGTTGCCATTCCCTTTTCCAGGGGATCTTCCCGACCAAGGGATTGAACCTGCATCTCCTGCTGTTCCAGCATCACAGATGGACTCTTTACCACTGAGCCACGGAGGAAGCCTAACATGCTCTCATATAACATCAAATTTAAGATGCCATTGCATGAAACATGTATCACCATTTTATGTACGAAAGAAAAATGCCAGCAATTACAAAGGCAAAATGCCATCAGTTACAAGATGCATCCCAAGTTCTAAGATATTAAGACATAAAAACATGTGTCCTAAAATCTATGAAATATGATCTGAATTTTACATGTTCTATTTATTGTCCTTTACCTCATTGGAATGTTGATTTCTTTGTTCCCCAATGTATCCCTGGTTCCTAGCACATAATGAAAAGAAAGTGAAAGTCACTGAGTCATGTCCAACTCTTTGCGACCCCATGGACTATAGAGTCCATGGAATTCTCCAGGCCAGAATACTGGAGTGGGTAACCTTTCCCTTTTCCAGGTGATCTTCCCAACCCAGGGATCAAACCCAGGTGTCCTGCATTGCAGGCAGATTCTTTACCAGCTGAGTCATCAGGGAAGCCCAAGAATACTAGAGTAGGTAGCCTATCCCGTAGCTATGAGGTTCTCTCATAGCTCCGTTGGTAAAGAATCTGCCTGCAATGCAGGAGACCTGGGTTCTATTTCTGGGTTGGGACGATCCCCTGGAGAATGGCAACCCACTCCAGTATTCTCACCTGGAGAATCCCATGGGCAGAAAAGCCTGGCAGGCTACAGTCCATGAGGTCGCAAGAGTCAGATATGACTTGGTGACTAAACCACCACCAGCCTATCCCTCTCCAGCGGATCTTCCCAACCCAGGGATCAAACTGGGGTCTCTTGCATTGCAGGTGGATTCTTTATCAACTGAGCTATAGCACATAATAGTCACTCAGAAAATATTTTTTGAATGAACAAATTATAACATAATGCCAGCTAAAATGGAGCCCTTGTCAGGCTCCATTTGAATGGTGTCAGGCACCATTCAAAGCTCTTTGCTTATATTAACTCTGTTCATTGTTTAGATCCCTGGTGGGCTATGGTTCAAAGGGTTGCAAACAGTCAGACATGACTGAAGCAACTTAGCACATGTGCATGCAGCAATAACCCAGAGAGTGATATTTTCAATACCTAAGCTAAACAGAACATAAAATTAAGCAACTGGGAAATTCTCTGACATTCCAATGTTTAGGCCTCTACATTTCCACTGCAGGGGACTCAAGTTTGATCCCTAGTCGGGGAACTAAAATATGACGTGCCACATGGTACAGCCAAAATATAATCATATAATAATAAATAAATAAAATTAAGCAGCTGAAAGAAAAACCAAAAAAAGAGTATGAGTATCTTGTTTAACAATGTACTGAGAATTTAAAATAATTTTACTCATCAACAAATATCAATTGAGTACTTGTACAGTGTCAGCCCATTCGCCAGGCAATCCATTCCAGTATTCTCACCTGGAGTATCCCCATGGACAGAGGAACCTGGCAGTCTACAGTCCATAGGGTCGAAAAGAGTTGGACATGACTGAAGCAACTAAGCACATAAACATTTTACAGATGTTAACTCATCTGATTTTCACAACAACAACATGAGGTACATACTGTTATGAGCCCTGTTTTACAAATGAGAAAACCCAGGTGCCTAAAGGTTAAGGAATTTGCTCAAGGTCACACAGCTACTAATGGCAAAGTCAAAACTGACACCAAGGCAGCTATTCTAGGTATCTGCATTCTTATCCGCCAGACCACATTGCTTCATACCAACTGCTGCTACTGCTAAGTCACTTCAGTCGTGTCCGACTCTGTGTGACCCCATAGATGGCAGCCCACCAGGCTCCCCTGTCCCTGGGATTCTCCAGGCAAGAACACTGGAGTGGGTTGCCATTTCCTTCTCCAATGCATGAAAGTGAAAAGTGAAAGTGAAGTCACTCAGTCATGTCCGACTTTTAGCAACCCCATGGACTGCACCCTACCAGGCTCCTCCATCCATGGGATTTTCCAGGCAAGAGTACTGGAGTGGGGTGCCATTGCCTTCTCCGTCATACCAACTATAATAGCCTATATTTATGGTACTTAAGTGGTAGCCTGAGCTTCTCTGGTGGCTCAGATGGTAAAGAATCCGCCTGCAGTGTGGAAGACCTGGGTTAGATCCCTGGGTTGGAAGATCCCCTGGCAGAGGACACGGCAACCCACTCCAGTATTCTTGCCTGGAGCATCCCCACAGATAGAGGAGCCTGGCGCACTACAGTCCATGGGGTCACAAAGAGTCGGACATGACTGAGCAACTAAGCACGCACACACAAGTGGTAGTTAGTTCAGTTCAGTTCAGTCATGTCTGACTCTGTGACCCCATGGACTGCAGCATGCCAGGCTTTCCTGTCCACCACCAGTGAAGTTGCTCAGTCATGTCCGACCCTTTGCAGTCCCATGGACTAGCCTACCAGGCTCCTCCATCCATGGAATTTGCCAGACAAGAGTACTGGAGTGGGTTGCCAGTAAAATAATAAAAATCATGAACTTCTGTAACCAAAGTGACCCCCTTACTCTCTGGTTAATTAGGCCATTGAATTTTCTGGCCAATGATCATCAAGTGAAACAACCTACTTTGGTTGACTTTTGTCCTATTGACATTTGTTGAATGCCCTTGATGTGACTAGCACTGTGGTATGTATTGGGGATAGACAGGTAAGACAAGCTGGGAAACCAATGATTGTCACCATGGAGGTCTGTAAGGAGCTTCAGGATGAGCCCAGAGGAAAGGAGAGGACTTTATGAAACCTTGAGTGGAAGCTTGAGGGAGGGGTCAGTTTGCCAAATGAGAGCAAAGGAAGGCTAGACTCACTGCCAGGCAAACCTCCTAGCCTTCAGACCTGAGGCTGGGTGGACTCCTTCCCCTCTCTTTACAAAACGATTTCACTGCCTTGGAACAAGAGATCAGCTCTGGCTGCCTGTCTCTGACACAGAGCAAATATTGAGAAACATCAGACTCAGTGACTCCAGTGTTGCACCTTATTGCATGTGCCATGGAAGACATCTCTTCTCCTGCCCCAGACCCCTCAAATGAGCATCAGGTAGTTGAGGCAGAGCTAGTAAATGAGACGGGATAATTAGAGGCTGCCGAGGGACACAGGGAGTGAGGAAAGAACCAAAAAAGAGTGACTGGAGATTGATCCTGCAAATGTTTCCCACCCACAGGGACCCAGGGCTTGTGGAATTTGTGATGAATATTGCCTGACATCAAAGGAATAATCCATAACTACAAAGCATGTAAATGTTAGCTGTTCTGGGGTCTCCCAGGAACCACTGTCTCCTTTCTTTAAAATAAATAAAAAAATATAAAGTTACAGTTTTAGGTACACACACATATATACAGTAGTGTTTTCTCAGATTTTATGTATGATCAATCTATCAAAGTGACCAATGAAATTGCTTATAGAAGTTCCTGATTTTTACTGTTCTATTGATTTTTAACTGCCACTAAGTTCTCACTTAGATGTCAGTGTGCCCTAACATGAAAATTATTAACTGTAATGGTTATGTGTCTTGTAAATATTTGATCAACGTGTTCCTGGCCTGTGCTTTTGCTAAAGTGTGGACTCTAGGAAAGGGTATATATCCCTGTTTCTTTCCATGTTTGTGCATTTCTGAGGGCAAGGGCCATATTTGTTTAACTTTTTTTAAATACAGTTCTAGATAGTTCCATGCTCAAGGGAGTACTTAAACAACCCAGTTTAATCAAGAGGTGAATGTTCATTTCCAAGAGGAAGTAAGATATGAACACATTCAAACATTTTGATGTTTTAAAACTCATAAAAAATGTAATTTACAAGTACCAAATAAATCAGACCAAATATACATACTCATTAATAAAAATGACAATTTGGACAAGTTTGTATATTTTGGTTTTTCATCATGGAGTGACAGTCCGAAACTGGCAGCCACAATTTGTGTCTGATGTAGGCAGAACTGGAAGAACATTCCAGCACAATGGTAATATTCCGACTCCAACTGTCCTTTTCCATGCATCTTCAAGTCATGTCTACCATGATTTTTCCCTCTTTTTAAAAAAAATTGCTTATTTATTTGTTTTGGCTGCTGGGTCTCCATTGCTGCACAGGCTTTCTCTACTCGGGGAGGAGTGGGGGCTATTCTGTAGTTGTGGCATGCAGGAGTCTCATTGCAGTGGCTTCTTTAGGGCCCAAGGGCTTCAGCAGTGGGCTCAGCAGTTGCAGATCCTGGGCTCTAGAGCACAGGCTCAATAGTCATAGCCCACAGGCTTAGTGGCTCCACGGAATGTGGGATCTTCCAGATCAGGGATTGAACTCATATTTCCTGCGTTGGCAGGTGGATTCTTTACTACTGAGCCACCAGGGAAGCCCTCCCCTTCTTTAAAAAAAAAATTCAAACTTGTGCTTTCCCTTCTGTACAAACTATAGGAAGGTTCAGGTGTGAAGCGACACAGAAAAAATAAATATGACAGCTAATACTTACACAGAACTTATTATATGTCAATCCCAATTCTAGGTGTTTTGCATATTAATCTGTTTACTTCTTACAACAATCCTATGAGGTCAGTTTTAATATTATGCTCATTTTCACGAAGGAAAGCTTTTCATTTCTTTGAAGGAAACAGGTCCAGAAAGATTAAATATCTTGCTCAAGTTCCCAAATTTATCAGGTAGTGGATCTGGGATTTAAACTTAGGTACTCTGACTCACAGATTTATCTTTTTTTTTTTCATTTTTAAAAATATGTATTTGACTGTACTGGATCTTAGTTGTGGCACACAAGATCCTTTAGTTGCAGCACGCAGGATCTAGTTCCATGACCAGGGATCAAACCCGGACCCCTTGCATTGGCAACACAGAATCATAGCCACTGGACCACCACGAAGTCCCTCACAGATCTGTCTTAACCACTAATATATGACCAGAAAAAAGCCCTTCAAGAATTTGCTGGTCACCTTTATCTTTACCATGAGTGGATCTGACCTGCATGCTAAGTAAGTGGCACAATAACGCTAAAACTTCTTAAAAGTCATGGCCAAATCACACGTGGAAAAATGAAACAGTAATGAAAATTTCAAAGTATATAAAACTTACTTTAAGTTATTTGATATGTTGACGTATATGTCATGTGAATTTTGGTAACATGATACCTTAGAATGGAAGCTCCCAAAAGCTTAGGGACCTGCGATGATACTCAAGCTATTTCTCCAGCTTCTTCCAATCATCTGGCATTTACATCTGCCTCCTCTATGTCCTCTCAGACATAACAGAGTTCACATGTCCCTAGTAGTCAGGCCAGATGGCAGCAGCTGCTGGACACTTCATATGATATGTTGTAGAAACTCTAAACTCTGATTATTCACCTTACGGGTTGTTGCTATTGCTGTTCTTTTGGTTATTTATAGTGACTTGACTGGACTAATTCTGTAGTCTGTTTACCCTACAAAATGCAGCCCCAGATACCTATGGATGGTTTGTTATTTTTTTCCATTACTTTAAAAGTCTGGCTTCCTAGGAGTTGTCCCTTGATCAGGATAACTTAACACTCAGTACTAATCTAGAAACAACTGGATAGCTGTTCCCGTACATGGCCTTCTGGATCACCAGAGGTCTGTGGGAGCTCATCAAGACCCACTATGCCTATCTCGGTTTTTGAATTCACTATCAACTTTCTGACCAATCTACTGCCCTGTTGCTTGCCCAAACCCTCAGGATAGCTATGGCATTTGCCTTCCTTATTTGTTTGCCACTAAGATAATTAGAGATACCAAGGGAACATTTCATACAAAGATAGGCTGGATAAAGGACAGAAATGGTATGGACCCAACAGAAGCAGAAGATATTAAGAAGAGATGGCAAGAATACACAGAAGAACTGTACAAAAAAGATCTTCACGACCCAGATAATCACGATGGTGTGATCACTGACCTAGAGCCAGACATCCTGGAATGTGAAGTCAAGTGGGCCTTAGAAAGCATCACTACGAACAAAGCTAGTGGAGGTGATGGAATTCCAGTTGAGCTCTTTCAAATCCTGAAAGATGATGCTGTGAAAGTGCTGCACTCAATATGCCAGCATATTTGGAAAACTCAGCAGTGGCCGCAGAACTGGAAAAGGTCAGTTTTCATTCCAATCCCAAAGAAAGGCAATGCCAAAGAATGCTCAAACTACCACACAATTGCACTCATCTCACACACTAGTAAAGTAATGCTCAAAATTCTCCAAGCCAGGCTTCAGCAATATGTGAACCGTGAACTTCCTGATGTTCAAGCTGGTTTTAGAAAAGGCAGAGGAACCAGAGATCAAATTGCCAACATCTGCTGGATCATGGAAAAAGCAAGAGAGTTCCAGAAAAACATCTATTTCTGCTTTATTGACTATGCCAAAGCCTTTGACTGTGTGGATCACAATAAACTGTGGAAAATTCTTCAAGAGATGGGAATACCAGGCCACCTGATCTGCCTCTTGACAAATTTGTATGCAGGTCAGGAAGCAACAGTTAGAACTGGACATTGAACAACAGACTGGTTCCAAAGAGGAAAAGGAGTACATCAAGGCTGTATATTGTCACCCTGCTTATTTAACTTCTATGCAGAGTACATCATGAGAAACGCTGGACTGGAAGAAACACAAGCTGGAATCAAGATTGCCGGGAGAAATATCAATAACCTCAGATAGGCAGATGACACCACCCTGATGGCAGAAAGTGAAGAGGAACTAAAAAGCCTCTTGATGAAAGTGAAAGTGGTGAGTGAAAAAGTTGGCTTAAAGCTCAACATTCACAAAACGAAGATCATGGCATCCAATCCCATCACTTCATGGGAAATAGATGGGGAAATAGTGGAAACAGTGTCAGACTTTACTTTTTTGGACTCCAAAATCACTGCAGATGGTGACTGCAGCCATGAAATTAAAAGACGGTTACTCCTTGGAAGGAAAGTTATGACCAACCTAGATAGCATATTCAAAAGCAGACACATCACTTTGCCAACAAAGGTTCGTCTAGTCAAGGGTATGGTTTTTCCTGTGGTCATGTATGGATGTGAGAGTTGGACTGTGAAGAAGGCTGAGCGCCGAAGAATTGATGCTTTTGAACTGTGGTGTTGCAGAAGACTCTTGAGAGTCCCTTGGACTGCAAGGAGATCCAACCAGTCCATTCTGAAGGAGATCAGCCCTGGGATTTCTTTGGAAGGAATGATGCTAAAGCTGAAACTCCAGTACTTTGGCCACCTCATGCAAAGACTTGACTCATGAAAAAGACTCTGATGCTGGGAGGGATTGGGGGCAGGAGGAGAAGGGGACAACAGAGGATGAGATGGCTGGATGGCATCACTGACTCGGTGGACGTGAGTCTGGGTGAACTCTGGGAGTTGGTGATGGACAGGGAGGCCTGGCGTGCTGCGATTCATGGGGTTGCAAAGAGTTGGACACGACTGAGTGACTGAGCTGACTGAAGATCTTTCCCTGGTGGCTCACAGAGTAAAGAATCTACTTGCAATGCAGGAGACCCAGTTTTGATCCCTGGTTTGGGAAGATCCCCTGGAGGAGGACATGGCAACCCACTCCAATATTCTTGCCTGGGATATCCCATGAGGAACCTGAAGAGCTATAGAGTCACAAAGGGTCAGACACAACTGAGGGACTAACAGAGAAAGAGAAGATCGTTGCTGTTTTTTTTTAACAAACCCTTGGGCATTGGGTTTCCTCTGTGTCCTGCTCCAAATCCAACTGGTCCCCTCTGGCAATGAGGGTGCTATTTTATAGCTTAGCCCAGCTGTAGTCCATGGGGTCTCGAAGAGTGAGACATGAATGGGAGACTGAACAACAACAACTCTGGTGGAATTACCAGCCTGAAGAACTGGGTCCCAGGGTGGGAGCTGTCCCAGACAAGAAGTTATAAACTCTCACTGCTCATACCTGATGCTGAGTAGTTTTTCCTGAATAAACACTTCTCAATTTGTTGTACACTTCTGCTCAGTTTCCAGAATCCCTAAGTGGTTGTTTTTGATCATTTTATTCAGTTTTGTTATTGCTTTGAGGGGAGAGGATTTGTCACGTTCCTCGCTCTGCCAATCCAAAGTCCTACTCCCCTTACTCTCAGATACAATCAACCACACAGTTCTAGCAAATTTACTTGTCATAGATCTCTGGAATCCACTTCCTTCTCTTTATCTCCACTACCTCCTCCTAGTCCCAGCTACCATCACCTCTTAAGTGAACTATTTGTAATCATCTCTTTGGAAATCTACGCTCATTCTAACTGTTCTCCATGTTGTAACCACTCATATGGTCCAAACGTATTTTCTGATCATGTCACACTTATCTCCTTCACCCTAGCTTAAAATCTTTGACTGACTTCCCACTGCTCTCAGGATAAAAAGTCCCTAGCACTCTCTCAGAAGACCTGAGTTCTCTAACTGCCCATGGTAGGGCTTCTTTCTCCTAGACTCACTGATCTTCCCATCATTCTGGGATTATCCCCATCTCCTTTCTATCTTAGGGCTTTTGCACTTGCATTTTCATCCACCTTGAACTCCCCAGTCCTTCCTCATCTAGCTAAGGCTCACTCTTACCCCACAGACCATACTGCAAACATCATTTCCTTGGGGAAATCTTTCCTAACATGCCCTATGTCTGCTCTGACCAGAGTTTACTTCTTGGCCCTAATTGCAAGTGTGATGTTACATTTATGGTGTGATTGTTTCTTTGTTTTCCATTGCCTCCTTCACTGAATTATAAAATCGTGAAAGTAGGAACCATATTTACCTCTACATCTCCAACACTGAGCTCATAGGATATACTCAATTCAGAATGAATGCATGTATCACCCAAAATACATCAGTTCAGTTCAGTCACTCGGTCGTGTCCGACTATTTACGACCCCATGAATCGCAGCACGCCAGGCCTCCCTGTCCATCACCAACTCCCAGAGTTCACCCAGACTCATGTCCATCGAGTCGGTGATGCCATCCAGCCATCTCATTCTCTGTCGTCCCCTTCTCCTCCTGCCCCCAATCCCTCCCAGCATCAGAGTCTTTTCCAATGAGTCAACTCTTCACATGAGGTGGCCAAAGTATTGGAGTTTCAGCTTCAGCATCAGTCCCTCCAATGAACACCCAGGACTGATCTCCTTCAGAATGGACTGGTTGGATCTCCTTGCAGTCCAAGGGACTCTCAAGAGTCTTCTGCAACACCACAGTTCAAAAGCATCAATTCTTCGGTGCTCGGCTTTCTTCACAGTCCAACTCTCACATCCATACATGACCCCAGGATAAACCATAGCCTTGACTAGACGGAGCTTTGTTGGCAAAGTAATGTCTCTGCTTTTGAATATGCTATCTAGGTTGGTCATAACTTTCCTTCCAAGGAGTAACCGTCTTTTAATTTCATGGCTGCAATCACCATCTGCAGTGATTTTGGAGTCCAAAAAAGTAAAGTCTGACACTGTTTCCACTATTTCCCCATCTATTTCCCATGAAGTGATGGGACCAGATGCCATGATCTTCATTTTCTGAATGTTGAATTTTAAGCCAACTTTTTCATCTCCTCTTTCACTTTCATCAAGAGGCTTTTCAGTTCCTCTTCACTTTCTGCCATAAAGGTGGTGTTATCTGCATATCTGAGGTTACTGATATTTCTCCTGGCAATCTTAATTCCAGCTTGTGCTTCTTCCAGCCCAGAAATACATCACTTCATGGCAATTCAATCTAAATATCAAAGGGGACATAAAAGCAAAGTTCTAAACTTGATGTTATTGAGAAAAAAAGATTTAATATATGTATTATAAAGGAAACTTGTAGAGAAAAAGGA
This sequence comes from Bubalus kerabau, assembly GCF_029407905.1. Lineage (NCBI taxonomy): Eukaryota > Metazoa > Chordata > Mammalia > Artiodactyla > Bovidae > Bubalus > Bubalus kerabau. The sequence continues at coordinate 42,646,491 of NC_073640.1, read as the reverse complement.
GCTGATGAACAAGAAACCCAACTATTTTAATCACACAAAAATCACTCCTTTTATTTTAATATAACTTTTTTAACCTTTTGGCCACACTGTATACCATGGGGGATCTTAGTTCCCTGACCAGGTATTGAACCCCTGCCCCTGGCAATGGAAGCACAAAGTCTTAACCACTGGACCACCAAGGAAGTACCCTGATATATTTTTAATAGGTTATATTTTTTTAGAGATGTTCTAGATTCACAGCAAAATTGACCATAAGGTATGGAGATTTTTCATATATCCTCTGCCCCTACATATGGATAGCTTCCTTCATTATCAACATCACTCACCAGAGTGACACAGTTTTTTCTTTTACCAAGAATGAACCTACCTGGACACATCATCATCATCCAAAGTCCATAGTTTACACTATGGTTCACTTTTGTTGTCGTACATTCTATGGGTTTGGACAAACATATAATGACACGTATCCACCATTATAGTATTATTAAAAGAAGTTCCACTGACCAGAAAATTCTCTGTGCTCCACCTATTCATCCCTCTCCACCTAATCCCTGGCAACCACTGATCTTTTTACTGCCTCCATAGGTCTGCCTTTTCCAGAATGCCATATAGTTTGAATCATACAGAAAGCAGCCTTTTCAGGTTAGCTTCTTTCACTTAGAAATAGGCATTTATGTTTCCTGTCTGTCTTTTCATGGCTTGATGGCTCATTTCTTTTTAGTGCTGACTATAATGCCATTGTCTGGATATATCCCCCAATTTATTTATCATTCACCTAGTGAAGAACATCTTGGTTGCGTCCAGGTTTCAGAATTACTGATAAAATTGCTATGTGAAAGTGAAAGTCGTTCAGTCACATCCAGCTCTTGAGGACCCCATGGATTATACAGTCCATGAAATTCTCCAGGCCAGAACACTGGAGTGGGTAGTCATTCTCCAGGGAATCTTCCCAACCCAGGGATCAAACCCAGGTCTCCTGCATTGCAGGCGGATTCTTTACCAGCTGAGCCACCAGGGAAGCCCCAAAATTGCTATAAACAATTTTATTTAAAATCTCTGTACAGATTCAAAGTGGGGGGAGGAGCCAAGATGGCGGAGGAGTAGGACGGGGAGAACACTTTCTCCCCCACAAATTCATCAAAAGAGCATTTAAACATCGAGTAAATTCCACAAAACAACTTCTGAATGCCGGCAGAGGACATCAGGCACCCAGAAAAGCAACTCAACTCTTCAAAAGGAGGTAGGAAAAAATATAAAAGACAAAAAAAGAGACAAAAGAGGGAGGGACGGAGTTCCATCCCGGAAAGGGAGTCTTAAAAAGAGAGAAGTTTCCAAACACCAGGAAACCTTCTCACTGCCGAATCTGTGCCGAGCTTTGGAAGCACAGAGGGCAACATAACAGGGAGAAAAAACAAATAAACAATTAAAACTCGTAGATTGCGAGCCCTACAGTAACTCCCAGTGGAGAAGCAGCGCAGACGCCTGCACATGCCATTAGCAAGCGGGGGCTGGGCAGGGAGGCGCGGCGCGGGCTGCATCGCTTAGAGTAAGAATCTGGCCTAAATACCCTGAGCGCTATCTGAGCAAAATAATTCGGGCTAGCAAACCAGACTGTGGGATATCTACCACGTGAAAAGCCAGCCCTAACCTAAGACACCGCCAGGCCTGTGCACGGAACAAAGGACTGAACAGAGATAGCCGGCTGCAGACCTTCCCCCTCTGGTGACAGGCAGCCAGAGCCGGAAGGGGGCAATCGCAGCCCCAAAGAGACATTATCTATAAAACTGTAAGCAGGCTTCTTTGCTAACTAAAACTTCTTGGGGGTCTGGACGGCCAACATCTGCCTGAGAAGGTGCGCCGGTTTTACACCCAGATAACCGAGTGGCAGGGAGGCGATAAGTCGCAGCATTGGCGCTCGCCAAACACCTCATCACCTGAGCTGCTCGGACCTGGGAAGAGCACAAAACGCAGGCCCAACCGAGTCTGCGCCTCTGAGGACTACCCGAGTGCCTGAACCTGAGCGGCTTGGACCTGGGAGCTCAGCCCAGGGCCGGCCTCTGATTGTTCCCGGCGGAACAACCTAGAGCCCGAGCAGTGTGGGCAGGGAGGCTACACGCGCCGTGAGCGGGGGCAGACCCAGTGTGGCTGAGGCACTGCGAGCGCACGCCAGTGTTATTTGTTTGCAGCATCCCTCCCTCCCTCCCCACAGCGCGACTGAACAAGTGAGCCTAAAAAAAAAAAAAAAAAAAGTGTCCTCCACCGTCCCCTTTGTGTCAGGGCGGAAACCAGACACTGAAGAGACCAGCAAACAGAAGAAGCTATAACAGAGGGAAATGCCTTGAAAGCTACAGGCAATAGATTAAAACCCTGTGGTTACTACGGACTACATAGGAAGGGGCCTATAGATCTTGAGAAATATAAGTTGGACCAAGGAACTAGCCAAAAATGAACTGAACCCACAATACTCACAACAAAACCAGAGAAAGTCCTAGATACATTTTTACTATTTTTATGATCATTCTTTCTTTTTTAATTTTTAAAAAAATTTTTAAGTCCTCTATTGTTCCTCTAATTTTCACTTTTATAACCTATTACTTTGCAAAAAAAAAAAAAGACCCTATTTTTTTCTTCTTCAGCAAACTTCATATATATATATTTTATAATTTTTTAACCTTGTTTTTTTTTTTTTCTTCTTTTCTTTACCATTGTTTTTTTGAAATTCCAAACTCTACTCCAGATTTTTAATTTTAGCTTTTTGGTATATGTTATCAATTTTGTACCTATAGTTTTTTTTATAATTTCTGTGACTTTTTTTTTTCTCTGTTTCTTTCTCTTCTTCTTTTATATAACATTGTATATCTGAAATTCCAAACTCTACTCTAGATTTTTAATTTATGCTTTTTGGTATTTGATATCAATTTTATACCTGTATTTTCTTTATAATTTTTGCAACATTGTTTTTGTTTGTTTGTTTTCTCTCTTTATTTTTCTTCTTTTTTTTTTTAACATTGTATTTTTGAAATTCCAAACTCTACTCTAGATTTTTAATTTTTGCTTTTTGGTATTAGTTATCAATTTTGTACCTGTATTTTCTTTATAATTTTCATGACCTTGTTTGTTTTTCTTTGTTCATTTTTTCTCTCTTTCTTTTCCTTCTTCTTTTCTTTAACATCGTATTTTTGAAATTCCAAACTCTACTCTAGATTTTTAATTTTTGCTTTTTGGTATTAGTTATCAATTTTGTACCTGTATTTTCTTTATAATTTTCGCGACCTTGTTTTTTTTGTTCGTTTTTTCTCTCTTTCTTTTCCTTCTTCTTTTCTTTAACATCGTATTTTTGAAATTCCAAACTCTACTCTAGATTTTTAATTTTTGCTTTTATGTATTTGTTACCAATTTTGTACCTTTAAGAACCCAATCTTCAGTACCCATTTTTCACTAGGGAGCGAGATTACTGGCTTGACTGCTCTCTCTCCCTTTGGACTCTCCTTTTTCTCCACCAGGTTGCCTGTGTCTCCTCCCTAACCCCTCTCTACTCTACCCAACTCTGTGAATTTCTGTGTGTTCCAGACGGTGGAGAACACTTAGGGAACTGATTACTGGCTGGATCTGTCTCCCTCCTTTTCATTCCCCCCTTTTATCCTTCTGGCCACCTCTGTCTCCTTCCTCCTTCTCTTCTCTGTATAACTCCGTGAACATCTCTGAGTGGTCCAGTTGTGAAGTGCACATAAGGAAGTGACTACTGGCTAGCCCACTCTCTCCACTATTGATTCCACCTCATCTCATTTGAGTCACCTCTAACTCCCTCCTCCCTCTTCTCTTCTCCATGTAACGCTGTGAACCTCTCTGAGTGACCCTCACAGTAGAGAAACTTTTCATCTTTAATGTAGATGTTTTATCAATGGTGCTGTATAGAAGGAGAAGTTTTGAAACTACTGTAAAAATAAGACCAATAACTGGAAGTAGGAGGCTTAAGTCCAAACCCTGACTCCAGGGAACTCCTGACTCCAAGGAACATGAATTGACAGGAGTTCATCAAACGCCTCCATACTGACACTGAAACCAAGCACCACACAAGGGCCAACAAGTTCCAGGGCAAGACATACCAAGCAAATTCTCCAGCAACAAAGGAACACAGCCCTGAGCTTCAAGATACAGGCTGCCCAAAGTCACCCCAAAACCATAGACATCCCATAACTCATTACTGGACATTTCATTGCACTCCAGAGAGAAGAAATACAGCTCCACCCACCAGAACACCGACACAAGCTTCCCTAACCAGGAAACCTTGACAAGCCACCTGTACAAACCCACACACAGTGAGGAAATGCCACAATAAAGAGAACTCCACAAACTGCCAGAATACAGAAAGGACACCCCAAACTCAGCAATTTAAACAAGATGAAGAGACAGAGGAATAGCCAGCAGATAAAGGAACAGGATAAATGCCCACCAAACCAAACAAAAGAGGAAGAGATAGGGAATATACCTGATAAAGAATTCCGAATAATGATAGTGAAATTGATCCAAAATCTTGAAATTAAAATGGAATCACAGATAAATAGCCTGGAGACAAAGATTGAGAAGATGCAAGAAAGGTTTAACAAGGACCTAGAAGAAATAAAAAAGAGTCAATATATAATGAATAATGCAATAAATGAAATTAAAAACACTCTGGAGGCAACAAATAGTAGAATAACAGAGACAGAAGATAGGATTAGTGAATTAGAAGATAGAATAGTAGAAATAAATGAATCAGAGAGGATAAAAGAAAAACGAATTAAAAGAAATGAGGACAATCTCAGAGACCTCCAGGACAATATTAAACGCTACAACATTCGAATCATAGGGGTCCCAGAAGAAGAAGACAAAAAGAAAGACCATGAGAAAATACTTGAGGAGATAATAGTTGAAAACTTCCCTAAAATGGGGAAGGAAATAATCACCCAAGTCCAAGAAACCCAGAGAGTCACAAACAGGATAAAACCAAGGTGAAACACCCCAAGACACATAGTAATCAAATTAACAAAGATCAAACACAAAGAACAAATATTAAAAGCAGCAAGGGAAAAACAACAAATAACACACAAGGGAATTCCCATAAGGATAACAGCTGATCTTTCAATAGAAACTCTTCAAGCCAGGAGGGAATGGCAAGACATACTTAAAGTGATGAAAGAAAATAACCTACAGCACAGATTATTGTACCCAGCAAGGATCTCATTCAAGTATGAAGGAGAAATCAAAAGCTTTTCAGACAAGCAAAACCTGAGAGAATTCTGCACCACCAAACCAACTCTCCAACAAATACTTAAGGATATTCTCTAGACAGGAAACACAAAAACGGTGTATAAATTCGAACCCAAAACAATAAAGTAAATGGCAACGGGATCATACTTATCAGTAATTACCTTAAACGTAAATGGGTTGAATGCCCCAACCAAAAGACAAAGACTGGCTGAATGGATACAAAAACAAGACCCCTACATATGTTGCCTACAAGAGATCCACCTCAAAACAGGGGACACATACAGACTGAAAGTGAAGGGCTAGAAAAAGATTTTCCATGCAAATAGGGACCAAAAGAAAGCAGGAGTAGCAATACTCATATCAGATAAAATAGACTTTAAAACAAAGGCTGTGAAAAGAGACAAAGAAGGTCACTACATAATGATCAAAGGATCAATCCAAGAAGACGATATAACAATTATAAATATATATGCACCCAACAGGGGAGCACCGCAGTATGTAAGACAAATGCTAACAAGTATGAAAGGAGAAATTAACAATAACACAATAATAGTGGGAGACTTTAATACCCCACTCACACCTATGGATAGATCAACTAAACAGAAAATTAACAAGGAAACACAAACTTTAAACGATACAATAGACCAGTTAGACCTAATTTATATCTATAGGACATTTCATCCCAAAACAATGAATTTCACCTTTTTCTCAAGCACACATGGAACCTTCTCCAGGATAGATCACATCCTGGGCCATAAAGCTAGCATTGGTAAATTCAAAAAAATAGAAATCATTCCAAGCATCTTTTCTGACCACAATGCAGTAAGATTAGATCTCAATTACAGGAGAAAAACTATTAAAAAATCCAACATATGGAGGCTGAACAACATGCTGCTGAATAACCAACAAATCACAGAAGAAATCAAAAAAGAAATCAAAATTTGCATAGAAACAAATGAAAATGAAAACACAACAACCCAAAACCTGTGGGACACGGTAAAAGCAGTCCTAAGGGGAAAGTTCATAGCAATACAGGCACACCTCAAGAAACAAGAAAAAAGTCAAATAAATAACCTAACTCTACACCTAAAGCAACTAGAAAAGGAAGAAATGAAGAACCCCAGGGTTAGTAGAAGGAAAGAAATCTTAAAAATTAGGGCAGAAATAAATGCAAAAGAAACAAAAGAGATCATAGCAAAAATCAACAAAACCAAAAGCTGGTTCTTTGAAAGGATAAATAAAATTGACAAACCATTAGCCAGACTCATCAAGAAACAAAGGGAGAAAAATCAAATCAATAAAATTAGAAATGAAAATGGAGAGATCACAACAGACAACACAGAAATACAAAGGATCATAAGAGACTACTATCAACAATTATATGCCAATAAAATGGACAACGTGGAAGAAATGGACAAATTCTTAGAGAAGTACAACTTTCCAAAACTGGACCAGGAAGAAATAGAAAATCTTAACAGACCCATCACAAGCATGGAAATTGAAACTGTAATCAAAAGTCTTCCAGCAAACAAAAGCCCAGGTCCAGACGGCTTCACAGCTGAATTCTACCAAAAATTTAGAGAAGAGCTAACACCTATCCTGCTCAAACTCTTCCAGAAAATTGCAGAGGAAGGTAAACTTCCAAACTCATTCTATGAGGCCACCATCACCCTAATACCAAAACCTGACAAAGATCCCACAAAAAAAGAAAACTACAGGCCAATATCACTGATGAACATAGATGCAAAAATCCTTAACAAAATTCTAGCAATCAGAATCCAACAACACATTAAAAAGATGATACACCATGACCAAGTGGGCTTTATTCCAGGGATGCAAGGATTCTTCAATATCCGCAAATCAATCAATGTAATACACCACATTAACAAATTGAAAAATAAAAACCATATGCTTATCTCAATAGATGCAGAGAAAGCCTTTGACAAAATTCAACATCCATTTATGATAAAAACTCTCCAGAAAGCAGGAATAGAAGGAACATACCTCAACATAATCAAAGCTATATATGACAAACCCACAGCAAACATTATCCTCAATGGTGAAAAATTGAAAGCATTTCCTCTAAAGTCAGGAACAAGACAAGGGTGCCCACTTTCACCATTACTATTCAACATAGTTTTGGAAGTTTTGGCCACAGCAATCAGAGCAGAAAAAGAAATAAAAGGAATCCAAATTGGAAAAGAAGAAGTAAAACTCTCACTATTTGCAGATGACATGATCCTCTCCATAGAAAACCCTAAAGACTCCACCAGAAAATTACTAGAACTAATCAATGACTATAGTAAAGTTGCAGGATATAAAATCAACACACAGAAATCCCTTGCATTCCTGTACACTAATAATGAGAAAACAGAAAGAGAAATTAAGGAAACAATTCCATTCACCATTGCAACGGAAAGAATAAAATACTTAGGAATATATCTACCTAAAGAAACTAAAGACCTATATATAGAAAACTATAAAACACTGGTGAAAGAAATCAAAGAGGACACTAACAGATGGAGAAATATACCATGCTCATGGATTGGAAGAATCAATATAGTGAAAATGAGTATACTACCCAAAGCAATTTATAGATTCGATGCAATCCCTATCAAGCTACCAACAGTATTCTTCACAGAGCTGGAACAAATAATTTCACAATTTGTATGGAAATACAAAAAACCTCGAATAGCCAAAGCGATCTTGAGAAAGAAGAATGGAACTGGAGGAATCAACCTACCTGACTTCAGGCTCTACTACAAAGCCACAGTTATCAAGACAGTATGGTACTGGCACAAAGACAGAAATATAGATCAATGGAACAAAATAGAAAGCCCAGAGATAAATCCACGCACATATGGACACCTTCTCTTTGACAAAGGAGGCAAGAATATACAATGGATTAAAGACAATCTCTTTAACAAGTGGTGCTGGGAAATCTGGTCAACCACTTGTAAAAGAATGAAACTAGAACACTTTCTAACACCATACACAAAAATAAACTCAAAATGGATTAAAGATCTAAACATAAGACCAGAAACTATAAAACTCCTAGAGGAGAACATAGGCAAAACACTCTCTGACATACATCACAGCAGGATCCTCTATGACCCACCTCCCAGAATATTGGAAATAAAAGCAAAAATAAACAAATGGGACCTAATTAACCTTAAAAGCTTCTGCACATCAAAGGAAACTATTAGCAAGGTGAAAAGACAGCCTTCAGAATGGGAGAAAATAATAGCAAATGAAGCAACTGACAAACAACTAATCTCAAAAATATACAAGCAACTCCTACAGCTCAATTCCAGAAAAATAAATGACCCAATCAAAAAATGGGCCAAAGAACTAAATAGACATTTCTCCAAAGAAGACATACAGATGGCTAACAAACACATGAAAAGATGCTCAACATCACTCATTATCAGAGAAATGCAAATCAAAACCACTATGAGGTACCATTTCACACCAGTCAGAATGGCTGCGATCCAAAAGTCTACAAGTAATAAATGCTGGAGAGGGTGTGGAGAAAAGGGAACCCTCTTACACTGTTGGTGGGAATGCAAACTAGTACAGCCACTATGGAGAACAGTGTGGAGATTTCTTTAAAAACTGGAAATAGAACTGCCTTATGATCCAGCAATCCCACTGCTGGGCATACACACTGAGGAAACCAGAAGGGAAAGAGACACGTGTACCCCAATGTTCATCACAGCACTGTTCATAATAGCCAGGACATGGAAGCAACCTAGATGTCCATCAGCAGATGAATGGATAAGAAAGCTATGGTACATATACACAATGGAGTATTACTCAGCCATTAAAAAGAATACATTTGAATCAGTTCTAATGAGGTGGATGAAACTGGAGCCTATTATACAGAGTGAAGTAAGCCAGAAAGAAAAACACCAATACAGTATACTAACGCATATATATGGAATTTAGAAAGATGGTAACAATAACCCTGTGTATGAGACAGCAAAAGAGACACTGATGTATAGAACAGTCTTATGGACTCTGTGGGAGAGGGAGAAGGTGGGAAGATTTGGGAGAATGGCATTGAAACATGTAAAATATCTTGTATGAAACGAGTTGCCAGTCCAGGTTCGATGCACGATACTGGATGCTTGGGGCTGGTGCACTGGGACAACCCAGAGGGATGGTATGGGGAGGGAGGAGGGAGGAGGGTTCAGGGTGGGGAACACATGTATACCTGTGGCAGATTCATTTTGATATTTGGCAAAACTAATACAATTATGTAAAGTTTAAAAATAAAATAAAATAAAATAAAATCTCTGTGCAGGTTTTGCTTTGTTGTTGTTGTTTGGCCACTAAGTCGTGTCCAACTCTTTACAACCCCATAGACTGTAGCCCTCCAGGCTCCTCTGTCCATGGGATTTCCTAGGCAAGAATACTAGAGTGGGTTGCTGTTTCCTTCTCCAGGGGATCTTTCCTAGCCGAGGTCGAACCCATCTCTTGTGGCACCTGCATTGGCAGGCAGATTCTTCACCACCGAGTTACCAGGGATGCCCTCAGACTTTGGTGGGACCTAAGTTTTCAGCCCCTTTGAGCAAATACTGAAGAAGGTGAGTGATTGCTGGATCATATGAAAAAGTAAGTTTAGTTTTGTAAGAAACTTCCAAGAAAATTTTCCTAATGGCTTACCATTTGCATTCTCTCCATCAATGTATGGGGTTTCTGTTATTCTTCATCCTCATCAGCAGTTGGTGTTCAGTGTTCATTGTTCTGGATTTTGGTCATTATAGTAGGGATGGCCTGAGTCTACTTCACTTTGAATTTCCATTTTCCTGATGACATATGATATGGGCATCTTTTCATGTGCTTATTTGCCATCTGTATATCTTCTTTCATGAGATAACCTGTTAAGGTCTTTGGCCCATTTTTTAATCTGGTTGCTCATTTTCTTATTGTTGAGTTTTAAGAATTCTTCATGTTTTGGATAACAATACTTTATTATATGCATTTTTTGCAAATACTTTATCCCAGTCTGTGGTTCGTCTTCTCATTCTCTTCATATTTCGCAAAGCAAAGATTTTTAATTCTAACGAAGTCCAACTATCAATTATTTCCTTCATGGATCACGTCTCTGATGATAAAAAGTTATCACCACACCCAAAGACATCTAGGTTTTCTCCTGCTATCTACTAGGAGTATAAAACTATAAAGTTTTGAATTTTGCATTTAGGTCTGTGATCTGTTTTGAATTAATTTTTGTTAAGAGTGTAAGTTCTGTGTCTAGGATCCTTTTTGTCTGTGTGTGTATGTCCAGTTGTTTCAGCACCATTTGCTGGAAAGACTATCTTTGTCCCATGGTATTGCCTTTGCTTCTTTGTCAAAGATCAGTTGCCTATATTTATGTGGGTTATTTTTGAGCTCTCTATTCTGTCCCATTGATCTATTTATCTATTCTGTCACCAGTATCACACTGTCTGACTGTTGTTGATTTATACTAAGTCATGAAGTCAGGTAGTATCATTCCTTAAGTTTGTTCTCTTTCAATATTGCACTGGCTATTCTCAGTCTTTCCCTTCCAGGTAAATTTCAGGTTTGTCAATATCTACAAAATGACTTACTGGGATTGCACTGAATCTACTAGATCAGTTTGGGAGGAATTGACAATTTGACAGTAATGACTCTTCCTTCCCATGAATATGGAATATCCCTCCATTTATTTAGTTCTCCTTTGATATTTTTCATCAGAATTCTGTATTTTCTTCAAATAAATCTTGTACATACTTTGTTAGATTTGTGTCTTTTCATTTTTTTGCAGTAATAATATAAACTGTATTATGAGGACGGAGAAGGCAATGGCACCCCACTCCAGTACTCTTGTGTGGAAAATCCCATGGATGGAGGAGCCTGGTAGGCTCCAGTCCATGGGGTCACTAAGAGTCGGGCACGACTGAGTGACTTCACTTTCACTTATGCTTAAATTTCAAATTCCACTTATTCACTACTTGCATATAGGAAAGAGTTGATTTTTATAAATTAACCTTGTATCCAGTAAACTTTACCATAACTACTGCCTTAATTGCTTATTAATTCTAGGAGTTTTTTGTTTCATATTTTCTACATAAATAATCATGTCATCTGTGAACAAAGGTAGTTTAATTTCTTCTTTCCCAATATGTATACCCTTTATTTCTTTTCCTTGTCTTACTGCATTAGCTAGAATTTTCAGTATGATATTGAAAAGCAGTAGTGAGGGGGGAAATCCTTGCCTTGGTTCTAACCTGTAGGATTACAGAAATGTAGTGGTGAGAGGGGACTTCTGAGTGGGAATGCTTCTAGCTTCTCACCATTGAGTATGATATGAGCTATAATTTTCTTATAGATATGCTCTAAATTCAGGAAATTCCCCTCTATTCCTAGTTTACTGGGACTTTTTATCATAAATGGGTGTTTAAGTTTCTCAAATGCTTTTTCTGCATCTAAGATATGATGTGTTTTTCCTTCTTTAGCCTACTGATGTGATAAAGTGAAACTGTTAGTCACAAAGTCGTGTCTGACTCTTTGCAATCCCACGGACTGTAACCCACCAAGCTCCTCTGTCCATGGAATTCTCCAGGCATGAATACTGGAGTGGGTTGCCATTCCCTTCTCCAGCAGACCTTCCTGACCCAGGGATCGAACCTGTGTCTCCTACATTACAGGCAGATTCTTTAACATCTGAGCCTCCAGGGACTTGTCTGATGAATTACACTGATGTGATGGATTATATTATTTGATTTTCCAAGTGTTGAACCAGCCTTGCATACCTGAGAAAATTCCCTCTTTGTCATGGCACATAATTCTTTTGATTTGCTAATATTTTGTTGAGGATTCTTACATCTGTGCCCATGAAAGAGATTTGTCTGTAGTTTTCCTGTAAACTTTTTATCAGAGTTTGGTATTAGAGTTATGTTGGCCTCATAGAATGTGTGAAGAAGTACTCCCTCTGCTTCCATCCTCTGAAAACAACTAGACTCAATACAATTTTCTTCAATAAATGTTTGGTAGAATTCACCATTGAATCCATCTGGGCCTGGTACTTTCTGTTACATCAATTTATCTTTTCAAAGAACCAGATTTAACAATACTAATAATTTAATAATATTCCACTAATATCTAAAATAATAATGATATTACTAATGAACAATGATAATGACATCAATAATAATGATTGATTTTAAAGATGAAGATGTTTGTCTATTCAACAAATGTTTGTTGAGCACTTAACTCCATGCCAGGCACGGTCATAACGTAAAAACAACAGCTCCTATGAAGATTCCATGCAGAAGTGAAGTGAGTGAAAGTAGCTCAGTTGTGTCCGACTCTTTGCAACCCTATGGACTATACAGTCCATGGAATTCTCCAGCCTAGAATACTGGAGTAGGTAGCCTTTTCCTTCTCCATGGAATCTTCCCAACCCAGGGATCAAACCCAGGTCTCCTGCATTGTGGGCAGATTCTTTACCAGCTGAGCCACAAGGGAAGCCCAAGAATACTGGAATGGGTAGCCTATCCCTTCTCCACGGATCTTTCCGACACAGGAATCAAACTGGGGTCTCCTGCATTGCAGGCAGATTCTTTACCAACTGAGCTATGAGGGAAGGAGGAAAGGTGATATTATCAGGCAGAGGTCATTCATCCCTCTGTGCAAAAGCTTACTTTGGGAAGATTCTGGGGTGGGGGTGATATGATAGAAGAGACTGCCACCTGCTGGAGGGAACACGTGCCCCAAAGAAGGAAAGGATGATGTGTGAAGAGGTCTGAAGGTAGTAATCAGTGTGCTTCCTCTGTGTATACATTTTACCTGAAGCTGGCTCTTGGAGTCAAGTCGGAGTTCCACTCTCCCTGGCCCAAGGCTGCCCTTTGCACTCAGCCACCATCCATGGGACATTATCAATCACCTCCACCCAATACTACTGACCAAGATGGGGCTGATGACAGGACGTCAGTGCACAGAAAGCCTCAAACACAGGTCAGCTGATGCAGGTGCCATTTCCGGGCGAGGCAGTGGTTTCTTTCTGAGTCACTTTTGGAGGCAACATACTGAATGTTTAATGAGATGAAAAAGTCGGAGGAACCTGTTTTTGATTAGTGTACACATTCCTGACATCCTACGGTTTAGTGAACGGCTAGGTTTTGCTAGTGCCTGGTGGACTTCTTCACTGGATGCTAAAATGGAAACTATGTCCAGTGATGCTCAGAGGGCATGACAAAGAGCATGAAGGGAGAAGCCTGGAATAGAGAAAAACAATTACACGGGACTTTGGCCTGCCACGGCCACGTTACAAGAATGTCTCTTTAAGAAAAGAAAATGGCAAGACACAACTGGACACAAAAGATCCATATTCTTGAACCCCAGGAATTCCTCTTCAGAGAATTTATTCCAAAGAAGTAATTTATTTCTGCCTCAGCTCTAATACTGAAGGGTTGAAAACATCCTAAATACCCACAATTGGGGGACAACTAAGTGAACTATGATGATACAAACTGAAAGTACAGTCGTCCCTCAGTACCCAAGGGGTACCAGGACCCCCACGGACACCAAAATCCAAAGATGCTCAAGTCTCTTCATAAAATGGTACCGTATTTGCATATAGTCTATATGCATCCTCCTGTAAACTGTAAATCATCTCTAATTACTGATAATACCTAATACAATGTAAATGCCATGTAAATAGCTGTAAATACCACGCAAATGCAAGGTAAATAGTGCCAGCACGTGGCAAATTCAGGTTTTGTGTTTTGGAACTTCCTGGAATCTTTTTCCCAATATTTTTGATTTGTGGTTGGTTAAATCTGAGGATGCAGAACCCTGCTGATACCAAGGGCCAACTGTACCATAGACTGAGTGGATTCAACAACCAAAATACATAGAAGGGTCTGTTCTGGGCCTCTCTCACTGGTCATCTTCTCCCTGCCTCTTCACATTGTTGTCCCTCTATACCCATCTATCTCTGTGTCCAAATTTCCCCTTTTTTTATAAAGACAACAGCCATCTTGGATCAGGTCACACCCTAATGATTGCATTTTAAGTTGATTATTTTTGTAAAGTCCCTATCTCCAAATAAGGTCACAGTCTGAGGTACTAGGGGTTAAGACATATAGGCCATACTGCGCATAGCTTGCAGGACGTTAGCTCCCAACCAGGAACTGAACTCATGCCCTTGGCAGTGAAAGTACGAAGTCCCAACCACTGGACCACCAGGGAATTCCCCTCTTTTTCTTTTTGAAGGGAGATACAACTTAACTCATAATAGTGTTTTATGGCACAATGCTAAGGGAAGTAATAACAACAGCAAACTCTCATTCAGTTCTTTCCCTGTATCAGTGTTATAAATGCTTTAGATATGCTAATTCATTCAGTCCTCAAGACATTCCTATGGGGTATCATTATCCTCATTTTGTGCATAAGAAAATTGAGGTATAAAAACGTTATTTTCTCAAGGTCACATGAGTAATAAATGGTGGAATCAGGCTTTGAACCCAGGCCATCCAGCTCCAGAGACCATATAATTAACCTTGCCACCATACTGCAAAATTTCATGTATGTTAGGATGCCAACAATACTTAAACATGTAAAAAATATTTTTGCAGGCAAAGCCTTAATAAAACACACAAAAGTAAAAGCAATTTATAGTCAGGAGCCAGGTTATTTTTATGTAACATTACTTTTACAATTAACATATGCACATGCCTCTATAGACTTTTCCTAAAATCAGAGACTGCTGTGAAAAAAGTCTTCACAATCTGGGAAAATTCTTACAGACACTATACACCCAAAGATGAGTGGTGAAAACCATTAGGATAGCCAGTATCCAAGATGGCCCCAGTGATGCTTGCCTGCTGGTAGCCAAGCCTTGGTGTGGTCCTTCTACATTCAATAAGCCGTGACTTGTGCGACCAATAGAATACTGTATGACTTCCAAGGGTAAGGTCAAAAAAGGCACTGCAGCTTCCACCTTTGTCTCTTGGATCTCCAGCTCTGGGAAAAGTCAGCTGCCACGTCATGGTGACACCCAAGCAGTCTGGTGGAGAGCCTCACTTAGGGATGAATTGATGCCTCCTGGCCACAGCAGCATCAACTTGCCACCCTGTGAGTAATCAACCTTTGGAACAGATGGATTAAAATCTGGCTAACTATAGACTCAGCTACAACCTCATGGGGGACCCGTGACCCATCCAACCCAGTCATTGCTGAATTTCTGACTCATAGTGTGGTAAACAGAATAATGTCCCGCCCCAAAAATGTCTATATCCTACTCCCTGGATCCTGTGAATATGTCAGCAATACATGGCAAAAGTGACTTTGCAGATTTAATTAAGGATCTTAAAATAAGGAAACTAGTCTCGATTATCTGGGTGGGCCCACATTTGGGCCTGGAATTACAGCCTTTGCAACCTTAGGAAATGGTGGATACTATGGGAGAGATAAATCTTAATTATGCAAGTAGACAGCTTACATCAAGAGGAGTCCCCCAAGGTTCAAAAGGACCAGGCTTGCCCTTGACAACTCTTCTTTCCTCTAGAGACATGGGTATTTGTGGATGAGGTATAAAAAAAATGATTTAACACTTTGAAGTAAAGAAAAAATAATTGTATGTCTTCAACATCACATGGAACATTGTTTAACAGGCCTGCCCAAAGCTGTTGATTCTCAGGACTTCCCTGATGGTCCAAGCGCACTGATAACTTTTATTCTGTGTCACTGAAAACAAACAAAAACCAAAAAAACACACTTAAGGGACTGCCCTGGTGGTCCACTGGCTAAGACTCCATGCTCCCAATGCAGGAGCCCTTCTGCAAGCCAACGAAGACTGACGATTCCATGTGCCGCAGCTAAGACCCAGCACCGACAAATAAATGCATACTTTTAAAACTAAAAAAAAAAAAATGTTAAAGATGAGTATTTTTGACAAGAGAAGGAATTTCTCTGGTGAGGGGGGAAGCGGGGAGGTGCTTCTAGGAGAACAGGTCCTGAAGTTCTAGACAAGAGACATCGTTTCTGTTTTTCATGCCTTTATTGATCCCCTTTCTCTTTAGTCCATAGGTATGATTAAGTCTCTCCTTTCTAGAAAATAGCTTCCCTTCCTTCTGGCTGTGGTGTTGTCTCCTACTCTTCTCACCTGAGAATGCAATCTGGTTCCTCCTTAGCAACCCTCTCATGATCTAGCCAAACTCATTGTTGTTGGTTAGTCACTAAGTTGGAGAAGGCAATGGCAACCCACTTCAGTACTCTTGCCTGGAAAATCCCATGGACGGAGGAGCCTGGTAGGCTGCAGTCCATGGGGTCGCTAAGGGTCGGACACGACTGAGCGTCTTCACTTGCACTTTTCACTTTCATGCATTGGAGAAGGAAATGGCAATCGACTCCAGTGTTCCTGCCTGGAGAATCCCAGGGACGGGGGAGCCTGGTAGGCTGCCGTCTATGGGGTTGCACGGAGTCGGACACGACTGAAGTGACTTAGCAGCAGCAGCACTTACTAAGTCATGTAAGACTCGTTGTGACCCCATGGACTGTAGCCTGCCAGGCTCTTCTGTCCAAGTGATTCTCCAGGCAAGAATACTGCAGTGGGTTACCATTTTCTTCCTCAAAGGTTCTTCCTGACCCAGGGATCGAACTTGTGTCTCCTGCATAGCAGACATACTCTTTACCACTGAGCCACCAGGAAAGTCCAGCCAAACTCACTAACACTGTCCAAATACAACAGACACTTTCCAATCTTGAATTCACTTAGCTTTCTGTAATAAAAAAATATTTATATCTACCAATATCTGACATTCATTGAGCACTGGACACTGTTTTGGGTATTTATCTTTCATTGAGTGACCATGCTCTTGGTCACTTGGCACTTACTGATTGGTTGCTCTTTCTCATTTACTATATACTTCCTTCCAACAGTGTTAGTTGCTCAGTCATGTCCCACTCTTTGTGATCCCATAGACTGCAGCCCGCCAGGCTCCTCTGTCCATGGAATTCTCCAGGCAAGAATACTGGAGTGGTTAGTCATTCCCTTCTCCAGGGGATCTTCCCAACCCAGGGATCGAACCCAGGTCTCCCACATTGCAGACAGATTCTTTACCATCTGAGCCACCAGGAAAGCCCAAGAAAACTGGAGTGGGTAGCCTGACCCAGGAATTGAACTGGGTTCTCCTGCACAGCAGGCAAATTCTTTACCAGCTGAGCTACCAGGGAATCCCCTTGCTGCTGCTGCTGCTGCTGCTGCTGCTGCGTCACTTCAGTCGTATTCAACTCTGTGGGACCCCATAGATGGCAACCCACCAGGCTCCCCATCCCTCGGATTCTCCAGGCAAGAACACTGGAGTGGGTTGCCATTTCCTTCTGCAATGCGTGAAAGTGAAAAGTGAAAGTGAAGTCGCTCAGTCGTGTCCGACTCCTAGCGACATCATGGACTGCAGCCTACCAGGCCCCTCCGTCCATGGGATTTTCCAGGCAAGAGTACGGGAGTGGGTTGCCATTGCCTTCTCCGGGGGAATCCCCTTAACATTGCCTAAATCAACTTCTTTTCCATCCACAATGCCTTGGCTTGAACCAGCCCTCCTCCCCAAACCTTCTAAAAGGTTATTTCTGTAGCAAATTTGACTAGATACTTCCTCATAAAAAGCCATCTGTGGGTTCTGCACGACTTGTGGTCACAAACCTAGCATGCATGCCAATACACAAATATTTATTTATAAATTATATCCATGTACCACTGTAAATTATATCCATGTAGCCTACCCTGGTGTCTCAGTAGTAGAAAATCTGCCTGCCAATGCAGGACCACAGGTTCAATACCTGGGTCAGGAAGATCCCCTGGTGAAGGAAATGGCAACCGACTCCAGTATTATCGCCTGGACAGAGGAGCCTGGCAGGCTAGAGTCCACAGGGTCACAAAAGAGTTGGACATAACTTAGCAACTGAAACAACCACCACCACTGTAAAAATATATTGCTTATATTAATATATAATGAATTAAGTATAGAAGAAAAATTCCCAAAGAAATAGCATTTACAAGTTAAGTGCTGCTGCCAAGTCGCTTTAGTCGTGTCCGACTCTGTGCGACCCCATGGACTGCAGCCTACCAGGCTTCTCCGTCCTTGGGATTCTCCAGGCAAGAACACTGGAGTGGGTTGCCATTTCCTTCTCCAATGCATGAGAGTGGAAAGTGAAAGTGAGGTCGCTCAGTTGTGTCCAACTCTTAGCGACCCCATGGACTGCAGCCTACCAGCCTCCTCCATCCATGGGATTTTCCGGGCAACAGTACTGGAGTGGGGTGCCATTGCCTTCTCCCTTCCCTTCAGTGCAGGAGGGGTTTTGTGCACTTGCTCAGAAAATACAGACCCATAGCAGTTAAATATAAGAACTTATGGTTGACTTTCAAGGCTTCTCTCAGTCTGGCTCCTGCCTGTCTCTTCTGTCTCTTTTCCCTTTGCTTCCTCTCTCACTCCTAATGGTGTGGTCCAAATGGAAGGATTTAAACTTCAAGCTCCCCAGATCTGCCTGCTTTCCATTTCGTGCCCTCTTTGGAAGGCTGTCCCCTGCCTTGGCTCCCCCAAGCCCCTCGATCTTATTTATTCTTCAGGCACTCCCTCTGGAAAGCTGTTTTTGTGTTACTTCTGCCTCATACTCCATCAACACACCTCATACACATCTCTTCTTTCGTAGTCAAACACAACATGGGGACTTCCCTAATAGTCCAGTGGTTAGGATTCCGTGTTCCCAGGGCAGGAGCACAGATTCCATCTCTGGTCAGCGAACAAGGATCCTGCATGCAGACTGGCCCAGTCAAAAATAAATAAATAAACAAACCCACAATGTTTACCTCGCTTCCTCTCTCATTAAGCTGTGAGCTCTGTAACTGTCTTGCTCACTTAGGAGTCTACAGTGACTTAAAAACAATAACAATGACAGTAATAACAGCCAATATTTTTATAGTGTTAATATATGCCAGCTATATATTAACTTGACTCCAGTCAAGTTGCTGTACACATATTTGCTTTATTTAATCCTATGAAACGGTATCATTATCCCTGTTGAGCATATGAGGACACTCGGTCACAGAGAGACTAAGTAAACTTCCAGAGGTCACTTATGTAATAGGCAAAGTTTAGTCCAGGAAGTACTGGACTAAACTGAACTGCATCCTTTCTATCTACCTGTGATGAGAGTACAGTCACCCAGGCCCAGGAAAGAAAGAAAAGTGAAGTCGCTTAGTTGTGTCTGACTCTTTGCGACCCCCACAGTAGCCTGCACCAGGCTCCGGCGTCCATGGGATTTTCTAGGCAAGAGTACTGGAGTGGGTTGCCATTTCCTTCTCTGGGGAATCTTCCCGACCCAGGGATCGAACCCAGGTCTCCCACATTGTAGACAGACGCTTTACCTTCTGAGCCACCAGGGCCCAGGAGAGGGTGTATAGTAAATGTGGGCAGCCCTAGCCTGGGCCTCTGCTGCCCCCTGCTGGCCAGATCTGCCCTCACTGCAGGCTTAACCAGTTCCCAAGTCCCCTCTGCTACCTGAGCCTGAGCCTGGGTTCTGACAAGCACAGGATCTTTTCCAAGGGGGAGAGGGAGCCCTAAGATCACGCGGAGAATATGCACAGATGTCTCCTGATCCACACACATAAAGGCCATCTCCCTGATGAGGAGCCGAATGAAACCTCTCTGAGTTAGAACTGAGCAAGCAAACTCTCTGCCACCAAACACCACAGAATTTACACAAAACCAACACAAATGTTTATTTTTAAGAAAAAAATTAGGTAACTATTTGGATTATTCTAAGTTAAACTTTTTTAGGATGGAGAATTGAATGCTAATTTGTATTAACAGATTGGTTTGCCAATGGGTTGCCCCATGGAACAACTGAAAATTACTTACCCCCAAGCTCCATCTCAAGCCTTAGAACCACTGGTGTTTTACTATTTCTCCATATTCTACATTTTCCCAAACCCCCAGATCTCTAAGACCCTTCAGCATTCCACTTTTCCAGTTTAAGCAAAGGCAATGCCTTTCCATTTGTGCTTCACTAGAAAACTAAGCTATTTTTTAGAACTCTGTGTATTGCGGGTAACTGATAGTGATGAAAAGAAAATTCTTGTCTGTAGACATACAAATTCTATCCTGTCTGATGGAGGCTTAATTGATTTTCCTCTCCCTCTCTGGAAGAAATAAGTTTTTCCTCCTTTGTACACTGATTTCCTTATTCCCGATCTATAATGAGTCTGTTCTTCAGATTTTTTCCTGAACCTGCTCTAACACTGGCTGAATTCCTCAGTGAATATTGAGTTAAATAAAATCTTTAGAATGTGGCCATTTTATATCTGAATAAGACTTGTAATTTTACCTCTTTTGGAATATCATCTCTAATACCCCAATGGCAAGTATTTTCCTTCTCCCTACTCTTCAGCCATCTGCTACTGTGCTCTTTGCTTTAGGTGAAAACTCAAGAGGGTTTCCTCAGAAAAGGGTCCCTGCCTTTAAACCTTCTACCATATGCATAATGTCTAACCAAGCACTCCTGAAATAATAGTGGAGTGACCAAAGTATGTTACATTTTTAAGACAAAAGTGAGGTCAGGGCATTGGTTCCAAGTCTTCTACAAAAACTAAGATAAAAGGACATAAAGTTTAAATTAAATAATGAGCATCATATTTTTAACTCTCAAATACCTTACTTATTTACTTATTTCTTCCTTACCTGTGTTGTTGACGGATTTAAGAAAAATTATATACATTAGGATTGTTTTACTTTTAATGCACTTTATGCCATCTTACACCTTATTCAAGATGCCATGGAAAATATAAGATCCCTGTCATCTTCCTGAGTAGACAAATTCATCTAAGAACTAATATTATTTACTCAACAATTACTGGGACTTCCCTTGTGGTCCAGTGGCTAAAACTCCGAGTTCCCAACGCAGGAGGCCCAGGTTTGATCCTTGGTCAGGAAATTAGATCCCACATGCTGAAACTAAAGATTTCGTGTGCCACCCGGTGCAGCCAAATAAATAAGTAAATAAATATTTAACAATTACTTATTGAGCACCAACTGTGCCATGCATAATGGCAAAGGCGTTGTCCCAGGCAGCTGACAGACTAGAGAAAGGAATAGACAACAGAAACAAATGTATAATTTCAAATTTTGAGACCAACAGATGAAATTCCTGTTTTCCATTCTTCCCTCACTCTCATGGTTTTATGCCCCAATTTTTAGCTGGGTACATAGCCCAGCTTCCTTTGCAGTTAGCTACTGTCATGTGATTATCTTTTGGCCAACAAGACATAAACAGAAAGTGATGTCTCCAACTTCTGGGTCTCACTCTTAAAGAAATGAGAAGAGCCCTTACCAATCCCTAATTTTCTTTGCTTCCGGTGGGCTGAAATGTCCGTGGTTGACATTTTGGAGTTTGTAGAAGAGGGCAGCATCTGGAAGGGTGATAGAACAGCACAGAAGGAGCCTAGACTTCCAAGAACTTCACAGAGCAGAGCCACCAAATAGGCTCAGATTTTTCCAAGAGAAAAATAACTTTCTGTCATGTTTAAGATACTGTTACGTTGGGTCACTGGCCCATCCAGCCCATCTTATGATCTAACTCTGACAAGCCTCGAAGGAACAGAGGATATTCTGTGGATCTTAACAGAACATTCCTATGGGGATGTTGAGTGAGCATTCTCCAAATGAGGGAACATCAAGAGAAGTGAGCTCAAAAAAATAAATAAATAAAAAAGAGAGAGCGAGAGAAAGAAAGAGAAGTGAGTGCTTCAGGAAAGGGGCAAATCAGGCAAAGAGGCACAAGATGAAACCACAAAGACCCATGAGCATATCAGCATATTTCTCCTGATGTCAAAAGCACACTGGAGACAGCGTAAAAGGATTCCCACTAGCCAAATGTGGGCAATGTTAAGTATCAAAAAATTAATACATTATGACACATTGTCAGGGAGAAATAAGTCTATCAAGTTAATAGTCTGACACCACTTTTGACCCTGACTACTGACATTTTTCAAGTCCCACCAGTCCCCTGCCCCTTCTGCCCCACAACTGAGAAAGCTGATAAGAAAGCGTAGGTAAGTCCTTGACACTGGCAGAAGTCCACATCAGGCAGGTTCTTGATGTGAACACACAAGAATCTTCACCCAGATCTATTCCCTAATCACAATAAAACCCTAAGGCCAGTCACCCCTTCCTGCTTTCTCAAGTCATTCTCAAATCTACTTGGGAATCTGTTCTGCTCTCACCAGAAAGCCTCATTATGCAAGGAACAAATACACCCAACTGGTGCATTTTTGGCATCACCAGTCTTGACATGAGAACTAAATTTGGGGTGGGGTATAGAAACTACTTCTGCAGGTTGATCACAGTAGGTGGAAGGGAAAGTTCTGCATTATTGGAAAATGCCAATAAATCAATAAATACAGAAGGATTGATAGAATTAAAAAACACAAGTTTGCAACCACCATTGTAATAATTCATTCAGGCAAGAAAGGTTAAGAAGGAACATAAAGTCTCAAAGCTATTAAATACAAATGGAGGGTGCTTCCTTTAAAATAAAGAATCTGATGGATACTACCTTATCCGAGTGATCAAATTTAACATCACCAATCGTAGGGCAAACTGACATCTTGTGCCTCCTGATAGAACACAGCAAGAACGATATAGCATCACCTATTTTAATATTCCTGCCAAAATGTTAAACTAGAAGTTAATCATAAGGAAATGACCAATAAACTCAAGTTGAGTATAAGCAAGTATTTAGTGGGGACACTCATGTGTCTGCAACTTATATGTTTCATAAAAAAGATTTTATAGCTATATATAAAATTGTAGAACAAATGTGGCAAAATAACAATTAGCTTATTAAGGTAAAGATATGAAATAAAACAAAAACAAATGGAACAGAGGATAAGCTGGTATGGGGGTCTGTTTACTCCAAAAGAAGCTTCCAGAGGGAAGGTTTGAAAGAGAAAGGACCATGACACTTCACAAATCATCCTGTGTCTGCCTGTTCACAAAACTCTTCTATAGCCATAGCAGTCCCAGGCTCAGCAAAGGGTTTGTTCACATAAATATTTGTAGACAGTCCTAGGATTTGGCCCATCTTCTCTACTCTGGGAAGCAAGGCTGGCGGAGCTCATAGGATCCCATCTGTGGGATGGGGGATGATGTCTATGCAGATGGGCCTGGTGACCCCACCCTCTTGGATTTTCTATCTCACTCCTCACTTCTTAATCTTCTTGCTTTTTAAGTCTAAATGTTAGTTTTTCTGCAGCTCTGCCCAAGCCCTTCTCTATTCTAACTCCCTCTCTCCTTAGAGGAGTCCTTTTACTCCCACCCCCAGCCACCCAACTCCAGACTCTTTCATATATTCCATTGCACCTGGGCACGTGGATGAAGCATACCATCTCAAATTTAACACTGAGACAGGAGGGAAAGAGGCAAGGCACAACCTTTAAAAGAATGAATGACATAGCTGTTGAGGATATGACAAAAACTAGTTAGAACCTACCAGGCCCAAGACGGCAGAAGATTCTCTTTCCTATAGACCTGGAATCTCTTTAATGTAGTACAATAAGTACTACAATAATGTAGTACAATAATGTATGCTTATTGTACTACATTAACATACGCTAAATGGCACACACACATCCACCATGACAGTTCATAAAAGGCAAAAACGTGGGCAGTGGCCCAATTCCTGGAAATCCCCACCCCTTCCCCCCAAATAGTTTGAACAATCCTCCTGCTCCTAAGCCTATGAAATTACCCTATGAGCCTATGAATTGCCCATAAAAACAAACCACCCCATATTTGGGGGCTGCTCTCTCCTGAGATGAAGGGCATTCTGCCTATGGAATGTGCATCTATCTCAATTACCTGCTTTCATTTTACTATGGCTTGCTCTTGAATTGAATTCTTTCCTGTGCGAAGCCAAGGACCACTATTTGGTGGCCCATCCCAGGAACTCACCTGGGACCTGATCATCCTCTAGTGTCCTATTTTCCCGCAACATCTTGACAAAGGAAGAGGAAGAAGGTAGTCTTCTCTTCTTTCCTACTTTTCCTTTGATTATAAAAATGTAGCCCACTTATTTCCTGAAGCAGCGCCCTCTTGCCTGCTCACCTGTATCCTTCATAAGCATTCTATATTAATAAATCTACTTCTTACCTATCACTTTGCCTCTCGCTCGCTGAATGCCCTCTGACTTGAGACATAAAGAATCTGAGCTTCATTAAGTCCTGAGTGGAGTCCTGTGGTTTCAACAATGTCCAAAATGGAACCCTCCAATTTTCTTCAACCCTGTTTCTCTCCTGTCTTCCCATCTCAGTAAATGATCCCTCCATCCACTCATCTTTTAAGTTCTTCCTCCAAACTGCAACCTACATCTGTCTACTTGTCACCATCAACTCAGCCGCCATCACTCCTTACCTGGAATGCTTCAGTAGCTTCCTAACTCATCTCTTGACACTGTTCTTGTGCCCACGGAGTCCATCTTCCTCACAGAAGTCCGAGCAATCTATATTTTTTTTTAAACAGGTAAGTCAGAGCAAATCAGAAGTCATTCTCCTGGCTCAAAACATGTCAAAGTTTCCCCGCTGCTCTTTGAAAATGACTCTTCACCATGAAGGTCCTCTACCAGCTCCTGCTCCATTTCTCAGCCTCATCTCATCCCCACCTCACTAGCCTCACAGTGACCTTCTTGTCCAGCCCTCTGCATAACGCAGGCTTTTTCTCTTTCTGGAACGTTCTCTCAGCTGTTCCCAAGGCTGCCTCCTTCTCTTCCAGAACTCAAGTGTCCCCTTCCCAGATCTAGATAAAGAAACCTGCTCCGTCAAAGTTTGTCTCGTCTTTTGATTGCCTGTTCTCCTTCTCCTTACGCAGTACAGTGGAAGTGCCCTAGGAGAGTTCACCGCTGGATCTCTCAAGCCCACTAAGCTAGACGCTCACACATATTTGTTGAAATAATTCATTAACAGACAGCAATTTTATGTTTTAAAATATCCTGACTTGACAAAAAAGCTGTCAATTCTGTGTGGGTCATCATTAAAAAAAAAAAAGCTTTGTAAGTCCTGCTGCTGCTGCTAAGTCGCTTCAGTCTTGTCTGACTCTGTGCGACCCCACAGACGGCAGCCCACCAGGCCCCCGACCCTGGGATTCTGCAGACAAGAACACTGGAGTGGGTTGCCATTTCCTTCTCCAATGCCTAAAAGTGAAAAGTGAAGGTGAAGTCGCTCAGTCGTGTCCGACTCTTAGTGACCCCATAGACTGCAGCCCACCAGGCTCCTCTGTCCATGGGATTTTTCAGGCAAGTGTACTGCACTCTTATAAACGGATGCATTGGCCTCAAGTCCCCTAAAACACAGTTGTAAGGACAGCAGGAGAGGGAGGAAGAGGACAACCGCTGGCTGGCTGAGTGGCTGAGGGAGAAAGCAGATGGAAACAGTCTGGGAAAACAAACCCAAGGTGCTAAGTTGAGGGCACAGTCCCCCTGGCCGCCATCTTGAGGGGTCACGGCGCAGATACCTCACGGTTGACGAGGCACGGCGGGCGGGCAGTAGTCGCGTCCTCACTGTGTAAAGCTGCACGACGCTCTAGGCCCGCACCCAATCCGGGCTCACGCGCGCCCAGACCCCGGGCCGCGCTCACCTGCTCCCCCTTCCGGCGCGGGTCATCAGGTGAATGCTCTCCCGGGCCGCAGCGGGATTAGTGCGCCTGCGCGCAGGTGAGCGTCCCGCCCCCAAGCTTGGCCACCTGCCGTCGAAACTTGTGGATTGTTGCCCTCGGGTCGCTCCGGGGCGGGGACGCGCAACCAAGCCATGGAACAGACGTCGGGGACTCGCGAGTCCCGGGCCCGGCCGAGAGAGCGGGACCCAGACCGCCACCCCGAGAGACAGCGGGACAGAGCCAGGGACCGGCACAGAGAGAGAAACGGGGGCGGGCGGAGGGACGGGGACCGGGACAGGGAGAGGAACCGGGAACCTCGCCAGGACAGGCCCAGGGCCGGGGACCATCGCGGCGGCGAACAAAGAGTTTGGGAAAACTCCCGCCAGAGTCGGACGCGGGACGGACCCCGGCGGCCGACCTGGGACGCGGCCCCGCCCCCCTGGCCCGCGACGCTGGAAACCCCGGAGCCACAGCCCCTGCGGAAGGAGGGCCTCGGACGCCGAAGACCCGAAAGGTGAGGTGGGGCTGCGGGGGCCCTGGATCTCGGCCCTGAGGAAGCCTGGGTCTGAGGCCCGCCTGCGGTCCCGACTACTTGTCCTAGGAAGCGGGTTTAGACAAAGTGCCATTCTTCCCGTTTGAGCTTTTAGAGATGAGGAAATGGCAACCCACTCCAGTGTTCTTGCCTGGAGAATCCCAGGGACGGGGGAGCCTCGTGGGCTGCCGTCTATGGGGTCGCACAGAGTCAGACATGACTGAAGCGACTTAGCAGCAAGGAGGGAAGAAAGACTTTACAGTGCCCACCACCACACCCTCTCCCCTCCCCCGCACACACACTTCTTGACCTGAACCCGGTTAACAAAGCAGAGACCCACTACCCCTTTCCACTCCCCGGCGCCCCACTCCCCGTTGAAAGTGGAAGGGCCGGGGTTCCAGGTAAGGAAGAAAGGACTGCAGGACCAGAAGGGGAAGGAGTAGGAAGGAGATTAAGTGGGTGGGGTTAATCTGAGGCTCCTCCCTGATACAACCCCCACCCCCCCACCCCCCTCACCCCACCACCCCCGACACCCCGCCCCCCTACACACACACACACACACACACACACTCTCTCTCTCTCTCTCTCTCTCTCTGTCTCTCTCTCATTCAAATCCCATGATTGTCTCAGACCTCACCTTCCTGAATGAACAAATTTTGCCATCCCTATCTTTAGAACAGAGTTCCCACAAAGCCTGTGGAGTGACAGCATCATGATGTTTTAGAAGACTTGGTAAGCTGGGAGAGAGGGTTAGGATGGAAGGAAGGAAGGAAAGGCAGTATTCCCAGGCCCCACTCTTTCTCTAGGGAAGTGGTCCTTTTCCCATTGCATGTTCTAACTCCACAAATATTACTGAATGCCCAGATTAGATGCCAGGAGACAGGCAGGTACTAGAGTGATGATTACCTACTGTTTTTTGCCCTCATCCCTAGGAGGAGTCCAGGCTCCTGTCTGCTATAGGACTTGGAGGCTTTAGCCCAGTCTCTCTCCCAGTTGTGTCCACAAAGCGGGAAAGCTACTATCCTGAGTTTATGTTAAATTATCTAGAACTAATTAGCCAAAGTGTAACAAAGGATGTGCCCAGTTACAGTCACAGGCACTGGTCATTGTTTCCCTACCTAAAGCCAAACTGTGCTGCAACTGCCTGACCTAGGAGACGGAGAAGGCAATGGCACCCCACTCCAGTACTCTTGCCTGGAAAATCCCATGGACAGAGGAGCCTGGTGGGCTGCAGTCCATGGGGTCGCTAAGAGTCGGACACTACTGAGCGACTTCACTTTCACTTTTCACTTTCATGCATTGGAGAAGGAAATGGCAACCCACTCCAGTGTTCTTGCCTGGAGAATCCCAGGGACGGCGGAGCCTGGTGGGCTGCCATCCGTGGGGTCACACAGAGTCGGACACAACTGACGCGACTTAGCAGCAGCAGCAGCAGACCTAGGAGAAGCCACAACTTCTTTTTTTAATTTCCTTTTAAAATGGTGTCCTGGGCTCCCTGACCACCACAACCACCACTACCCGTACTAGCCCCAAAGCTAGTGAAGGGAATACTTTTGCTGCTTTTGTTCACAGATAGTTGGTGGTTTAAAATCAAAAGCCATTTATTTGACTCTCCTCCACATAACAAGCATGTATTTAATGGATGGGAAGCAGGGCCAGGAATTACAGAGGTCTACTCAGGATATCCATAGGACACTGACAAGTAAATAGCCCAATTTGCAGCACATGTGAAATGTGCTGCTCCAGGAGAAACCGATTCAGAGAGAACTGAGCTGGAGCCCTAATTGGGCTCTGGATGTTTGCCAGAGGAGACAGATTCAAAGCTGAGTTCTGGAGAAGGAGCTCCAGGCTGTCTCTCATGGTGACACGGTGATCTAGAGGCATGGGAATGCAGATCATCTTTTGGGGCAGGGAGAGGGGCAGTTCACTAGGGCTGGGTCTGTAAAAGTGAGATTGTGAGTGGAGAGTGATGAACAAGGGCCCTCCGGCACTGTGCTTAAAGTTTGGACTTTATGGATTTTGAACCCAAAAGGTACATGATGAGATCTGTGTTCTATAAGAATCCCTGGAGCCCAGGTAGTAGAATGCAGCCCCCACCATTCACCACAGAATCTTGGACAAAAGCCCAAGATGTGCTGGATAAAGTGATGGGGAAGGTTGGGAGTAGGGGATGAGAAGAAGGGGCAGAATAGAATATGCCAGGGCTGTCAGAAGAAGAGGGAGAACTATGATGTGCAAAGTTGTCTATACCACCAGAGCCTAGAGAATTACTGCTGATTCACCTCTTTTCAAAGTAACAAGGGAAGGAAGAGAATCCCAGCCTGGACATCAGTCTTGTGAATGCAAACTAGTATTGAAGAGAGCCCATCCTCAATGAACTGAAAAGCTCCCCCAAGTGGTTCCCAGCTACCTGTTCAATAGCCACCCTCCCCGTTTCCCCAGCAGGCCAACAAGCCAGCATGAGAGGTAGGGCTCAGAATTACCGGGATAAGTGACGTACTTAGCAGAATTGGGCCAAGTGTTTGAACACCCTTTGGAACCACTAAGCCAGAAAATTCTCTGGAGTATGAAAACTGCGGCAGATTTTCTGTTCTGTGTGTTCTTTAACCTCTGGGCCCAGCATGAGGTGTCCAGAGCTCTAATACTGAACAAGCTATTGAATTTAAAGCCTGCTAATGGCCATGTGTGTGTTTGGTTATAGTGAACCCACTTCAGGGAGTTACCCTCTCTCGAACCCCCGGCCTGGACTACAGGAAGTGGTATATTACCAGTCAGAGGCTGAAGGGCTCCTGGAATGCCACAAGTGCAGATACCTGTGCACCGGGAGAGGTGAGCCATTTTGAAGGCAGACCATTTACTTACCTTTGGTGGTGGTCCTGGAAGGGGTCCAAGCTGGTGGGACAAAAATTCAAGCAGACCTCCCTTTTGGTTTCCTAGCATTTTTGTTTTCATACCCGCATGAGGATCACATGTTTTAAAAAAACAAAAAACAGGTGGCCAGGTTTCCCATGTTTCTTCTTGGACATGCCTAGGGGTGATGAGGCAGCCATGCCTGCAATGTTCAGGCTGCAGATGGACCTCCAGGCAGAGCCAGCTCTGAGATGCCAGCTGTCAGAGTGGGGCTCATCAGGCAAGGTGGTCAGAACTAGAGAGGGAAGATGACCTGGAGATGGCAGACAGGTTGAGCTCATGCCACAGGAC
This sequence comes from Bubalus kerabau, assembly GCF_029407905.1. Lineage (NCBI taxonomy): Eukaryota > Metazoa > Chordata > Mammalia > Artiodactyla > Bovidae > Bubalus > Bubalus kerabau. The sequence continues at coordinate 42,616,836 of NC_073640.1, read as the reverse complement.
AGATCTGATGCCCAAACATGCCATCATGGCTTTTAAATGTTGTTGACCGAAACCCACAGTAAGAAATACACACACATCATGAACCAACTTCTATCCTGTTCTGTGTTATTAATAAACAAAAAAACACACTTAAGGGACTTCCCTGGTGGTCCACTGGCTAAGACTTCCACTCCCAGTACAAAGGACCTGGGTTCGAACCCTGGTCAGGGAACTAGATCCCATATGCTGCAACTAAGGGTTTGCATGCTGCAATAAAGACTGAAGATCCTGCGTGCCACAACTAAGACCCGGCACAGCCAAATAAATAAAGGTAAAATAAAATATTAAAAAAAAACATACTTAGAATCCACAGTTTGAAGAACCGTGATTTTAAATAATATCATGTGTCAGCTCCAAATGTGGTTTTCCAGAGTTCCCATCCTAGCACCAGGCTTGGCCTTGCCAACAATGAAGAAAATCAGGTTTTCAGGGTGAGTCCTTATGGCTCACATGATTTGGTGAGAAATTTACCTCAGCTGCCTATGATTAAGAGGGGAAAACTTCTCAGCCTGAGGGGGAGAAATCATGAAACTTACACCTGAAAGTGTCCCTTGGAATGATTACAGTGAGATACATTGTTATAGGATTACGTAGAACTCTTATTGAAGAGCTCTAGGTAATCTGGGTACAAGAATCCTTACTCTAGTTTACATATGTTGGCACACCCCATTGCTTTTAATTCTCTCAACAACTCCTGAGGCTCAGAGAGGTACAGTAAGTTATACAGAGTCACACAGCTGTGAAGTGGAAGAGCTGGAATTGAAACTTAGAGCCTAACGCTAAGGCCTGATATGGTTTATGTGCTTGACCTTCTTTTCTTGATGATATAAATAGTAGGAACAAGCCAGAGGCTGTTTAACAGGTTTCTCTCTAGAGGTATTCTTCTTTGGTGATTGATTTACCAAGAGAGAGGAGAGGGCCGAGCTTGAGGCCCCTGATTTAGCTTTGATTGCTTCTGGTTATTTGGCTTTGGGCCTAGAGGTTGGGTTTCTGAGTCAAGATAGTGAAAGGATGGCTCAGCAGTCAGAAGCTAACAAATGAGCGCTTATAAAGATCTCTGGACACAGAGACCCGTGTATGTACACAAGGTTGTATTGTTTGGAGAGCGGCAGTCATTGAACGCCAGGAACTTGTCTCAGTAGGAAAGGCACACCTGGATAAAGGTCACCTGAAGAATTTCAGCCTTGTCTTAGATCTTCTGTGACTTCTTTTCCTTATCGGTGAAATCACGTCCTCCTCCCCCGGCAAACGGGCAGAGAGGGGAGGCAGCTGTGGCCCTGACTTCTTAGGGAGACCTTTCAGTTTGGGCTGAGTCACCCTTAGGAAGTTCAGTAGAACACTGACAAAAAGAGATAAGCCCTGAATTCACGGTTTGGGGCAAGACTCCTCAGCTACCAAAATCTTTAAAGGCTGAGGATAAAGATCAGATAATAAGCAAGTACAAATATTACATGTGCATATCAGATCACTAGGAATCCTGTGTGTGTATAGATTGTGCTATGGGTTTATTATTTGGAGGGATGGTGAGGAGTTACAGGTTCCCTGGGAAGGAGATACATCGCCTGCTTTCCTCCTGGCTCCCTCTGATTTGCATTTGGGGCAGCTTCTCCTTTCCCTTTTTGTCCCTTTCCTCTTCCTCTAGACCTCTGTTGCTCAAATCATAATGGAAAATATCATAAGAGAAAAATTAGGCCAGTATAACAAGGAAAGTGTGTGTGGTTTTTTTTAAAGGTAATGTTTGCATTCAGCTTGCAGCCTTACTTGCAAACCATCCTTTAAAATTTAATTTCTCTCTCCAAATGTTATAATCTCTATAGTCAGTGGTGGTGTCTGTCATTCAGAGCCTAGAGGTTTAGTTCTGAGATGGCTTCTTGCTGCCTATGGAATTGACTTGTGACCATGCTGAAAAGGTTCAGGGGGACAGTTGTGGAGATTTTGCTCCTCAACTTGCTTTCTCAGTACCCCATTACCCTTGCATTCTCAATATCCTTACCCAGTGCTTATGGGACTGAGCCTATGTCAAGATTTCAAACCATGGCTAACTCTAAGAGTGTTAACTCATTAACAGATCTGAAATATTCAGCCAGAATCAGAGGAATGAATGACCTGAAGTGCATAACTGCTTCTTAAGAGAGAGGTGCTGACTCAGTGAGCCAGATCCTTTAAGGGGCAAGTAAGGCCTAGAGAGGCTCTGGGCTTTTATTTTTAAAAACGTATTACCAGACATCTCCCCTATCCCTGGTGATTGTTTTCTGGTTCTATTTAAAGCTACAACAGGAATAAGGAGTTTGTGGAGCCTCTCCAAACTCTATTAGGAAATACATAACATATATCTGCTCCCATATAGCAAAACACTGCAAAAAGCCTAAATATCCTTTACATTGAAATTATTTAAATTCATCATGGCATCCTATAATCCTTTAATAATATATTTATATTTGCTATGGTAGAAAAACTGTTCACACTATATTAAGTGAGAAAATGGGTTATATAATAGTAGAGAGAAGAGAATCCTATTCTTACTTAAAAACAAATAAACAGCAAAAATGATGCACATGTGGTAGGAAAGTCCAAAAGAAAAAAAAATGGTAACAGTGGCTTCTCCAGTTTTATTGATTGGACTTTAGATCATTTTTATGTTTCTGTTTCATCTAGATTTTCTTTCTTTTTTTTTACCATCCTTGTGTGTTACTTTTATAATTAAATAAAACAGTAAGGCCATTTGCATTTTGGAGGGGGAATGGCAGAGTGTAAACATAATACTTGAGAGTGCTTGGTTTCAATTAGTGAGTGTGCAAGTGTAGCACACCTTCGTGCTTAGACCACCTGGTGTTTGCTCTTCAGCTGACTCTTTGGGACCCCATGGACTATAGACCAGCAGGCTCCTCTGTCCATGGGATTTTCCAGGCAAGAATATTGGAGTTGCCACATCCTTCTCCAGGAGATCTTCCCAACTTCTAGGGATCGAACTCATGTCTCCTGCATTGGCAGGCAGATTCTTTACCACTGAGCCACCAGGGAAACCCTAGACCAACTGGACCCAGGCCCAAAATCTGGTTCTGTAAAAGCCAGGGAGATGCAACAGCCTGATCCTACAGTCAGCTGACCCACAGAACCATGCAAGCACATACAACTCCCAGCTTTGTATTATGAAGAGAAAAAGAAGCCATACACAAAAGAGCACACAACTGTATGATTCCATTTGCATGAAATGCGAGAAAGACAAACCTAGTTTCTAATGGCAGAGAGCAGATCAGTGGTGGCCTGAGGAGGAGGGCGAGGTATTGACCCCAGAGGGTTTTAGGGAACTTTCTGGAAGGATGAAAACAGTCTATATCTTGATTATGATTACATGGCATACACATTTGTCAGACTCTGTCAAGCTGTGGGCTTAATGTGGGTTCATTTTGTTGTGTATAAGGTATATCACAATAAAACTGACTTTAAGGAAAGCAGCCAGGTTTGGTAGAAAAGCTGGAGCTCTTTGATTGTCCAGCCAAGGATCCTGAAAAAATCCAGCTCTGGGAAAGTATCACAGCCCAGATTTGCTCTTTGAAAGTGAAAGTGCTAGTGGCTCAGTCGTGCCTGGCTCTTTGCGATGCCGTGGACTGTAGCCCACAGGCTCCTCTGTCCATGGGATTCTCCAGGCAAGAATACTGGAGTGGCTTGCCATGCCCTCCTCCAGGGCATCTTCCCAACCCAGGGATCAAACCCAGGTCTCCTGAATTGCAGGCAGATTCTTTACCATCGGAGCTACTACTTCTTGAGTTAAAGTCTAAGAACAATAAGTTATGTTTTACTGTTTAATTATATTTCAGTAATTAATTAACTTAATCTTTCCTATCTCTGGTACTTGTGAACCACGATTAATATTTTGATGGATAACTTCCATGCTTTTTTCTGACTTAATTGTAATTTTTAAGCACTATGTTATAATCTTTTTCAAACTTGGAGAAGTTTCCTCTTCCAAACTGAAAGAAAGTCGCTCAGTTGTGTCTGACTCTTTGCAACTCCATGGACTATATAGTCCATGGAATTCTCCAGGCCAGAATACTGGAGTGGGTAGCCTTTGCCTTCTCCACGGGATCTTCCCAACCCAGGGATCAAACCCAGGTCTCCCACATTGCAGGTGGATTCTTTACCACCTGAGCCACAAGGGAAGCCCAGGAATACTGGAATGGGTAGCCTATCCCTTCTCCAGCAGATCTTCCTGACCCAGGAATCAAACTGGGGTCTCCTGCATTGCAGGTGGATTCTTCACCAGCTGAGCCACAAGGGAAGCAAATTGAAGATGGCCACAAAACATCTAAAGAGGACATAACTATTTTTTCAGCCTTTGTGGCAGGGCAGGGCTACGACAGAGAATCTTCTTGCCTTCCATAAACAACACCTTTCTTCCTGCTCCCTGACCTGACTTCTCCCCTCATCGTCCTGCAGCCACTTGGACCGGCTGCTTTGCTGTTTTTAGAGTTACCCTTTTCAGTCCAAAGTACCTCTGACATAGTTTCTGGAGGCCACGGTTCCCTGCTACCATCTAGTGCTAATCCTGCAGCTTTGGCTGCTCAAGGCCTTCCAAGGGGCAGAAGAAGGAGCTGGCTCTGGCATGAGCTGCCACGGGGAAGATAAGCCTTGAGGTGGAAGTCTTCAAGTATAAAACAGCATCTCTCAAAATGGTAACACGCCCTTCTTTTGCAGCCTGCTGCCAAATGCTGGAGGTTCTCCTGAACTTGCTGATCCTGGCCTGCAGCTCTGTGTCTTACAATTCCACGGGGGGCTACACGGGCATCACCAGCCTGGGGGGAATTTACTACTACCAGTATGGAGGGGCTTACAGTGGTTTCAGTGGTGCTGACGGGGAGAAAGCACAGCAGTTGGACATTCAGTTCTACCAGCTAAAGCTGCCCACGGTCACTGTGGCGATGGCCTGCAGCGGAGCCTTCATGGCCTTCTGCTGCCTCGTCCTCATCCTGGGCATTCTGCGGGTGCCGTGGCACTGCCCCCTGTTGCTGGTGATTGAAGGTGTGCTGCACATGCTTATTGCCGGGGCATACATCCCGGCCTTGTACTTCTATTTCCACAACCTCTCGGCTGCCTACGCCTCTCCCGTGTGCAAGGAGAGGGAGGAGCTGTACCAGAGCAAAGGATACAGTGGCTTCAGCTGCAGTTTCCATGGGGGAGACATTGGTGCTGGAATCTTTGCTGCCCTGGGCATTGGGGTCTTTGCAGTGGGGGCCGCGCTGGCCATCAGGGGTTACCAAAAGGTCAGAAAGCTGAAGGAGAAGCCTGCAGAAATATTGGAGTTTTAGGCTTTTTAAAACATTCCACCAAACTTGAGTGATGGAAGTTACTCTGAACTACCGTCTTTCGTGGAATGCTTTGTTGTAGAACTTGCCAGCCCTCAGGAGGTAAACAGTCCAGCTTTGGTTTGCTGGGCTGAATTCCAGGGTACTTGGAACAGCACTACCTGATGTAATAAACCCTGGTTCTGGAGCTCTCTGTTGGTGAGGGACTGACCAAAATGACTTTAAAAAACAAAGATGAAAATAAAACAATAAAAACACACCAAAACCAGAGCCCAGGAGCCACAAGGAAAAGGCATGTGCTGTGGCAAAATGCACTCTTGGTTGAATAAAGGGAGATAACCAAGGGTACTTGAAGAACCTTATCCTCAATGTGCATGAAAAGCCACATAGACATGAAAAAACATTTCAGCCTCAAACTTTTTCCTCACTGAACTCTAGATTCTTCACTTCTTTAATGCTCTGGGTGAGGGCGGGTGGGGATGCTGGGGAGACCACTTCTGTGAGATTTAAGTTGGAGGAGATGTGGGCTGAGGAAAGAGGAATCAGATTATTTTACTGGGTTGCAAAAGAGGTTTTCTAACAAGCCCCCTTACAATGGCCTTGAAAGCTCAATACGTTTTTTGTACCTCTTGTAAATGTACCATTGTACGACAGATTCAACTCGACAACCAGAATTCAGGATCCATCCAGAATCAAAGAATGTAAAATCTTTCCCAGCAGAAGAATGCTACTTTTGGCCAGACAACCTCATGGGTTCTTACTGCATGTTAAATTAGGACTTATGGCCCATTATAATATATTCTTGGTAGAAGTGAATATGTTCTTTGCTTTATGTGACACCAATAAAAATCCAAAGAAAAAATTTTGATTTGGAGGTGATGGTTCTCTTTACATTTATAATATTATTTCCTTACTTGGCACATTTAAAAGGTGAGTTCCATTTGGGTTTACAAAAGGAAATACATATATTTGCTTGTATATGATTAGAAAGCTTCTTGAAGAATATATAAGAAAGTATTAACAGTATTTGCTTTTGGAGAAGAGTTTTAATTTGATTAGCCACAAAAGCAGCCTCACCCAAAAAAGATGCTATTTTACAACAAAAATCTATTTGTTTCAGTTTTCATTTCCCTCTACAGCTTATCCCTAACTGCTGGCTCTAGTGGTGGTTGTGGTTTAATTACTAAATCCTGTCCAAACCATGGCCACTCCATGGACTGTAGCCCACCAGGCTCCTAGTAGGCCACCCTTTTCTTTTCTCCTGATGTCTGAATCTTTCTGCACTAACCGCATGCTTGGAAATACTTGAACCTGTTCATTGTTTTCAGCAAAGCCGGGTAGGCCAGTGCTCTGAGTAATACTCAGTGGCCATATTTCTTCATCATTGGACCCGGCAACAGACCGTTATTCCTCTTGCTTGTTTTAGTCAATGGAGTGATTGACAAGATCCAGATATATTCCATTCCAGGCTGGCAGATATGTGCTCTGTGTATTATGACTCTGCTGTTTTGGCAGAATCTGTCCCAGAAGGAGAGGTTCGGGCTGCCCACATCTTGTATTAGCACAGCATTCCTGCTTCCCTTCAGAGGGTGAGAGATTAATTGCATGCAGAAGGAAAACCAAGGCAGAGAAAGGTATGGTTAGGGGAGATAGCTACTCTCCATGAATTAGAATGATCTCTGCGTCAATTCGCTGTAGGGAGAGAGTAGCCAGTAGTTTATGGTGCCTGGGGTAGGAGTATGCAGTTCTGGCCTGATGTTATTTTCAGATTTAAATTAGAAGAATGTAGCTTCTCAGCTCTCAGAGTCCTTAATTATTGCTACTTCTGTCCTGTGGACCTCTTTGGAATTTGTGTGGGCCCAGCAGGAGATAGAATCAGCAAGCCCAGTAGCTGTTGCCTAAGTACTGTAGACACACTGGTGTTTAGCTGCTCAGTTTATAAACACTGTGGTACCCCTTTGTATATTAGAGGGTTTTTCTGATTTCTGGAATTCATGCTTTTCATAAACTTGTCCCATTTCCTAAATCTCTTACTAATCCTCTTTCATTTTATAAATGTTACTAGGTAGCATCACCGTCCACTTGCATAACATTTTATGATTTTCCAGGTATTTTCAGATACTTGCTTTCAACTGGGCCTCACCCCAGCCCTGTGGGATAAGACAGACAAAAGAAGGCATTACCTTCATTTATTTGTCAGATGAAGTATCTGAGGCTTAGAGCCATCGAGGGGCACAGTCACAAGGCAGCAAAGAGCGGGGAAGTGAGCCTGCACTCCCACTCGTAAGTTCTTATGCCTCCTCTTTGTTTTCATCCCTGACACCTGAGGGAACCACAGGAGACCTTCTCCCAGGAATATACCTCACGAGAGGCTGAGGTCCCCTTCAAGGAGAAGTGAAAGGTGACTCTGGACAAGACGACGTTTATCTCCATTCACCTGCTGGTGTCTCCTGCCTCGTGGCATTTGTGGGTTCCTTAAACTTGGAAGAACGCCCCAGGTGAACAGGCTAGGTATCCAGCAATAAGATCCTGGTTGAGTAGATTGGTCCACCCACAGGTGGGGTTGGAGGCCACGTCACAGGGCACGGGGACCCTGTCGGAGCTGATCTGAAAACATCTGTAGGGATGAGTCAATGAAAAAAGCACGATGCAGAGCAGTGTGTGTGGTGTCCCCATGACACTCGCAGGGGAAGGTGGGGGGATGAAATTCAGACTTGAGTATTTTTATTTGCATAAAGGAACACTGGAAAGTTGTATTAGAAAACACTGAAAGTGGTTGGGGGTAGAAAACAGGGTGGACAGTGACATGGGTGAATTTTTTTTCAGTTTACAAGCTTTTATGTCACTTCTATTATTTTAAAACCTTAAAATTTGAAATAATTATACATTCACGGAACACTGCTAATACAGCACAGTGCTGCGCTGCATGGCATGAACTCGGTTTACCCCAGTGGTGACTGTAGTACGGTATCACAGCCAGGAAACTGCCAATCTTGAGAGCTTTTGTTTAGGATTGACCGGTTTTATATGCACTCGAATCTGTGTGAGTGTAGGTCTCTGAGGTTGTATCGCACGTGCAGATTCGTGTGAGCACCACCACAGTCAGTTGCAGAACTACCCCATCATCAGGCGTCTCTCTGGCTCCCCCACTCACAGTTCCACCCCTCCCGTCCCCACCCCCACTCATCCCCATCCTCTGACAACCATGAATCTGTTCTCATTTTGAGACTGTTATGTAAATGGAATCATACAGTATGTAACCTTTGGAGTCTGGCTTTTTCTTTTTCCCACTCATTATGAATCCCTTGAGATCCATCCGAGCTGTTCCGAGTATCAACTGCTCGTTCCTTTTCACCGCTGAGTAGAGTTTCCCCTTGGGAGGGCTGTACCAGCTTGTTTAACTGTTCGCCCATTGGAGGGCATTTGGGTTTGCTCTGACATCCATGTACATGTTTTTGTGTAGACCTAGGTTTTCATTTCTTTAGGATGAATGCTCAGGGGTACGGGTTGCAAAGTCACATGGTTAAGTGTATGTGTAGTTTGCCAAAACTTTTTCCACAGTGGCATTTTGATTTTTCAAACACAAGTGCTAAAACAAAATAAAAAACGGGGACTTCCCTGGAGGTCCAGTGGTTAAGACTCCGTGCTTCCACTGTAGGAGGCATGGATTTGATCTCTAGTCAGGAAAGTTCCACATGCCACATGGTGTAGCCAAAAAAGAAAGCACCCACCCCCCCAAGATGAGCCAAAAAACCCCCCAAAACCAAGGATGTTAATGTTGAATGTGTGTCCTCACAATCAGCTGACCGATGTTATTTCTCTTGTCTGACCTAGGGAGCTTTCCTGGGTGAGTGAGCAGTGCTAAATCCCCCATCTCTCTCCTCCTAGGTGTGATACAGATAGTGGAGGTGATACTGAATGGGATGGTTCTCATGTGTATCGTGGCCTCCTACTTTGTCCTGGCCGGATTCAGTGCCAGCTTTGCCAGCGGCGGCGGCTTTGGGAACAACTATTACTCGCCATTTGAGGGCACCGAGCTGGAGCAGGTTCGGCAGCTGGACCAGCAGTACACAATCCTCCGGGCACCCCTGATATACGGCGGCGTGGCTGTTTCTCTGGGGCTCGGTGTCCTCACCTTGGGTGTTTTACTCCAAGGAGCCAAAAGTCTACACAAACTGCCGGGGAAGTGGCTCCTCCTGGAGGCCGCCTTCAGCCTCCTGGCGGCAGTGGGCTACTGCGTGGGCATCGGCATTTACCTCCACGCAGCCTTGCAGATCAATGCCACAGACACTTGCAGGACAAGAGAGAGGGTCTATGCCCGCAAGGGTCTCACCTGGATGAACTGCCAGCTGGCAGGCACTGATGGAGCGGCTGCCACCTTTGCTTGTCTTCTGGTGGTGATGTATGGCGCCAGCGTGGTGCTGGCCCTGCGGAGCTACCGAGAACAGAAGCAGTACAAGGCCAGCCAGGAACAGCAGAGAAATTACAATGATGCACCAGAATACGTGTGGTCTGGAGTACTCTGAGATCCACTGGAACCTAAAGTCAACCCATCTTGTTTCTCTCAAAAAGATGGGTCCATTAAAATCACACTTTACACGGATGTGGTTTTCACATATTTGATTTCATAAATCCTCCCTCTGGAACCAATGCAAAGCTAGATGATCGTCCCATTTTTCTATCCGTGTCTTTGTTGGCTGAGAGCGTGCAAAAAATACCTCCACCTTTACTACAAAGAGAAACATTAGGAAGTCTGCATATATGCTTATGGTTTGGCTTTCTTGCCAAATGGTAAGGTAATAATAATAGCTTAAATATTAGCCAGAGGAATTCTGAAAGATGAAAATAACACGTCAGGCAGTAGCAGGCAGTAGAAGTATCTTGCCTGTCTGAACTAAAGTCATTAAGAAAAACATGCCATTTCCCCCTGTATATGATCCCAGGGGACTGATTTTAAAGCCTTTGTGTGGTTAGATTTCAAACGAGTAATTCCATTCTGACTCTCTCCCTAGAAGAAAAATCTCCTGCCCCCTAGATAAGATAGTGTGCCATGACCCCAAGAAGCCTTCCTCTATTAGAGATGGGGGGCTGGATCCCTGATACCTGAAGGCAAGTGCTTTTAGCATACATGGTCCTCCTCAGGATTCCTGCGTTAGGGCTCAGAGAAGATGGTTTTTGCCACCTTTCCAGGTTAGTTTCTTTCTCAAGTTATTTGACTGGAATTCACTTCCTGGAAGATTTTATCATTTCCTGAAATATGAGGCCTCCAAATAGTGAGAAATAATTCATAAACTTCTTAAAACATGTTATACAGCTGAATGCAAAGATAAAGCAGATGATTTTCCTGGAATATACAGGTATATTGGAGGCATCTTTATTTCTGCATCCCTTACAGTGCCCTACAGATTAGGCCTTCAAAGGTTAATTATAAATTCTTCATGATCCTGAATTGTTTCCATAATGTAACAATTCATTAACACAGAATCTCAAAAATAAAGTTCTTTTGATAATTTTAATCTAAAGTTTTATAGCTGTTCTTATAATTTACAACTAGTCTCAGATATTCAGTTCATGTGGGATGCAACTAGAAATGTTATTATGTAGTTTTTTTTCTAGTTGCCATCTTATTTCATAACTTATTTTCATGAGATTAAATAAATTCAAACCGAATTTTTAGTACATTTCTAAAAACAGAAAGTTTGACATAAATCTCAGACTGTCTATACAGTTAGAAATCAGCCAACATAAGCCTGTTTCAACATATGCCAAAATGACTATGAAAACAACTGTCAACATCATCTCCTCTGACATGGGTTGGACATTTTTACTCCTGCATGTTTGCTAGCTCTTCTCCCTGAATATACCATCTTTCCCCTCACCTCTTAAATCCATCCTACTCTTAATTCTTATAAAACCTATCCCAGGCGAAGGATCAAAACTAAACCTCATACAGAAACGGGGGGGGGGGGGGGGGGAGGGATCTAGATTATACTTTTACAAAAAGTAAAGCTTGGAGGAAAACAATCAACTAAAAGTCCACATTGTGACCTTAAAATACAAACACCTAGGCCACAGAATGAAGCTTCCGCTCCACCACCTTAGCCCAAGGCAATGGCTGGAGTCCCTGGCAGTTTTCACTGAGTGGTAAGACAGGTTTAACAGCAGCAAAAATCAAACAACCCATTTCCTACCCCAAGCACCCCCCACCCCCCACCAAAACTTCCGAACACACACTATTCTCACCTAGGATTTATCCCCTCAACTATGTCCTGAGTAGATCTTTGACATGTCTGGGTCAGGGGCTTGGGAATATGAGGACTTCTGCCTCTGCGACCCCCATATGGTGCCCAGGCCCAGCTATACAGCATCAATTCAGCTCCTCTCATCACTACAGTAACACTCCATCACATTCAAAGTGCCTTAGCCAAACTTGCCTTACTATCACTTGTCAGGTCAGTTGGTCAAGGTTTCTTACACTTTACAGATGAGACGAAGGCTCAGGAAGGCTTAAGTGGCTCACCCAATGGTTGACATTTCATTGTCACGACTGCTCAGTGCCAGGTCCAGTGCTGAGCTAAGAAGTATTTGTTGGCATCATCTCATTTTAACTCAGCTGATGAGACTCTTATTTCCATTTAACATCGAGAAAAAAACTGTGCCTAGGGAGATGAACTTGCCTAAAGTTAAATCTTTTTTAAGTAGCAGAGGCAAAACTTAGACCCCGTGGATCACACATTGAAACGTGTTCCGAGTGACTTGTGTTCTTGTGTTTGATGTACCAGGAAAATTATGTCACATGAAGCACTTATGCCGCCCTGGAATAGGTGGGTTTGTGTGTCATGGAACTGAGGTATGAAAACAGATGGCGGCGTTGGGCCCAGCACATTGGGACGTGTAATAAATTCTGCTAAATGAGGAGGAAACCTGCAAAATTATTTCAACTGGGGCTTTATTTGGAGTGAGAGGTAGCTAATCTTGCCTGGACATCCAGAAATTATGGGAGACAACCAATAGGGGGAGGGGAGGGGAACAATTTAGAGACTTACCTAGATCAGAGGTATTGTAAGCCAAAACCCACGGCCTTAAAGTCTAACTCCAAAGCCATTAGGACAGACATGATGGCCAGATTATCCACTTAGTTCCGCTGTATCATCGGTAGCTCTGTGGTTTAAGAGGAGCTGTAGATTATTCACAAGTTGAGTTCCCTTTCATCAGCTAATAACCTGCATGGAAATAAGGACCATGCTTCTTGTCTTTGGGATTTCTTTAAACATATAAACCAAGTCAGAATATAATATTTCTTAATGTAAAAAACTTTATTGCTATTTCAGCTTAAAAGGTGATCAAAAATATTTATTCTTGCCTTAACTCATAGCTTCATATTTGTCATGGAATGTGATTTCACTTATCTTCCCCTAAAGCAAGAAAAAGCAGAAAAATCCTAAAGGTGCTTTTGGTTAAGAAACTAATTCTACATACAAGTTAGAGAAAATTACAGTTTCATGCTAAAATAAAGTACTTATAAAATAACAGGTATTCCATTTTAAAACAAAGCCATGAAAAAGATATTCCATTTTATTTTATTTATTATTATTGTTATCGTTATTTTTATTTTTTTACAAACAATAGATTTGCTGCAACATGCTCTGGCTCATATTATTGAATTAAAAAATTTAACACATTTCAAAAATATCAAAAATACACTATAATGAGTCTTAGGACTACAATACGACAATGATTGCACAAAACCATAAGATATGAACTCACTGTCTGGATGACCTCCACTGGCAACAGCGAGAGAAAACCCTATAGCGTCTGGGAGAAGTGCATGAAATTTAGAACACAAGGAGCTTATGTGTGATTGAATGGTCACCAAATGAGGGAAACAGAGCAGGATTTACTGTAGCTGCTTTTCTCAGTCTAGGAAGTGCTTACCCAACTATGGGGCAAAAGTCACTAACTGGAGAGAAAGATTAACTTGCCTCCATGAACGAGGGAGTCTGAGAGGCCCCACCCAGAGGGAAGTAAAAAAGTGACACAAGACAGTTCTAGAGTGATGCTGCAGACATCACTGAATGGCTTGGAGACTATTTAATAATTGGTATGTTTATCGACAACAGCCAAGTGCTCCCTTGTGGAGGTCGCTTCATTAGTGATTACTGAGTAGACAGAGGAGGGGAGCCTGTGGCTTCCAAGTACCTGCTTTTGCTGAGAGCTGACATGGAAAGAAGGGCATCATCTGATATTCAGCAGATCAGCCAAACCTAACTGGCTCCATCTCCTAGAAAATAGCACTCGCTACAAACAATTAAAATAGCACCCAATGATTACCAAGCTGCTCATGTTGGCTCTTCTATACATCAGGAAAATGAATTCATCAACTTATTGCACATACACTCTACAGTAGTATAAGAAAGCCCTCACTTGAATGAGGAGTAATAATTCAATGACTCTATGGTATCACGGTAGCTCTATGACATACTAGCATTCAAATTTTCAAATACATTTCCAATCCATCTGGATAAGAATAAAAATACCATGGCTGCCAAGACTTGTATAGTTTTCTTTCTTCCATGGGACTCCTGGACTACTCCCATAAGCAGGAGTGATGTTCTTTCAGAAACTCTCTTAAACAGCTCCATTAAATGGGAGGTACACACAGGGACCTGAGTATCGTGCAGAGGCTGGGACCTCTGGGCTAGAGATCAACGGGCCTTTGCCCACCTGGGGAACGCGTCCTCTGGGTAAAGTCCTGGGAAGCAGATTACATTCACCTGGAGACAGATTACTGGCTTTCACCACCTGACAACCTAATCAGCTCACACAGTAAGTGTAAATGACTTCATAGGTCAAGAGGGTTCTGTGTATTTTTGGTGATGGGCTATGGCCTTTTCATCCTCTGTTTTAACAAACAGCAATTATAGAGGGAAATGAATCAAAGGAACTTACAAAAAAAAAGAGCGATTGGTTTTGGTACAGCCTATATTAAAGATTTTCATACAACCTAACGTTTCCTGAACATAAACCTGGGACATAAACATAAAAGAACACTGGGAATTTGAAGGTTCTTCTGATTACAAAGTAAATACATTTACTTTCAGTTAAGTAGTTTCATGACTGGGCTTTGTAGTGGTTCCAATTAGCGTAGGGTGGGAAACAAAGAGACAAGAAACAGTTCACAGATAAAGGACAATTTTAAAAAGACTACATTATTAAAGTGGTATCGTCCCAAAATAATTTTCATCACTATCATCTTGGGTTTTCCCTTCATTTTTCCTTCATTTTCCCCCCATTTTCCCATAAAAAAATAAGGCGGCAACACACTATTGTTCCCATCTTTCTTACAGCACCTGAACTTTGTATGAACCATATTATGTTCCTCACTTCAAATCAAGACCTGAGTTCTAAAATTTTTCAGTAGCTAACAAGTAGTTTGACACAGAAAAAAATATTCCTGACAATTTGGGGACTCAAATTCATATCTTAGAGAGGGTGAACACCAGACACTCATTGGTATGGAATCTTCCAAGAGTGTGTACCTCACTGACACATACACATGGGTACAGGCCTCTGAGAAGATGAGGATACCTAACTATCTGTGGAGAGGTCATCTGGTTTTCTACTACTGCTTCAGCAAAACTTAAAATAAAACCCCCAACATATGTATGTATAGATCAACCCTATCTTTAACATTTCATTTCTCATGAAACAGATTAAAAATGATTCTACTCTATTTTCAATTGTCAAAGTATTCTAAAAATTCAAAGCACATTCCCCACTGGGTAAAATTAAGCAATGTCAAAACTTTGTAGGAAAAGGCAATGGAACAGAAATATGGAATGAACTGCATTTTGCTAGGCTTACATGGAATGTGCAAAAAAAAAAAAAAAAAAAAATCAGTAAACCAGGTTTTCTGTAAGCTTAGGATTTTCTCAATCAAGTTTTTTGGAAATTGAGCCCAGTACTGTGAAGCCATGTGAGGTGGATAAGCATTTTCAGAAGACTCTGTTAACCATTAAAAGTTGAAACTTCCACTCACTCCTTATGTTTTAGAAAACCATCTCTAGGCTTGAGAATGAGAGAAGGAACTTGTCTAACTGGAAGCTCCATCCATCCATCCATCTGTTCTCATTCAGCCTCAGTCTGTTCAGAGTCGTCTGCTGTAACTCAAGGTTACTTGGATGTGAGCAGCAGCATCAGCCTTGGGCCCTGCATACTAGAAGGCTGACTGCCATCTCCACCTCATGTTATGGAAAGAGGCCAATCCCCAAATGCCTCTCTTGTGATCTTCTGGGAGATTCCTATCAGGTGTCGCATTTGTCAGTTATTCTCTTTTTGTGATTTGGGGGAAGTAGTCTTGTTCCTCACCCCTTCCCCATCTTCATCCCCCAAAGAAGATCCTACTCCCCTGTTTCTCAGGAACTTTCACAGTCTGACATCCAACAGTCCATTTCCCAGGGCCCTTCCTCGTACCCTCAGAGCTGGCCCCAACTCCCGATGATCATCCTGCCTATGGACAAAGGATCTGGGCTGCCTCTAAGAAGATTGGCTCGAGTGCAGATTTGAAAATAAAAAGTTCACAGTCAGTGGAAAGTGCTCTCATTACATCACAAACATAAATTATCTGTTTGATTGGTTCTACATTTCCAATAAACATCATTTCAATAGGCTGTATTCTCGTAGAGAAGAAGGAAAAGCCATGTGACTAGTCACATCACATCCCATCAGGTTGAGATAGAAGGTGATTTCTCTGTCACAGAGATCTATCAGCAGCAATCAGTAAAAGGAACCAATCTTCAGTTATTCCTCCACAGAAATAGTCCCTTTCCTGCCCAGGCAGGCAAATTCTCAAAATTATCCTAGGAGAGAAAGGGTTAACGGCAGGTGGCAAGACTGATACAGAGTAATGCCCACCCGCTCCCCAGGAACCTGGGGATCCCTATGCAGGTTAAACATGAAACTTAACACTGATGGTGTTGACTAGCTTATCCAGAGCAAGACCCTGACAGCTCTCACCATTTCCACCTCCGAGATCCAGCCCCCTCTCATCTGTGGTTGAGATACAGAGGCAGAATGCCCCTGGCAGGGTCCCCTACCCTACACCATGCAGCCTTGCGCGATGCCGTGGCCCCTGGGGGAGGACTACAGCGCCGTGTCAAACTCCTCCGGGAGCTCGGTCCGATCCTCTTCACTGGGCTCAGGCTCGTGCCTGCTTTCCTGGTGGTGTTTCATTTGTTCCTTCACTTCTTCTTCTAGGTCACGAGGTATAACAAACTGGTCCTCTGGCTCCAGCTGAGTGGGGGCAGCAAAATAGCCGGTTTTCTTCTTGGGTGCTTCGGTGGCCACCTCGATGAGGTTCAGGCTGTCTTCCAGGGGTACAACAGAGCCATTGGAGAGCTTCTTTCCATAGAGACAGGAAGTGGAGGGAGACTTCTGTAACTCGGTCCGGTCTTTGCTCACTGGCAGAAGGATGCCACTGTTCACACTGTTCTGTCTTCGGATCCCAAATAACGATCCTCTAGCACGGTCCTCAGGGCACGGGGCAGGAGAATTCTCTGGAAGGATGGGTGAGTTCTCAAGATCCCTCCCCCGACAGCAGTGGATATCTACTTCTACTTCCACCTTGCTGCCGTTTGTTATGACCCCTTCTACCGGCTGGTCATCATCACTGTCCAGGCCATTGTCAGACTGGTTACTCGAGAAAGTCGCACAAGAGGGCTGGCGCTGGAACACCCCAGAAGTAGGTGCTGGGTGGAGGCTGCAGCGCCTCTCTGGCCTCGGAAGCAAGCCAGCATCCAGGCCAACAGTGTTATGTTCATCAGAAGCAGTGGACCCCACCTCGCTGCTCACTTCTGAAGTGGACATCTCGCTACTGAACTCAGAGGCAATACCACTACTGGAGGAAGGAGTGGTCGGCTTGGGTGGGTCCTTGATGATGGTGGTTGAAGCAAATCCCATAGGACCTGGGAGCGTGAGCCCATTCATTTCACAAGTACAGCCTTCCTCACCAATGTTCAAATAAACCACCATCGCCCCCACATTGTCCTGACAACCATAGCTCTGGGCTAATGTGCACAGCTTCTTGGCAGCTGCTAATGGGTCTTGCACATGGCGTACTGCGTTGACCGCTTCTGTATATGACAAGTGTTCCCACAACGCTTTGTTTCCCAGAATCAGCAGCTCATCCTGAATGGTGAGTGGAGTGGAAGATATGTGGGGCTTGGGGAGGATCCAAGGGTAGAGGTATGTACAGCCCAGCAGCCGGGTACAGCAGGTCACCCCATTCACTTTGTTGTCCTAGAGATAAGCAGAATGCAAACTTTGAGAAACAAGCAACAGTGACACACAATTTTATATCTTTCCAGATCACAACACTTAGGGCTCTACAATAGAATAGAGCTGACATGGTATATGGTTTTCTCCTAGAGTCTGTGCAATTTTAAGTGGATTTACAAGAAATAAATGTATAGAATTCCAAAAGGACAGAATATCAAATGGGTATTATACCACAAATAGTTGAGAGGACTGAGTTAAAACCAATAAAAATTAAGTGGTTAAAAGGCACCTCCATCTCAAAAGATATTTGCTCTAACGTTAAGTATAGGCCTCAGCATGTTCTTAAATAGAGAAACATCTGTTAGGAAAATAATAAGCAAAACTATCATTAATTCTCCATCACTCGTATTCTGGCAGGGGCCAAAACTCAGATGGGTCACTAAAAATGACTTCTCATTTAAAAGCAGAGTTGGGGGATTTTTCTTGTGGTTCAGTGGTTAAGACTCCACACTACCAATCCAGGGGGCCCAGATTCTATCCCTGGTCAGGCGACTGGATCCCATATGCTGCAACTAAGATGCACCACAGCCAAATAAATAAATAACAAAGGCAGAGTTGGGACTGAAAGTTGTGACTGAAGATATTAACTGGGTAAGAGAATCTTTATAGCTAAAGCACTGAATAATCCCTGAAGTTATTTGGCCTAGAAAAGGAAAGTCTGAATCCATGGCATAATTTACCTACTCTCTAAGGGTCGTATCAAGAATGATATAATTCTAAACTCAGAGGAAAAGGAATAACCCTGGTTGCAAGCTGGGCATGTTCATCTGCCAGATGCTTCATACTGATTTCTTAAGAGAAAACCAAACAAAACCACCTAAACCCTCAATATATTAATTTCATAGCTGTAATCATTCTTTGGGTGAAAATCCTGGCACTCTTATTTATCAGAACTTGTCACAAACTCTAAAAATTTGTAATTTTATTTTCCTCATCTGTGAAATAAAAATAAAAGCACTTCTTTCATGGGGGTTATTGTGAAGGTTAAACAAAACAAAAAGTACAATGCTTAAGCAGGTAACAAACAATACATGTCTATAATTATAAAAATGTTTCCTACTTGTCTAGGACTCCCTAAGAAAAATCTTAACAGCATTAATTAAATTCTGTAATAGACTAATCAAATAAAAAATTATCTTTTATCTTTCATTTGTTCTGACTGAAAGACCCTCCTAAGATCATAGTTCCAGAATCTTCATAGCATCAACCACATTAGCAGGATAATTTTTTGGTTTTGTGCTTCCTTGGATGGAATCTTTTAGACAGTCCTTCTTGTAAAATTCTGACAGCACAGCCCAGAAGTGGACCCATACAAATAAGAGTCCACTGATCTTTGACAAGGAGCTAAGGCAATTTGCTGCTGGGACAACTGGACATTTACATGTCCAAAAAAAAAAAAAAATCTGGACATGGAGCAAGCTACACTTACTACAAAAAAATTTAATTCAAAATAAATCACAGATCTAAATGTAAAAGACAAAACTTCTAGAAGACAACACAGAAGAAAATCTAGGTGACTTTGGGTTTGGCAATGAGTTTTTAAATACAATACCAAAAGCATGACCCATGAGGAAGAAAATTGGTAAGTGGGACTTCATTAAACTAAAGACTTCTGCTCTGCAAAAGACACTACTAAAGGAATGAAAGACATCCCACAGACTGGGAAAATATTTGCAAAACATTTCTGATAAGGACTTGTATCCAAAATACACAAAGAACTCAACAGTCAAGAAATAAACAATTAAATATGGGCAGAAGATCTGAACAAAATTCTGCTTTGCAGTAAACAATGTTCACATGTAATTGCTAAAGTCTCTTTGAAAGCAAAAGTCCTATGCTAACTTCTGAAAAAGGAGGAGAGTTATGAAATACTAGAAATATTGATGCTTCTTTATTAAAAAAAAAACCCAAAACAATACCAGAATATATTCAGCCATAAACAGGAAAACTACTCTGAAACTTTGCACTTCAGAACAGGGATGTCAAACTATAAACTTTTTCTTCTTGTGTTTTGGAATAAGAAACCAGATGAAAATTAACCAAGGGGGACATTTACATTTATTTTACATGTTAGGTGTAAGTCTAAAGACCACAATTTAGGATTTTTCATTTCTAATTACTTTGCTCTTTCTTTCTGCTAGTCATTAGCTGCTCATTAGATTTTCTTCTGTAACTATTATCTGGATTGAGTACAATTTACAAGGCTTGATAGGAAGAAAATGGACTTTCGTTGTTCTATGTAGAATAGCATTCATTAGATTCAAGGAGTAGAAGTGACTGGTGGAGTGTAAGATTTACCTCTGTTATGATGGCTTTTTGGTCCTTCACCCTCTGAGCCTCCTCTGGATCCTGTTCCAGGCTGAAGACTTTAGAGAGTGGCACTGGCTTCCCCCCTCGACACAGGACTGCTTGGCATGTGCCAACATTAGCCACAGTCAAGCTAAAGCTATTCATTGGATCAGCAGTGTCAGGACGGATGTAACAAAGGAGAGCCGAACAGCCTAGTTTCTGGCCAGCCATTCCTAATTTCCTGTTTAGAAATAAAAGAAAATGAAAACGGCTAGTTTTAGAAGAAAGCAGCGGTCCTTCATATCCAAGACTTCCTCATTTTTCTGTTGACCATGAACCCACCTCACCCTCATCCATCTTGATATGAGTGATGATGGTGAAGAGAGCTTTGCCTTCTACTCGTAGCTAAGAAATTTTACCAAAAGGGTAGGGGCAAAGAAGGCAATGAAGAGGTAACTTTCTCTGCTGCTTCTGATTGATCATAATCGGCAATGACCTAACTCAGTGGCTTCCAACTGAAGCAAATCAGAATCACCTGAAGTGCTTGTTAAGTTTCTGATTTAGTGGGCAAAGGGCTGGCCCAGTAATCTACATTCCACCAAGCTTCTGGTGATGCTGAGGCTTCTGGTCCTAGAACAACACTCTGAACCACTTACTTGGGTTGTAAGTTCCCCAAAAGAAGGCCCACAGTTTTCCTTCTATTTCTCCCATGCACATGGTGTTTACCCCTAACCCCCAGCACTTGGTACACAATGCTAAGCACAGAGCAGATGCTATCAGAAAGATCTGGTTTCAGATTCCAGCTCTCCCATTTATGGGCTATAGATCTTCAGCAAATTAATGCTCCAAGAAATTTTTCCGATTAAAATACTCACCTCCTCGGCTTATTTAGAAAATTAAAGATACAGTATGAAAAATGCTTGAAACTGTGTCCAGCTCTTGGGAAGTGCTTCATAAATTGAGTTTCCTTTTCCAAATGCTTTATTTTGCCAAGTCCCTAGGCTCAATTCTATTACTGAAAAATAGACTTCTTTCCCAACATCTTTATGTTATAATGACAGGTGAAACCAGCTTGGGCTCCGGGCTGTTCCATCTGAACCTTGAGTATGCAAAGGGTCACTCTCTCAGTTGTACATATGCTTTAAGCAGCCCACCTGCTGGGCAAGATGCTCTATTAGCCGCGAAGAGATTTTCAACAGTTTGGTTTATAGGGTGTTTGCCTTTAAGTGGCTTAGGCATCAGCGAGGAGATTAGTTGGTAAATCCTCAATAATAAGTATTTTAAAAACAAGAATCTGATGAGTGCTTAACCTCTGTAGGTCTTTGACCCTTAGGAGAATCATATAGAGGCTTAACCACCTTCCTTCCCCGAAATGCACATAACACATACATAACCTATTACACATGCTGTCTGGGCTTTCCAGATTCTCAGCAGCCTTTGGTTTCAAGAGAGAAAACAGATGGCTCCCACAGGCTCTTTAAAGAGCCACAGTCCCCATGTTCCATGCTGATGGACAGAACGGTCATGACACAAAAATCAAGATCTCACCTTGCTCCTGTACTTATAATTGAGACCCAGACCAACCCACCTGCTTACCTGTGAGATACCAAGAAGGTGTTAGCCATGAAAACTGTGTCATTTGTTGACTGCTGTACCTCTTCCAAAAGCACATCTGCCATGGTACACTGGAGAAGGCGAGGGAGCTCCTCGTTCCGGTCACCATCAAACATGCCATACACAGCTCCCACCCCCTCTGCAAAGTTATCCACAGCTAGAGCAGATACACATAACCTATCACAGAAACAGAAGAAAGACAGAGAAAGTCGGTGGCAAAGCATTCTTCTCCAGGGAGCCTTCTTTAAAAAAGGAAGGGAATTTCCTAGCAGTCCTGTGGTTAGGATGCACTTCCAACACAGGGAACACAGGTTTGATCCCCGGTCAGGGGACTAAGATCTTGTATGCCATGTGGTGCCCCCCAAAAATTAAAAAATTAAAAATTAAGTGCTGATTGAGAGTGGAGAAGAATAGTGGTAAATCCCCATCTACACATTAAAAAAAAGTGTTACACAGAAGATAAGTAAGCAACATCTTAAACAGTTGATGTCATAAGAAATGGGGGAATTCAGCCACATTCAGGAGCAGTGTATATTACCTTCGCAACAGACCTGGAGAAGGAAACGGCAACCCACTCCTGTACTCTTGCCTGGAAAATTCCATGGACAGAGGAGCCTTGTAGGCTACAGTCCATGGAGTTGCAAAGAGTCGGACACGACGGAGCGAGTTCACTTCACTTCAATGTTACAGAAGGCTAGAAAGATGTTTTTTCTCAGTAGTGATAAAGGCCTACTATCAACACTCTTCAGTCAAAGACTTCCCCAAAGTGTACAACACACTTGGAGCTCAACAAGTTGGGTTTATCATGTAACAACAAGAGAAAGCACACCATGGGACTCAGGAGTATGTTAGTGGGTACTGGAAAAAACCTAGTACAGGATTTGGGTTTGGCTGGATCACTTTGGGGAAAGTCTAACAAAGTGAGGGGTCATACTAGATTGGGTGCTGTCAGAAAGCAGGGCTATTCTGGGACTTCCCTGTTGGTCCAGTGGTTAAGAATCTGCCTTCTAAGGCAAGGAGTACAGTCAAGGATCCCCAGTCAGGGACCTGCCTCACGGTGCAGCCAAAAATTTTAAAATATACATATTAATAAGAGAAAAAAATGTTTAAAAAAGTTAAAAAAAAAAAAAAAGCAGGGCTATTCTATGGTTGATAATCAACAAATCTTAACTACAGGGAAAGAAGGTTAGCATGGGACAAAGCTGTGACTGATAAAGAAAGGAGCAGTAACCCATCTTAGTCATGAGGTGGGGTGTGAGTGTTCTGTGCACATTCATCTTGTTGTGTCTTACCGGATTACGGTCTCAGAGGAATCTTATCTGATGTTGACATTCTGTGATTTATTTATGTCAAACCAGGAGAACAACATGGCCTAGCTTTCAGCATTAGATCTGTTCCCAGATGTCAAGAGAATTTTCTCAGTCTTCATGGCCATGATACTCACTTGTTTCTCTGTCCTGCCATCTCAGCCAGTCCGTGGCTCCAAAAGGTTGATGTAACTGTAGAATCAGTTGTTGGCAAAGGTTTCTGATCAATTTTCAGGGTGGTGATATGGCTGTGGGAATTGGAGGAAGGGAGGTTTAAACCTTACATGTGTCTCTATTTTACAAAAGCTATCCCAACAATAATTTGTTTTTATAAAATAATCTGTTGACATACTAAGACTCATTTCCAGAGAGACCCAAGAAAGTAGTATGCTGGCCCACAGACCAAGAAGGAAGAAAAGAAAGAAAAGGGGTAGGAGGAAGACATACGGGCCAATTTTGTAATAACTGATGCCATTCATTTCACTCAAAAACTAAGCACAACAAAGATTTCTAGTTTCAACCAACTGTCTACTTAGTTGAAGTATTTTGATACAGTGAAGTCTTGGTACAGTGAGTGATTCTGCACTGTCTTAGACGTAACACAATGTAATTGTGCCACCTAAATTACCTATGCCTGCTATATGATCAGACCACTCAAGATAGCTGTTCTCTTGCTCTCTGTACCTCCCCTGCTTGACCAATTCCTGTCTCACTCACACCCTACTCACCCGACTGACCGTCCCTCTTAATCAGAGAGCCTAATCATAAAGTCATACATAATGCCCCACCCCACCCCTGACCTCCCACCACTTCACCCAGCCCTAGCTAGTGACTGTTCTGATCTTTAGATGTGAACTATCTCTACTATGACAGTTTATCAAAGGCACGGTGAGGGGGCGTGCTCCTCTGCTATTTCCCAGGTAACCGATGCCCTCCCCGTCTGTAGTAGATACTACTGTGTCCTGCATGCCATCTGCTGCACATGGTGGTGTTGCTCTAGGACCTTGGTTCAAACAAGTAAGAACCCCCTACCCTTTAAACCATGATGTCTCTGTTGCCACCTCTGGGCTTTTTCTTTGGTCGTGAGGCTGGGCAAGTATAGGCTTTGCAAGCCTGTGGGATGCAGTCCCCTATAAAGGTACTGGGGTGCAGCTGAGCAGCAAACATGATGCTGAGCTTGACTGTTGGACAGAACACCCAACACAAACTGGATCAAAGACGAGAACCGAGGGACTTTATGACCTAAGTCATCCTACAGCTTTAATAAACTGAGGTCTGCACAGTCATTATGAAGAACCACACAAGGCTGGTGGGAGTAAGAGCACACGTGGATTCAACTTCAGAAGTCTTCCTACCTAAATGTGTCCAGTGTCTTGTGTTCCAGAACGAGATTTGTATTTCCAGTCAGGTCCAGGTCTTGTAAAGTAGCAGGCAGAGCCTCTGGAATCAGGATTTCGGTCAAGTCATTGCAACTTAGGTCTACAAACTGAAAGGAAAAGGGAGAGATTAAGTTAATTCTTAACTCCCTAACATTCAACCTCCCACTATATCCTCAAAGGGAATTTCATTTCTTCCCAAGAGTCAATTAAATATACTGTGATCCCAAACTGCCCCTTTCTTAGGAGTCACACTCCAGCCATCACCCCAGGACACAGCAAACAGAAGTACCTGGATCTGAGGCAACTGCAGTATTTCTGGAAAAATACTGATGTGGTTGGAGTGGGCCACCAGAGTGTGCAGCCTTTTGCAGTTCGCAATGGTCGTGGGGATGGTTTTAAGCTTGTTACCACTTAGGTTTAGTTCCTCCAACTGCTCCAATTTATTTAGTTTGCTGAAAAAGAAACACCAAAATACCATACTGCACCTAAACAAGCAGCTGCCAAGCAAGTTCTACAGTAGCCAGAGTACAGATAGGACCAGCCTGTGGCCTGATTAACTGGCCATAATGAACAGCCACCACGGTGAACGAATGTTCCCACTGAGCCTCAGCCTCATCTGCAGCCTCATTTGCCTCCCTCTCAGTGCACTTTGAGAGCTGGAGTGTCCCATGGTTCTACTGCAGCTGCTGGATCTTCAGGGCAGGAACATCTTCCCAGGGTTAACCAGTCGACTAATTACGGTACTGCTTTGCCACTAACTGGTAGCAAAATACTGGGTAAGTTAGTGTCAGTGGACATCAATATCCTCAGCTATAAAATAAAAAGTTGTACTAAATTATCACTAACATTTCTTTCAGTTTTAATTTCCATAGTTATTCATAACATAATCCAGCTTCCATAAACATTATCGAGTGCCGAGCATAAACACAACCCTGTGCCATGGGCTGTGATGCAGGCCATTCACACTGTCCCCCTGGAGTAAGCCAAGCTTTCTATGCAGTAAGCAGAATAGCTTCAGAGGGCCTAACACCTTTATCTAGATTTTTTAAAACTGTAAAGATAATAAACTGCTGTAACAGAAAGTTTGTTATTGCTGTTTACTTGCTAAGTCAAGTCTGACTCTTTGTGACCACATGGACTGCAGTCTCCCAGTTTCCTCTGTCCATGGGATTTCAGAGGCAAGATTCACTAGAGTGGGTATTCCTTCTCCAGGGAATCTTCCTGATCCAGGGATCGAACCCACGTCTCCTGCATTGCAGGTGGATTCTTTACCACTGGTCTACTAGGGAAGCCCACAACAGAAAGTTCAGAAAAATAAAAAAAATAAATCCAAAGTACCACCACCAATCTGAAAAAGTTATTTTCATTTTGCTGAATTTCCTGTCAAATTTTTCATAAGCAGATTTTGCATTAACTCTGCCCTTTTCATATATCACAGATAATTTCCATTGCTAGAATACTGATAAATACTTTGTAATAATTGAATTCCGTGAATTAAAATTGCTTTCTTATTACAACAATAATACTTGCTGAAAAATATTGAAAAATAAAGCTGAACATAAAAAAAAACTTTTAACCCCATGACCAGATTTAATCTCTGATGACAATTTGGTGGTGAGTATTCTTGTCCTTTTAAATGCATGAAACCCTATTTTTTTTTAATTAAAACATGATGCTTATTACATGTACTGTTTTATAACTTTTAAAAAAACTTAATCATATGTATTTAAGGTGTTCCCATGTCCAAACCTCATGTTTTTCTCTTACACAGAGACACAGAATCTATATCTCAATCAGACTCTTACTGAGCACCCAGAACTGTGCTGGATTCTGAACACAGTCCAAAGGAAACAGAAGCCTTGGACTGTGCCCATGCAATTATAACGGTGTTCAGGAGATGACAGCAGACTTATGATTCAGGTTAGAACACATATTTTCCTTAAAACTCTGCTCCTGAATTCCATTTAGTTTTATTATCTATATTCCGATTACTCTAGTTCAACATTCAGAAAACTAAGATCATGGCATCTGGTCCCATCACTTCATGGGAAATAGATGGGGAAACAGTGGAAACAGTGTCAGACTTTATTTTTCTGGGCTCCAAAATCACTGCAGATGGTGACTGCAGCCATGAAATTAAAAGACACTTACTCCTTGGAAGGAAAGTTATGACCAACCTAGATAGCAGAGACATTACTTTGCCAACTAAGGTCTGTCTAGTCAAGGCTATGGTTTTTCCAGTGGTCATGTATGGATGTGAGATTTGGACTGTGAAGAAAGCTGAGCGCCGAAGAATTGATGCTTTTTAACTGTGGTACTGGAGAAGACTCTTGAGAGTCCCTTGGACTGCAAGGAGATCCAACTAGTCCATTCTAAAAGAGATCAGTCCTGGGTGTTCTTTGGAAGGAATGATGCTAAAGCTGAAACTCCAGAACTTTGGCCACCTCATGCGAAGAGTTGACTCATTGGAAAAGACTCTGATGCTGGGAGGGATTGGGGGCAGGAGGAGAAGGGGACGACAGAGGATGAGATGGCTGGATGGCATCACCGACTCAATGGACATGAGTTTGAGTGAACTCTGGGAGTTGGTGATGGACAGGGAGGCCTGGCATGCTGCAATTCATGGGGTCGCAAAGAGTCGGACACAACTGAGCGACTGAACTGAAATGAACTAGTCCAGCACTAAGTATCATCAGATTAGGAGGACTTCATAAGTTTCAAGAGTATTACATCTGGTATTTCCCAAGAGCTTCATAAACTCATATAACTTCTCAGTGGTGTGTCATTTTCACTTTATCTGAACATATTTGAGGCCAAGTGAACTAATCTGCTAGGATTTCAAGAGATCTATCACATCTTGAAATTAAGATTCTGCATTCACTTTAAAAGCTATTGTTCAAGTTCTTTCAAGGAAGCAATCAAGTTTATTGTGCTTGTCTTCTATAAGCTCCAAATATTTTATAAACAATCACAAAAATTACAATCTCTGTGTTTTCTGTGTTTAGCACATTTCTAAGAAAATTTGTAAAACAAAACTAGAAAAAAATAGTTTTCATTCAAATTCTATCAAATGATATAATTTTATGATATATATATATAATTTCACTCAAATTATATCAAATGTCACTTTCCTATGTGTTTAGGTTTTGAAAACACGATTTTTAGTAACTACCTTCATGAATTTTTCTGGCGTCAAATTTTCTAAAAAAATTTTTTAGTCAAAGGTATTTTGGAAGATACTTATTTCTCCACTGATGCTGTTTAAAACTTTGACAATACCAAATGTCTCTCTTATGTCTTATAAATGTAGCCTGGCTGAATACTATTCATCTCTGCAGTGCAGCTATCTGCACATATCTTTAACATCCTGCATTTATTACACTGAACTGCAACTGCCAATATTATAATACTCGTTTATTTCCCTAATTTAAATTCAAGTTCCTTGAGGACAGAGACTGCAACTTAATTATCATTGTCTCCCTAGTATGTACACAGGTCTTGACATACAGCAGACATTCAACCTATATACTAAGAATTAAACACATTTTAACCACAACCTCTGTGGTTAATGATACTTACAAAAGGGTACAAACAGACCTTCTCATTCAAGTAAGGGATCGGTAAGTCGGTCAAGATAAAGTAAGAGCACCCAGTAAAAGATATGTGACACAGTCTGACAAATGTGGAATCATGTTACATGTCTGAAACGATCAGAGTCTGGATCTGTTTACCTTGCAGGAAACGTCTGTAGCTGGTTGTTTGCAAGATGCAGGATGCGCAGGTGCGGATGCCCCACCAGGACGGGCACACACTGATCTGTCAGGAGGTTGTTGGTCAGGTAGAGCAGCTGTAGCGCACTCAGGCTCTCCTCCCCAGCACAGGCAGATGGCAGAGACTCCAGACTATTTGCGGACGCATTCAAGTATCTGAGACTGACAGACACATGCAAACCATCATTTCCTTTATGGCTATTTGCTGCCTTCTGATGTGGAAACCATCATGCCATCTTAGTATGTAACAATGCCTTTCCATGCTCCCAAACTGATGACAAAATAATTTCCTCCAGGGTGTTTTCTCTGCTTGACTTTATCCAATGAAAGTTCCTTTTACTCAACTCATGCCAGTTAAGTTCCTGGGCTTCTGCACTGGCTTGATTGTAAGCCAGCTTCATGTTTTTCTGTCTGTATGTCCACTGAAAGGATGCTGCTGAGTATTACATTCACAAGTATGTGAACTGTGAAGTCACCCTTTGGAAAAATTTTTGTCTGATTTTAATAGAATTATTTATTTAGCCACTCCCTCTATAATCCCTTAATTATGGGCATATTGGCTATTTCCAATTGTTTGTTATTATAAACATTGTAATGAATATCTTTGAGCCCATACCCAATTATTTCTTTAGGCTACATTTCCAGGAGCAGAAGCTGTGGGGTTAAAGGCTGCTGCTGCTAAGTCACTTCAGTCGTGTCCGACTCTGTGCGACCCCATAGACGGCAGCCCACCAGGCTCCCCCGTCCCTGGGATTCTCCAGGCAAGAACACTGGAGTGGGTTGCCATTTCCTTCTCCAATGCATGAAAGTGAAAAGTGAAAGGGAAGTCACTCAGTTGTGTCCGACTCTTAGCGACCCCATGGACTGCAGCCTACCAGGCTCCTCCATCCATGGATTTGCCAAGCAAGAGTACTGGAGTAGGGTGCCATCACCTTCTCCGGGGGTTAAAGGCTACATATATCTTTAAGATTTTTATACATATATTGCCAAAATCAGCTCCAGAAAGGCTATAACAAACTATACTCCCACAAGAAGGATACAAAGAATGCGTTGGCTCATACTTTTGTCAACACTGAATATCATAATTCACTTTAACCTTCACCTATCTAATAAGTAAAACATGGTATGATTTTAAAAATCTGCCTAGCACGGAGTTTGGTACATATAGAACACGGTCAATAAAAGGCAGTTAATATATTATTAAACTTATGTGTTCTTAAGTCATCCTCAAACTGTGTGATCTGTATCTCCAGTTAGCTTTTAAGTTATTGAGGGTACTGTGTGTCTATATCTTTGTATGTCCCAAATTCTCTGTGCAGAGATACTAGTAAATATTATTGACAGTTTGCTACAACCTCTAGGTAACTTCTTTACTGCAGATTCTAAAGCTGTAAACTAATTTTATTCAGATTTCATCAGAATGAAAGGCATTGTAATGCATTACTAACAAATACTTGCTAATTAACAAATGTTACTGCACTAAGACTCCATGTAAACTTTTCAAAGAGAAAATTTCCTTCATGCATTTTTTAGAATTTCCAAAGATTTTTAGGAAAATCCAACCAAATATATCATACGTTAAGAGATGTATAAGCTGCCAAAAGCCTGGCATGCTGCAGTCCATGGGGTCGCAAAGAGTCGGACACAACTGAGCGACTTAACAACAACAAAGCTGCCAAACAAAGAACAAGCCAGACGCTTGTGGGCTAAATGCTTTTTGTACGCGTCCTGCAGCCTTATGTTAATTACTACTGCTTCTCCCTGCTTTCTCCATGTCTAAATTGAAGACAATACTGCCTTCTCCATATTACAGAAGACTATAATTAAAAACTAGTTTTCATTGAATGGTGACATACGTGTTAAATAAACCTGATTATGGGTATTAAAATAGGAAGATTTACTATTTGTTAATTTACAATGAGAAAGCAAGTAATACTTTTGGAACAATGTTGCATTTAAATGCACAGTTTTCAAAGCAGGGAGTAAAAAAGGCCTGCAGATAAAGAGTGTAATTTAATGATAGCTTGGCAATGCTAGAAGCAAAAACTAAATTAACTTCAGTGGTATGTCCTTTTCTCCTAAGGCAAAAGCTGAAAAGTGCCCAAAGAAGCTGTATCAGAACACTGCAGCCTCTCTTTGAAGATCATAACTGTATTCCTTTTTTGAGATGAAAGCCTGAACCTTCCCAAGCTCTTGAAACCTGTTTACAACATCATAACTTCCCAAGTATTTGATGGTTATTTCACCTTTTGAGTTGAAGCTTCCTGCCTCCTAAGACAGTGTCATATTTTATTCCATACAAACTGCAAATAAGTCCACCTGTAGCCGGACTATGAAGTAAACACTCTGTAAAGATAGTTTCAAAGGTCACTCCAATGACAAGTCCAGGTAGTTTGCTTATCCATTGTCCTGCTCTTCTCAATAAAATCTACAGCACTTACTTTAAGGCCTTAGAGAAGAGAGTATCTGGCAGCCTGGTGAGCAGGTTATGCTGGACATCCAACACCTCCAGAGGGATGTGCTCCACCAGCGTGGGAAGGCTCTGCACATGATTGTGTCCCACCATTAGTTTCCTAAGACTCAAGCTACTAAGGATTCTAAGGGAACAGAGCACAAAGAAACAACAACAACAACAAAAAAAAAAACAGGATTAAATCTCTCTTCCTGAGTCTGCCCTTGGCTAGTTAACTAAAATCAGGAAGTGTACAGAAACGTGTTCTTCTAGACAGTATCATCACAGACAGGTACCTGAGCCAAGAAAGCAGCCACGACCATATGTTTACCCACCACCCACCAGGAAGTCATTCAGGTCATTCTGGGGAAAGATAAACTAATGAAAGCACACAGCCCCAAACACAAAAAGCCCCAAACAAAAAAAGCAATTTGTGCCATAAATCAATTTAGATTTCACGTCTAGACAGCACCGAAAATTCAGTGAATTTATCAACATGAATATAATCAATTATAATAAGTTCATTAAAAAATTTATTGTAACAAAAACTATGACTTATTCAGTTCTTAAAATGTGCCAGACCATTTAACAATTAGGTTAGAAGGGTTAAGTGACTTTGGTTTGCCAAAGATCTCACATCACACGTAGTAAATGGTATACTCAGGATCTGGATTAAAGGCTGACTCTAATGCCATGTTCATACCTACTATGTACAAAGCCTCCTGTATACTTTTAAAGATTCTGCTAGGTAATGACCTCACATTACACATCTTGGTACCACCCCTCATCCCCCAATGTTTGTATTTTTCCCCTCCACATATAGAAACCCCACCATCTTATAAAGGTCAATTCAAACAGGTATTCTCCACACAGCATCCCCTAATTATTCAAAGTTCTGAATTTCTAAGGCATGTTATTTATACAGCACAGTGGCCAAAAGTGAGGCTTTGGAGTAAGAATGACTACATTTAAACGCCAGCTCCTATCACTTCCTAGTTAACAATGGACAAACTATCTAACCACTCTAAGCTTTAGTTTCCTTATTTGTAAGATGAAGTAACAGCACCTATAAAATAAGGTTAACACAGGATTAAATAAGATAATGAAAGTAAAATTCTTAGCACATTGCCCAGCTCATAACAAATTACTCAGTACAAATGTTCTATTATCACTAACAAGTCACTGACCTCTGCCAGCAACTCTTGTACACTGTATCACAGTTATCTCTGCACAGGTCACCCTTACTGTCTGCTTACTAAGTTCCTTGCCAGCCAAGACTAGGCTTGACGTGTTACTGTATTCCTTACAGCACTCATGCTGTCCTGCACTCAACAGATACTCAATGTTTACTGAACAGATGAATCAAAGCATCCTTGACAGGCAACCCAAATATAGGAAAATTATTTAATTAAATGCATAAATAATATATATATTAACACATGA
This sequence comes from Bubalus kerabau, assembly GCF_029407905.1. Lineage (NCBI taxonomy): Eukaryota > Metazoa > Chordata > Mammalia > Artiodactyla > Bovidae > Bubalus > Bubalus kerabau. The sequence continues at coordinate 42,584,904 of NC_073640.1, read as the reverse complement.
ATACCTCATGGGAACCTCTGTCAGGAGATTATAGCTCACGTCTAGTATTTCTATCTTCTTTGCTTCACAGGCCCAGTCAGGGACACACTCTAGCAGATTTCTGCAGAAAATAAATGATTAAAGGGTATCATTTTGAATGAGGAGGAACTCACACCGTGTCACCAGTCTGTAACACATCCACCCCTGTGCTCCCCAAGGGCAGAAGCACAATCCCCAGGGCACCCCTGGTGTGCTGCCTGGAATACAGTAGATGCTCAATGACTGTTGCTGACAGAAAGGTGGAGAGAAAGAAGCACACACGTGTGTGATACTGGATCAACTATGTTGGGACTCAATGAAGATATGAAGACCTTTAGCACTAAAAGCACACACGTGGCAGGATGGGAGAGGAGAGAGAGGGGAGGAAGCCTTAAAGGAAGATGAGGCACAGTACACATATCTTCAAAGCTGAGGAGGATATCCCCAGGTGATGATGACTGGGGGAGAAGAGAAGTGAATTCTGGGGGAAAAGAACCAAAGAAATAAAAGTGAGGAAACAAGAACAAAAGGTAACATGTCAGGGGAAATTGCCAGATCATTCAGAATGTGAATTCAAATCTTAGTAGAGCACTGGGCAGATCCTCAGTCACAGGAATTTTATTTTCAGATGTTACTTAGTTTCCCTAAGCCTCAAAGTCTCTACTGATGGATGGATCAGTATGATGAGGCAGAGTGAATGAAGCAAATGCTGCAAGCGAAATGCAGAAGCTGCTCTGACTACTCAGTGAAGGAAGCCCTTCAAGGCAAAGCCCCTAAGAAACATGACATTCGTGGTAGAATGTTGCACAATGCCCTGAGGTGTGGCGGGCATGTCAAGCAAGAGGTTGACAACATGCGCTAGAGCACAGAGGCAAGAAAAGAATAGTAAGTAGTTTGGTGATGCTGGAGCAGCAAATACGGAGCAGAGTGAGAAGAAACAAGGCTGGAAAGACCTAATCATCTCTCAGAGGCTGTGACCTTATCCTGCAGGTGTAGGGGGATCGCTGAAGGGTTTGTGAGCATCGAGGAGACATGTCGGTTTTGCACTTTAAAGAGCTCACTCTCTGAATACACAAGAGGTCTGGCTGAGGTGGCTGTATTATTAAAAGGAAGCGTAATCAGGAAACTGTGAGGCAATTTTATCCCAAAAGGAAATGATAAGGGCCTCAATGAGTACTGATATACCTGGAAGGGAAGGGAAAGGAGCCAGAAACACTTAGGAGGCAAAAATTAAAATGACTTAGAAATGGAGTAAACATGTGAGTAGAGCAGAGAGAAGAATCAAAAGTGACATCAGAGAGGAAATCCTATCCAGAGAAGGGACTGAGAAGCTCCAAATGAGGCTGAGAATCATGAATTTCAGCAGTGTCCATCTTGAGCTGATCATCTCATGATAACACCAAAAGGTGAAACAGAAAACAAGACAAACCAGTTAAAGTGCTGGTGGAGGGGCGGATAATAAATCTCATTTTGCACATATCTGAGGTATTTGGAGACATGCAGGAGGAAACATCTATTATGAAATTGGACACACAGGTCTGAGGCTGAAAGAAGGGAGTCTGGACTGGTGCTCTGGGTGCTGACACTGAAGTGTAGTGAGATCCTGGGAGTAAATGAGATTGTGTCAAATGAGAAGTGCAGTAGCCAAGGACAGACCCTGAGACAAGTTACCTTTAAAGGGCTGGCTAAGAAGAGACAGGAGAAATGGTCAGAGGGGCATGAAAAAAATCAGACTGTATCAGCCAGCCAAGGAAACAGCATGGCTGAATAAAAGAGAGCAAGGTGAACAGTGTCAATATAGAAAAGTTCCACAAGAGGAGGTCTAAAGCCAGCTGTCGTGAACAACTGGAAACAGGAAAATGTGCCAAGAAATACAGATAATTCTTGAGAAATGTGGACAAAAAAAGGGATGAGCAAGATGAAGGAACAGAATAGTAGCTGGAAGGGGTGCAAGATAATGGGAATGTTTATTTGTTAAGACAGGAGATATAAACGTGCACAGAAACCAAAAAAGACACTGAGCACATGTGAAAGGAGAGAAGGAGGGCTGACTAACACAGCAAGGTTCAGGGCAGTGGGAATGGATGCGATCAAAGGCACAGATGGCTGGGCTGGCCTGGAATAAAGAAAGCTGAGAAAGCATATGGATCTACCTGAATTTTAGCAAGGGGGTAGGAAGCTAAGGGAGATCACCCACAATGACCTCTATTTTCTCAGTCAAGTGGGAAGCTGAGCTTCAAAGCAGAGGACATAAAAAGGGGAGGGGTCAAAAAAAGCCAAGCAATTTGGAACAGATCCAAGACCCTGGAAAGAACTGACAACAGAAGAAACCCCAGATGAGGCTGGAAACTGTGAATTTAGGGTGGGTCCACATGATTTTATTCAGTAATGATCAAGTTCAGTGCGGAAGGTAAATCTTCGTCACGAACCATGCAGAGGTTTTGCTGACAGGAAGACAACAGAGAGAAATGTATGGAAGGGAATCTAGAACAACAGCTTAATAATAATGATGATAAAGTCACAACAACAAAAGGAAACCTGGCTATAGTGGCTAATATTTCTTGAGAGACTATTTTATGCGAGGTACTAGGCTATAATGTTGCATTTATTGTCTCATTTAAACTTTGTGGCAACTCTGACCATATAGGACTCCGCCCACTGCCCGTTCCACATGCTGCTACCACTCTATACTCACAGCACTTATGATTCTGCCCTCTCACTGCTTGTCCGATTGTCAAGACAAGCTAGACTGTAAAACGAGACTGTAAAACTCAGCCACTGACTCCTGAATGCCTAACACAGTGTTAAAAATGAATGAAGGAAAGAAAGCAAACCTCATTTATGTTTATTCTTGACCACTGACAGAAGAAATAAAATCCTGAATATAATTAACATCGTTCTGCAAATCAGATCGACATGGCTCACAAGAGTAAGAGAATAACATTTTAAGTCACTCAAAACCAAGAATTATCTGATTCCAATTGGAAAAATCAATGCCCATGGAAGGGAAATAGGTCTTTGTTTGCAACTCATTCTAAATCCACAAACTGTAACAATGAGTAATTCAGAGGCACCTTTCCTTTAACTAGATCAGTTCAGTTCAGTCGCTCAGTCATGTCTGACTCTTTGCGACCCCATGGACTGCAGCACACCAGGTTTCCCTGTTCATTACCAACTCCCAGAGCTTGCTCAAACTCATATCCATAGAGTCGGTGAGGTCATCCAACCATCTCATCCTCTGTCATCTCATTCTCCTCCTGCCTTCAATTTTTCCCAGCTTCAGGGTCTTTTCCAATGAGTCAGTCCTTCGCATCAGGTAGCCAAAGTACTGGAGCTTCAGCTTCAGTACTTTGACTAGATAGTATGGCCATTAAATGTACTCCTTTAGCCAACCTTTTGCCCTTCTCTATTATCCAAATATTTCAACATATTGGGATTTCCTATATCTCAAAACTGCCAGAGTGCCCACAGACATCTCTTAAGTATAGGAATGAAACAACTACCACTCCATGAGACACACTCACCGGGAGAGTTCTAGAGACGTGAGCAGACTGGGTACTGGATAAACATTCACTGTTGTCAATCCTAATCAGAGAACAGATTGGTGTTAGTGACATTCTCCAAAGAAGAATGTAACTCAGAGGAAACATGGGGGAAAATCGATAAAAATTTGTGTCATCTTCTGAGATGAACTAAAGATAAAAACCAGTAAGTAGGGACTTCCCTAGCAGTCCAAAGACTGACTTCCAATGCAGGGGACACAGGTTTGATCTGTGATTGGGAAGCAAAGATCGCACATGGCTTATGGCCAAAAAATCAAAACATAAAACAGAAGCAATACTGTAATAAATTCAGTAAAAGACATCCCTGATGACTAGGGAGGGCCTTTCCCTCTGTAACTGACTATTTGGATAAATCCTGTGAAGCTGAAAGCTGAGTTCTTTACTCTTAAGGTGTCAAAACCTCAAGTGTTGGCGTGAATTCTTCTAGGTTGTAGAATTTAAGGATTCTGTGAACAGAACAATTCTTTTGCTCTGTTCTGTGATAGAAAGGTATTATCTAAATTTGCATTTCTTTGACACTTAGTGAAATTAAATATCTTTTCTTCTTTAAACACAGAAAAGCAGTTACAATTGACCCTTGAACAATGTGGGGGTTACAGGCACTGACCCTCTGAGCAATTGAAAATCCATACAAAACTTTATGTAGTGTTTATATATATATATATATATCTGTACACACACATACATATATATGTATATACATATATATACGCATATATAAATACTATAATACTACACAATCCATGATTGGTTGAATCCACAGATACAGAATCATGAAAACAGAGGGCTGACTGTAAAGTTACACTCAGATTTTTGTCTAAAGGGTTTGTTTGAGATGCCCCTAAACCCTGCATTATTCAAGGACCAACTGTATTTACTACTGAAAAAACTCCATGTTTAAGTATACCTGTGCAGGGAATTTCCTGGTGGTCCAGTGATTAGAATTCAGCATTTTCACTGTCATGGCCCCAGTTCAATCCCAGATCAGGGAATTAAGATCCCCCAAGCCCCATGTCATGGCCAAACAAAGCAAAAACAAACAAACAAACAAAAACCAGACCTGTGCATTGCAAACCTATGTTTTCCAAGAGTCAACTGTGTAACTTCCTTAGTAAAGAATTCTCTATAAACAGAATGGCCTCAACAACTATGAGGCCTTTTACATTGAAAAATAGCCCTGGGGCAAATAAATCACTATTGAAGTGAAGGGCTTCTCATTCTGGAACTAAGGCAGCACAAGGTTTTAGACTAGAGACTGGTAATCTTCTGTCAAGGGCTAAGCATTTAGTAACATTTTGGCCTTTGCAGGCCATGTGGTCTCTGGCAAAACTACTCAATCATTTTGCCACTGTAGCAGGAGAGTGGTTAACATGCAAACGAACGTGGGTGTGTTCCCATCAAACTTTATTCAATTAAATTTGAATTTCATATAACTTACCCATGTCAAAATTATTTGTCCTTTGATTTTTTTAAAACCCAACCATTAAAAAACATAAAAACCCATTCCTCAAGGGCCACACAAAATGAGATGCAGGCCAGATTTAGCCCCTGGGCTGCAGCTGGCCAACCCATGTTGCAAGACTATTACTGATATTCTCTTTTGAACATGCTTGCCCACCCTAACATCCTGGCATTTTGCAAAATGCCTGATTATTATAACGTTTATTTAGTGAAGCTCAAATAATCCTGCAATGTCTTTTTATGCATATCTCAACCACTGAAGTGCTGACTGCAAACTTAAAGTTAGGTCTCCATGAACCTCAAACTCCACTTGGCAGAGTGGCTGGGGAACACCTCATATGCCACTGTTCTTGGATAGCTCAGACAAGAGGTACAAGAGGAAATACAGGAGGCTGGGTAGAGAACTCACTGTTCGAATTGGCGTAGAGAGTTCGAAGGGAGAAGCCACTGAGCGTCAGCTCCCTCAGCTGGTTCCGCTCACAGTGCAGCTGCTCCAAGTTGCACAAGGAGCTAAGATCTAAGTCAGTCAGCCGATTGTCCCGCAAATCCATGTGGGTGATGTATTTATTTCCCTCCAGATTCTCAATAATCATGGTTTTTAGATGGTTCATCCTTAATATTCAGAAATAAGAAAATCATTAGAATAAATTCTACTAAATGTGCTTACCAAAAGAAAAAACAGATGTTCTTCTTGTCTCTTTCCTAAACAACTTAAGAATTTTACTCCTTGCCTCATTTTGCAAGGTACTATGTAAATAACCACAGACAGTTGTACCTTGGGTTCTTTGTTTACAAGCTAAGTTAGAGACTGTGTAGATTGGCAAACACATGTACAAATTAAAGAGAAAGAAAAGGGGACCATGTCCACAAACAGTTAGTCTAAAACCTGCATCCAAATACCTAGTAAGGTTAGGCAGGGATGAAGGAATAAAACAAAGAAATGAGAAGATGAGGATAACCTTTGGGGCTGGGACTAGCAGGACAGTCATAGAGTAAGTACCACATAAAAGCAAGAGCAAACAGCCACACTGCCTCTCACTGATCTGGCTACTCTCCACTGCCAAGATTCCCATTACATTAATTAAGGGAGAGGAAAACAGTCTGTTACCTATATGGAATAGTTCAAGGGCAAGTAAAAGAAAACGATGACTTCTTTGATTTCTTCTATACAGGTATATGATTGAATGCATGCAGGCTTGTTCTCATTTTCCTATTCTTCAATAAATTTTTGTTACTATGTCTTTATGAGGGACATCAATGGATTAGTGTAAATGACAGAACATTCAGTATGTGTGTTTTACTACTTTCATTTAGGAAAAGATTACAAATAAATAATTTTAAAAAGGAATAAAACTCATTAAAATATATTACTAGTAAAACTGGTAACATTTCAATTCTAATACTACAGATATCGAGAAGAAACCCAATGATTCAACAGAAAGATGGTCAAGTTTATTATGGAAAAATACAAACCACCAATAAGCATACAAAAAGATACTCAACCTCATTCATAATAAATGCTGATTAAAATGATGAAATACTATTTTCTTCCTACTACAGTAACAAGGAAAAAGACTGCTAAAATCCAACATTGGTAAGGATGAAAGGAAATGGGAATTCTCATAAAATGTTGCTAGGAGGTAAGTCAGAACAATCTTCATCTCTACCACATGGTACACCTACCTCATTCATAAATCTCTCTACCATTAAGTGAAAAATGAAGCTTTACTACAGCTTTAAAAACATACATTGTTCTAAAATCCTAATGGTTTCAAGAGTCTTTATTTTTATTTTTAAAAAGAAAATGTAAAGGAACATCAGAGGTAGACAAAAAGAAAGTGCAGTGAACAATGACCAAAACAGACTTCCCTGGTGATGCAGTGGATAAGCATCCCCCTGCCAGTGCAGAGGGCACAAGTTCGATTCCTGTTCTGGGACACATGACACAGAGCAACTAAGCCCGTGCACCACAACTACTAAGCTGGTGCTCTAGGGCCCACGAGCCACAACTACTGAGCCTGCATGCTGCAACTACCGAAGCCCATGTGCCTAAAGCTTGTGCTCTGCAACAAGAGGAGCCTCCGCTTGCCACAACTAGAGAAAGCCCACAAGCAGCAGTGAAGACTCAGTGCAATCAAAAATGAAAAAGAATGACCTCACCTCAAATCCACATGTTTGACATGGCTCATTCGGTTCAGCACCCCCAGGTTTAGCACTTCCATTCGGTTTCCGGCCATAAACACTTTATCTAACATAGTGAGTTTCTCATAAACCTCGGGAATTTGACTAAAGTTGTTGAAGGAAATTCCCAGGGAGGACAGCTGTTGTAGATTTCCCAGTTCTTCAGGTAAAGTGGTCAGGAAGTTGCCATCAAGACAGAGGGTTTGAAGACTGCAAGAAGAAAACAACACAAAACTCCCTGATGAAACGTTTTAACTGGAATGGATAGAACTAGAATTATGGATTTTTACTTGATACTAATTTATTATAAGTCCAATATGATTAGATGCCCTCAGTCTATCTATAGAGACTTACTAAGATGACTTAAATACAGATGGTCCCTTTAACATCAAAGGTAGTCAGAGCCTCCGTGGTTAAAACTGAGGGACTAGTCTCTTCTGTAGGCAAGTAATTGCTGCTGACTAGAATTCTCATAATTACATGATCTATTTCACTGCAAGAGCTCATGGAACTACCTTTATTCCAAATAGCAGACAAGTTCCTTACACTGCAAACAAAGGAAAAGACAAACCCAGTAAAAATCAGGTACTTACTTCAGGAGACTGCCAATTTGACTCGGCAGGTCGTGGAATCCATTACAGGAAAGGTTGAGCTCAGTCAGGGTAGGAATTTCACATAACAATACAGGAAATGACCCAAGCTTATTATGGGACAAGTTCAGGCCCTTCAGCTGAGAAAATCTAAAAAGCAAAGGCATATTATACTATTGAATGAAAAAGTGATGTTATAAATGTCCATCAAAGAATGTGTTCTGCATGTATTTACTGAACATTCAGTATGTGTCAAACTGTGTGTGGCACAGACACCGGGATGACTAACGCCCAGTCTGAGCTGTCAAGGAAACCAGGTCTGGTGAGATGGGAGCTGTTCTCTCTTCTCCTCAGAAAGGCAGAAACTCTTGGAAAACTCACAATGGTACAGTTATTTTCTATCAAGTTGAATCAATACCATTATTGATATGCTTCAAATAATTTCCTTTATTAAATGTCTACATGGAATATACAAAAACCTTACAATTAATCAATTCATGGACACAGGACTAGCTAACAAACCTGTGGATCAAATCTCATTACCAGCAATTTCTCTTTTTGTAAATGACTGAGCCATTTAGTTTAAAAATATGTAGGTGATATGCAGTTTTACTGTAATGTGATGATACACAACACAAAATAGTCATTTTCAACACTTCAAATTTTTGTAGAAGTATCTATATAATGTCTCACTGATAGACAGTATCATCATAAACTGGATCCTAAAGAGTCACTCCTGTAATTCTACTTAGGAGTATTACACTTCATTATTATACCAGTGCAAGATGGTACGGCTAAGGTGACGATCTCCACAATGATGAACCGTATCATCTGCTTCTAGACTTGAATCCATGGTACCCCTCTCTAACATTTTTCTTTGAAAATTTCAACTTTTGTCTTCCATATATCCTGACTTCGAGTACTGATTGTTCCTTTGGTTTGGCACCTTGACTTCCAATTTCCTAAGCCAGCCCTCAAACAAGATTAACCCTATTTTCATAGAAATTCAGAAGGAAATACTAGAAGTCCACTTCCTTAAAATTATAGCTTGTTTTAATTTTTAAACATCAATATTATTAAAATAATTATCTCATTACGACATAGAGGCTTATATTTGAAAACTTTGCAAAGCATTTCAGATGAGGTAAAAATCATACACTTTTTGAAAATTATGAAATACTAGTTACGAAGTATGTAAAATATGTCATTTCAATGTGTATTTAGCTTTTTGATTACCATGTAGTTTGAACACTTTAACTTTCAATTTCTCCCCTCCCCACAAGAAGCCCAATTACTTACACCATATATTTATTCACTTCTACCCATTTTTTAAATAAAGGAAGGAGGTGAAGTTGGAGGGTGGGAATGGGGAATATATTCTAACAAAGAAGATGGAAAAATATATGGGTCATTGTCAATTAGGACTGAAATGGTTCCTTTATTAGGAGAGAGAGGTTTCATCACTGACAAAAGGCTTGTGAGTTGGCAAGAGCAGGTGCAAAGGAAAGATAAAAGCCCTAACCTGGGAGTGGAATTCTTGAAATTTGGCCTATTTCCTTTAAGTTATTTAAGTCTGAAACTTTTGATTTAAAAACTTCCCAAATATGGTATCTCTCTATTTACCCTGGCTGCAGATCATGCTCCACTGTCAATGACTTATAGAAAAAGATTATCCAGATCAAGGGCAGCTTGATGCTGCCTCCATGTCAGAAACTTTACATCTATCATATCTTATACAGAGGGAAAAGGGGGAGTGGGAAAACTGAACAGAAATTCTTACTTCTTCAAAAGGGAGGGGAAATTTTCAAATATGTACACAATGGGTAAACATGCTTATCTACAGATATTGACTACAATTAGATTTTAGTAAGTTGGTCTGGAAACCTGTGCCCCACATACTTGTAGAAAGTGTCAAGGCCCCCTGGTCTTTCTAACTGCATGAAGTTGTGTCGCAAGTTGAGGTAGGTGATATCTTGACTGTAGAAGAGATGCTCAGGAACCTCCTCAAGGCTGTGACACGAGAGGTCGACGGTACTGATGCGCTGGGACACCACCTGGATGAGGTCACAGAGAAGAGCCATCTGAGCCAGTGCTGAATGTCTCCCACCCAGCAGAGGATGGAACAGCATTGACACAACAAGGAACCAATTAATAAGATGGGGAAGACAAAAAAGGTCATAAGATCTGAGTACTCATTTATAAGAAGCAGTGAATTTTTACTTTTTCCCCAAAACTGTAAGATGCTTGAAAAACAGGCATAAGCTGTAATGTGTCTACAAGTAAAAGTTAAAAAAAAAAATCAAAAGATGGAAAGTTAGTAACAGCTCATGCAGGAAGTAAAGTTAAGATGATTCCAAGTAACTGTTCAAAACTTCAGGACAGAATGTGATATTAAAAGATCTTTTAATATGGCCTTTTGTAGCCACACAAGCTCAGTTCCTAACTTGCGCAGTTTCTTCATCTGTCATGAGGAAAATTAAAAAACCAAGTATGCAGCACTGCTACTTAGCATGTAAAAGATGCTCAAAAAATATTAATTTGTCTTTACAAGGGCAGACGAATAGAGAAGCTGTTTAAAATTGAAACTAGTTTTATTCATACAGATTACTATCACAAATACAGAAATAACACTGAAACAAGGTTTATATTGCTATAATAGTATACTAATATAATATGGGCTGTGAAAATGGATCTAAAAAAAACAAAACATCACTACAAAAGTCATTCATGTTTTGGTGGCATGTCATTATACTGAAACAATCTTTAATGCAACTACCTAGCCCCATAAAGAAAAATGTGTTTAAATCCTGAAAAGATGGCTAAGAAGACAAGAGAATTTGGAAAATGAAATATAATTTTAGAGCACTTCATCTTTAGGGGACAGCTCCATCTATCACGGACCACCAAGGTGGGGGGAGAGTCATTTGAACCTCATTGTGTCTCTACTCCTTCAAGCCCCTACCTTCCTCACAGAGTTGGTACCTGAAAACACTTTTGAAAGCGTTCTGCACTGTGCCAATATAAATAATAAGTTAAGGACCTGGGAGAATTCCATTTCATTCACTATGTATTCAGAAAAGCCTGGAGTGATGTACATAAGAATTATAATTCAATCTCTTGGGAGTAAGTTCAGTTTCAAAATATCTTTCTGTTGGTTTCTCTGCTCTCATCTCCCCATGAGGACGTCTGACAGCTTTTCACCTTGGAAGCTTGCCGCTGCCACCTCTGGTACTCAGCCAAAGTCTCAAAGCTGACAAGATAGGTCTGCGCTTGGGCTCCAGCTGAGCTGAATGCGAGGGAGTACTGACGTCGCTTCACTTCTTCTACCTGAAGAAGCGGGGAGAAAACCAGAACCAATTAAACAAAACAATTCCAATCCAAAAAACCACAGGACAATAACAAAGACAAACAACTCAAGTCTTTTAACTAGGCAAAAGATCTGAAAAGATATTTCTCCAAAGACAGGAATGACCAATAAGCACATGATACAATGTTCTACATCACTGAGTGTGTGCTCAGTCGTGTCTGACTCTTTGTGACCCTGTGGACTGTAGCCCGCCAGGCTCCTCTGTCCTTGGAATTTTCTAGGCAAGAATACTGGAGTGGGTTGCCATTTCCTACACTAGGGGATCTTCCCAACCCAGGGATTGAACCTGCCTCTCTTGTGTCTCCTGCATTGGGAGGCAGATTCTTTACCACTGCACCACCTGGGAAGCCCTCTATGTCATTATTTATTAGATAAATGCTAATCAAAACCACAAGGTACCACCTCATATCCACTAGGATGGTTAAAATAAAAAACACAGATAATAACAAGTGTTGGGTAACAAGCATTAGCAGGGATGCAGGGAAACTGAATCTGGGAATGTAATATGGTATAGTCACTTTGAAAAATAGTTGGGGAGTTCCTCAAAAGGTTAAAAGTAACCATGTAACCCCGGAGAAGGCGATGGAACCCCACTCCAGTACTCTGGCCTGGAAAATCCCATGGATGGAGGAGCCTGGAAGGCTGCAGTCCATGGGGTCACTGAGGGTCAGACACGACTGAGCAACTTCCCTTTCACTTTTCACTTTCATGCATTGGAGAAGGAAATGGCAACCCACTCCACTGTTCTTGCCTGGAGAATCCCAGAGACGGGGGAGCCTGGTGGGCTGCCATCTATGGGGTCTCAAGAGTCAGACACGACTGAAGTGACTTAGCAGCAGTAGCAGCAACCATGTAACCCAGCAATTCCATTCCTAGGTATATACCCAAGAAAAAATGCATCCACACAAAAATTTTCTGTGAATTACAGCAGAGTTATTCATAATAGGAAAAAGTAGAAACAGCCTCAATGTTCATCAACAGGTAAATGTATAAACAAAATGTAGTACATCATATAATACTATTCAGCCATAAATGAGAATAAAACACTGATACACACTACAACCCACATGAACCTTGAAAACATTACACTAAGTGAAAGAAGCCAGTCATAAAGAACCATACATTGTATGATTCCATTCATATGAAATGTCCAGAATGAGCAAATCTATAGAGACAGAAAGTAGATTAATGGATGCCTGGGGCTAGAGAAGGAATGGGGAGATGAAGGCTAAGTAGTGCAGGATTTCTTTTCAAAGGGTCATAGAAGTATTCTAAAATCAATTATGGTGACGGTTGCCCAACTCTGTGAATTTACTAAAAGCCACTGAGTTGCATACTTTAAATGGGTTAACTGTACAGTATATGAATTTCATCTCAATAAAGCTGTTTAGAAAAAACCAAAGGGGGAATTCTCTGGTGGTGCAGTGGTTAGGATTTTGTGCTTCCACTGCAGGGGAGTTTCAGAACAGGAGAGTCTGTAGGCCCACAAGGTAAGAGCCAAAGTTTCCACTTCAAAGATAAGACTGCTCCATACCTTTTCGCCACCACTGTGGTACACTGGAGATAGCTGTCTGCCTGCCTGCAAGGGGTACCCTGGCCTCCTCTTTGGACTCACCCCCTCTCTTACTTTCGAGGTAATGGGCTAGAAGCCATTTCTGACCCCGTCCAGCACAAACATGGGGCAGAATGAAGAACAGGGAACATACAAACCCAAAGGTTATTACTAAACTAGCAGAGTCATAACCTGACTTCATGCTCTCCAGACCTACTAGATTTTAAAGGGGATAATCTTCCTCAATAGGTCCTTTTGAAGGTTCTTTGGATACCAGCCCCCTAATTCAACCATTAGCGGCTTCTCACCTACAGATTCCTTAACCAGGCTAATGCATACTATTCCAATAGGCGACTACTCCCTCCTCAGACGTGAAGGAACCTGGTGGTCCACTGACAGCTTGTCCTCCAGTGATGTCTGCTGGCCCCTCCAGGTGGCCCCACCAGACATGAAAATCCACCCACCCACCCAATGGCTAGTGTTTCCTCTTAACCCAGTTGGGTCACATACTAACAAACCCAAGGAATACACAAGGATCCCAACACCTGAGTTAGGCTCTGTGCTCTATCAATCACTAAAGCAGCCTATCTCATCCTCAAGACTTCCTGGTCAGAAGGCAGGACACCAGTGCACTATGTCCCCCTTACTGCAGGGAACCTGAATCAGGATTCCATGGGTTCTTTTGAAACCTCTTTCACTGGGCTTGAGGAAAGAGTCAGAACTTCCTCCAGTCCCACTTGGGGTGATGGTACGGATTCATAGCACAACAACAGCTTTCTTCACCAACCCAGCCTATATACCATTGATGAAGATGAAGTCTTTTTATAGCTATGGAACCACTTACATCTTTGTCTGACATCTCACTTCTGTATGTCATAGCTACTGAATCTCGGTGAGTCAGCTGGAAACTTCCAAGTTATAAATCATTAGACTTCTGGTGCCAAGTAAAGACTGAACCAAATGGCAGAAACACAAAATACTTTTAAACTAATAAGAATCATATTAAGAAGATCCAATAAAATTAAATAATATTCATAACATTCAATTGTGATGCTTACAACTAGGCTATTTTTATTAGTAATAAATCACCACAATTCAATGAGTTTGTGTCAAAATAAAGGACTTTGTTGAAATGAAGAACAGGCATTACTGATTGCTTTAGAATAATCTTTTCTTCTAAATATTTTTTATGGGATGTTTGACACAGAAAAATAGTCACATAATGTCAAATTCTGAGAAAGGCTTGTAAATCTCCCACTAGAAGTTAATTTGTCAACTTCAGAGTAATTTTGTTAAGTTTTGCAATATGTATGTTGAGACTACATGGTAATACACATAAAATGTTCCTCTCATCAGTTTCCAGTGAGCCTCCTTATCCCTATTAACGCTTTTGCACATTAATGTCTTTCTCAGGAGACAAGTTTACTGAGGTATAATTTACATAAAGTTTACGTTTTTTTTCTAATTCATAAACTCTAAGTGAACAATTTGATGAGATACATAGTTGGACAACCCCATCACCCACAAAACGTCCCTCATGGCTGTTTTGCGGCCAATCCCCTTCTTCCATATCCTGGCACAACCACTGGTCTCTTTTCTATGACTACAGTTTTGTTTTTTTTAATTTCACGTAAATGGAATCATACAATAAATAGGCTTTTACATCTGGCTTTTTCCACTTAATGTTTTGAGACTCACCCTTTTTCCTGTGTGTATCAGCAGCTCATGTCTTTTCACTGCTCAGTGGCACAGTGAATACAACACATGTGGATACAGCACATCTGTTTTATCTATTCACCACTCAGTGAACATTTGGGTTGCTTCCAGTTTGGGTCAATTATAACCAAAGTTGCTATGAACATTCACTTATACTTTTTGGAAATACTTGTGTTCATTTCTCAGTATCTAAGAGAAATGCTCAGTCATCTGAAAAGCTGATTTTTAACTATAAGAAACAAAAAAAACCTGTTTCCCAAAGTGACTGTGTTCCCAGTTGCTTCTCAACTTTGCCAAAATAGGTTATTTGTCTATTACCAAGTTGTAAATGTCTTGACACAAGTCCTATGTTGCATACAAACTTTCATGTGCTTCGTATGATGTTAATATAACCATACCAACTTTCTTTTGGTTGCTATTTGATTAGTGTGATTTTTCTATCATTTCACATTCAACCTTCTAAGTTTTAGGTGTGTCTCCTATAAACAGTAATTAGTAGAAAATATTTGGATTTACTTCCATGTCACTGTAATATGTAATAACTTACCATGCTAATTATTTTGCTCCTTTTTCTCAACCCTTTTCCTGCCTTCTTTTAGCATTACAGAGTTTATATTTTCTTTTCCCACTCTACTTTTAGTAGTCATCCTTAAAATTTTTAAGTTTGTACTTGACCATTTTTCTAACAAAGCGTAAAGCTATCTGGTGGTGGCTCAGAGGGTAAAGCGTCTGCCTGCAATGCAGGAGACCTGGATTCAATCCCTGGGTTGGGAAGATCCCCTGGAGAAGGGAATTGCAACCCACTCTGGTACTATTTCCTGGAAAATCCCATGGACAGAGAAGCCTGGTAGGCTACAGTCCATGGGGGTAGCAGAGTCAACAGGACTGAGCGAGTTCTTTCAGTTTCTTTCTTTCCTCTTATCCAAAGACTGCATCACATGTTCCTCATTGAACACATCACCACATCCTGAATGCTGTTCAGGAGTTTGAGCTTTAGTTGTTGAAATTTATATTTAAAATATTAAAAAATTTAAATCTTTTTACAATCAGTATTAAATTTACTACCATATTTTATCAGTATTTGATTCATCATCTATTCTTATATCTTATATAATTTATCAGTGTTTCCACTCATCATCTGTTCTTATATCTTATACCTTCCTTTGAATTTACTTTCCTTCGATCCTTTGTTGTTTTCTTCTTTCCCCTGTTTGTTTTATTTGGAGGGGTGTTGTTTTTTAGACATACATCTTTAGTAGTTCTTTCAGTGAGGGTATATGCCAGCTCATTTGTTTTAAGTTGTTTTTTTTTACCCCCTTCAGCTGTGCAGCGTGGCTTGCAGGACCTTAGTTCCCTGACCAGGGACTGAACCCAGTGAAAGCACCGAGTCTTAGCCACTGGACCACCAGGTAAGTCCCTCATTAGTTTTTAAATGTCTGAAAATGTTCTATTTTGCCTTCATTCTTACAAAGTACTTCAACTGGATATAAAATACAAGTTGACATTTATTTTCTCTCAGTAGCATTATCTGTTTCCAGTCATCTATCACTCTGATGACTTCGAACTGCTTTTCCTATCATGGGGAATTCTCTTGTACAGATGCAAAAAATGAAGGTCTCTCTGGCTGCTTGATAGGAGCTAATGAGCACTCCAGACTCTGAATTTCAGTCTAATGGGGGAAAAGGAGAAATAGGAAAGAATCTGTTTTGGTGGAGGATGCTAAGTTTCCAAAGGCAGCCTAGTTTCCAAAAGTAGCCACTACTTCTAGTTTCCAAAGGCAGCTGCTAGCGGCAGCAGCCCCTGGCTACTCTTGGTGGTGCTACTGACAGCATGTAGTGCCTAGCAGTGGAAGCAGGGGTTTCTTCAACAGACGGGTTCTGCAGAAGAATCTGGGGCATGGATAGTCTCCATGAACATGAATTTGAGAAAACTACAAGAGATGCTGGAGGACAGAGGAGCCTGGCATGATGCAGTCCACGGGGTCACAATGGTCGGACACGACTTAGCAACTGATCAACAACATAGTCTTTGGACCTCTGAGGCGGTCTGTAATGTAAAAAACTTGTTTTATGTGTAAATTAGCCTGAGTCAGTTTCATTTAAACCTAAGAATGCAAAAACTTTGTGATGTAATCTTTAATAATGTTCAGAATGGCTTCTTTGAAAAGATGTGGAAAAAACTCTGAAAAGCATATGTGATTTTTTTTTTTTTTTTAATTAAGATGACCAAAGAAAGAGTAATTTATCTTTGTGGGTCTTACCTTTCCCCCAACCAGAGGCAATATGTGCATTTTCCCAGTCTGACAATCCTTCACTGAGGACACGATGAGGCAGGTGCCACAGAGAACAACCAGGCGTTCAGCCCACTTATGCAGCTGGGTCTTTCCCTTGCGTACATTATAGATGCCAGACAGAAGGATTCGATCCAGATGATCCATCTGGCATGGTTTTTCTGAAAAGAAAAGAGTACATTAGAAACCACCATTAAGGTAGTACAAAAATAATGAAAGGGAAAAAGAAAGCATTACATGTCAACATTCAGCAACCCTAATACAGATTTAAGTAACCAAGCAATATAAGTATTACAAAATAAGCTTTCAGTCTTAAAATGTTGTTCAGCCCTGAAGTTATATAATGGGAGCACTGTGAATTTCGGATGCCACTGTCAATCCTTCTTCCAGTCATAGCTCCCATGTGCTCAAAGAAAGGCAGTATGACAGAGTAGTTAAGATCATGGACTCGGGAGTCATACACTCAAACTTGAGTTCTGCTACTTACTTTGATTCCTTGAACTACATAATCTCACTGACCTTGACATTCCCCATTTATACAGTTCAGATCTTAATACTACCTACCTTTGGAAGGTCCTTATAAAAAATTAAGATAATGAATGTAAAGTAGTAAGCATGGTTTTAGATACAAAATAAGTATGGAATAAGAGACAGCAACTATTGTGCTTAGTCTACTGCAGAAGGAAGAAATTAATAACTAGTTCTGTACACAATCCTCCATCTTCCTGCTCTTTGTGAGGAAAAGCTTTTGGCTGATATTTCAATCAACTATCCCAATCACGGTAGCAGAAGCTGATACAGACATGCAAGAGCGTCTCTATCTTTTACCACCCTTTATAAAACTTCACACGACAGGTAACAGTGAACAAAACAGCATTATGACAGAAGAAATGTTCTTGGTTAAAGTACTACTGGAAATAGACAGTAACTCTACACAGAAACGAACAGAAGTAGCAACAGTATGAGGCTGAGCAAACAGCAACAGACTGGGAAGTGAAAAAAACTGGGTTGTACTCAATACTATTACATAATTGATTAAACCCTTGGCATCATGGTACCCTTTTGACTGTGTGTTTCCTGTATAAAAAATGAGGAAATGGTCTGGCTTACTTCAAAGCTTTAAACTTTGTATGTTAACACCACCATTTCTCCTTCTAGTCTAGGCCAATCCTTTCATCTATATTCTAAATTCCATGTTCCTTGGGGAGTTTGGTTCTTCTTCCTTCTCACTCTTCAACTCCACCCTCCCTATTGTTTCTATCAAAGCTACAAAAGCACTCCAGTTTTCTCCAGTTCCCTCTCAGTCTCAACTGTAGAATTCCTTTAGATCAGGGATTCTCCAATTTCTATGTGCCCAAGAATTATCTGAGAATTAGTTTACAATGCAGAACGCCAAGACCTACCCACAGAGAATTTACTTCAGAGGATCTGGGATGGAACAAAGGAAAGCATGTTTTTAACAAGTATCTCAAGTAATTTAAATGCAGATGGCCCACAAATAATATTTTAAGAAACTCTATAAGTTTATCCTTTTAAGGCTCTTTTCTTCTCATTTGTGCTTCTATAGTAGCTATCTGTAGCTCCTCTCAGAAAGGAATATTCAATTTTGGGGGGAATAAGTTATTTATACACAAAATAATATGCTGTCTTATTATTTTTGGAGGGTTTGTTAAGTCTCTGATCTTCTGAAAGTGGTAAAAAACAGAATGAGGAAGTTCTAATAAATGTTTGGAATGACTAATAGTTCTAGTTAAAAACAGACTTACAATCTCAAAAGTCAAGACTCTAAGTGGAAAATTATGGTATACTTTGAAATGTCTATAAAGAAAATAGAAAATAGGGGCTTCCCAGGTGGTGCTAGTGGTAAAGAACCCACCTGCCAATGCAGGAGATGCAAGAGACACAGGTTTGATCCCTGGGTCTGGAAGATCCCCTGGAGAAGGGTCTAGCAACCCACTCCAGTATTTCTGCCTGGAGAATCCCACGGACAGAGAAGCCTGGTGTGCTATAGCCTGAGCAACTAACACTTTCATTTTCATAAAGAACATGGATTGTTTTATAATTTAAGAAAAAAAAATGTTTCTAAAAAATCAAGGAGAGTTCTCTAACAATGCCCATAGTATAATCTCTAAACATTATGTTTCATTAAAATGAACCAGGAGTCCTTAGAAAAATCACCTATTCCTGGTGTGAATCAGATGATGACAAGATCAGCTTAGGACATCTTTTTGTGTAAGAACTTAATGGAAAAATCTGGAATATTACCAAAGACTGTGCTGGGCTAGGCTTAGTCACTCAGTCGTGTCTGACTCTTTGCAACCCCATGGACTATATCCCCTCAGGCTCCTCTGTCCATGGGATTTTCCCAGCAGGAATACTGGAATGGGTTGCCATCTCCCCCTCCGGGGGCTCTTCCTGATCCAGGTATTGAACCTGCATCTCCTGTGGCTCCTGCACTGACAAGCAGATTCTTTACCACTGAGCCAACTGCGTAGCCCTACTGGGGTCATGTTGGAAGGACACAGAAGGCAACCTGAAAGAGCTCCCAGGAACTGAGATGAGACAAATTAAGCATCAGAAAGAAAAATGTCTGCAATGAATTGAAACAAATATACATAAGCCCATGAGATCATGATGATACTCAAAACAGACAATAAAAAATGAAGTTACACAGACCTTGTGAATATAAACTGAAAAGTAAAGCAATATAACTTCTAGAAAATAATAAAGGGAGGGACTGCTAAATTGGACTCCATCAAAATGAAATACTTCTTTTAATCAAAAGATACCACTAAGGTTCTGGTTCTGAGTTAGAGAAAGTACACTCGGCCCTGTCTCTCCCACTGAATTCACCTATAAAACCTGGACAGAACATGTGGAACGCTGGAGAACCCCAAACAGGCTGAACACAAAGAAAGTCAAGCCCAGACAGTTCATAATCAAATTGCTGAAAATTAAAGACAAAGGGAAAATCTTTAAAGAAGCCAGAGGAAAATGAAGCACTGTTTATATGAGAACAACTGCTTGAGCAACTGCATGAAGGCTGTGCAGGAGCGCTCTGTGCTATCTTTCCAACTGCTCTGAAAATCTAAAGCTAGTTCAAAATAAAAAGTTAAACCGACAAATAAACACTGGCTGATATTATCGGTGGTAAAAATGAAACATTTACTTACATCGCAAGAGTAAAACAGGAAACTTCAAAACAAATTTCAAACTTGGAAGCAGTGGTTGGTGAAGCAATCCCACCATCTGGTTTCATGACCCTGAACAAGTTCTATTAATATATTTTTAGGCCTTAATTTCCCAAGTTAAAGACCAAGGAGCTGGATTAGATGATCCCTAGTCCTGCCCAGGTCTCACATTTTATGGATCCTTTTTATTTCTCTAAACTGTTTCTCTATCAACTAAATACTAAGAGTACCTTAGAGGTTAAGAAGATGAGATTTAGAATCAGTTAAGACCTCTCTGGAGTAATAGTATCTACCTGAATGCTTGTAAGGATGAAATGAAAAATAGTACACAGAGTGCTCAGCACCTTAGTATGTGCTCAGCACATAGTGAGGGTATATAATAAAAGATAGTCATTATTAATATAACGAAAGTCCTGCCTTAAGCCTCCTTCTTTTCCTATATTTTAAGTATTACTTTCAATCTTTAACAGCTTCCACAGATTTAACACTCCCATGTACCTGACTCCCAGATCTGTATTTCCAAAGCTCCTGGTTCCACATATCTGACTACCTGCCAGACATCTCCAACTGGATGTCTACCACTGCTTACAGTTACACTTGCCTGAAACCAGATCCTTCTCACAACTGAAGTCCTGTCATTCTCCCAAAGCCACCCAGGCTCAAAACCTCAGTCAGTTTTGCCTCTTAGGATCTCTTCCTCAACTCCTTTTTTTAATCAACCACCAACACTTACTATTCCTTCAAAAAGTCTCTATATGAATGATTCCTTCCATTCCCTAGTTCAGATCCCTAATTCAAGCCTGAATTATTATCCATTCTGGTGCCAGAATCATCTTTCTCAGCCCCACTTGGATCCCATCACTTCCTCTACCATCTGTCAAATGAAGGGCAAATTTCTGATATTGCACTCAAGGCCCAGAACAATCTGGACTCAAATTATCTGATTCACAGAACATGCACTGAAATTCCTAATACCCTTCCTCTGTCCTCCTTTTCCTTTGTGATTACTGAAACTGTGCCCATTTTTAAGGAACCAACTCAAAAACTACTTCTTCAGAAAGATTTCTCTGTTTCTAGAGACCTTCCTGATTTTCTAGAAGAACAGTAAAGGGGAACTTCCCCATCATCTATTACAATCTATCACGTAGGTATATTAATAAAAAATAGTGTTGGTATTAGCATTAGACAAAGAGATCAATGTAATAGGATAGAGTCCAAAAATAAACCTCTGCCTATATAGGAACTTAATAAAGGCAATGCATCAGATCAGTAGGAAAAGGATGAGCTATTTCATAAGTATTGTTGGGACAACTGGCTATCAGTAGAGAAAAAAAAAAATAAAGTTAGATTCCTACCTCATATCACATTTTAAAACTATAAAAATACTTCAAGAAAATACAGAGGATGTTTATGACCTAGGACAGGAAAGGAATGTAAATGTATTAAAGGAAAATATTCATAAATATGATTAAGTAAGTCTTCTGCACCATAAAAAACAATAAATAAAACTACAAAACAAGCTACAAGCTGGAAGAAAAATATGTCACAAATACAGCATCCAGAGGATTTATATTCAGAAGATATACACAAGTCTTTCCGATCGTAAGAAAAAAGATAAACAGAAATATATAAAGGCTAATTCAAAGAAGAAACTAAGATCTAATATAACTATGAAACAATATTCCACCATTCTAGAAATCAAGGAAGCAAAATTAAAACAATGAGGCCATCATTTAATGCATCAGATTAGTAAAAACTTTAAATGCTAATAATATTAAAAGTCCCAATAATTTCATGTTTAAAGATACACTTTGAAGAACAGGTGTACAATGATGCAATTTTACCATGACGCTATGTAAAATAGCGCATCACTAGGGAAACTGTTACATAAACTCTAATACATATGTGACATTCAACAGTATGCAACGTAAAGAAATGCATGTAAAAGAGTTTTAAAAAAGACCTCCAAAATGCTGCTAGGAGAAAAAAGCATGAAGACCAATACCAAATGATAGGATTTACGTAAAAAAAACAAAACCATATTTCTAGAAATACACATTAGATAGGAATAAAAGGTAGAATATTCTCAACAAGTATATACCAAATTGATTAGTATATCATATAATTATCACACTATATGTCATTGCTTAATAGATAGCCACTATTGGTATATACTTGTACTGACTCAAAAACACCACTTGTAGGAATCACTTCCTCCCTCAACCCTAGAGGTCAGCCATTCTCTTGACTTTTAGAATAATCATTTCCTTGTTTTCTTTGTATTTTTGCTACTTATGTATTAGTTATAACAGTTTTAACTACTGTAACAAAAAGAATATATCTAATTCAACAGAAATCTAATTCTCTGCTAGGGCGGGCAGTATGGGTTGCCAGGAGTCAACTCTGTTGAGAAACTCCAGCTGAAGGTGGCTTTGCCATTTCAACACATGACTTCAAAGTTGCTCAGATGACTGCCCTCCTAGCCTACAGGAGAGGAAAAGAACAAGAAGTCTGCATGGGAAGGTTTAGGAACCAGGTGTAAAAGTGGCACACAACAATTTCATTCCTTACCACTGAAGAAAATTTTGTCACAGGCGCACATCTAACTGCATAAAAGACTGAGAATGAGGTATAGCTGAGCAGTCAAGCCTAGTGTTGTCACGGAAGAAGGAAAGAGCAGATCTGATGGACAAACTGTGGTCCTGTCACACGTCTCTAAACAATACGGCTAAGTTTTGCTTGTTTTCAAGTTTTAAATGAATGGGAACATAATATGTGATTCTTTTGTATGTGTTTATGCCACTTGGATGGAAGTGTCTCAGACAACCTGTGAGAGTATACGGGACATAAAGAAAACGCTCAGGCTGGGTGCTATGCTATCTGAACTATTCAGTCCCAGCAAATCACACCTCCCAGACTCCACTTCCTCATACATAATAAGGAGTTGATTAACTGACTCTCTTAATCTCTGTGATCAATCATAATACCCACTCATCTTTAGTCACATATGTTATTTCAAGGCTTTTATATCATGAATCTGCACTGAGTCATTCTACTCATTTTCCCCCAGCACCCACACCAGCAAGTCTGATAACTGGCATTTGCACAACGGCCCTTGAAGTACTGAGCAACTTTTATATTCAGCAAACACATCAAAACTAACTGGCCTGAACTTGGGCCCCTCTGACCCTCACCTTATTAAGACTATATTCTAACCGAAGGTAACTCACCAAAGGCTCTATACATGAAATATTGAAAGCTGATTGATAAGCTATTAATATTTGGTTCAAAAAATACTTCAAATTCTTTAATACTCCTTTCTTCAAAAGATGAGGCCTAATTCCCCACTCAACAGTGTATGCTGTTTTTGGTGACACAATTCTAATGAACAGAAAGTGGTAAAAAGAATGGTGACTTATGAAACTATGTCATAAAAACTGAAGTCGGTATGTGTGTTTGTATATACATGTATGCACACGCTCGTGTGCATGTGTGTGTGTCTCATTGCTGGGGGCAGCTAGCTGCCACAACATGAAGATATTTACACAGCTCGAGAGAGGGGTCCACATAGCGAGGAACTGAGATCTCCTGCCAAAAGCTGGTGAGAAACTGGGGCCTTTACCAACAGCCACATGAGTGAGCCACGTTAGAAGTGAATCTTCCAGCCCACTCAAGCCTATACAGCTTCAGCCAATATAAAGAGTACTATCTCAGGGTTTCCCTGGCGGTCTAGTGTTTAAGAATCCACCTGCCAACAGAGGTGACACAGGTTCGAGCCCTGGTCCAGGACAATTCCACATGCTGTAGGGCAACTAAGCCCATGCACCACAGCTACTGAGCCTGCACTCTAGAGCCTGTGAGCTACAACTACTGAAGCCTGTGTACCTAGAGCCTGTGCTCCACAACAAGAGAACCACTGCAATGGAAACCCACGCACCACAACTAGAAACCAGCCCCTGCTCTCTGCAACTACAGAAAGCCCGCACACAGCAACGAAAGACCCAATGCAACCAAAAATAAAAAAATAAATAATTTTTTTAAAAAAAGAATAAAGTACTTAGGATAAATTTAACCAAAGAGGTGCAAGACCCATACACTGAAAGGAAAAACAACCCTAAAAAAAAATAAAGCTTACTAAATTCAACAATATACACATCTGATGAGTCCATCAAATGTTAAGTCATATATAATAACTACCTACTTCTGAACATTCTCGAACTGTCCAGAAGTTCATGAACCTTATAAGGAATTTAAAAATCTGAAACTAAAGCTCTGATTTGATCAACATGGTGGCAAAGGTACATAATAATTCGGAAGTCAGCAAAACACTAGAACAAAAAGAGCAAAAATAAAAAGAGAAGACTTTTGCTGTTGTTTTCTGACGGCCTAAGTTAAGGCAGCTTTGAATAAAATATTTTTAAAAGGCTGAAGTTACAGGTACAAATAATCAATTAAAAATAGTTAATGCTATATTTAAAATGGATAACCAACAAAGACCTTCTATAAAGCACAGGGAACTCTGTTCAATGTTATGTGGCTGCCTGGATGGGAGGAGAGATTGGGGGAAGAATGGATTCATGTATATGATTGACTGAGTGCCTTTGCTGCTCATCTGAAACTATCACAACATTGTTAACTGGCTATACCCTAATACAAAACAAAACGTTTTTTTAAAACAGTTAATATATTCACAAAGCCACTGAAAAATTCTTACCACCATAAAATCGGAGCATACAGCCAAGGTCAGGATTTGCTGCCTCCTCTTGTATTCGTGCAGGGTCATCAAACCCCAGCCTGGATAAGTAATCATAAACAATCTGAAGAGGTCGTTCGGTAGGTTCCAGTCTCCTGCTTACACAATTCAGAAGAAAAATATTTGGTAAGTTATAAACACACTTTATTTGATTTTTAAAATCTTCCAATATGCTCTAGATTTTTACTTCTATATCAATTTTCTTTAATATCTTATGATACAACCAGTGGTGCTCAAAGTTTCTGGTCTCAGGATCCCTCCGTAGTCTTTGAAGCCCCCAAAGAGCTTTTGTTTACATGGGGTTTATCTACTGATAGTTACATGGGGTATACCTATTGACATTTATCTACTTATTTACTGAGAAACTAAAATTAAGAATTTCTAAACATTTATTCATTTTTAAGTAACAATAAACCCATTACATGTTAACAAATATTTTCTGAAAACTGTATTTTCAAAATAGGACAAATGTGGTGATAAGATTTATACTGTTCAGCACTTTGTAAATCTATTTAATAACTGGATAACAGAAGGCAGATAAGCTCTAAGATATGTAGTCTCTAAAAATCTCCACTATATGCTTATGAGACTGAGAATTAAAAAGAAAATTAATACCCCATTATTATTATGAAATAGTTTTGACCTCATGAACCTCTTTAAAGAATCTTAGAGACCCCAGAGGGTCCTTTGAGAATCTCTGGTTCAAACTTAAAGGCATCAAAACTATGAGGTGTAAAAGATTATACTCGCCCATAACTGATTTCACATAAGCTGGAACACAATTAAAAATGGAGACTTTGGGTTGCTGACCTCTGGCTTCATAGATGGATTTTTCCAAAAAAGTTAGGAATGAAACTGCCCAGTAATTACCCAGAAATCATTCTGTTTCATGGTTATGACTGAAAGCAAGGAAAAGCCAGAATGTCAGTAATCATTTGTGGCTTCTGGGGATACTGCATACTTTAAAATCACGCGAACTTAATGCTTTCTTTACAATTATTTTAGGAGACAGCAAACAGTTATAACAAGTACAGCAGCTGAGAGCATGAACTCCAAAAGTCAGACTGCCCGGGTCTGAGTCTTACTTCTGCCACTTATCAGCTCATGTGTGTTCTTAGACAAATTATTTAACCTCACTGACTTATTCCTCAGCAGCCTAATGGGAATAAGAACAGTGCCTAACTCACAGGGTCGTTACTAGAAGTATTTATTTATTTGCTTATAAGAAGATATCATACAGTACATAAAGGGCTTAGAAAATTATTTCACATGTAGTAGTGTTCGATAACGTACTGACAATTATTATTCAAAAAATTCTTAGGAACGGAATAAAATTTTAATGAGACTAAAAATAGAATGTCTCCCCCAACTGAAACAACAATCAAAAAACAAGTATAGGAAAGCCTATGTGTTTAAAAGATCTTGAAGAACATCACTCTTTAAAAGGATTCTGTTTAGAAAACTTAAGACCTGTATTAATCGCAAGAAACATGATACACCTTCCATCAAGGCATAAAGACATGAAGGATCTGTGTTTTGTGGTTCAAGAACTAGAAAATACTAGTTGGCAATAAGATTTACTTTTTAAAAACATGAAATGAAAATACTACAAAGTGAAATATAAACAACTGTAAAAAAAATTATAATGTAGAAATGGAAATCATATTGATGCATACCAAAAAAAAAAAAGATAAAAATAAAAGCCACGATGTGGCCCCTCCTGACCCTCCTGGCTCAGTTCTGACTTCCAGCTTCTGTAAACTCAGAACTACTACATGGGGAATAACCAAAAAACTAAAAGCCTACAAAGATCAGCAAATACTGAATTTAACAGAAATGGAAAATATACTTTTCAGAATAAAAACATCAGTTACAATGAATCTCCTATCAAATAAAGAAAAGTCCACAAAGGGCTGTGACAATATTGGGCACCTTCCTCATACAATGGTAGAATCCTTCAAAGAAGGATACATTTTAAGAGACTTGTAATAAACTATCCTGGAGGGGTCAATTAGTCATGTAACAGGAAGACTGGCTGAAGGATTAAGCTGAAGACAGGGTGACCACGGGCATAAACAGCTCCGTCTTTCCATGTCAAGAATGGTTATTAGATTTAGTCTAGACTGATCCAAAGAAAGGGACTATGACCAGTGAGAAGAAGTTGCACAGGCAGACTTGGATTAAAAATGAGGCAGAACCTTAATAATTAGAGATGCCCAATAATGAAACAGACTGTCCATCAAAATAGCTCTGAGAGAGCCACCTGTCACAGACAATTTAGAAGAGTCTGCTCTAGGAATCAAGTCAAGCCAGATGATCTTTAGGGTCTTTTACAATTTAGGGGTCTATGATGTATCTAAAACATCTTCCTGCTGCTGCTGTTGCTAAGTCGCTTCAGTCATGTCCGACTCTGTGTGACCCCATAGAAAGCCTCTTACCAGGCTCCTCTGTCCCTGGGATTCTCCAGGCAAGAACACTGGAGTGGGTTGCCATTTCCTTCTCCAATGCATGAAAGTGAAAAGTAAAGTGAAGTCACTCAGTCGTGTCCGACTCTTAGCAACCTCATGAACTGCAGCCCACCAGGCTCCTCCATCCATGGGATTTTCCAGGCAAGAGATCTTCCTAGTATAATACAAATTCTACCTAAACACTGCTATTATTTTTGGATACAGAGTTCAATGTATTTAACTATAATTCCACATATATGGTATATATATATGACTATATATAACTATAATGATCACATATTAAGACCAAGAAATTTTACTTTCAAGCTCTATCTTATCAGCTCAATTTTCTTATTTCTCTCTGGAAAACCAAGAGAATTGGAAATATCCTAACATATTTTGCATCATCAGATTTCCTGATCTAAAAAGGCTCTGTAGATTTTGGAAACCCTCTTTAACTATTTCCACCAAAAGAAAGTATTTTCCCTGGGAGAGAGGGAAAAAACTAAGAGAATCTCTACATCTGCTCTCATCAATTTAGCATAAATGAGCAAACAAGAAATATTTCAAGAACTGCAAAAACAAGTAAAATGAGGGACTAATTCTATTTACTCATTAAACTCATCTGCTTAAGACAGTAGAGAGTATGGGGGAGGGAAAATGCTATCATATGCTTATGGATCAGTTCTGTGT
Organism: Bubalus kerabau; assembly: GCF_029407905.1. NCBI lineage: Eukaryota > Metazoa > Chordata > Mammalia > Artiodactyla > Bovidae > Bubalus > Bubalus kerabau. The sequence continues at coordinate 42,557,082 of NC_073640.1, read as the reverse complement.
TTCAAAGTTCCAAAAGTTTAACAGGCTGCTAATTAGCTATGTGTTAAATCTCTCATAAATCAAAGGAAATACATCTATTGCAAAACAGGTGTAAGACAGAATATGTTAGCAAAGAAAGGTTCCATTCATCATTTGAAATACTTCCGTTAAGGCTTTAAGAAGAGACAATAAGACTATTGTTGTTAACTGTGTTTCTCGGGCTTCCAGAAGCTACAATAGTCCTTGTAAATCTGAATATATGTGCATCTGGTTATTTTTCTTCAAACCAGCCAACCAATACAGTAATGCTATCAACAGTGTTTGTAGCTCTTGCGTGCTAAGTCACTTCAATCATGTCCAACTCTTTGCAACGCTATGGACTGTAGCCCTTGTAGCTCTTAGCCAACAGTTATTCTGAACAGTGCCCACAGTTAAGTTACAGGAAGGAGAAGAGTAAGTTTCATTTCAGGGATCACTCCACATCAAGGAACATGAAACCGAGCAAACTCCAGGATACAGTGGAAGACAGAGGAACCTGGTGTGCTATACAATCCACAGGGTCCCAAAGAGTAGGTCTATAGTGACTAAACAACAACAATCACTCCACAAGAACTCTAGTTAATAGTGGGAGTACATTCTTGCAACCCAACTCATTGTATCCAAGACCCTAACACAGCACAGAGCAGCATTTTATACATCAAAGTCAGGTTAAAACTCAATCTCTGGCCAATAATGTAAAATCTGCAAACTTTTAAGACCAACAATACATATAATGATATAGAAAACAAGGATACTTTGATGAATGTTTACTCCACATCTGACGCTATGCTAGAAGTATCTCACATTTTACAAAACTAGGAAATAACTAAAAGAGAGAGTCGCATAATTAGTACATATGACATCAGGGTTTGAACCTTTGTCAATTTCCTTACAAAGCCTCGCCTTTAGGCAAACAATATTATTTTTAAAAATAGTTAAAATAATTTATGCAGAAGAGAGCTCAAAGTACTTCCTATGTTAACTTATACCAGGAATGTAAAAAGTTATGTTTTTAAATTACTATACATCGTTAGTCTGATACATCCTCATTTCAAAGATACACTATTTTTATGCATCACTGTTGTATAAGAATCCTGCTAGTCTTTGTAGTCCGTGGTTTCTGTGAGGGGGATTCTAAATTCTTGAAATTTCCTGAGTAATGGGAGTGTCTTAGTTATTCACAAGCGCCTTGGATCACGTCTCAGTTTATGCTAAGAGATGAGCTGACGGAGCTGGTCACAGAAAGCCCAACCTTCTGAAGAGAGGCTTGGGGCTTGACATGAGCCCAATCTTGGGGGAGGAGAGGGCTGGAGATTTAAATTTGAGTTCAAGCACAAGATCAATGATTAAATCAATCAATCCTACCCTATAACTCAACAAAAACTCTGTACTGAAGCTTCCTGGTGGATGAACACACTCATGGGCTGGGAGGGTAATATGGATGCTCCCTATGTGTATATTCATTTGGCTCAGACAATAGAGAATCAATCCCTGGTTTGGGAAGATCCCCTGGAGAAGGGATCGCAAAGAGTCGGACACAACTGAGCGACTGATCTGATCTGATCTGATCTGAGTTCGGTGAGACATTCTAGTGAATTCCTGAACCTAAAGGGGTGCAATAACGTTGTGATAGTTGCAGGTGTAATGTCCTTTAACTTGTGAAGGACGTCTGTGCAAAGTCTGGGTGGTTAGTGTCAGAACTGTATCACAGTAAACCAGACGGCATTGCAATAACCATTAAGAAAAAACACTGCCAATTAGACTATGACCTACCAACAAATGTAAAATACACACTAATTTCAGAAGTGAAAAACTAAAATGTAAAAACAAAAGTTTTAATAAAAGACAAATTACTTAATGTATAACACATTCTTTTATAGTTTAAAAGAGTACAAAAATATGAAACAAAACAAAAATAATCTTTTTCCTTCCCCAGAGTTGATCAGCTCAGTACGTATTCTGAAACAGGACTTTCCACTCCCCCTTTTAATGTTAAAATATGGTAAACGAAACTTCAGACACTTGTAAGAGGTCACCCGGCAAGTCAGTGATAGTAAAGGAATTACAACTCAGGATTCCAAATTGCAAGGGCATAACTTTCTGCTAGACATATCTTATCAATTATTAACTTATCTTAAAAAATAGTGTATCAGCCACCAAAATCTTAGTCATTTTGATGACTAAAAATAAAAGTAAATATATGACCATGAGCCAAAGGGCATTTCGTTTTGTTAAGGTAATGTTGTTACAACTTTTCAAAGAGAAGGCAATGATCACACTAAGCTTCACTAGTGAGTCATTTATCACTTAAACAGTCCAATAAAACAGACAGACCAAATATTATGTAAAGAACACTGGACTGGGAGACAGGACACCTGTGTTCCAGCTATAGCTCTAGCACCAAGCAGCTGCAGGAATGTGCTGTGGACCTGACCTCTCCAGACCTCGGTTTCACATCTATAAAACGAAGAAAAATGGTTTCTGTGACTCCCATAGGGAAGTTGCTAGCCTTTTAGGCAGGACAATTTTTGCTGTACAAGACTTTCCCACACATTGAGGATATTAAGGCTCTCTGGCCCTTGTTCTCTAAATGCTGGTAATTCTCTCCTGTAGTTGTGACGACAAAAGCGAGGCCCCCACACATATTCCCAGATGGAAAGGGCAGGAGGTGGCAGGGCTGTTAGGTCGGGTTCATTTTCCTAGTAGACATCTCTCTCAGGTTCCTTCGAGTGCTAAAATTCTATAAATTCATAACCCCTCAGTTAAATTCAAGTGACAAGTCCATAACTAAAAAAGAGTAAGCAAAGAAGAAAATCATGGATGATTTAGGAAAAATAATGGGGTAATTTTAGTGCCAATAATCCCATTTCTAGGACCCAGCCCACGGAAATCAACAATTTAAGATTCATGGGGGAAAAAAAAAAAAAAAAAATTCATGGGCGAAGTTTAGTTATCACACTACTTCTGAGTGTTGAATGACTTGAAGCAACCCAAAGAGGTTAACACTAACTAGGACCAGGCATCATTTTAAGTACTTTATTTCCTTGCGACTCAAAATGTAGCACATCACGTAGGAGCTTAACAGGATACAGACAGACCCCAGAGCCACTGAATCAGAATCTGTATTTGAACAAGCTCCCCAGGTGGACATTAGAGTTTAAGAAGCCTTACAAGTATAAACTCATTTAATCTTCATAACATATATAATTTATTTAACCCTCGGATAACTCTGTAACATAAATATTATCATCCTCCATTGTATAGATTAGTAAATTGAAGACAAAGCATTAGGTCACTTGCATAGTTAACTGTCTGAGCCAGGATTTGAACCCACAAGCTCTCAATCCAGAACCCAAGCTCTAAACCGTTACGGCATATTACTTCTCAAGTTTTAAATAAGTTACAACATATGCATAAAATAGAGTATTCTGTAGCTATTAAAACTGGTATCTAAGGGATTTTTAATGACACCAGGAAATTAGTTGAGGTAAGCAGTAAATAAAATTGAATAAATAAATGGTATGAGTCCAACTATGTAATTTTTAAAAATTAGACATACCTACTAATTATGAAAAAGATCTGAAAAAAAATGTCAGGGTGTTGGGGGAAGGGGAAGGCAATATATGGAAGCTACTGTCAGAATCTAGAGTTCAAATTCCAGGTCTCACCAGCTGAGTGATTCTAGATGAAATGATTAACCCTTTTAAGACTCATTTCCCTCATCTATAAAATGGGGAGAATATTTACCACACAAAATTATCATGAGGATTAAATAAGATAATCTACTAAAAGTCTAAGTATTGGAAAGTATTATTTCTTTGTACATTTTTTCATTTTTTCCAAAATCTCTACAGTGATCGTAAACTACACTCCAATAAACAGCAAAAAAGTTATTAAAGAAGAGATATTGCCTGACCTTGAACATACTACCGGACCTCTCAAAAAGCCTCAATTTTCCTCAATGAAAAGGAATAATCCTACCTCTCTTACAGTTACTATGAGGAGTTAAGGAGAAAAAAATGCATAAAGCACTAAGCCTGCTGCTAAGTCGCTTCAGTCGTGTCCAACTCTGTGCGACCCCATAGACGGCAGCCCACCAGGCTCCCCCGGCCCCTGGGATTCTCCAGGCAAGAACACTGGAGTGGGTTGCCATTTCCTTCTCCAGTGCATGAAAGTGAAAAGTGAAAGTGAAGTCGCTCAGTCGTGTCCGACTCTTAGCGACCCCATGGACTGCAGCCCACCAGGCTCCTCCGTCCATGGGATTTTCCAGGCAAGAGTACTGGAGTGGGGTGCCATTGCCTTCTCCTAGTAAGCCTGCTAACTAGCAAAAGAAAGCACTTAATGTTAGCTAAAATCTATCATTATCATTATTGTTTCTTTGGCTAACTAAGACTTCTTTATCTCCTACTCCAGCAAAGTAAATATATTCATATCTCAAATATTGTATGATACCACTTATATATGGAATCTAAAAAAACAACAAAACTAGTGAACATGTAACAAAAAAGAAGCAGACTCACAGACACAGAGAACAAACTAGTGGTTACCTGTGAGGGGCTCGGGGGAGGTTTGGCAGGGCAATATAGAGGTGGGCGAGGAGGAGGTACAAACTATTCGGTATAAGACATGCTATAAGGATGTACTGTATAACACAGGGAATACAGCCAATATTTTGTAATAACTGTAAATGGAGTGCAACCTTTAAAAATTGTATAAAACATTTAAATTTTTTTTTAATTTTAGAAAAAGGAAAAAATACATTCATATCTTCAAACTACAGTTCAATAGTGTTTTCATTATTTTCTAATCAATTCATTGTTTTGTTTCCAAAGAGCTATTTCATTACAAAATTATCAAAGCTACGCTCTCCATTTTAAGAACAGTTTAGGTTCACAAAAGTAAATTGTATTGCATTTGGACTCTTAACAACTAACAATACAATTAGTAGTAGCAAGCCAATTCTAATGGGCTTTTGTCCACTTTTCTAATATCTCTGTATACATACACATTGGTATACAGATGAGTAAGTGTAAGGTTTAAATACTTGAACTACATCAGTCACTACCAGCTATAATGTAGGTCAAGGCTTTCCACCTGATAAAATTAGATCGGAATCAGTGTTAAGATTTAGAAAAGCCTAAGGATCACCCAGTCCGATCCTTTCGTTTTACAAATGGATTTAGGAAATGTAGTTAACTGGTGAACAAGGAAAACATTCAAGTGCTAATCTACTTTTTCAGGAATTTGTCCAATTTCTAAAAGGAACACATAATAAACCTCAGTTTAGACTTTTAAAATGGTATCAATTTTTAGCTCAGCTAAATGTGTTACTATAATTACCACATTTTTAGGTGGAAGCAGGAGCCTCCTTTCTCACTTTCAACAGTATTGAATCCACAGTTTTGAAATTCTGTTTGGAGACATTTACTTATTACTGAGAAAGGGGAGGCAAGAAAGGCACTTAAGGAGCTCTTATCTGAGATCTAACTTCAAGAGCTAATAGAGTTTTTTTTTTAAAGCTGAATCAAAGAGTTCACATGCACAGTATAAGACTACTTTGAGACTACTTTGTTTCTTCGCATTTATATAAGATTTTAAGGAAAACACAAATGGCTTTTAAGCTTATGAAAATATGCTCAACCTCACTCTATCACATAAATGAAAATTAAAATAACAAAATTCCTATCAGATTTCCAAACATCTAAGTTTTCAGGCTTCAAAAAAGATTTGTCCTTGGAATGCTGAATTTACAATTCTCTAAAAACTGTTGACAATCATTTCTATTCACAATCAAGTATGTACTCACGCGTGAGGATGTCAAAACATGTGAAATTTAAAACTAACATGTTCTGGAGAAAGTAAGGGGGAAATAGGTATACTTTTACATTATTCATCAAAGTATAACTTCTATGAAGAGGAATTTGACAATATCCATCTAAATAAAAAATGCACATATCCTTTGAGACAGCAATTCCATTCCTAAGATGACTTCCACGTGGGAGAAATATCACAGGTACAAGGATATTCACTGCAGCAGTGCCTGTAGTAAAAACAACTGCTAACAACCTACAGGCCCACTAATAGGAGACTGGCTAAATTTATGGTAGACTTGTAGAATGGAATACTATGTAGCCATTAAATAAATGAAAGTTATAAAATATTAATATGGAAAGGTATCTAAGATAGTGAGTTGACAAGGTGCTGCATACAGCACCATCAGTTTTAAAAATTTATATACAAATAGTGACACATACTCATGCATGAGCATAGGTGCTTGTCATTCTCTATTTCCTTTTACACTTTTTTATTTCATTCTATTTACCTGTATCACTTAAAAAAATAAAACTTCAGGGACTTCCCTGGTGGTTCAGTGTAAGATTCTGTCTTGCAACATAGGCAACACAGGTTCTATCCCTGATCTGGGAAGTAAGCCCATGCGCCACAACTACTGAGCCCATGTGCCTTGAGCCCATAATCCACAACAAGAAAAGCCACTGCAATGAGAAGCCCATGCGCCGCAACTAGAGTGGCCCCGGCTCGCCGCAACTAGAGCAAGCCTGTGCACAGCAATGAGGATCCAGCACAGTCAAAAGTAATAAAAATAAACAATTTTTTAAATAGAAAATAAAACTTAAAAAATTATTTATAGTTAATTTAGATATTCAACCTATGATGTAACCCAAATGAAGTAACTATCAAATTTTCCTCCTCTAATACTTTTTAAATTCAAGGATTCTAATGTCAGCATCCTAAGGACAAGTCTATTTTCAAGCCTTGTGACTATAACCATCATCAGCTTCAGCACGAATAAAATCCTAAAGCCCACTTCCAAGCAGAAACACATATGACTTTATACTGCAGTAGAATTAATGGTAAAACTCTGATCTCACCTGACCAGGTCTCCATGAAGCTGCAAATAAAGACTTTCCCTTCCCTCTCCAGCACAAATTTCTGATGCTGGTGTCTCTACTGTGCAAAGGACAAGATGTAAGTCAGAGGAGGAGGAGGCAGCAGAGGAAGTGGTGGTTGTAGTGGCAGTGGTCGTGTCCGCTCCATACAGGTAAACACAGCCTCTCTTCACATCTTCTCTCAGCCAGTCTCTCTCCCGAGAACCAAACCTACTTCTCCTATTCAAACAATTTCTGCTCCCATTGCGCTTCATATTTCTCTAAAAAAAAAAGTTAAGAAAAAGAAATCGTTAGCCCAACTGTCCGACTGAGTTAGACATATTTGGCCCTTATCCCACCTTTCCACTCCTTATTCACCAATACTCAGCTGGGTACTACTTCCTCTCATGGAGCCTTCTGCACCTGTCACGCCACCCCTACAACTAGAAAATTTCATTCTCTTCACTGGCAGCTGTTCATGTCGCTGCCCATCATTTTCTGACCCCTTTTTTCTTTCTGTTTTCAGAAAAACTTCAAGAACAACAGTAGTATGCACTACCTAACTTCCACAAACTTTTATATTTTGCCAGATTTAGTTCAGATCATTATTCTAAAGAACATATATACAACCTTACATATATAGCTAAAGCCCCCCACTACCTAAAACCCCATTTCCCTTCTCCCTCCCCAGAAACAAACACTCCACTATACTTAGTGTTTATCATCCCATGCATTTTTTTACATTTGCCCTGTATGTATACATCTATAAACTCTATCTAACATTGTTTTACATAATTTAAAACTGTATCTAAAACCTGACATATGTATGTTTCACCCTGTCATTTTTTTCCCCCTTGATTCAACACTGCTTTAGAAATATATCTGTGATATTACACCCAGCTCATTCTTTTGAATACCACTGCATGAACACATCAAAATTTATTCCTTCTCCTGCTAAAGGCATTTAGATTGTTTCTAATTTTTCATTGTTGGAAACAGTGAAAAACAATGCTGCAATAAACATTTTTGTATATCTCCATCTGAAGACTTGAGATGTAGATATACATCTGAGGCAGAGGGTCCTCATTCTCTGCCTTATATTCCAAATAAGCAAGCACAGAATCAACACAAAGTTGCACAAATATTCTTTCCATTCTCATGTTTCAAAAAAAAAAATTCCTGTTGCATTTGAAAACTTAGGTATGCATATACATTGTAAAATCATATCATCTCAAAGCAAAAATAACTGCTGCAGCAACATAAGAAGTCCCTAAAGATCAATACTTACCTGCTCTATTTTTATAATGGGCCATTTCTATTCCCTTTAATAAAAAAACCAATTTCCACAAATAGCTACCCTGATGTACCTCTCCTGGTCCACTCCCCACTGCATTTCACTTTGTTTCAGTCATATCCAACTCCCCCCAAACACCAACTATTTCACAATTCCATGACTTATCTGAAAAGTCCTCCTCCGTCTTGTCCATCTGAGTAGTTATTCCTCAAAATTACTCAAATGTCACCCTCTCTATGGAGTTTTCCATGTCTCCCATTAAAAGCAAAATGGCTGTCTGGGGAGGCCTTAAAAATAGCTGTGAAAAGAAGAGAAGCGAAAAGCAAAGGAGAAAAGGTAAGATATAAGCATCTGAATGCAGAGTTCCAAAGAATAGCAAGAAGAGATAAGAAAGCCTTCTTCAGCGATCAATGCAAAGAAATAGAGGAAAACAACATAATGGGAGAGACTAGAGATCTCTTCAAGAAAATCAGAGATACCAAAGGAACATTTCATGCAAAGATGGGCTTGATAAAGGACAGAAATGGTATGGACCCAACAGAAGCAGAAGATATTAAGAAGAGATGGCAAGAATACACAGAAGAACTGTACAAAAAAGATCTTCACGACCCAGATAATCACGATGGTGTGATCACTGACCTAGAGCCAGACATCCTGGAATGTGAAGTCAAGTGGGCCTTGGAGAGCATCACTACGAACAAAGCTAGTGGAGGTGATGGAATTCCAGTTGAGCTATTCCAAATCCTGAAAGATGATGCTGTGCAAGTGCTGCACTCAATATGCCAGCACATTTGGAAAACTCAGCAGTGGCCACAGGACTGGAAAAGGTCCGTTTTCATTCCAATCCCAAAGAAAGGCAATGCCAAAGAATGTTTAAACTACCGCACAATTGCACTCATCTCACACGCTAGTAAAGTAATGCTCAAAATTCTCCAAGCCAGGCTTCAGCAATATGTGAACCGTGAACTTCCTGATGTTCAAGCTGGTTTTAGAAAAGGCAGAGGAACCAGAGATCAAATTGCCAACATCCCTTGGATCGTGGAAAAAGCAAGAGAGTTCCAGAAAAACATCTATTTCTGCTTTATTGACTATTCCAAAGCCTTTGACTGTGTGGATCACAATAAACTGTGGAAAATTCTGAAAGAGATGGGAATACCAGACCACCTGATCTGCCTCTTGAGAAATTTGTATGCAGGTCAGGAAGCAACAGTTAGAACTGGACATGGAACAACAGACTGGTTCCAAATAGGAAAAGGAGTACCTCAAGGCTGTATATTGTCACCCTGTTTATTTAACCTATATGCAGAGTACATCATGAGAAACGCTGGACTGGAAGAAACACAAGCTGGAATCAAGATTGCCGGGAGAAATATCAATAACCTCAGATATGCAGATGACACCACCCTGATGGCAGAAAGTGAAGAGGAACTCAAAAGCCTCTTGATGAAAGTGAAAGTGGAGAGTGAAAAAGTTTGCTTAAAGCTCAACATTCAGAAAACAAAGATCATGGCATCTGGTCCCATCACTTCATGGGAAATAGATGGGGAAACATTGGAAACAGTGTCAGACTTTATTTTTCTGGGCTCCAAAATCACCGCAGATGGTGACTGCAGCCATGAAATTAAAAGACGCTTACTCCTTGGAAGGAAAGTTATGACCAACCTAGATAGCATATTCAAAAGCAGAGACATTACTTTGCCAACAAAGGTTCGTCTAGTCAAGGCTATGGTTTTTCCTGTGGTCATGTATGGATGTGAGAGTTGGACTGTGAAGAAGGCTGAGAGCTGAAGAATTGATGCTTTTGAACTGTGGTGTTGGAGAAGACTCTTGCGAGTCCCTTGGACTGCAAGGAGATCCAACCAGTCCATTCTGAAGGAGATCAGCCCTGGGATTTCTTTGGAAGGAATGATGCTAAAGCTGAAATTCCAGTACTTTGGCCACCTCATGCGAAGAGTTGACTCATTGGAAAAGACTCTGATGCTGGGAGGGATTGGGGGCAGGAGGAGAAGGGGAAGACAGAGGATGAGATGGCTGGATGGCATCACTGACTCGATGGACGTGGGTCTGAGGGAACTCCGGGAGTTGGTGATGGACAGGGAGGCCTGGCGTGCTGCGATTCATGGGGTCGCAAAGAGTCGGACACGACTGAGCGACTGATCTGATCTAGAAAGAATTAATTACTCTCTCCTCAGTAGAACTTTTTCACCTTAAACATACTTCCACTACTATGTAAATCACTTTTGTTTTTAATTATGTATTTGGTATTTTCTCCTCTGTTATACACTGAGAACCTACTATAGTGCCTTAGAGCCTAGGTGGCACAGAGATGCATGCACAACTCAGCTGATATCACAGAAATTTATCCCTGGTCCCTACTGAAGCCTGACTAGCTCTGGCAAGAAGCTGAATAAACTTGGGGGGAAAAAAAAATCTCCTTTTTTAATAGGAAACCTTATAATCTTTCCTTTGTATCAGCCACAAAGCAAATACTTTTGCTAATATTCCTCATTGGAAAACAGAAATATCTATAATAAAGCTGATATTATTCTTGTACTTACTGAGCTTAAATATTTGAAGATAAGTGTAGCACCTAACAGAGAAGGCAATGGCACCCCACTCCAGTACTCTTGCCTGGAAAATCCCATGGATGGAGGAGCCTGGTAGGCTGCAGTCCATGGGGTCGCTAAGAGTCGGACACGACTGAGCGACTTCACTTTCACTTTTCACTTTCCTGCATTGGAGAAGGAAATGGCAACCCACTCCAGTGTTCTTGCCTGGAGAATCCCAGGGACGGGGGAGCCTGGTGGGCTGCCGTTTCTGGGGTCACACAGAGTTGGACACGACTGAAGGAACTTAGCAGCAGCAGCAGCAGCAGTAGCACCTAAAATTCAATCTCTGAAGATGATCAAGACAGGGGCAGAAAAAGAACATATTCCCCATGTGGAGAGAAAGAAAAATAAGAAATGAGAGTGGCTTCATTGTTTAAATTTAGGATAATAGGTAAATTGATCATTTTATAGATCTTAGGGATTGCAGTATGGCTAAATCAAAACCATGAGGATTATTACTGATACTAACTTCAGATAAACAGAGTAAAGCCCTGCTACAAGTGGGAACTAGGTCTCTTTATTCTCATCAAGAGCATTTTCTCACTGAACATATCAGAATTAACAAAGGGCTTACAAGCACGTATAAACACAGGGACCATCATATCTGCACAACTAAATAATCTTAACCAATACATAATTAACCAACTGATTTTAAGTATTTCTTATTTTTACTCTTTGGGAAAGATCAATTGGGAAAGATCAACTGATCCTCTGAAAACAGTGTTTCATATGGTACAGCTGCATTTATGCAAAGAAACCATGCATTTTCAGTGGAGAGAAAGTTTGTTCACTGCTGTCGAGAGGGCCATGGACACTACTCCACAAATCCATCAAAAAGAATCCTTAAAAAAACTTAAGGTCAAACAATATCCCATTAACCTTCTCAATCTTAGAAAAGTCAAGGCAGACCCCAGGAGGTATTACATTACACCCATGATTCTTCTTTGGTAAGAATGTTTAACAGTAATTTTTTAATGTGAATATCTATTTCCCTTAAAAGACTATACATAAATTCTTTAAGAAAGTTACGCTCTTGAAACACATGTGTTGTTGGTCAAAGAATATATCTCCTTTTATATGACATATTCTACCCTATGAAAATAAACTGCTGAATTAGAACTTCAGTAGGTATCATTCTTTTAAACCTGTTCAATGGGCATTCAAAGGCCTAGATACCAAGGCATAGCCTTCTGGGAAAAATCTAGATGAACTGCTTAGCTATAATTACTGTTTAGTCGCTAAGTCATGTCCGATTCTTTTGCAACCCCATGGACTGTGGCCCACCAGGTTCCTCCGTCCAGGGGATTTCCCAGGCAAGAATGCTGGTATAGATTGCCATCTCCTCCTCCAGGGAATATTCCCAACCCAGGGATTGAACCTGAGTCTCTTGTACTCCAGGCGGATTCTTTACCACTGAGCCATCAGGGAAGCCCTTAGCTATCATCAGTCACTGCTGAATTACCGACGGTAAAGCGTCTTCCTACAATGCGGGAGATCCGGGTTCGATCCTTGGGTCAGGAAGATCCCCCTGGAGAAGGAAATGGCAACTCACTCCAATACTCTTGCCTGGAAAATCCCATGGTCCGAGGAGCCTGGTAGGCTACAGTCCATGGGGTCGCAAAGAGTCAGACACGATTGAGCGACTTCACTTCACTTCACTTCCTTCTCCACTACCTAAACCATCAAGGAAGTGTTGGGAAGGTCAGTTCTCTCCTCTAAGATGCCTGCAGCTTTTTGAATCACTATTCCACTGGAATTGCTAGATTGAAAATACTTTATTTCCTCACTTACTCTTCTTAATTAAGAACTACTGACAAGCTTCTCTAAAAGGGAACACAACCATAATCATCCTCCCATCAAACAAGTGTATTAAGAGCACATTTAAGATTTAAAGATACTTCTAGATAGTAGAAATCTTCAGAGTAAGCAATGAACTAAGTACTTACTTCAGTTTTACACTTTCCACCCTCTAAAAAATGAAGACAACATTGAGGGTTGGCTCTGATTAGTTCAAAGGTGATAAACTATTAAACGCTCACACACAACTGACTCTAAGATATGCATGGTAGAACAGGGTCTACTGAAGTAACTCACCACACTCAGTGAGTTCTAGATTGTGAAATATCCTAAAGTAGGATATGTGTTCCCACATTCAAAAGTTCAGAATGATACGGGTTCATCTCAGAATACACATGCTAAGGAATATCTTGAAATGGATGGAAGAGATAAAGAGAGGAAGAATATTTCAGTTCATTAAAATCTTTGTTAGTGATTTATTTTAAAAGCCACATGTGCACATCATTTTGATAAAAACTTGAAACTACTATTGAAAAAACCGGTCTCATAGCAGTCACTGACTTGATGAACTATTACTTCATTTATTATACAGACTCAGTAAAAAAACAAAAGTAAAAGAGTTGGACATGACTGAGCGACTGAACTGAGTTAAAAAAAAAAAAAAGCCTAACTATAGCAAACATCTGGAAATTTTTGCTTCAAGTGTACTCCTGATAATCTTAAAGAATATTAAAAACATCATACTTATATTCCAACTACAGTTATGAAGGACTATATTCTAAATAGCAGTTTACTAAATAAGATTCTGAATCCAAATTCTGAATCAAATTTTCCAACACTCCATACAGTGGTGTGTGTGTGCTTAGTCACTTCAGTTGTGTCCTACCCTTTGTGACCCCATGGATCATACTGTGCCAGGCTCCTCTGTCCATGGGATTTTCCTGGCAAGAATACCAGAATGGATTGCTATGCCCTCCTCCAGGGCATCTTCCTGGCCCAGGGACTGACCTGACATCTCCTGCATCCTGTATCATAGGCAGAATCTTTACTGCTCAGCCACCCAGGAAGCCCTAGATCTCACCTGACTAAGTTACACCAGCTTAGCTATAATTGATGTTCATGATTTGATATTAAGTATTAGAGAAGGGGGTGGCAGAGGAGGAGACCATTAGATGGCATCACTGACTCAAAGGACATGAATTTGAGCAAACTCCAGAAGACAGTGAAGGACAGAGGAGCCTACCGCGCTATAGCCCATGGGGTCGCAAAGAGTTGGACATGACTTAGTGACTGAACAGCAATAGAAGAGTTACAAAAAAGAATGATGTCTTTGTCAAAGGGTTTTTGGAGAAGAGTATTAAGAGATGACAGATTCTGAAAGTCTTCTACTTACATATTCCTTTCCCATTTCACCTGGCACAAAATTCAACCACTCAGCTACTGAAGTCAACTTTTGTTTGTTGAAAAAACACACAGCACCTATTCTTCAGTCAATCCCGTTTATTTGCAAGGATGCAAAGGTCTTAAGACACTGTTAGCCTCCCATACCACCAGATCAGCACTAGACTAAGTATCAATTTCTGGAATCTTTCTAATGGCCTCCAGACTGGAACCCCAGTAGTAGGCTGGACCTTTTCCTGGAACTGTAGGATGGTGGGAATCTTCAATAAAGATCCTTATTTCTCAATTCCTTCCCTCCCACATCTCATTCCCCATGGAAAAATAGTTGCTGTAAAAATAGCAAAGGCTGTTTACCTTCAAGGCCAGAGGGCATTACCTATCTCTCAGACTTGCCCTTTTCCTGATAAGCCAGGCCAGCAAAATTTTTTAAAGTTCATTCACAATTTACATTTTTGTGACCTTACAGTAAATATCCAAAAGCCTTTGAGTAATTAAATTTAAAACATGATTAAATAGTTTACAATAAATATGTAAAAGGTGTATGTGGAAGCAGAAGTTAACTATGAAAAGTTATTTCAAGTTCCTGTATTAAGATTGGGAGGTAGCAGAATTTTTTTTTTATTTTACAGAGTTCTAATTTATGTGGTTTCGTGGATTCACCAGATGTTTCAAATCTACTATTTTTTTCAGTGTTGCCATCTTTGTAATGTCCTACGAATAACCTTAGTAGCGAGTACCTGGTGCGCACTCTCAATCCCAACGATCATTACTTAATAAATTTTTCAACATGATGTATTTCCCTTGTCTTGCAAAGTATTTTCGAAACACGCCAAATTTAATTTTTCTTTGCTCTCTTCCTTTTCTCTGGCAAGTTTTAAATCCTGCTGATTCCTCTTCTAGAACTTTAGAAGGAATTCCATTCCTTCTTCAGGACACCTAGTTTACATATTTGACCTACGGAAAAATTTCTCTCCAACTAGATATTTCGAAGGCTAAAACTCCCTCCAGTGAATCTTCCACAATCTCTCCTTCTAACCACCTTCACTGTCCCCACCCCACCCTACATTCCTTGTGCTTTTTAACTTCTCGTCATCACCTTGAAGACTCCATTCCCCCCACACCTTGCCGGCATCTGCCATCATTTCCTCCTACTCCCCCTAATTCCAATTCCTGCCAAAAAGCCCCGTTAGCTGCCTGTTGCATAACTGCTCCCCCATCACCGTGTCCCTGGATTGTCAGCCCCGCTCCCGCCAGCAGGAATGTCCCCTTTTTGTCCAACCCCTCCTCCCTCCTGCAACACGCCCAGCGCTTCCCCGATATTAAGCTCCTCCGGAGATTCTCTCCGCAGGCGGGGCAGGTCGTGCTCCCAGGCCGGCGCTCGGGTGCGGGGAGCAGGTCTTAACTTCGGTGGGAAGCTCCGAGGGCAGAGGCTGCCGCGCCAGCCGGCGCAGCCCCGAACACCTCAGCGCCGGGCCAATCACCGCCGCCATCCTCCCGCTGCGGTGATGTCTTCAGGTGTCCGGGGAGAAAGCCCTGCGTACTTCCAGCTCCGCTCTCGGGCCAGGAGACGCCGGCCCCGGGGCCGCAAGCGCGGCCGGGGGGAGCAGAGGCGGGCCCCCAGGTCCTGAAGGAGCCGAGTGGGCGGCGGCGGCCGGGTGGACGCCAGACCCAAGGCGTGGGCCTGTGAGGCGGGTGGCGCGCGGCCAGGGATGGGCAGCGGTGGGGACGGAGGCGGCCGCGGCCTCGGCGGGGGCCCGGCCCAGAGGCCTCAGCGGGTGCAGCGGCCCCTCCAGCCGGGCTTAGGGGCGACCGAGCCGCGAGGCTGACTGACCGACGCGAGGCGGCGGTCGCCTGCTACCTCAGCCACCGGGCGGGGCAGGGGCGGCCTCTCCCTGCTCTCTCTCCCTCTCCAGCCCGCCCGAGCACCTCACCTTCAGGACCCGAATCCCCCCCGGCCGACGGCTCGCGGGCGCTTCAGGCGGCTCCGGGGGCTCGAGCGGGCCCGCGGGTCCCGGCTCCACCTCCCCCATCGGCGGCTAGCGGCGGCTGCACAGGGACGCCCGGCCGGCGCGACGCCGCGCGGAGCCTCGGCGGCGCGCGCGAACACCCAGCAGCCCGCCCCACTCAGCCCTCTGGCCCCGCCCCGAGTCCCGCCCCTCCCTGGCCTGCGTAGCTGCGGGCCGGGTGCGTCCCGGGCGCTAAGGGACGCAAGCCGCCGGCAGTCGGCCGGGAACTTCACGGGCGGAGCCCGGCGCCGCCGCATGGCTGGGCCTTTACTGTCAGCTGCCTTCAGTTTGGAGGACTGAGGCGCAGGGAGAGTTATTTTCTGCTCTCCACGACTCCTAAGTAGGGGCTGGACAAGGGGCAAGGGAGGTTTGCACCTGTCAACAGAGACGGGAAGATGCTGCCTTCTGCAGAAGGTGGCTTTTGTGACTTACCTCTCCCAGACGTTTCCTCTACTCCAAAACTGGTCCGTCACCCTCACGGGTGCAAAGCCATTGGACGAATTGAGAATATCCACCTTAGCAAGGCCCTTTCTCTTTGTTGTAGATGGTCACAGAAAATTCTTCAGAAAATTCGACCCCGCCTCCTGTACAAAATGTCATCTCGCCTCCCAGCCACATTTGAATTCCCTTTCTCTTCATGTAGTAGAATTTTCTGAATATTGTTCTCTGCTTCAAACAGTAATGTGGTCTGATCTCTATTTTGTTATTTGCAGTTCTAATTCAGAAATTTTTAATTTTCTTTTAGTTCCTGCAGTGATAGTTTTGTGGCCGGCCAGTGAGCCAAATCAGAGAGCCTGATTCCAAATTTCAGCTCTACCCCTTATTATCTCTATACCCTTGTGCAAGTTATTTGATCTAAGCCTTTGGTTCTTAGCTGTGAAACAGAAAATTGTCTATCTAGTAGTTAAGTCTGAAGATTTTGCAAATGCATACAAAGTACTTGACACATACTAATGATTCATAGCAGTCACTATTATTCTGACGGAGAAGGCAATGGCACCCCACTCCAGTACTCTTGCCTAGAAAATCCCATGGACGGAGGAGCCTGGTAGGCTACAGTCCATGGGGTTGCTAGGAGTCGGACACGACTGAGCGACTTCACTTTCACTTTTCACTTTCATGCATTGGAGAAGGAAATGGCAACCCACTCCAGTATTCTTGCCTGGAGAATCCCAGGGACGGGGGAGCCTGTTGGGCTGCCGTCTGTGGGGTCGCAGAGTCGCACACGACTGAAGTGACTTAGCATAGCATAGCATTATTCTGAATTTTCAAATTGAAGATACACTCAATTCCTCAGTCCTATTCTTAATTCTGCTCTATATTTTCCTAGGAAACCCTCTAGACCTCTGAATTTTTAGGTCTTCCCCTCCTACACAGGTCTGAATCGTCAAGCAACTGCTAAGGAATGAAGCAGAAAAAAAAGTTTCTTACCCTTTGAATAATTGGTATAAATGGTTTCACCAATTATCCACTCCTTCAGCTTACCTAGTCCAGACCAAATATATGTTAAGAATATTTTAATTACAGGTTTAGTACAAGAGAGTTTGAGGTCTAACACTGCAAACTGTTCCCCTCTCTTCTAGGAGATTGCTCCATTTATAGACATTTTAAATTCTAAGACAAAATTTGACTCAAAGATTCTGACTCTGTGCAAATTATTTCTTCTGTGGAAGTTTGGTCACTACTTTCTCCCTTCACTTGAGTTACTTTATATATACACCAAAACTCCAATCTCCAGTTATCTTCATGTTTCATTTTAGTGAATTTAAAATAATGTCTGTCAGTCTGGCATAAGATGAAAAAAAGCTTATGTTATCTGCCTCTTGAGTTTTCCTTCTATCCTGAAATTACCTTTAAGAAAGCTACTCAAGAGTTGTTGGGATTCCCATTTCAGTGCTTATTGAGTAACTTGCTCCAGCAAGGACACCCATATGTAAGGGATAGGCATCAATATGGGGACAGAAGTGGACTTGACCAAGGGCAAAGAGACAGAAAAAAGAATGAATGCAGCTCAGGGTGTTTCTAAAAGCCCATTTCCTGAGGTATTACACACTACCTTTTCCACGTTTCATGAGCAGAAGGTCTTACCAGGACCTCCATTAGAAGTCATGCTGGGAAACAGCAGCAGTTAGATGATGGGTTTGCTGTTGTTATGATTAATGGAATAGTGGGCTAAAGCATCAATTCAGAATACCAGCATATGCTGAGTTATGTATTTACTACTTCTTCAGCAGCAACAGTAGTACCTCTTTCAAAAGCAGAACAACAAAAAGCTACGAGCCCAGGTGTTGCAGGGGTAACTTAGGATACAGCTCTTTAAAAGTCTCCATTGTTAAGATCCAATCCAGTTGAGTGGTGACAACCAGTTGATTCTGAGTTTTCCTTTCAAATCATGTATTGCCATTAACATTTTGTACTGTTTCAAGGGTCACATATCCATTTTCTCCCCTCAGTTCAAGGCAGTGTGTATTATGTATGCCAAGGGTTATGTAACTACAGTTTCTGGAAATGGTAAACAGCTGAGACTAACCCTAAAAATAAATTCCTCTGGGATTTTTTGTGCAAAAATCCATCTGCCCTCACTGCAGGTTCATCATTATAAAATTCATTGTTTGAATCAAGCCAAGAGACAGAGAAGTCTTTAGACTACCTCCTTTCTGTATTCTTTCTATAAGCAGCTATGCATACCTCTCTCCACCTGAAAGGGGTTGGGGCAGGACACACACACACAGTTTATTCTAGGAGCTCTTCCTAATCCTCACTACAAAATGTAAAGAGAAGTCTGGGAAAGGAGAGTTCATGTCTACCAGATTTTGGTAAAGGAGTCTTAAGAGCTTTCTACATGTACTTCTTTATAGCTAGTTCCAGCTCCTTCAATGATCACAAGTCATCTTTAGGCCTCAATCCTTTGTTATTTCTACCATAGGCTGAGCAGATGTAGATATTCCTTCTTTTAGTTTTGAATAAACAAGGTGGACTTAACCTGGCCTCCAGGTTTATAGGACTGTTTTTTCCTTTGAACATTTCTATATTTTTTGAATCTGGAGACAATTGAACTAGGGCAGGAAATAGCATGAAAAATACTTAAAAGTGATAAAAATTAATTTGGTCCTTCTGGATGGAAGTTCAAATCTGCTATTCTTCATTGTATTGTAAGGGAAATGTCTGGAGTCTATTACTGCCTAACATTTTCTAATGTAATTCTTTTATTTTCATCTCATTACACAAAGATGAAAATGTCAAGTAAATTTAATATTAGAAACAAATATGAATTTTAACTAAGCCACATACAAGGAAAGATTATAGAAATGTCACTTATCAAACAGCACCAAGGGTCACTTCTGCATAAACCAGATTAATTGCTAAGGCGTACTTCCTTCTACTTTTCAATTAGGGGACTATCACACTCTCCTCCTATCTCAGTCAAGGTCAGGGATCATGTATAAGCTCCCAACTTTCAACCACTCTCACTTCTATGGAAGAGTTTGTATAAAATAGATCAGGAAACAGAATTTATTTTGGCTGGTCAAGGCTTCCTCTTCCTAGTCACAGATAAAAAAGCCACAAACAGAAGCTTATAGCTAAAAGTCCATGACCACCTTCAAATACATACTTCATCTAGACATGATTCAGTATTTTTACTTTTGAGAATTCACCCATGTGGAGAAGATCAGCATGAAAACCGTCACTGGTTAAAATTTCCAACTGCACTTTTCACTGTTAACTACAAATTTTTTTTTTTTTTTTTTTTGGTGGGTGGGGGTGGGGGTGAGCTTCTCTTGTGGCTCAGCTGGTAAAGAATCTGCCTGCAATGCGGGAGACCTGGGTTCAATCCCTGGGTTGGGAAGATCTCTTGGAGAAGGGAACGGTTACCTACTCCAGTATTCTGGCCTGGAGAATTTGGGGTCACGAGTCAAGACACAACTGAGCAACAGAACTGAACAAATTTTTTTTTAATTTGTTTAAATTTCTCTCTTGTAAGTTTTCTGTGGAAAAGGAACATTAACTGGTTAGTGGGTTTTAGCTCAAAGCTGTGGAATAAGAACCCATCCAGGGCTTCTCCAACCCACTTGGAAGAAGTGAGGAAGCAAAATTTAAATCATTGAGTATTGACTTTTTATTATTAGTCACTGTTCATAATTTGTTTCAACCAAAAGACAATACACACAGCAGAATTCTAATGCATCCCATGTAAATGTTTACATCCATTTTATTCCTCACTCGCCTCCAAGACTTATCATTTAATTTTAAATTTTTTTTACATCTCAAAAATATGTCTGCAATAATTAGAACTTCATTAGCCATCCCACTTGGAAACAGCCTTTTAATATTTTTACAGTAAAGAAGATGTGATGGGGCTTAATGAAAATGTAACTTACAACATTATGAAAGAAAAGGGACTATACACGGACACACTGGAGTTCACCGAGGAAAGAGTTCAGAAGCTCTTTCCCATGAGGCCCCCAAAGAGAAAACAAAAACAAAAATACACAAAGCGCAACAGCAGGTTCCAAAAACAAAACAACGAAAAAACCTCCAATGCTCCATCTGGAAGCCAGAATCAGCCTCGTGGAAGTTCGTGAAGCAACTCTGCAAGCTGCTTCAGCCTTTTCTTCTGTTTGAATGTTTCAGGTCCTGGAACCCTGTAGATGGGACCCACTCTCTGCTATTGCTTGAAAGAAGTTATTCACTTCCAGTTCTACAAGCAGCCCCACCCTCCTGAGCAAGAGATGGTCAAAGTGTTTTCAACTTGAGGACTTTCTGAGCTAGTCTCTTCGGTGATCCTCCCCATTCCCAAACCCAAGTGCACAGACATGTACCACCTCTCTACCAACCACAGAGTACATGAATATCCACTTTTTGCTTTCTAGCTCCCTCTCTGTTTATTACAGTGGGGATAAGATACATTTACTAGAAAAAAATTTAACGCATTCAGACTTTCCATCCCTTAGTTCTCATAGCCTGGTATTTTCTAATGCAGAAGATAGTGAAGTTGACCCTCAAAAACAGTGTCCCCTCATTTTCAACCTCTTATAAGAACATCAACACGGAAAGCATGTTATATGATAGATGGAAACACTCAAACCATTAGTGCTGACAGTTTTCTTATATCAATGGGACAAACAAGGGGTACAAACCACCCTTTAACCTAGCAAGAGGGGAGAACCCTCTCCCAAATGTTATGCTGAGGAATGTTTCTTTAAATGAGAAAGACCTTAAAATGAACAGATGATCACTATACACAGCATGAAGCGTTCCATGGCTGTCCAAATCACCTCAAGGTAAAGCACCAGAGCACTGGGGGAAAAGTTTCTTGGGTAGAGCACCCTTCTTACAATTTTTTGAGATTACTTAGACGAATTATCCCTTAGGATTCCTGTGAGGGCAGGGAGGACATAGAGAATAAAAACTACTCTGGAAGAGGAAGAAAAAATGAGGTAAAAGTGCTTGTGAAATTATCCAAGTAAGTGCTTGTAGGCTCAACGGCTTATCACCCTAGAGTTATTAGAGCAGCCATGGAAATCACTCTTTCCTCACAATGGCTCTGAAGTTGTAAGTCTGTCCAAATTTGCTCCCCCTTGGATGGTTATACTAGGGAAAGAAAGAACTAAAATGTGCAAGTATTGATAGAAAGTAAGACATCTCTCCTTTAGCACTGAGGCCAAGTAAGAGGAGAATGAATTCTGATCCTAGAAACTAAGGCACGCTGAAGCTTTCCAAGATCCTATCATTTGAAACAGTCTTCACAACCATCAGTGTCCTAGGCAAGTCATCTGGCTGCTAGTTCTTCAATATGGTGCTTAGGTTCACTCTCTGGAATCATTACATATTCTACACAGCATCCTTTGTGTTAAGGCCAATTTTTACTCTGTCTGGACGAAGCCATGGATGATCACATAACTCTACCTCAAAACTACATTCACCCAAGGAGACTTTGTTCTGAGAGTAGCCCCTTTTCCAGCCCCATCAGATAGTGCTGTCTCATAGCATGATCTTCAGCAGACTTCTGAGATTCAGTTTGGTTCAACTAAAGAAACTTGAGCTGGTTAACTATAAACGTGAGAGAGAAAATAAACCCTCAACCACAAAAAGGAATGTTAGACAAATTCTATTCAAGAAATCCACCAATATTATGTTAATCCTATCACGTTTCACAGCGTTAAATGCCCATCCAATGAAATCTGTCTACAAAGAAACCTTTAAAGGTTACTTTTCATCATACAGGCAGAGCAGTTGTCTGAAACGTACACTAGTCCACACTTACTTTACTGAAAACTATGCACAAGATAATGTTCTGTTCTTGACTCAGTCAACCATTTACCCAGCAGAGTAAGTTTTAGCAAATCTTGCTCTTATATACTAAAATAAGACCAGAAAGTTCCCCCATTGGAGCCTTTAGTTCAACTCCTACTTGTCAAATGTTAGGAATAGTCTAGCATCTGATACAGAGCTAGATTTGACAAGACACTGAAGCTTTTCAGTAAAGGCTTGGTGAAATGGAAAGGAAACAATGGCTATCTGTACCCAGTTCTAAGATCAAAGCCAAAGTAGTCCTTATACTGTACTCAATACAGTAACATTTGAAAATGTTTTAAGAGCAAGGTGGGCCTGGCCTTTCCTCTTCTTTAGCACATCAGACATAGCGCCTGTGCGCCTGAAGGCACATGGTGCATTCAACATGCACCACAGGAGAGCCACCTTACCTCATGCCCGCACCTCAGCATTAAGACTGGACACCACGAGGGGCCTTTCGAAAAGCACTAGGCATTCTCACTAGTTTAAAAAGCTCCAGATCTCAAGGCTTTGATGTAGATATTCATGAGACTGGCCTCTCAAGAGAAAGACCAACCTCTCAGACTCAGGAAACGATACTCCTACCCTACAGTGTCCCTGAGACTTCCTCTGACAGAGGGGACAAGGAAGCTTCAAGGCTTCATTCCAACACCATAAAGTACAATATAGGAAAGATTTCTTTAACCGTGTGGTCTTTATTTCAGTGCCAGTGTTACAGATACAACACAAATGTTCCAGTTAGAAGAAGGAATTCAAACGGAATGCCAAGGTCCAAGCCAGGCTCAGGAAATAAAAAGGGAGGTTTGGAGTGATGGAGAAGACGACTCCAATACGCTCTAGGGTGAGTCCAGATACTCACTCTTCATATGGGCAAAGGTGCTTTTGTTGAGGAGTCTGTACTTTAGAAGTGGCAAACTCCTCTTTCCACCCATTTATCATAGTTCATCAGGCAAGTTATGGGTTTAGGAGAAACTTTAAAATTTGTGGTGGAAACAGGGGCATTAATAACTATTAATATATCTTTTAGAAGTTGTCCACTTTGTACTTTAAGGGGAATCAGTTTCAAAAATCATGGAGAGAATTCATGACTACAGCTAAAAGAATGGAGAGAAAGGGGAGCTGGAAGAGCCTTGGAAGTTTCTATTACAAATAGAGCACCATAACCTTCATGCCAAATCTCAACACAAGCTCTTCTTAACTGCATCTGTCCAGTGTTTACAAATAACCTCTCAAGGTCTGACCAGTCCTTGGTAACAAACATACATATACATGTGTGTGTCTGTGTATATACAGCAATGCACAGAAAAGGCTACCAGGAGCCTAATGCCTCTTTCAAACATCGGGGGAACCAGTAGAAAAAGGCATGGCTCCCTCATGTCCACTGTTACATTTCCATTCTGAATGCCAGATGTAAGAAGCGCCTGAAGATGGTAACCCTGCTAGTGAGGAGTAAGTACCCCACCTCACCCAGTCCACAAAGAAACACGGCAGAAAGAAGGGGCAACTCTTTGCTGCAGAGACAGAGTGAGTGTTTTCTTGTCATGGATTCCAGTCCTCTCCTCCAGACCAGCTGCTTATTTCCTCGGGGGCCCAGGGAATGTTGATTCTGGCTGTAAATGTAGGAGGGGTGGAGAAGTGCGGAAACAGGAGGAGACGAGGAAGAGTGCAAAGTAGTCTCCAGAAGCAGCCGGCCTCAACAGTGGAGGAGAGGAGATTAGTCTTTAACAATGCTTCAAGGTCAGCAATAACTTCAGGAAAAATCCTCCTCAACAGTTCTCTTCAGTTCCTCATGCCCATGGTACAGTTGGGGGGGACTTGCCAGCCATCACAACCTCCTTCCCAGAGTTCCTTTGATTGAGTGGGATAAGAATGAGAATGGTGCTGGACCCTCATTGCCAGGACTGAGGGGGAAAGTTGTTCACCTCTGCTAGATCTTGCATTGCTGAGCCCTTGTGATTATATGTGAGCTTGATCCGCATTCGCAGCTGTTGCTGAAGAGAGGAAAAAAGAAATAAAAAATGACACACTGAAATAAAATCTCCAGAATCTGTAGAGTCTACAGACTTTTTCTTCTGTTTTGGCCACAATGGGTAGCATGTGGGATCTTAGTTCCCTGAGTAGGGACCAAACCCGCATTCTTTGCAGTAGAAGCATGGAGTCTTAACCACTGGACCACCATGGAAGTCCTACAAATGGACTTTTGATCACAGAAAACACAAATTATTTTGAAGCAGAACTGTCTCTTAAAAGTGGCACATAGGCAAACCACAACAAAAGCAAACACCTAGCACTGCAGCTACTGGCCAACGTCACGCAGTCAAGTAGAGAAAACGACCTCCAGAATGCAGCGCTGGCTCCAGCCCTAGAACCACATTAACAGGACAAACCACCCGGGAGCATTTTCATAGTAACATTTGCTGAGTACTTTTCACAAGGAATCAACCCTTGTATCCAATTTTCTAGAAAAAGGAGGTAAACATACTCATCTATTATACTCTACATTCAGATATACTGGATGTTTTGTCCGTAAAACTGACAGTAAATGTGAATATCAACTTATTTTGTTCTCAAGGCATAAAAGAAAAAAAAGAAGAGTTAACCTATGATAACAGTTGTATTTTAAGAGAACTCAATTATACGTGCTGTTTACTTTATAAGGCAGATTTCAAACATTAATATACTAAGAAAATGTTTACTCTTTGTATCAGATCATCAAAAGAATTTGTACTTGTGCTTTGGGCAGACAATCAAAATACAGTGGACAGCAGAAGAGAACCAAGGTGTTTTAAGAGGAGGAAATCATACTGGTATTTATGAGACACTACTAGAGATCTCTCAGAAGTTTCTAGAAATCCTCTGAACCATTTTCAAAAACTGCTGAAAATGAGTCAACTGATCAATATTAAGTGGAGCCAATATACTTCTTTGAGACGATGTAATAAAAATATTGCTTACTTTCAGGTGTTTGAAGTTATTTTTCATTGGGCTGCTTCATTAAAAATGTCTCCACTTCTGCTATGCATACCTAATAATTACTGTAGTAAATGTGAATATCTGGTTCAACAAATGCTCTCAACCTCAGACAACAACTAGTATAAAGACTAAAATGTGTAAGCTTTCCACCCTCCCCATGCAAAAGACTAGATCTTTAAGCCTCTAAATAAAGAAATATTTAAATGTGTATTTTAATAAGATGCCATTGAACTATTTTATGTGTCTGGGCTTCATTTATTGTCTACAAAAAAACAAGGAGGTAAGGCCAGACATTTTAACAGATATATTTTCTGCTATGAGTGGAAAAAAAAAAAACAACTTAAGAGAAACAAAGTAAATTTTATTTTAGGGAAATGCTTATGTCTTGCTCAGATACTGTCTTTGAATGTGGTACTCACCTTCTGTGGGTTCAGAACTTTAATGACCTGTGTGATGGTCCCCGTGTTAAATGCTGGGACGATGCTGCTGCTAGGAGACAGAAGCTGCAGCTGAAATGTCTGGTGGGGTGTGGGGGAGACAAAGAGCACTCTTCAGAAAATACGCTTAATACTATGTCAGAGATATCAACAAGTCAAGTCAGACACCCAGATGATGGTTCAATTAACCGATATACCTCCTACTAAATTCTATTTGTTTTCCAGATAATCAGCAATTCCCAGCATGCAGACTATCACTTCATAGTTATAAAACACTATCGTTTCCAGCAACGAGCTACCTTCTCCTTTCTGATAGAAGCAACTTTAGCCAAGCACTTTTCAAAAGGTAAACAAATCTTGTTCTAGTAGCCTCACTGAATAGTAACTGATCAACTATGTAGGTGAAAAAACAAAAAACCTGGGTGACTGTGGCTAAAAAAAAAACTAGAAAGAAATGAAAAGGATTCTAAAAATAGTAAACCAGCACACTAGTCACCAACAACAAGCCTTCATGCTTCTGTGTATTTGGACAGTTGAGATCAGGGACTTGAACTTTGTTTTCTAAAGCCTATATAATCTAGAATGTGTCAAGGGTCACTCCTACATGACGGAGGTGCAGGAAAGGCTGAAATGAGGCAGCTTGTTCACACGGATGTGAAACACCTCAGGGTCTCCACAATGAAACACCACAAGTACTAGCAGAAAAATTACGTGCAGAACTAGTCTATACAGTGAAAGACGTGAAAAAGCAAACACCATAATTTGTTGAGTGTTGGTAGATTTGTTTGTGTGTTTACAGGGAAGAGGGATAAAAGTGCTATGAGCAAGACAGGTAAGTCATAGTTGGCACAGTAAAGTATACATGTCTATATATATATATATTGCTATTTTATAGACTAGGCTTATTTTTTTTAATTTCCTAAAGTTTAGTCTTCTAAAATATTGGAGAGGAGAATAAGAGAAAGAGAAAGAGAAAAAAAAAGAAGAGGGGGAGAGGACGAAGGGAATGGAGAGAGAGAAAATCAAGAAGGGCAAAGGGGAAAGAAATGGTAGGAGGGAGGAAAGAAGGGAGGAAGGTCCACGGTACACCTACCCTGGGACTTATAAGTCTACTGTCAAGATAAATTACATAAACTAAAATATTTATTTGTTTACATTTAATTGATTAATGTTAGATGCCATCAACTGTAATCCACACCATTATTTTATACACCACTGAGAGAAAGGCTGCCAATGAAACTATGACAAGAGCATCAATTTCAAAATATACCCATACGGATTAAAACTATTTGCAGGGCAGGAATGGAGATACCAATGTAGAGAACAAATCTGTGGACACAGGGAGGCAAGAAGAGGGTGGGACGAACTGCAAGAGTAGCACAGACATATATACACCACCATATATAAAACAGACAGCTACTGGCAAGCTGCTGAACAGCACAGGGAGCTCCGCTTGGTGCTCTGTGATGACCTAGATGGGTGGAGGGCGGGGAGGGTGAGAGGAAAGCTAAAGACAGAGGGGATATATGTATACGTATAGCCAATTCACGTTGTCATACAGCAGAAACTAACACAACATTGTAAAGCAATTATACTCCAATTAAAAAATTAAAAAAAAAAAAAGTACCTCAATTTCAGAACAAAAAGCAAAATCAGTTATTAGTAGAATCTATGAAATATACAATGTTTTGAAGTTCCAGATACATCATAACATGCAAATAGGAATTGTATAGTACAGCACCAAGAATAAGGCCATGCTTTAAAGCAGAGGTGGTATGTGTTAAAGCGGCAGCCTAAAGTAATAAGTATAAAACCCTAATTTGTAGAAGCTAACACATGAAAAGTGCTTCAAACAAGACAGTACCTGGCACATAAAACTCATTTATTCCTCATAGAAACCCTATGAAGTAGATATCATGATGACAGGCCCCCTTTGCAAATAAAGAAACTGAAGCATAAAGATTAAGTAACCTGCTTAATGTCATACAACTAGTACTGAAACCACCAACTCTACCGCTTCTAAAACATCTACACTTTTCTAACTCCTAAAAATGAAAATAAAGACAGATGCAAAGGCAGCAATAACCACAAATAAAAGTCTTCAATTTCCAAAATTGTGTTATCTGAATGTCATACCTCACAAGTCACTGAAAAGATTCGATTAGCCTAATCTATCCCAGGGGTTGGTAAAATATGGCCCATGGGCCAAGAGTGAACCCACACCTGTTTTTGCAAGTGTTTTACTGGAACAGAGCCATGCGCCTTTATGTATTATCGCAGTAATGGCACTTTGACAGCATATAGCCTAAAATACTTACTATCTCATCGTTTACAGATAAATCTTGCCCACTCCTCATTCTGAATTCTCCTTTTTCAAAATTTTTCATAATTCAACGATGAACATAAACACTCCTTAAACTAAGAACTGGTATAAACAAAACTTCAATTTACAAAACCAAGCAGTCATTGCATCAATAGTTAGCTATATGTTAGTGAAGGAGGAATGTTTCTCTCACTTACACCATCAAGAGACAAAAACTTTAAATTCTGATCCAGTGACTAGAAGAGAATATATGCAGTCTCTCATCTTGATTGAACTTTAATTCCATGTTAGAATTTGTGTTTCTTAGGTCTTCACCGCTGTATTACAGAACTGCAATCTATCCTCAATACTCAGAGCATTAATGAACCTCCTTGTAGAATTCTACTCTCTTACTAACTACTTTTAGACTGTACTTCCTTTATCCTATAATACTAACTGTAAGAATATTTATGACTAAGCAGAAGTATTCATTAAAAATGACATGCTCCAATGGACTGTAACAGTTACATTACTGTTAGTTTGAGTTGAATCTGCAAATTTAATCTCTAGGCACTAAAATATATCCCTTACCAAACGCATAAAAAAATAATCAGCAATTTTTAATTCAAGGATAAAGGCCAAGAAGACAATTATAGTACCTTTGGTACTGCAGCCTGGAAAACAAAGTCCGTCATGTCCAGCTCTGTGCTGTTGGAGGCCTGTATCGTGATCACTGTGACACTGGGGTTGGTGTTTGACCGTTCAAAGGTGAATTCAATCTTCAAGCCATTCTTACTGTACGCTGTGATGGAGGGGATGCCTGGGGAGAGCACAGGAAGATCAGTCGAGTTGCAGTCAGCCTAAGGCTTGCCAAATCACTACCTCCTTTCTTCAACAACTACTTCTCATAGGTCTAATGATGATAACACCAGTAACGGTACCTGTAGCAATGTCATTGAAGAGAGGCTGTGATGAAAGCCCATCCAACAAGAAGGGGGGCTGGGATATCTGTGGGACTGAGGCAGGGGCAGGAGCAGCAGCTGGAGCACCTAAATGACACATCCCACAGTTAAGTCCATCTTAGCTGACAAATGCCACCAAGAGAACACATAAGAAAATTACCACGATCTCAAATTAAGGGAAGGAAGCCTTAAACAATTTGCAAAAAGCATGAACCATAAAAACACAGAATTAAAAATTTCAAATACTTTAAAATGAGTAACTTTTGTTCACTAAAAAATACCACCAAAAAGTGGACCAAAGGCAGAAGAAAGTGTATGCTACAAAATAACAAATGGATGAGTATCCAAAACTATAAATATCTTCTACAAGTCAATAATGATAACCCAATTTAAAAGTGGTAAGACAAATGTACAAGCAAAAAAAAAGAAAAAAGAGAAATGTACAAGCAATTCACAGACCAAACATGAATGAAATTTCAAAAAGAGATACTCAAATTTATGAGTAATGAGGGAAATGGAATTTAAAACCACGATGAGGTGTTACTTCACATCCCCCCAGCATGGTGAATACTTCAATGTCTGATAACACCAGATACTGGTAAGACTATGGAGCAATGGGGAATTCTAATCTCTGCCACAGGGTTGTGAACTGGAGAACAATTTGGCAGTAGCAGAGTTGAATACAGGCTTTCCTGGCGGATCAGCGGTAAAGAATCCTCCTGCAACGCAAGGGATGTGGGTTGGATCCCTGGGTCAGGGAGATGCCCTGGAGAAGGAAATGACAATTCACTTCAGTCTTCTTGCCTGAGAAATACTATGGACAGAGGAGCCTAGCAGGGCTACAGTCCATGGGGTCGCCGAAGAGTCAGACACTACTTGGAAACTAAACAACAACAGAGTTGAATACAAGTATACCCTTAAACTAAAGGTCCTCAACTGCAAAACTAACAAAATTTCAGGTTGGATAAGACTTTGCTGTGAGGGGCTGTCTTGTGCACTGTAGGATTCAGCACCACTGGCATCCTCTCAGTTCTGACAACCAAAAGTATCTTCAGACACTGGTGGGCAAAATCTCCCCCAATTGAGATCCACTGCCTTTCTTAGGAATGCTTTAATTCTTGCATATTTACACATGGAGACATATACAAAAAATGTGCAGGGCAAGATAACTTCTAACAAGGAAATTCTAGAAACAATCAAAATGTTCACTATCAAAATAATGGGTAAGTAAATTGTGGTACACTGACAAAATAAAATACTATTCACTGTCTGTTGTTTTCTAGTCATTAAGTCGTGTCCAACTCTTTGCAACCCCATGGACTGTAGCCCACCAGGCTCCTCTGTCCATGGGATTTCCCAGGCAAGAACACTCGAGTGTGCTGCCATTTCCTTCACCAGGGGATCTTCCTGACCCACGGATTGAACCTGTGTCACCATATCTCCTGCAATGACAGACAGATTCTTTACTGCCAAGCTACCATGAAAGCCCAAAATACTATACACATACAGCAATAAAAATGTGAATGCATTAGAAATACACTTTACATAGATTATTCACAAAGTCAATGCATAGCAAAAGAGCAAGGTACAAAAGTACACATTCGATTGGATACCAGTTCTAAAAAGCCAAAATACTACTACACACTCTAACATTCCAAAAATACATGGGAATGGTAAACACCAAAGCTAACACTATTTTAGGATAGATAGTAGTTACCTCTGGGATCAAGAGGGAATAAGAAAAGGCGGTAGTACACAGAGAATGTCAACAATCTTAGCAACATTTTATCTACCAAGCTAAGAAGATCAAGACAAGACTTATTTATTGAGTTTTACATATATTAAATATTGCAGAGTATTATGTTAACACACACACACATCCTGGGAAAGGTGGTATGAAGTGGGGAAACAAAATCGTCAGTCTATCATTTTTATTTGATCCTTCCAAGTAAGAACAAGTTATGGAGGGCAAATGATAGAACATGACCATGAACTGACAGAAATCAAGATTCTAAGAAGAAGCATAAGAAAATTCACCAAAAGAAACAATGCATTTTATGCTTAAATTGGTGTCAAACTACTTATGAAATTAGCTGAAATTACACCATTTTAAAATTCACAAAATGAAATAAAGGTTGAATTAGCTTTAAAAAAAATACCCAAGTACACTAGGAAAAAAAAAATCATATAGTAAAAATTAGCAAGTAAGGTAGAAATACATATGACTAAGCAAAGCACAGAGACCTAAAACAGAGGAGGACACCACAGGATGTGCAGTCAGATTACCAATGAAGAACATGAACAGATATTCAGATAGCTATCCTAGTTTTTATAAAACTAATCTAGTAATTTCCCCACAATTTCCATTTCAAAACAATTTTAGAAACGTCTTTCCATGGAAAATCATAGGCTACCCAAGACACAGAGGCAACGTATGGGTCCCTGCTGCTGCTGCTGGTCCCTAGTCCTTCAAATTGTAGCTTTTTCCCCCTCCTATAATGGTACAATAGGTAGTTCTGAAAAAACAACAGAAACTCAGTGCTTAAGTTTTTCTAAAAGCACATACTAAATTTATTTTCTAATTTATACTGATTTAAATGATGGTACATCAGGATTTGACTGTAATGATGGCTAAAGAATCTAGAACTCAAAACTTTACTTAATATTGTAAAAAAAATGGGGAATTGCATTTAAAACACATTATGTTATACAGAGTGAAGTAAGTCAGAAAAACAAATATCCTACATTAATGCATATATATGGAATCTAGAAAAATGGTACTGATGAACCCACTTGAGGGGAAGGAATGGAGATGAAGATGTAGCGAATGGACAGAGTGGGAAGGAGAGGGTGGGACAAATGAAGAAAGTAGCATCAACATATGCACATTATCACATGTAAAATACATGGCTGGTGGGAAGCTGCTGTGTAACACAGGGAGCCCAGCTCTGTACTCTGTGATGACCTAGAGAAGTGGGATAGGGTGAGGGTAGGGAGGCACAGCAGGGAGGGGACGTGTGTGTAATTATGGCTGATTCATGTTGTTGTATGGCAGAAACCAACACAACACTGTAAAGCAATGTTCCTCTAATTAAAAAATAAATTAAAAAAGTAAAATACATTATGAATAAGGGGGAAAAAAAGCTAGATTTCATTATTTTGCTTTTTCTTGTTAACACTAGAAAAAAAAGAAAGTCAGAACAAAAACAAAACATTAAGGCTCCAGAATAAATGAGTTAAAGGAAACAAAAGGAATGCGCAAAAAGGAAATTCATGTATAATACAAATATGGACAAATATAAAACATTCCCTAGATTGAAAAAATAAAAATTAATAAGAGGGTCAATCTTTCAACTGTGAGGGCTTTTTTATTTATGACTATACAGTGAAATTCACAGACATTGAGGAAAAAGTAAGTAACATTTACCAAGTGCCTACTATGTGTTATGCACACACGAAGTCACTATTCCTCACAAATACCCTATGATGATAAGAATCATTTTTAAACAGATTCAGAAAGAGTAAGCCTAACTTAACTGAGCCTAAGAATGTAAACCCAAAATAAATTTGGGCAAATTTATGTAATAACAATATTTACTGAGGCATCAGTTATGATAAGAAAAATCTGGAAATAAGCAAAATGCCCAATAGTAAGGAACTGAATAAATAATGGTTAAACTAACCAAATATTAGACAACCATTCAAAATTAAAATTGTGAAGATTATACACTAACATGGAAATGCTAATATGTTAATAAGTAAAGCATATCATCTATACACTGTGTTCCGGTTTTTTGTTTGTTTGGCCTCACCACACAGCCTGTGAGATCCTAGTTCCCTGACCAGGGATTGAACCTGGGCACCTGGCAGTGAAAGCACATGAGTCCTAACCACTGGACTGCCAGGAAGGTCCCCGTACACTGTTTCAAATGGGGTTGTTCTTGTTTTTCCATATATCCAGGACAGCTTTGGCATCCCGGGATTTGAAACTGACTGTGAATGGCCCTAAGCAATGACAAGCAATATTTTGAAATTTTGTTAAGACATAAATATAAACCATAAGTTCTGGGAGGCAGTTATGTTAGGAAAAAACCTGTAAGCCTGTGATAGCCAGTCTAGATAAGCATCCAACATCCTTAACCTATGGCTGTTTTCCACTCAAGGTCATGTATGCTGCAACTCTGCATTTCACTTTTAGAGAAGTCACTTAAGATAGAAATTATATGCTACAGTGATATTCTCTTGAACTCCTGTGTTTACAGTATCTCTGAACACACTAATTATAAATGTCTACTACATGTCAATAAAGATAAGATATCCCCAAATGAAAAGTTATGTTTGAATATTATAATCCTGGATAATTTTATCCTTCCATTGCTTTAACATGAAGGAGAAAGAAAGGGGGAGAGGGAAAGAGGAAAACAGGTTAACATCTTTCCACTCTCCACAAATGGCCACAGCTCCTAGAAACTAACCATGAGTAGAAAGAAACCTAGAAAAAGTAATGTATTTCTTGGGATGTGCTTCTTTTCTAGCCTGAGACTTTTCTTTCTGTCTTAAAACACTGTGAGTAATTTACTCTCCAAAAACTAAAAATTAGACTTTGAGGAATCCCTATGAATTACCTCTAGAGTATTAGTATGGCAACATAGTCCAGATGTTGTGAAGATTCTTTTTTTTTTCACTTACCCTCTCCCATTTTCAACTGTCTCATGTGCTAGACAGAAAGTCTACATTCAAGGCCCTTATCCCTGGCCAAGCATGAAATTAACTCTAGTCTGGCCTCACCTGTAAGGTTGATGTCTCCCAGCAAATCAAGAAGCTCTCCACCAGCAGAAGCTGGTTTGCTTGTAGGTGCAGTTGGAATAACAGGTGTTATGTCATTTCCTCCCAACAAATCCAATAAATCATTGGCCTAAACAAGGAAATAATATCTTATTCATTGTCACTGTCTAATCTGTTATCTAACACAAAGCCCTTTCAATACTTAAAAACAGGGAACAGAATTATCAATCAACCCAGGAACACTGAAGGGAATCACCTAAGAGATAGGGTCTAAGGAACCAAAAGATCATGAGGATAAGCAAGGGAAAAGCTACCTGGCTGGTGGGCTGTGGCCCTGAGGGCGGTGGCTTTGTCTCTAGAGGAGTTGGGTCTGTCTCTCCGTTTGTCTGTACAATCTCAGTAGGGCCATTTGTGGTCACTTTCTCCATGACAGGCATCCTCTCAAGCAGGGCAGACCTGGAAGAATCTGAAGTGGTTAAATTCTAGGCAGTTAACCTAGATTCCCTACCCAAAACAATCACTGTTAACTATACTCCAGCCAAATGTGGAGAGACATCTCCCCTCCCCACATCCCAACACATATACTAAAATAGAAGCTGGATTACAAGAATATGTGACCTACATTCCTGACTGGATTAAGGGCAGGCAGGAAACCTTGAACGGACAAACTGTCCATCTAAACCCCAAGAGCCTGAGAATTCTAAGTGACAGAGAAATTGGAATGAAAGAAAGATAAACAAGTACATATTAGCAGTTTTCAATCAAGAAGATACTGCACAACAGAAAGGGGAAAAAAGATACACACAATGGTAATAGTAAATGGTATCTCAATGAGATTCTCCTGAGATAAAACAACTCTCACTTCTTCACCAAATAAAATGGAAATGAAGAAAACTTTCCTTACCAAGAGGAAGGGGAAAAGGGGACTAAAAGAACACGGTTCACTTATTTCTTTAGAGGCTAGGCATAACAGAAGACGAACAAAACACAAGTAGGCAAGCCGTGAGAACTGAACGGGGTTGTGATGTCCCACCAATAAAGCATGAGGGATGAAACTCCTTTACGGGTTATCACAACAAAGTGTTTGGGATGCTAAGAGGCACATGCATTGTTTGGTTTCTTTTACTTACCTCATATGGTCATATTTCTTAAAAAGTGCATTGTATTCTACTGCCCTCTGCTGGAGTTCCACATCAATGCTGCTTCCATAGATGGAAACCACTTTCTTAATTCGGCTTTGGGATAAAATGACAAACAAATTCAAACATCCAAAAGAAAATTCATAAACAAGCAGAAAGAACAGTGTTTAAAACAGAGGTTTCTGGTTAAAATTTTGAAATGTTCATCTTTTCTTAATGTACATAGTTTTTCAAAAACAAAAGACCTTTCCTTTACGGTCATCTAATAGATAGCTCAAGACCATCAGAATTTATTCTAGTTCTAATGCTAGACTTTGTCTGTTGAATATCTCATACAAATTTCATAAACAGAAGTACTAATTATTAATTTGCTACAAACAACAAATTTATAGTATTCATTCCCTTCTTTAATAACTTTACAGTAATAAGCTTTTATCAACAAAAGGGTCATAGCATCAGACTTTTATAAGCAAAGTGTCACTGCCTAACACCAAATTCTTATACTTCACAATTTAAACACTAAAAAATATCATTCTTCATGAGGCTTTACATTATAAACAAAAGCAGCAGGTCTGAGAGAACCAAGTCTGTATTAAATATGATTGGCTGGGAAACTGACCCAAGAATTGAGTTCTATTCAAAACAGTGTTTTTTTTTAAAAAAGCAAAATTTAAAGATTTAAACACCAAAATGATTTTCTTCCAATTCAGATATCTCAAAATAATAATAAACCAGAACCCTTACATGGGAAAATAACTTCAGTACTTTAAAAAAGAAAACAGACATCAGATAACTGATTTTAAAAACATTAGTTTTTACCTTCAAATTAAGCAGTGTTGGGATGAAGGGATAACAGGGAACAAAGTATATAATAAGGATTAACCATGAAGTGATGACTGTTACTGAGGAGTAACAGATATAGGCAGTTGATTTTACTATTCTACTTTTGGCTTTGCTTGAAGTTTCCCAAAATAAAAGTTTTTTTAAAATTATAAAATGCGTTCACCCTACTTTTTCCCCATACTCACTTTACAGTACAGGTGAATCGAGTAGAAAGCTTCATGATGGCAGTGAGGGCATAACCTCGTGTCACAGAGGTGGACATATTAGATATTAGGACACTTTCTAAAATATCCAACACTTCATCCTCTGTTACCTGGGGAGAAAAAAAATGGAAACATGACATTCTCACTTCTCTTCAGCCAGAAGGTAAGAGAAACAATGTAAGTCACTATGATGGGGTGGGGAGAGGGACCTAAAGGTGAGTTTCAAATCTCACAATGGCCCAGTAGGTTCCAACTGAAAAATGAGCAAGTTTTCCAATGAATCAATAATTCTACCACTGCTTCTTTAAAAGGTTTTCAAGGAATCGACTTCAACTCATTAAATACTACTCTTAAAACCAAAAACACTGTCTTCCCTTTTCTTAACCACGAGTGACAAAGGGTACCTGAATAGGCTCTTCCTCTTCACATTGGCCAGATACAAGAAGATCTCCATATTCACCTATACACCATGCAGCCACTTGCACCAAAGGTTGCTGTCAAAAGAGTCAGTTTGAAAAAGATTTTTATCCTTTAAAGGATTAATACAAATCATATAGGTCATCCAACCATAAAGGTCACAACTGAGGCACCTCTAAGAGTGACAGTAATAAGAACATATCAGAAAAATAACAGCAATTTCCCCCCTCAAGTAAAAGTACTTACCTGAGAATAATCACCAAGAATTGCTTTGTACAAGCGCTGGACAGTATAGGCATGCATCTCCACACTATTGGTTATTAACTGGATCAAGTTGGGAACTGCATCATCACGAACATAGCTTCCTGCCTAAAAGGAAATGCAGACAGTTACCCCAAGAAACACACAGTAATGATAAGAAAAGTCAGCTAGTGCTGTTGTTGCTCAGAGGAGATGACTACAAAACACCCTCCAAGATAAAGTTGTTTCCAATTCTCATGTTCAGAAGCAGCTCAAATTTCAAAGTCTTATTTAAATGAATATTCTAAGTTCTAAGGTTTTATAAAAAGATAAAATCTTCTTTGTCCAAAGTAAAATTAAAATATAAAGGTTTAGAATTTCAAGAAAAGCCCTTTCTATTCAAAATAGAATGTCTACTAATGCAAAAATGTAAGAAATACATTTACTGGGAACTTAATTAGAACAACCTCTTCCTCCCCACAACTCCTCAACACAGGTGTTAAAAGCATACAAGCGAGGCAGTCCTAAGATGGCAGAGGAATAGGACGGGGAGACCACTTTCTCTCCCACAAATTCATTGAAAGAACATTTGAACACCAAGCAAATTCCACAAAACAACTTCTGAATGCTGGCAGAGGACATCAGGCACCCAGAAAGGCAGCCCATTGTCTTCGAAAGGAGGTAGGACAAAATATAAAAGATAAAAAGAGAGACAAAAGAGGTAGTGACGGAGATCCGTCCCAGGAAGGGAGTCTTAAAAAAGACACAAGTTTCCAAACACCAGGAAATACTCTCTCTGGCGGGTCTGTGGCAAGCCTTGGAATCTCAGAGGGCAAAATAACCAGGAGGAAAAATAAACAAATAATTAAAACCCACAGATTATGTGCTAACAGCAACTCCCATCGGAGCAGCAGCCCAGATTCTTGCATCCCCCACTAGCAAGTGGGGAAGGGACAGGGCGGAGCGGGTTGTATTGCTTACGGTAAGGACCAGGCCTGAATGCCCTGAGGGCAATCCGAGGGAACTAGCTTGAGACAGCAACCCAGACTGTGGGATAGTTATCCCAGGAAAATCCCTAACCTAAGATACTGCCAGGCCCACTCACAGAACAAAGGATGAAGCAGAGTTAGCAGGCTGAGGACTGGCCCATCCCCCGCAGGAGATAGGCAGGAGAGGGAAGCCAGAGCTGGAAGCGGGCAACCACAGCCCCAGAGAGGCATCCTACACCAAACTGCAAGCAGACTTCCTTGCTAACCAAGACTTCTTGGGATTCTGGATGGTTGACATCCGCAGGGAGGGTCACAGCCAGAGATCAGCTTCCCAGAAGAGACACACAGCACACCTGAGAAGGCGTGCCCATTGTATACCCAGAAAACCGAGCAACTGGGACGGGGGAGGCGTTAAGTCGCAGCCTTCAACTGGGGGCGACATGCTCGCCAAGCACCTGGTCACCTGAGCTGCTTGAACCTGGGACGGACACAAAACACAGGCTCAACCAAGTCTGCGCCTTTGAGGAGTGCCCGAAAACCTGAACCTGAGTGGCTTAGACCTGGGGAGTGCACACAACCCAGGGCCAGCATCAGACAGTTCCCAGCAGAGCAACCTAGAGCCTGAACAGGGTAGACTGGAAAAGCAACACGCCATGAGTGGGGACAAACCCAGTGTGGCTGAATCACTGTGAGCACACGCCAGTGATATTGGTTTGTAGTGTTCCTCCCTCCCCACAACACGACTGAACAAGTGAGGCTAAAAAAAGTGACCACCACCGCCCTCCTTGTGTCAGGGCGGAAATTAAGACACTGAAGAGACCAGCAAACAGAAGAAGCTAAAATAAACAGAGGGAACCACTTTGGAAGTGACAGGTGCAATAGATTAAAACCCTGTAGTTAGCAATGACGACATAGGAAGGGGCCTATAGACCTTGAGAAGTACAAGCTGGACCAACGAACTATCTGAAAATGAACTGACCCCACACTGTCCGCAACACCACCAGAGAAAGTCCTAGGTATATTTTTACTATTATCATTTTCTAAGTTAAAAATTTTTTTTTTCATTTTTAAGTCCCCTATTACTCCTTTAATTTTCATTTTTATAACCTACTATTACCTTGCAAAAAAAAAAAAAGACCCTATTTTTAAAGCAAACTTCATATATATATATTTTATAATTTTTGTGACTTTGTTTTTTAACATTGTATTTTTGAGAATCTAACCTCTACTCTGTATTTTTAATCTTTGCTTTTTGGTACTTGTTATCAACTTTGTGCCTTTAAGAACCAAATCTTCAGTACCCATTTTTACTTGGGAGTGAGATTACTGGCTTGACTGCTCTCTCCTGCTTTGGACTCTCCTTTATCTCCACCAGGTCGCCTCTATCTCTGCCCTCCCCCTTTTCTTCTCTACCCAACTCTGTGAATCTTTTTGTGTGTTCAGGGCTGTGAAGAACATTTAGGGAACTGATTGCTGGCTGGATCTGTCTCTCTCCTTTTGATTCCCCTCTTTATCCTCCTGGCCACCTCTGTCTCCTTCCTCCCTCTTCTCTTCTCTGTATAACTCCATGAACATCTCTGAGCGGTCCAGACTGTGGAGCACACATAAGGAAGTGATTACTGGCTAACTTGCTCTCTCCCCTTTTGATTCCCCCTCTTCTCCTCCTGGTCACCTCTAGCTCCCTCCTCCCTCTTTTCTTCTCCATGTAACTGTGTACTTCTCTGGGCATCCCTCACTGTGGAGAATCTTTTCATCATTAACCTAGATGTTTTATCATTGGTGCTCTATAGATGGAGAAGTCTTAAGGCTACTGTAAAAATAATACTAAAAACCAGAGGCAGGAGGCTTAAATCCAAATCCTGAGAACACCTGAGAACTCCTGAATCCAGGGAACATTAATCCATAGGATTAATAACATAACATTAATCCATACCTACACTGAAACCAAGCACCACCCAAGGGCCAAACAAGTCCCAGAGCAAGACATACCACGCAAATTCTCCAGCAACACAGGAATATAGTCCTGAGCTTCAATATACAGGCTGCCCAAAGTCACAGCAAACCCACTGACCATCTCAAAACTCATTACTGGACACTTCACTGCACTCCAGAGAGAAGAAATCCTGCTTCACCCACCAGAACACAGACACAAGCTCCCCTAACCAGGAAACCTTGACAAGCCACCCCCATCCAACCCCACCCACAGCGAGAAACCTCCACAATAAAGAGGAACCAAAAACTGCCAGAATACAGAAAGGCCACCCCAAACACAGCAATATAAACAAGATGAAAAGGCAGAGAAATACCCAGCAGGTAAAGGAACAGGATAAATGCCCACCAAACCAAACCAAAGAGGAAGAGATAGGGAATCTACCTGATAAAGAATTCCGAATGATAGTGAAAATGATTCAAAACCTTGAAAACAAATTGGAGTTACAGATAAATAGCCTGGAGACAAGGATCAAGAAGATGCAAGAAAGGTTTAACAAGGACCTAGAAGAAATAAAAAAGAGTCAATATATAATGAATAATGCAATAAATGAGATCAAAAACACTCTGGAGGGAACCAACAGTAGAATAACGGAGGCAGAAGATAGTATAAGTGAGGTAGAAGATAGAGTGGTAGAAATAAATGAAACAAACACAGAGGAAAAAAGAAAAAAAAAAAAATTAAAAGAAATGAGGACAACCTCAGAGACCTCTGGGACAATGTTCAATGCCCCAACATTCGGATCATAGGAGTCCCAGAAGAAGACAAAAAGAAAGACCATGAGAAAATACTTGAGGAGATAATAGCTGAAAACTTCCCTAAAATGGGGAAGGAAATAATCACCCAAGTCCAAGAAACCCAGAGAGTCACAAACAGGATAAACCCAAGGCGAAACACCCCAAAACACATATTAATCAAATTAACAAAGATCAAACACAAAGAACAAATATTAAAAGCAGCAAGGGAAAAACAACAAATAACACACAAGGGGATTCCCATAAGGATAACAACTGATCTTTCAATAGAAACTCTTCAGGCCAGAAAGGAATGGCAGGACATACTTAAAGTGATGAAAGAAAATAACCTACAGCCCAGATTACTGTACCACCAAGGATCTCATTCAAATATGAAGGAGAAATCAAAAGCTTTACAGACAGGCAAAAGCTGAGAGAATTCAACACCACCAAACCAGCTCTCCAACAAATGCTAAAGGATCTTCTCTAGACAGGAAACACAGAAAGGGTTTATAAACTCAACCCAAAACAATAAAGTAAATGGCAACAGGATCATACTTATCAATAATTACCTTAAATGTAAATGGGTTGAATGCCCCAACCAAAAGACAAAGACTGGCTGAATGGATACAAAAACAAGACCCCTATATATGTTGTCTACAAGAGACCCACCTCGAAACAAGGGACACATACAGACTGAAAGTGAAGGGTTGGAAAAAGATATTCCATGCAAATAGAGACCAAAAGAAAGCAGGAGTAGCAATACTCATATCAGATAAAATAGACTTTAAAACAAAGGCTGTGAAAAGAGACAAAGATGGATACTACATAATGATCAAAGGATCAATCTAAGAAGATATAACAATTATAAATATATACGCACCCAAACTAACATAGGAGCACCGCAATACATAAGACAAATGCTAGCAAGTATGAAAGGGGAAATTAACAATAACACAATAGTGGGAGACTTTAATACCCATTCACACCTATGGGTAGATCAACTAAATAGAAAATTAACAAGGAAACACAAATTTTAAATGATACAATAGACCAGTTAGACCTAATTGCTATCTATAGGACATTTCACCAGCAAAAAATGAAATTTCACCTTTTCCTCAAGTGCACATAGAACCTTTTCCAGGATAGATCACATCCTGAGCCATAAATCTAGCCTTGGTAAATTCAAAAAAGTGAAATCATTCCAAGCATCTTTTCTGACCACAATGCAGTAAGATTAGATCTCAAATACAGGAGAAAAACTATTAAAAATGCCAACATATGGAGGCTGAACAACATGCTGCTGAGTAACCAACAAATCACAGAAGAAATTAAAAAAAAAACTTAAAATATGCATAGAAACGAGTGAAAATGAAAATACAACAACCCAAAACCTATGGGACACTGTAAAAGCAGTGCTAAGGGGAAGGTTCATAGCAATACAGGCTTACCTCAAGAAACAAGAAAAAAGTCAAATAAATAACCTAACTCTACACCTAAAGCAACTAGAAAAGGAAGAAATGAAGAACCCCAGGGTTAGTAGTAGGAAAGAAATCTTAAAAATTAGGGCAGAAATAAATGCAAAAGCAACAAAAGAGACCATAGCAAAAACCAACAAAGCCAAAAGCTGGTTCTTTGAGAAGATAAATAAAATTGACAAACCATTAGCCAGACTTATCAAGAAACAAAGGGAGAATAATCAAAACAATAAAATTAGAAATGAAAATGCAGAGATCACAACAGACAACACAGAAATACAAAGGATCATAAGAGACTACTATCAGCAACCATATGCCAATAAAATGGACAACTTGGAAAAAATGGACAAATTCTTAGAGAAGTACAACTTTCCAAAACTGAACTGGGAAGAAATAGAAAGTCTTAACAGACTCATCACAAGCACAGAAATTGAAACTGTAATCACAAATCTTCCAACAAATGAAAGCCCAGGACCAGATGGCTTCACAGCTGAATTCTACCAAAAATTTAGAGAAGAGCTAACACCTATCCTACTCAAACTCTTCCAGAAAATTGCAGAAGAAAGTAAACTTCCAAACTCATTCTATGAGGCCACCATCACCCTAATACCAAAACTTGACAAAGATGCCACAAAAAAAGAAAACTACAGGCTAATATCACTGATGAACATAGATGCAAAAATCCTTAACAAAACTCTAGCGATCAGAATCCAACAACATATTAAAAAAATCATACATCATGACCAAGTGGGATTTATCCCAGGGATACAAGGATTCTTCAATATCCACAAATCAATCAATGTAATACACCACATTAACAAACTGAAAAATAAAAGCCATATGATTATCTCAATAGATGCAGAGAAAGCCTTTGACAAAATTCAACATCCATTTATGATAAAAACTCTCCAGAAAGCAGGAATAGAAGGAACATACCTCAACATAATAAAAGCTATATATGACAAACCCACAGCAAACATTATCCTCAATGATGAAAAATTGAAAGCACTTCCCCTAAAGTCAGGAACAAGACAAGGGTGCCCACTCTCACTAATACTATTCAACATAGTTTTGGAAGTTTTGGTCACAGCAATCAGAGCAGAAAAAGAAACAAAAGGAATCCAGATTGGAAAAGAAGAAGTAAAACTCTCACTGTTTGCAGATCACATGATCCTCTACATAGAAAACCCTAAAGACTCCACCAGAAAATTACTAGAGCTAATCAATGAATATAGTAAAGCTGCAGGATATAAAATCAACACACAGAAATCCTCTGCATTCCTATACACTAACAATGAGAAAACAGGAAGAGAAATTAAGGAAACAATTCCATTCACCATTGCAACGAAAAGAATAAAATACTTAGGAATATATCTACCTAAAGAAACTAAAGATCTATATAAAGAAAACTATAAAACACTGATGAAAGAAATCAAAGAGGGCACAAATAGATAGAGAAATGTACCATGTTCATGGATTGGAAGAATCAATACAGTGAAAATGAGTATACTACCCAAAGCAATCTATAGATTCAATGCAATCCCTATCAAGCTACCAACAGTATTTTTCACAGAACTAGAACAAATAATTTCACAATTTGTATGGAAATACAAAATACCTCAAATAGCCAAAGAAATCTTGAGAAAGAAGAATGGAACAGGAGGAATCAACCTGCCTGACTTCAGGCTCGACTACAAAGCCACAGTCATCAAGACAGTATGGTACTGGCACAAAGACAGAAATATAGATCAATGGAACAAAATAGAAAGCCCAGAGATAAATCTACGCACCTATGGACACCTTATCTTTGACAAA
This sequence comes from Bubalus kerabau, assembly GCF_029407905.1. NCBI lineage: Eukaryota > Metazoa > Chordata > Mammalia > Artiodactyla > Bovidae > Bubalus > Bubalus kerabau. Next base: position 42,513,469 of record NC_073640.1, on the reverse strand, counting down.
GGAGGCAAGAATATACAATGGAGAAAAGACAATCTCTTTAACAAGTGGTGCTGGGAAAACTGGTCAACCACGTGTAAAAGAATGAAACTAGAACACTTTCTAACACCATACACAAAAATAAACTCAAAATGGATTAAAGATCTAAACGTAAGACCAGAAACTATAAAACTCTAGAGGAAATCATACACAAAACACTCTCTGACATAAACCACAGCAGGATCCTCTATCACCCACCTCCCAGAATATTGGAAATAAAAGCAAAAATAAACAAATGGGACCTAATTAAAATTAAAAGCTTCTGCACAACAAAGGCAACTATAGGCAAGGTGAAAAGACAGCCTTCAGAATGGGAGAAAATAATAGCAAACGAAGCAACGGACAAAGAATTAATCTCAAAAATATACAAGCAACTCCTGAAGCTCAATTCCAGAAAAATAAATGACCCAATCAAAAAGTGGGCCAAAGAACTAAACAGACAGTTCTCCAAAGAAGACATACAGATGGCTAACAAACATATGAAAAGATGCTCAACATCACTCATTATCAGAGAAATGCAAATCAAAACCACAATGAGGTACCATTTCACGCCAGTCAGAATAGCTGCGATCCAAAAGTCTACAAGCAATGAATGCTGGAGAGGGTGTGGAGAAAAGGGAACCCTCTTACACTGTTGGTGGGGATGCAAACTAGTACAGCCACTATGGAGAACAGTGTGGAGATTCCTTAAAAAACTGGAAATAAAACTGCCATATGACCCAGCAATCCCACTGCTGGGCATACACACCAAGGAAACCAGAATTGAAAGAGACACGGGTACCCCAATATTGATTGCAGCACTGTTTATACTAGCCAGGACATGGAAGCAACCTAGATGTCCATCAGCAGATGAATGGATAAGAAAGCTGTGGTACATACGCACAATGGAATATTACTCAGCCGTTAAAAAGAATCCAGTTGAATCAGTTCTAATGAGGTGGATGAAACTGGAGCCTATTGTAACAGAGTGAAGTAAGCCAGAAAGAAAAACACCAATACAGTATACTAATGCATATATATGGAATTTAGAAAGATGGTAACGATAAGCCTGTATGCGAGACAGCAAAAGAGACACTGATGTACAGAACAGTCTTTTGGATTCTGTGGGAGAGGGCGAGGGTGGGATGGTTTGGGAGAATGGCATTGAAACATGTATATTATCACATGTGAAATGGATCACCAGTCCAGGTTCGATGCATGACACAGGGTGCTCAGGGCTGGTGTACTGGGATGACCCAGAGGGATGGGATGGGGAGGGAGGTGGGTTCAGGATGGGCAACACATGTACACCTGTGGCGGATTTATGTCAATGTATGGCAAAACCAATACAATATTGTAAAGGTAAATAAATATATAAATAAAACTGAGATTAAAAAATAAATAAATAAATAAAAGCATACAAGCCAGCTATGGTAGTCACACTACTCTGGGATATGGAGAAAGGGCTGTGTACGAACAGTTGAAAAAGGCTTAATAAATAAGATAAAACTGAAATAAACAGTAAGTTTCTAAAAATCCGAATTTCTTTAAAACATAACTGTCCTTCAAAAACTAGAGTTTATAAATATAGAACCAATACATAGCCCCAGCAATGGGAAGTGTTTTGTATTTCATTATCCACACTTCAAAAAAAAAAAAACACACAATGATCTCTTTATTGTCCTGTTGACAAATGGAATCTGAGATTTACCACCATGGAAACAAAGTAAAGCTATTTAACCTATGAGGAAACTAAATTTTGGTCTCACAAGAGCATTATGATAACCAAGATGCACAGGGCATACAAACTGTGGAAGCTGTGCCCACCTTGGTCAATCTCCCATTATTGGATAGAAGAGTGGATCTGATTTACAGGACCAAGACCTGGCCTACACACGTGTACTTTGAAGAGGAAACAGAAAAAGACAAAGAAACAAAATCCCAGATTGGTAGGATACTCACTCCTGTTAAGAAACACAAAGATGGAGGGAGAAGTTTGGAGAAACTGGAAGAAAGGAAAGGCAAGACACTAAAAAGCAAGTAATCAGTGATGTGACTGGGACATGTATATTGTTCCCTAATGGGAAAAAGCAGAATGTTTTTAAGAGAAAGCTTCAACATGATCTAATTGACATTTACAGACTACGTCATTCAACAACAGCATAAACATTCTTCTCAAGCTCACATGGAGCATTCATCAAGACAGATCACATTCTGGGCCATTAAGAATGTCTTAAATTTAAAAGAACAGAAATCATACAAAATTTAACTAGAAATTAGCAATACAAAGATAGCTGAAAAGTCCCCAAATATGTGGAGATTAAACAACACACTACTAAATAACACAACGGTCAAATAAAACATCAAGAACAGAAAACTATAGACCAGTATCTCATGAACACAGGTGCAAATATCCTTAAAATTTTAGCAAATCAAATCTAATAATGTATTAAAGAAAACTATACACCACAACCATGTCGTATTTATTCCAGATATGGAAGGCTGATTCAACATTAAAAATTCAATTAATGCAAGCCAACTAAACTTCAATTAAATTATTTTTTTTAATCAATTAATGTAACCTAGTACATCAACAGGCTAAAGAAGAAAAGGCATATAACCGTATAATAAGAGAATATAAACTCATTGGAAAAATGAAAAGTTGGAGCATTTTCTTAAAGATAGGTTTTGACTTTCCTGGTGGCCCAGTGGTTAAGACTGCGAATCCACTGCAGAGAGCATGGGTTCGATCCCTGGTCTGGGAACTAAGATCCAGCATGCTACACAGTACAGCCAAAACAAAACTAAACAAAGCTTCCCAATGATTTCCCATCATATCAAAATAAAATCCTAACTCCTGTGAGGCCTTACAGAATCTAGCCCCTGCCTCAAACCATTCTCTGCCTCTCTCCGTCTACTGGCTGCACAGGCCTTCTTGATGCTCTCCAAACACGTCAAGCTTGTTACTTACCCTCAGGCTTTGCAACACCAACTGTTCCCTCTGGTTTGTACACTCTTCCCCCAAATCTTTGCACAGCTCACCACTTTACCAAGTTCTCTATTCAAATGTTACCTCCTCTGAGTGACCTGCCCTGACTATTCTACCCAAGAACCTGGCCCACTGCCCCATATCCCATTCTCCTCTGTCATCACTATAGTTCCTCATGCTGCTCTAGTATTTTTCACAGCATTCCCCCCTGCCTGACAGGAGCATCCCTCTTTCCCCATGAATTTCCCATCTCCCCCACTAAAACATAAGCTGCATAAGAATAAGAGCTTTGTCTGTCTCATTAACTGACACATCCAGCACTTAGTACACACTTACCTAAAAAAACTACTTACCGTTGTCAGAACGCGCATAATCGTGTCTATATGCCACCGTTTGGAAGGTGCATACCTGAGAAAACAATGGCACGGGTGAAAAAACTGGAACCTGTAAATTAAGTTCTGCTCAGTGACTTTAATGGAGAAGGAAATGGCAACCCACTCCAGTATTCTTGCCTGGAGAATCCCATGGACAGAGGGCTCTGGTGGGCTACAATCTATGGGGTTGCAAAGAGTCGGACAGGACTAAGCAACTCTTATACACATTCACACATACACAGTGACTTTCAAAACTCCTGTCCTATAGTCTTGAGGTTCACAGGTTAAGAGGCTGTATCTGGACGCATTTCACCTTCAAAACTACAAGCAATTAAACTAGCACCAAATCCCATTTCAATGGATAATGAAACAGTACATGGTCAAATTCATATGTAAATACTGCAATAGGAGTTGCTGAGTTGAGAACTGAGGACTCTGTCTCCAGTTTTTTTCTTAGAAAACAAATCATAAAGTCAGGACAGGAGAGGACAGAGAAGAAAGAAGAAAGAACACTGTTCCCAGACCCAGGTAACACCAGGTCTAGGAACTTGCCTCCCCTTAAATTAACAGTGAAAAGAGGAGAAATAACCATACTATCAAAATCCTGAGGACTTCATCCCAGAAAGTTTTACACGAACCACAATGCAAATGTTGTAACTTTTCTATTCTCTTCATTAAAAGGGAATCATAGAAGAGAGGTTAAAGAACAGATACAAGAGGAGATTTTATAAAAGTGGGATTATTTTGGTCTTAGTATAATGCTTAACATAAATACTGACTAGAATGACCTTCTCAAACCCAATTTCTAACGGGAAGCCTGAAATAAACGTTACATATTTAAACATGTTTACAATATTTCCCTCATGTTTTAAAGATGCTTTCCAAAAAGTTCCAAGCATTTTTTACCAATGAATGTAAAAGTTAAATCTTACTTTTCTGCAGCAAGGAAGATTCCAGATGCACAGTCTGCTTTAAATTCTGGCTCACATGAATCCAGAAAATAAAGTAACTCCTTCATCATGCCTCGAATATTATTCCCATTTACCAGGGCAAAACTCAATTCCATTGCACGCCTTCCATGGAGGGAGGGAAAAAAAGTTATGATAGTTACAGTGGGAATGAAACAAAGACCCAGGTATGTTGTCCCTGAACACCAAGCACCAGTGGATGTATTGATGTCTTTGTGTGATCTTGTAATCCCAATCTTTGCACACGAGATAACCAAAGTTAACAAAGTTATTTTGAACTTTCATCAATGCTTTTCTTCGAAAATTCCCAAAAGATACACACTACTAAAGACAGTCTGTTCTATGAAGCTGAAATTTAGAATACCTAAAAGGCTCAAAAAGAGAGGCAAAGAAATTAATACTCAAAGATACTATCTCTCTGCATCAACAGTTAAAAATGTGATATATAGTCACCAAACTCTTTTACTACATCCACTTCAACCCAAAGATGATGTAACATACATCGAAAGGTATACAAGTGATTAGAATAAAAACAAACCCTGACGGCTGAGTGAAATAAGTTAGAGAAAGACAAATATTGTATGATATCACTTATATGTAGAAGCTAAAAAAGCTGAATGCATAGACATACAGCTAGAATGGTGGTTACCACGGTCTGTGGGGTGGGAAAAATAGGGAGATATTGGTCAAAGAGCATGAACTTCCACGTGTAAGATAAACAGGCTCTGGAGATTTAATGTATAGCATAATGGCTATTATTAATAATGATGTACTAATAAACTTGAAAGCTGCTAGATTTTAAATATTTTAAAATAAGTAGATTTAAAATATTTTCACCACAAAAAAGAAATGGTAATTATGTGATATGCTGCAGGAGTTACATTTTGCAATAAAGTGTGACAAAGCAATGTGATGCACATCTTAGACTCATACAATTATATACCAATAAAGCTGGAAAGAAAAACAAAAAAAGACAGTAAGCGCCATGAAAAGGAAAAAAAGATATGCGGTATGAGAGCAAACAGGAGTTTCTATAATAGCATCACTATGACATGAGTTTGAGCAAACTCCGGGAGACAGTGAAGGTCAGGGCAGCCCAGTGTGCTGCAATGGGCTTGCAAAGAGTTGGACATGACTGAGCGACTGAACAACAACAACAAATAGCTGCCTATCAAATTTGGCAACCAAGGTAAATATGGATATGCTAGTTACTACACTCATCTTTTCATATTTGGTCAATAATGTCAAACCATGGCATATAATTTACTTTCAAAAATACCAATTTAATAAGTTGAAAATACTTTCATCTTAATCTACAAGCAACAAAAACTCAATCCTTAAGATTGCATTAAGAAATGCAATAATAGCTAATTCGTATACAGTGGTTAAGTGCTTTACATATGCTAGTCCAGTTAATCCCACATAACCTTTGGAAGTGGGTGCTCCTGTATCTACACTGTACATGGAGACAACCGAAGCACAGAAAGACTAATTAACCAGACCAAGTTTATTAAGGGCAAAGCTAGGATTTGAAATGAGGCCTTCTGGCTCCAGAGTCTTAGCTGCCATTGCTATACAACCTGTGGAAAGACCCAGGTTTTACTTTTGAAATGCAAAGCCCAGTCAAGAGCGATAGAGAAACAACACAATAGGAGTCAGAAAGTCTGATTTCTATTCTGAAGACTGCCTTGTTCAAGGAGTAAGCTTTAGAGTTAAGTCATTTGATTCCTCTGGGACTGTACTTTAATCTGTTAACTGAGGAGAGAAGTAATTGTCTAGTTTCTCTTACTGGCTTGCTCTGAGAACCAACTGAGAGGGTGCTTATAAATCCTTCACAAAGCTTTATATAAAAGTCATTATTACTGAGACCAGGTCTTATTTTTAGTTTGCCCAAGCACTTAACACCTGTCCTCTACAAATAAAAGGAACTCAATTATCAATAAATGTTTGTTAAGTGAATAGTTTCAGAGATCAGTTCAAATTAAATTTTTTCTGGTTTGAACAGTAAACCAAAAGTTCATTGAAGCCTACTATAACTAGGTTTTACAAACACGTACAGTTATTCTAAGAGGAGGACCAGTAGAGTTAATTGATCAAGGAAAAAAAATATATGCCTTTCAAAGTCATATGCTGAGTAAAGTAAGTTAGACAGAGGAGAAATATCATATGACATCCTTTATATGCAGAATCTAAAAAGAAATGATACAAATAAACTTATTTACAAAATAGAAACAGACTTCAGAGAATGAACTTATGGTTGCCAGCAGAGAAGATCGGGGAAGAGATAGGGAGTTTGGGACCCACATGTACATACTGCTGTATTTTAAAATGGTAACCAGCAAGGTCCTACTGTATGCCACATCAACGTTATGTGGCAGCCTGGATGGCAGAGAAGTTTGGGGGAGAATGGATACACGCATATATATGGCTGAGTCTCTCTGCTGCTCACCTGAACTATCAGAACAGTGTTAATCAGCCATACTCCAAGTTGTTTTTTTTTTTTTAAGTCCTATGTGCTGCCTAAAAGTCATTCCCAGATGCACTGTTTTAACAGGTTGCCTCTAGTATCTTGGGGCATAAGTACTGCGAGAAAATGTGTGCTGTCAGCCATTCGAGTCTCAGCATAGTGACAGAACACTCAGCCGATGGATCACTTCGTATCTTCATCCTCCAGCACACAGAACACAGTACCTCTGATGAGTAAACGTATGCCCAGCCTACTTGCACCTGTTTTATTTAACAAAGAACCAAGGATAACTTCAGGGTGCACTTAAGTATTCCTTACTGGTCTCTTTCATTGATCTAAATTTCTCCCTGCCAATCCTTTTGGAAAAAAGGATTTACTCTGTCAAAATAATGACTAAATACATAAATGTCAACATTCTCCTTCTCAAAACTCTATTACAAAGTTATCAGACGGAGGATTGGGGGGGGAGCACACAACTTTCAATTATCTGTTACCGTTTTATGGAGACATCCAAATCTTTTAGACAGTCCACAATTGTGCTTCTGTGCCTCTGTACTGCATTGTGATCTGTCTGCACAGTCTTCAACAAAGATGTCAAAGCTACATATCTGGATGAAACAAAGTTGCAGAAGAACAGAATTAAAACGGGAAATTCAGGATAGTTCTCTGCTTAATGACAAAGATGATGTTCAATGACTACTGAAAACCGTACATGGTTAAATATTTAAAAGATACAACAGACTTAGTAAAATGTAAACGCTGCAAACCCATAAACAACACTATAATCAAAAACTGCGGCAACCAGAAGCCTGGGATTTAGATTTACATTCATGGCCAACTCCATTAAACTTCTAAAAGTGATAGACGCGATTCTTCCAAACTCTTTCAAATACCACAACAAAATAAGCATACAGTATGCCTTTTCAGGCTGCCTGAGCCCCAAAATGCAAGAGGAAATTATTTAAATTTTATCATTTGTATTTTCTCTGCTTTTGATACCAGTACCAAAACTGCCCCTACAAAACTTTGAATTTACCATCTAAGTATAAAAAATTCTTCTGGAAGGAGAAGATAATTCAGGGTACCATAATGATTATTTCCACATTTTTTTTTCAATCATAACATGATAAGAAAGAATAAAAAAATAACACTGATAAATTCATTCACTTTTTAAAAGTAGCTGGAGTTTATAAACATCTTCTAGATTTGTAACCGAAATATTCTATTTTTCTTCTTAATTGAGAGGGGTCAGCAAACTAAGCCTAGAACAGCCCTCTGCTGTCCGGTTTGGTAAATCAATTTTTATTGCAATGCAGAACAGTCTGTGGCTGCTTTCACACCAAGAGGCAGAGCTGAGTAGTTGCCAAAGAGACCCTAAGGCCCATGTAGTTTATAATAGAGACCATCTGTTCCCAGACAGAAAAAGTTTGCTGATTCCTAAAGGTAAAGCATAAATAAGGACTAAAAGTTAACTCATGAGGCAAATCCTCAAATTCTTATCAAAACAGTCTTTAGACTAAAAATAAAAATCCTGAGTTGAAGTTTTAGACATGTCACTCTACATGTGTGATCTTGAGCAAAGTCACTCATGAATACACTGAATTTATAATAGCCAGATACAAAATATTTTTCAGCTTACTTACCTGATATTCTTGTCATTGTTCAATAAGAAACGACCCAGGATATTTATGGCTAGGACCTACAGAAAAATAGCACAAGTTAAGAATTTAAGAAAATAAAAAATCTATATTGTTTAAGGATCACTTCCTGGCCTCTGATGAGTGCAAACTATTTAAAGGTGGTCGTTTAATCAGCACTTCTATGGATTACTAGCCAAAAAAAACCTCTGAAGGCAAACTCTTAAAATCATATTCTATTTCAACAGTAAAAGCTGCAAGAATGTTTTCAAGTTTTTATATTGCTAGCAGGAAAATACTATTGGTACAACTTCACTGGAGGGAAATCTGGCAATAACTATAAATAATAAAAATAAGGTATTCACTGGATGGTTAGGTTAGGACTCCGAGCACCCACTGAAGGTGGCACGAGTTTAATCCATGCCTCATGACACAGTCAAAAAAATTAATAAATAATTAAAACTACAAAATGAAAATATATCCCCTGCTTCAACAATTTCACGTCTAGGAATTCAGCTGACAAATATACTTGAACATATGCACAAAAATCTACTGCAACACTATCTGTAATCACAAATGATAGGAGTGTTCATTAATAGCAATTTTCCTAAATGTACTATGGCACATTCATGCAATGGAATGTTATACAACCATTAAAAAGAATGAATCATGACACATGCTATGACAGGTATGTACCCTGAGAATATTATATTAGGTGAAATAAGCCAGACACAAACACCCCATATTATATGATTTCATTTAGGTGAAATATCCTGAATAGGCAAATCCATAGAGACAGAAAGTAGAATGGTGGTTGCCAGGGGTTGGGATCAGAGGATAATGGGGAATTATTGTTTAAAGGGCACACAGTTTCAGTTTGGGAAACTAAAAAGTTCTGAAGATGAATGGTGGGTGTTGGCTATACAACAGTCTGAAGGTACTTACTTAACGCCACTGAACTACAAAGTTAGAGATGGTTAAAATGATAGAGTTTATGTTATGCATATTGTACCAATCTTTTTTAAAATGAGAATGGTCTCTATATATGTGAATATAAACTAGCTCCAACATAATGTTTTCATCTAACATGATAAGCATAAGGTGCAGAACCACCCAGATGTCAAAAGACCTGTACCCAAATACTGTGGTGTAGTTAGTATATTTGTTTCTCACAAAGCAATGGATTAGCAATCATTATATTAATACGTGGTTGAAAGAATGAATAAACACTTGAAGGAGAGTTTTTCCTTACAAAAGAATTCCAATTACTTAAAGAAGAAAAAGTGAGAATAGAAAAGAATCATTAGAGCACCACCCAAAAAACTGTTAAAGACAAGATCCTCAGAAGGATACTAAAATTGGTTGGCAAAAGTCTGAGAACAGAGTATCTGCATAGTGTCAAAAGTGTTTCCTCCAAAATATTTTTAATTACATAGAGTAAAAATAACAATTATACAGTGGAGAGACACAGCAGACACCACCTTACCCAAAAGATCAAGGTTAAAATCACCAGTAATGAGACAAATAAAGAGCATGTACCTCCAGATATGAAACTGTAAAGGGCACAACACTTCTGGGGTAGTCTCACCAAAAAAGCGTAACTACAAACTAATTTTTATAAGAATATATCAGACTGTCAAATTCAGGAATATTCTGCAAAATAACTGATCAGTGCTCTTCAAAACTGTCACAGAAGACAAGGAAAGATGAAGGAAATGTCAAGATTGGAGTTAAGGAGACATGACAATCAATGCAACATGGGATCAAGGACTGGTGCTGGAAAGGAAAAAGGACATCAACAGAAAAACTGGTAAAATCTGAATAAAATCTGTAATTCAATTAATGGTACTGAAACAATATTAATTTCTTAGTTTTGATAATTACACTACAGGAAAACAAGATGTTAACATTAGGGGAGGCTGACTGAATGGTATTATGGGAACTCTGAACTATTTTTGAAACTTTTCTATAAGCCTAAAATTATTTTAAATAAAAAGGTTTAAAAGTGGGCAAGATAAGAAATACACACATAGAGATATGTTTAAATATGAATAGAATACCATCCCAAAATGTACATTAGAAAATGGTAACAACTGCTGACTAGAAGAATTAAGTCTAAACGTAAAATCAATAAGCAGACATTTTCCTCCCTGTATACCATTTTCTTTGAAGTGCTCAAACAGGAGATGGCAAGAGTGAACATCGAATTTTAGAAATCAGTGAACTAAAATGGACTGAAATGGGCAAATTTAATTCAGATGATCATTATATCTACTACTGTGGGCAAGAATTTCTTAGAAGAAATGTAGTAGCTGTCATAGTCAAAAAAGAGTCTGAAATGCTTGGGTGCAATCTCAAAAATGACAGAATGATCTCTGTTTGTTTCCAAGGCAAACCATTCAATATCACAGTAATCCAAGCCTATGCCCCAACTACTAATGCTGAAGAAGCTGAACGGTTCTGTGAAGACCTACAAGACCTTCTAGAGCTAACACCCAAAAAAAGTGTCCTTTTCATCATAGGGGACTAGGAATGCAAAAGTAGGAAATGAAGAAACACCTGGAATAACAGGCAAATTTGGCCTTGCAGTACAGAATGAAGCAGGGCAAAGGCAAACACAGTTTTGCCAAGAGGACACACTGGTCATAGCAAGTACCCTCTTCCAACAACACAAGAGAAGACTCTACACACTGACATCCTCAGATGGTCAATACCAAAATCAGACTGATTATATTCTTTGCAGCCAAAGATGGAGAAGCTCTATACAGTTAGCAAAACCAAGACCAGGAGCTGACTGTGGCTCAGATCATGAACTCCTTATTGTCAAATTCAGACTTAAATTGAAGAAAGTAGGGAAAACCACTAGACCATTCAGGTATGACCTAAATCAAATCCCTTACGATTATACACTTGAAGTGACAAACAGATTCAAGGGATTAGATCTGATAGAGTGCCTGAAGAACTACGGACGAAGGTTCGTGACACTGAACAGGAGGCAGTGATCAAGACCATCCCCGAGAAAAAGAATTGCAAAAAGGCAAAATGGTTGTCTGAGGAGGCCTTATAAATAGCTGAGAAAAGAAGAGAAACTAAAGGCAAAGGAGAAAAGGAAAGATATACCCATTTGAAAGAAGAGTTCCAAAGAATAGCAAGGAGAGACAAGAAAGCCTTCCTCAGTGATCAATACAAAGAAATAGAGGAAAACAATAGAATGGAAAAGACTAGAGATCTCTTTAAGAAAATTAGAGACACCAAGGGAACATCTAATGCAAAGATGGGCTTGATAAAGGACAGAAACGGTATGGACCTAACAGAAGCAGAAGACATTAAGAAGAGGTGGCAAGAAAACACAGAAGAACTATACAAAAAAGATCTTCATGACCCAGATAACCACGATGGTGTGATCACTCAACTAGAGCCAGACATCCTGGAATGTGAAGTCAAGTGGGCTTTAGGAAGCATCACTACAAACAAAGTTAGTGAAGGTGATGGAATTCCTAAAAGATGATGCTGTGAAAGTGCTGCACTCAATATGCCAGCAAATTTGGAAAACTCAGCAGTGGCCACAGGACTGGAAAAGATCAGTTTTCATTCCAATTCCAAAAAAAAGGAATGCCAAATAAAGTTCAAACTACTGCACAACTGCACTCATCTCACACGCTAGCAAAGTAATGCTCAAATTCTCCAAGCCAGGCTTCAATAGTACGTGAACTGTGAACTTCCAGATGTTCAAGCTGGATTTAGAAAAGGCAGAGGAAGCAGAGATCAAATTGCCAACCTCCACTGGATCATAGAAAAAAGCAAGAGAATTCCAGAAAAACATCTGCTTTGTTGATTACACCAAAGCCTTTGACTGTGTACATCACAACAAACTGTGGAAAATTCTTCAAGAGATGGGAATACCAGACCACCTGACTTGTCTCCTGAGAAATCTGTATGCAGGTCAGGAAGCAACAGTTAGAACCGGACATGGAACAGACTGGTTACAAACTGGGAAAGGAGTACATCAAGGATGTATATTGACACACTGCTTACTTAACTTATATGCAGAGTATAACATGTGATATGCTGGGCTGGATGAAGCACAAGCTGGAATCAAGATTGTTGAGAGAAATATCAATAATCTCAGATACCACCCTTATGGCAGAAAGCAAAGAAAAAATAAAGAGCCTCTTGATGAAAGTGTAAGAGGAGAGTGACAAGGCTGGCTTAAAACTCAACATTCAAAAAACCAAGATCATGGCATCCGGTCCCATCATTTCATGGCAAACAGATGCAAAAACGATGGAAACAGAGATTTTATTTTTCTGGGCTTCAATATCACTGCAGATGGTGACTGCAGCCATGAAATTAAAAGATGCTTGCTCGCTCCTTGGAAGAAGAGCTATGACCAACCTAGAAAGCATATTAAAAAGGAGAGACATTACTTTGCCAACAAAGGTCTGTCTAGTCAAAGCTATGGTTTTTCCAGTAGTCACATATGGATGCGAGAGTTGGACTTTAAAGAAAGCTGAGCACCAAAAAATTGATGCTTTTGAACTGTGGTGTTGGAGAAGACTCTTGAGAGTCCCTTTGACAGAAAGGAGATCAAACCAGTCATTCCTAAGGGAAATCAGTCCTAAATATTCATTGGAAGGACTGATGCTGAAGCTGAAACTCCAATACTTGGACCACCTCATGCAAAGAGCTGACTCATCTGAAAAGACTCTGATGCTGGGAAAGACTGAAGACAGGAGGAGAAGGGGACGACAGAAGATGAGATGGTTGGATGGCATCACTAACTCAATGGACATGAGTTTGATGAGTTTCGGGAGTTGGTGATGGACAAGGAAGCCTGGCATGCTTCAGTCCACGGGGTTGCAAAGAGTCGGACACATGTGAGTGACTGAACTGAACTGATACCATTTTGTATTGAATTTTTTTTACTTTATGTGTTCATTTTTTTAAATAAAAATAAATATTTAAGAAAAATGGATTAACTCAAATATGCTGCCATCTTGTTTGAAGTGAATGAGGCCAACTCAAATCACGGTTCCAAACAAAAGCTTATTCTGAAATGGTTCCTTCATTCAACATCATCTGTATTTGTAACATACGTAAAATCTTCCAATTTCTATTATAATCAACATTAATCCTTCAGTGGATAGAATGATACTTTAGGTACCAAAACATGATACATTCTGCATCATTCTTTCCTAAAGTTAATTTCCAAATTCCAAGTCAATTATTTTAAAATAAAATGTTGAGAGTAAAGATTAAAAACTTACTCGCAGTCCACTCTCTGACTTAATATCCATGATAGTCAAAACGGTTTCATAAAGAATAGCATTTCCTACATTTTTACTAGTCTCCGTATTAGTGGCAACCTGAAAAGACACAGAAGGTGTTACGTGACAAAACAATGTTTCCAAAAAACATCCAGAGGTAACAAGAGACATTTTGTGATTGTTTTCAGCCACCAATGAGAAAACACAAATAAAAATTGCTCCATATAATCACAATCAATCTGCTCCCTGCTATACTAAAATGGGTGTTTACAAAAACACAAGTTTTGTTCTACTCACCTGTGCTAATATATCATTCATAGCTTCACTTGAGTCATCATCATTTCGTCCTAAAATTCTTAATAACCGCAAAATTCGTACCTAATGTGCAAAATATGACAAACATCAACAAATTCTGTCTAGCACAAAGGAACTTTGCTTGATACGAAATTCAAATAACTTAAACGAAGTCTTAGATCCCAATAGAAATGGTCAAAATTCAAACAGAAGAATTTTAAACATGATCTTTAGAGCAGTTATGTATGGTTCTATGTCTTAATGAAGCTGTTAGACAATCTACACTTAACAGTCAAAGGATCCCATTACCTGCAGAGCTATAGCACACTGGAAAATCACGTTTCTATGTGGTATATGATTTGACTATTACAAATATAATTTTATCCTATTAATCTAATACAGAATTGTGTCACCATTTATTAATGTAATTAGCTTAATCAATTAACTACCAAAACTACTCAACACAAACATAAGAGGAAGGAAAAATTCATTCCAAAATATATCATTTATCCTAAACTTTCTTTTAAGCTCACCTGCAAAAAGGGGTCACTGATCCCAGAAACATCATGTTCTGGTGAATATCCGGACATGATGAGGTTCTTTAGAATACGAACTAATTGGGGCACAAGCTGCAGGGAAGAGAAATGCATCAAAAAACAGTGAACATCAAAGAATTTCTCAGGAACAGGCAGAGGTTAACTTGGCTTAGAAAAAAACAGATTCAAGAGTCTGAGTCCAAGCAAATTCTAGTGATACAAAATCCTAGTATACTGTTGATGTTTCATAGACATAACTTAGAAGTATTCTGGCCCAGAACTCAAGAAGGAGTATGTATGCTATCTGAATTAAAACCAAAACAGACATTTTTACTCCAGAGTAATATATGCAAAGATACTACAAATAACAGTAGGTCAGAAAGCCTAGAGAACCGAGTAAAACAAATGCCTATGGGGACTTCTATGGGACTTGACACACCTAGGCTGCACAAACATATTCAATTTTTAATCTATCTAACACATATGGATATAAAATGCTACCACATCCAAAACTCTGGTAATTTTATGAAAATTAGTTTTAAAACAAACTATCTCAAATAAAGAAAACAAAACTCTCTCTTCTTATTATATTGTCAGTTATATCCTTTCCCAATAAACAACAGGGAATACAAAAGTCTCCAACACTGACAAGACACATGAAAAACTGTCTCCTTCTCCTGAGGAAGAAAGCAAGGTCATGAATGCTGTTTCTGTCCTATTCTTAACTCATATGACACAATTTTTGATAAAATTCAATTTCAGCACCTAATCATACATTTGTTGCCTATCTTATCTTACTAATGAAATGATACATTCCTTATGGTCAGAATGCCCTTCTTTTTTAACTCTGTCCATTAGACTGACTGATGACACACAGTAGAGGCAATTTTATTGCCAAGCTGAACTTAAAAATGCTTTAAATACTATTATTTATTGTACTTCATTGAGAAATCATTTAAGATCAAAACCCCATTTCAAAATGTTTGCCACAATAAGAACCTCTGCAGTCTCCAACTACAAACTCAATTTAGCTATATAAACAACTCTAATCACCTAACATTAAGAACCATCCAAAGCAAACTGAATCTTATTTGTCTTGGAGGCAATCAGAACAGCCCCAACTTTGCTGCAACTCAATTATCTTTTTCTCATTGAATCTGGATTCTTCTCTAAGTGGATCAAGACTGAAACAAAAGCCAAGCTGGGCTCAAGGAATGCACTCAAAACACAATACTAAATCTACTGCTGAATATAAGACAACATAATCTGTGTGAATAGGTTTGGCCATAACACTTCAGAATTTAGCACTTCCTAAGTCACCTAACAAAAATCTAATTTGGACAACTCCAAGATTCAAACAAATCTAAGCTTACAATGGCCTGTAAATTCTAAACAGAATCCTCATTAAATCTCTCAACTCTGGACAGATTCAATAAGAAGTCAGAATAATGTAACTATATAAACTGCTTTAAAATGTAATAAAACTGGAACCATCTAGTTACCAAGCTCTGCACTAAAAAGTAGTTCGCCTTGCATACTTCTCAACAGTCTACTTTTTTGTACTACACATATCCTTCATTATTTTTTTAAATCTGGTTTCTGTCTCGGAAAAATTCTTTTTTCTTCAGCTACGAAGCTCACACCACATAAGAGCACCCTGGGACAAAAAGCACAAATATCTCTAAGTGTTCAGCATACAAATTCTTGGAACCAAGCTTTATTTTTCAGACAAAAAAGCAAGTTACTAAAACTGATGACGAGACAAACAAAATAAAATGACAAAGGGAAAAGCTGCAGCCATGAAAATCAGTTGATGCCCACCCACTCTACCTCAAAAATCTTTTAACACTCCAAAACTTCAAGGCAAGATAGAGTGCAAGTCAAGAAGAAATTAAAGCTCTAAGTCTGAATTTAAAGTTCAGAAGTAGTACTGAGCTTTTTAAAGTATGAGGTTACCCAGACACGGTTCTAAAGTGTATCTACTTCAAAAAGAAGCAGTGTTTGGTGTTTTGGTTCCAAATTGCTCTAGACTGCCATCACCAATGCCACTGGGAAACTGCTCAAAGTTTCTCAGGTGAAGATAAAGGAAAGGCAGAGAAGGAGGCTTAAAAATCAGGAAAGGCTGCAACTGAAATCCAAGGCTGACTGTGGAATCAGGAGTTTAAGTGACAAGACCAAATCTGGACTAAGGAGTTAGCCAAAAATGCTATGACAAATAACACAGTATTAAGCACAGATTCAGCATTAGTATATTTTTTAAGCCACATTTGTGGATGGATACACAAAAGCTACTAAGGACCTAATGCCAGCATGCACCATCTAAATGAGGGTTAATTCTTACCTTTTCATTCTAACATACAGCAGGATTCCAAACAGACAACAGGAACAAAACATACAAAGCAAGCATTAGGGACAGATACGGGCCTCATACTATATTTATAATATTTTAATCAAGACATGATCATCTAAGGAGGAAAAAAAAGCTCCCCCCGGCCACACCGCCCGAAGAGCTGCTATTAGAGCTTCATTAGATCTAAAGTACAAAGTAAACCCAATATATGAAGTGGTCAGCATCCTATAAAAGGAACTGAATGCATGTAATTATCCAAAAAACAGTCTTTCTCTGAGTCCTGCTTACTAGTGCCTTCTGAACGTAAGTGGAAAAAAACAAAAATCTCCATTCTAGAATGCTCTAAGAAAGGGAGGGAGGGACTTCAGAAAGCTAGAGACATCCACCACTGGAGTCACCACAGCACAAAATGAACAGAGGGGGACTCTCTGTTAGGTAAAGGTAATATCAAATCTCAGTTTGCAGTTTTCACCTTAAGAGGGTAAAAAAAAAAAAAAGAAATCACCTGCCTTAAAACACACGCACACGCACACACACACACACAATTCCTGCTTGTAATTCGACCTCAGGTTACACTTCCTAATTTCAATGTGAAAACAGTAGATAAAGCACATGAGAGATCGGCGTGTCTGCCAAGGAGAAAAGACTTCTATTATGAAAGGGGAAACACTGTACTACTGTCAGTTCTATGCCTAAAGCTGACTTCCTACCACACAGAAGGGTTGGTTAAGTCCTTTACTCAGTTCCATACCTTTCCTTCAAAAGAAAATTCCTAAGTGAGAAAATCATGTCCTTTAGGAAAACCATTTTCAATCAAGAGAGGCTTAGATATACAGAATGGCACCTACCTTTCTGAAATGTGCAAGCATGTCTGGGCTTCGCTCACACATTTCTGTGAGGAGAACTACAGAAGTGTGAAGGACACCTGAAAGAAAAGAGCCGGTGAAAACTAAAAAATGAGGCTGTATTCTTCAGTTTCATAGCACAGGGCTTTCAGTTCTGAAGGTCAATTCCAAAAAGGTAGCTGCTACATTTGTTTTTTAATCTCCCAAGAATCTAAGCATTGAGCTGAATACAAAGAAGGTATTCATAGATACCTGCTGATTTAACACAGATGATCTGTCAAATCAGAATATTCTAAAGTTACGTGGCCAAAATAATTGCTTACAAATGACATCCAATGTACAAGCCTCTCCATTTGAGAATATCCATAAAGACATGCTCAGTCAACATAAACTGGATATCACCTGCTCCAAATTTACTAAGCTCTTAGCTGATTTTTGAAAGATATTTCAAGAAGAAAAATCTTACTAAGACTTTAAATTTCCAGACAAAATATAGGCATGAATGACAAAGTAAATTTGCTTGTTCAAGAGTGAGTGAAAAGAAGCACATACTTAACACTAAATATGTGCCCTAGACATTCATTTATTCAACAAGTATATTCTGAATCTTCTAGGCAGAGGACTGCATTGATCAAATTAAATACATGTTACCACTTTTTTTCTTAGCATTTAGGACACAAGAATTTTCTTCACTCAGAATCTGTTTCATTAAATTCAAAACAAGAATAAAATGTTCAGTAAAGAACAGCCACATACATTCCATCTAATTCCTCATAAGTTTTATATGTCTGAGTACCCATTACAAATTCCTGTTACAAGTAACCTACAAAGAGTTTCACAAATCTTACACTACAATGGCAAAGAGATAAAGAAATAGCCAAGAAGTCAAAAGGTTTCACACATGAAAATCAAGGCTAGGATCATTTGCAATTACACTGAGTATTAGTTAATATAGTATTTTTGATATAATAAAAGGGGACCAGAAATGAAAAACAAGCTTACTATAAAGGAATCAATCTCTAATTACAAAGCTAGTATTTGAGAGTAGAAGAGAAATTCAACCCATTGGCCCTTCCTGGAAAAGGTGTCCAAGCACAGCAGAAAGCTGAGTCCACTGTGTGAGACAGAGGCCAAGACTGCCTGAAGACTATTGTCTTTCTCCTTCTCCCTCAGTACTTCATGAGTGCATCCAAATCACATTACCATGGTTCTTTTCATTCAACAAATTTTTTGTTGCTGGTAAAAACATCTCCATAAGTTCAGGAACCTTCCTGATGACATGAACAGCACAAAGTGCTGCCTACAAAAAAAAAAAAAACATAAAAGGACAAAAGAAGATTTATTTCAATTAAAGTCAGGACAACCAATCTTACAAACAAAAGAACCTTGTCAACCAATTCACCTACATGAAAAAAGAAAGGAGGTATAGATCTGATTATCAGATTTATTAGTTATTAATTGCTTAGGGCTGTCCAATTTATACTACTGCATTAATGAGAACTTCTAACTCACCTGTCTCTTTGGTCATATATTACCAAATAAGTGGACAACAACTTTTTTCAACCAGACCATCTGTTAACACGAGCTTACCAATTTTGCTAAATATAATTTACCTGCAGCTTTGCAAAGTTAAAAAATAAAGACTCTGTCAGTGATCATTGTTCTTCTGAGTAAGAAAACCAAAAGGTTTTATAAAAACACTATGCAGGTGAAAGATACATATATTGCAGATGCTTTAAATCTGCTGCTACTTTTAATAATACCTATACTTTCTCCATTCAACCTCTACTGAAATCAAGAAAATCATTTGAAAGTTACTTAGTATCTTAGTTAAGTCTCTCTGTTAGCCAGTCTCTACTAAAGAAAAGATGGCCCTAGCTTGTTGACAGTAAAGAAAGGGACATTCAAAGACTGATTTCAGTTACTCTCCCCCATCCCCGCAAAGGAACCATAACTACTACTTGTTGGAATTGAATATCATAATTTAGGTACTTAATAAGAAAAGATTTCAACTAATTCTTCCCATGCTACAGTTGAGGAAAACAATTTTTTCCTAATCTGCAGGGATATTTTATTTAATATTTATGTAATCTTTCTGAACAAGAGCAGCCCACACATTCTTTAAGAGAAAGGACTGGCTTTGGCCTTTAGCCATCATTAGCAGCACATGATCCTGGAAAACAGCTTGGCCCTTTTAAACAGCTTTGTCTCACACCATTAAATGCAAAAGGCACAGTCAATGACAATCAGATGATTTTATGTCCCTTCTAGAGTCCTAAATTTTATACCGCTTATTTATGAAGGCTTTAAGATTCAAGCACAATAAAATAACAACAAAATATTTATACTAACAAATAAAAGCATATAAGAGAATAAAATCACTGTCTTCCATTACTATTCCACTTAGATATACCAATTTTAGGAAGGAGGTGCTAAATCATTCCCTAATAATTATCTAGGTCCCAAGGAACTGCACTTCCAAGATTCAAAGGCCCTAATACAAAGGCATGGGCACTAAAATAAATTTGTAACAATCTGTTCATTATCACTTTGTTTAACACTGGTTAGAGTCAGGTAATTTAGAAAGTAATTAGGTATGCCATCTATTTGTTTGTTGATAAACAATTTTCTTGAAAAGTGAGGAATTAAGAAAATTAAAGTGTCCACAATCACTTACCAACTGGAGAGTTAAATAGCAATAAAAAAATCACCTCCAAAATTAGTATAAAAAATAGATTTTGACTTATGAACAAGTGATTCATATACAGTCATTTAAAACACATTTAATGCACAGAGAAAGTTATATTATCCTTGCGCTTTCAAGAATGAATAATGTGCCTTCTCTCCATAATACTCCCTATTCCAAACACAGACATTCCGTTTCATGGAAAGTTACCTTTTTTCTTAAGTAAGAGTTGGAGGTTTTCAAGAGTTTCTCTACCTCTCCTGCAAGATCTCTGCACATCTCTGAGGACCCCATGCAGCCGAGGGTACAAAGTGCTAGCCCTTGTACATACTGTGTGCTATGATTGAGATCACTGCAAAAGACAGAAGGCGGCAGAAATGAATATGCCCTGCCCAGTGCTCCCAATGAAGAAGCTTCACAATCTAACAAGAAAGCTCTGAATGATTCATGATTTCTCTCATAAGGAAAATATTAGGATAATTTTTGCAAAAAAAAAGTTTATTCTAACCTTATTATTAATACAAATTACAACACAGTAAACTGACAGTTTGTTCTACATGCTTACAACCCAGCGTTTCCAAACACCACGAGTAACAGAATCTATACAACATACTATCTATGGGATGCCAAAAGAACTTTCTTTACTAGCAATGACAGAATATGAAGCACAACTCTATCTTTAAAGATTTTAATATGCTCTACTACTAACTACAAAAAAGTAAGATATTAACCAAAATGTTTAAAAAAAAATTTAGAAAACACAATCTCTACTGCTAGAGCATTTAAGATGACAAACATCACAACAGAAACACTCTAAAATCTTTGAGCATAGTATTAACCTTGATATTAATTTTTACATTTATTCAAAAGAAGAAAAACAATAACTAAAAAAACAGCTAATTAAACCATCTTAAACTAAGGTAGATGTTACAGTGAGGCTCAATATCTAGTAGATGGCTGGATGGCCTCACTGACTCGATGGACATGAGTCTGAGTGAACTCTGGGAGTTGGTGATGGACAGGGAGGCCTGGCATGCTGCGATTCATGGGGTCGCAGAGTTGGACACGACTGAGCAACTGAACTGAAATGAACTGAATTGAACAGATACAAAAAATTCTAACAGGCACTGATTACTGCACAAAACTATTTCTAAACCAGCCAGGAAGTATTTTCAGAAAAGCTGAAGCATTAAAAGTTTGAATAGTAAATGCATTTATATATTATAATCAACTCTTACTATGCAGAAGCTGAATTCCTATGTTGAGTTATGCTACTTCTACCAGCCTTAAGAGTATTTTAAAATCCTTTAGTTCAGTGGTTCTCGAACGGTGATTAGAGAATCTCTGGAAGTTCCTAGGACTATTTCAGGGGGTCCATGAGATACAAATACTTTCACAATACTAACTCATTATTTGTCAGCTTTATTGCACTATCAGTGTAAATGGGAAGAACTAAGGCACACTAGCACATATCAGGAAAGAGGCACCAAACTGTATTACCAGTCACTGAATTCACTGCCATACACTTAACGGTGAAAGAAGGAAGGGAGGGAGGCAGTTTCACTTAATACTCCCCATTTTGTTGTTGTCTGCTGTTCAGTCACTCATGACAAAGCAGTAAAAATAACTAGCTTAATTATACCTTGACTTTTTTTCTTTTTTAAGCCATGCCATGCAACTTGTAGGATCTCAGTTCCCTGATCAGGGATTGAATCTGGGTCACTTCAGTGAAAGCCCAGAATCCTAAGCACTAGGCCACCAAGGAACTCCCTCATACCTTGACTCCTGAGTGCACATTTTTTAATATTCTGTGTGACAAAATGGAAAGTATGCATGAAATACTTCTGATGCATAATGAAATAAGGGACAATCTCAGCGAAAAGCACTTGTGTATCTGTTTCATTTACAAGCTAAACTACGAACCAGCTGTTTTTAAAATGAACATCATTTTTACCTGAAAAATAACAATTATAATTACTAAGATGTGATTATTTTCTTAAACATTTTCTGGAAGAAAAGCCAAGTAAGCCTATCACTTCAAGGGCAACAAGTGACAATATTTGTTGCCAATGATAAACCTAAGCTTTGAAAGTGAAAATTAGAATTTTGGAATATTTGTATTGCCATCATGAACCTGACAGTCTATTAATACTTTAAAACTCAGTGAACTAATTTTCTCCAAATGCTTTAAGCATGATGTTTAAAAACTAAACAAAAGAGTCAAACTGTATGGATGGGTTTCAATATAACAAAAAAAAAAACAAACTTCACTGATACAGTTTCAGATTCTACACTAACCTAATGAAACTACCACTTGTGGAGTTTGGTATGGTATCATGGAAGATTATCCATAGTTATCTGAAAGGTTATTAAAGCCCTCTTCCTTTTTCAAACATTATCTGTGAAAGGCTAGATCTTCATATATTTCAACTAAAACATAAGAAAATGAATGCAGAAGCAAACACAAGCATCTAACCTATTCTATTAGGTTAGACATTAAAGATATTTACAAAAGTGTAAAATAATGCCATTCTTCTCTCTGAATTGTTTGTTCTGGAAAATAGCTTATATTTCATAACAAAATGTATTGCTGTCAACACTGTAAAGGTTTCATTAATGATAATTTTTAATGAACCAATGAATAAATTCCTGAAGAACAAAGAAAGGAAAAGAAACAAAAGCAAAGTGTCAGTCAGGTTTGCTACTTTCTACTAATTTGAATATTTAAGATAAAAATTACTAATAAACTTTAACTTAATTATGGTCCTGGTTCCCAAAAAATATTTCGTTAACTCTTCATTCATTTTTCAATGATTAAGAATATATGTATAAGGCAAGCTCTTAAAATAATGTGTCTGATTTTTAAAGATTTAAGTCCAAGATCATTAATGTCTTAAAAGTTTTTCTGGACCAATGAACAATGAGGTAAACATGCCATCATTAAACAGAAAAACTACTAGTACACTATGATGCCCTATAATACAAACAAAAAGCAAGAAACCTCACAAATAAACAAAAAACCCATTCATTAAAAGATTTTAAAAAACTGAATGATCCAAAGTCCTTTGACTGAACTTAAACTGAAGTATCGGATCAATTCCCAACTATTAGTAGCTCTCTCCTAAATTCACTTGGGGCTTGGCTGGGTCTCATTATACACGCAGATTCCTTCATTGCCTATATGCCTCATTCTTTAATTTTAATCAAGCTACAAACCTATTCTTAAGTTGGCTCAAAACTTGATGCTAGGCAGAACTGCCAAATTATCAGCATGTGACTAAAGGCTTGAGTAATAAGGGCAGCAGAGCATGTAAGAACAAAAATTAAAGAAACTTGCAGAGCCTTGTCCAAAATAAGAGTATAAAGTCATGTTAAACACCTAGAATGTAACCTCCATGACACCAAAGATTTCTGCTCACTTTTTTCATTCTCCATCCTCAGCACTTACAATAGCTCCTGGCATACAACAGGTATGCAATCAATGTTTGTTGAATAAATTGAAGCAACTTAGTATTTTCATTATTAATATTTATTTCAAGGCCAAAAAGAACAAAATTTTCCCAAATAAAGCTGAAGAGTCAATGTATTTAAATGAGATACTATATTTTTACAAGCAAATCTTAATTCTCATTTAAAATTTTTTCATTATCGGGAAATTTTAAATTACAACATTTACCACAGCAAAATATATGAGTTCAATGTCTACAAACTGATCGCCTATAAACCCCTGCTTCTGTCAATTACACAAATACTGTAAATTAAAAATTAAATCTAAAAAGGGAGATAAACTGGTAGACATACCAAAAGCAAAAGAACCCAAAAAGAACCTTAAATCAATAAGGCCATCAGAACTTTCATAGCTTTTTAACAGAAATTTATTATAAGAGGGATACTGAGAAGAACTGTTAACTCCCTACTCGCAGGTCTTCTACTTTTTCTAGAATGGCAAGCATTCCTCAGCTTCTAAGGTAAACACATAACTGGACTAGTAAATTAGTAAAGCACCTGTTAGAGAAAAAAGGACTTATGCACAAAAGCTCACAGGCTAAATACAACTGTCAGCAACTGAAATCTGGGATTAGACTGCTGACAAGCAAGACCTCTCTTTTTACCTTTAAATGGTATTCATTTAGAATATACTGGTAATTATTTAATAAATACAGTGCCTCATAATTCATGGTATTCAAAAAATTCTATGATAAGAAAGCTCAGATTTACCAATGCTTTTTCTATTCTATCAAAGTCCAAATGCTTATTTATTGCTAAATAGTTGCTATGACTCAGGATGTACAACAATACTTTCATTTAAATTATCCCCTACAGATTTACTTTTTTTCTACAGAAGTTTTAAAACTTTCCTTATCCTCTTTACATATAAGCTCCAGAACCAAAAGCAACTCAATTATATTCTAGACAGCAAATATAAAATCAATAAACAGAAGCCTTGATGTCATATTATTAAAAAGACCTAAAAAAACAAAGCAGTTATTAGAAGAGAGAAATTAAGACTTACTTCTTGATACAGTTGGTCATGAGAAGATGGACATCTTGTCTTTCATCTAACAACAGCATTGCCCCTAAATAGCCAATGCGTTTGTCTGTGAATTTTTGAGAGGCAATAAGCTTGAGGCACTCCAACTACAAATTACAAAAAAAAAAAGAAATTTCAATCAGGAAAACAATGTTTTTAACCCAGACTCAATGGATAACTAAAGTACATAGGTATAACCTATATCATCAAACCACAAAAATAAAAGGCAAAGACTTAAGATCTTTCAATATCTTAAAGATAATAATCAAGCTCTGGAATACAGTATCTAGTTAAGGCCCTATCGTACTTGCCATCCAAATAATCTGCGAAGTTTATGTTAGATCTAAATATTCATACAGACTACGGGAGTGTTATCATAAGGGTTTAATAAACCTTATTCTTAATTTAATTCCTAGGGTACATTAAATGAGCACCTAACACATGTGTGTATTTAATGTCTGGTTCCTATTCTGAAATATCAAAAGCTCAGTAACTGAAATGCACCCAAGTGTCAAACAGTCCTAAACATCATGGAAGGTACAATTAAAAAAGAAGAACAATTAACTAACTTTAACATTATGTGGAAAAGTGCTACATTTGAGGCTTGAACTATGAAGAGGAGAGGTTTTAGGAATCAAACAGAAGTAAACAACAACAAAAAGCCACAGGAAAACTCAGTAATAGAATTAACCTAAAATATTTTATACAATTTCCTCTTACATAATTCTTTCTTTACACAACCCTCAGAGCTTAAGAATCCATGAAGTTATTTACAACAGCCAAGATACAGAACAACCCATGTGCCCATTAACAGATGACTGGTTTAAGGTTTGGGGCGGGGTATGCGCGCATGTGTGCGCACACATGCATGCACCTGTGTATAATAGAGTATTAAAGAACCAAGTATTACCATTAGCAGCCACATGGATGGACCTAGAGAGCATCATATTAAGTGAAGTGAAAGGCAAATGGTACATGGTATCACATGTGGAACCTAAGAAGTAAAACAAATCAATCTACTTACAAAATAGAAAACAGATCAAGGTAGAAAACTTATGGTTGCCAGAGGGGAAGAGAGAGAGAGGGGTAAATTAGGAGCAATTAACAGATACAAACTGCTATACATAAAATAGATAAGCAACAATCATTACTGTATAGCAGAGGGAACTATATTCAGTATCTTAACATAATGAAACTAATCTGAAATATATATTCTCACACACACATACATATAACTCAGTCACTTCACTGTACACTGGAAATACAGACAATACTATAAATGAAAAAATCCTTAAATTAAAAAAAAAGTCCTTGCAATTAGTCTGTCTCTCTACTTAGACTTTCTTGAACTTCATAATCACTGATATATACTTTATGATTTCATCTTGACTAACAAGGAAGAAGCCAAACATTCCCTCTAGGGCAGTGGTTTTCAAAGGGTATACACAAGTTAAAACTCTTTAAGAGGAGTTTTTCAAACTATGCTCCCATTTAGACTCACAGCATTCCAAGGAAAGGGGCTCAGATGCAGACCAGTGTATATAGCAATGTGAGATCTCATGATACTACTTCCCACAAGAATCTGCCTGTAAGTATGAAAGTCAAATTGAGGAAAGTAAAAGAGTTTACAAATAAATCCCTCTTGAGCTATTTAAAAACTGCTCTCTCAATGTACCTACATTAAAAACACCAAGAGGTTGTGGGATGACTATAGCATCATGAGCAAGTCAAAGAAGCCTCTAAGAGAGAATAACCAGGATCCCAAGGAAAACTGAAATGCCTCTGAGATCAACAAAGATTATCTAACAACCCTTTCTATCTACACAATTTATATTTCAAAGAACAATTTCTGAAGTAGAGGATTAAAGTCATTCTTAAATGTCAGCAGAAAAGTAACTGCTGAGGTGAATGAAAAATCACAAGTTAAAATGTTATTAGAAAAATCTTTCTCTTTTTCAAACTGAAGGCTTTTAAATCTTCTCACTTAATCATTCTATAAATAATATTTTAACAGTGAAAGAAAATGTCCTAAGAATCAAGATATCACCGAAATGTTTATCATCCTTACTGAATCATGCTTTTGACAAACATCAAGCATTAAACAAATAAACCACCCCAAATTTTTTTAATTAAGATGAACTAATGAGAAGGACATTTTTAGGCATTAATATTACTTCATATTTTTAAAGGCCAAGTTTAAGAGTGTGTGTGCGTGGGCGTGTCTGTGTGCACACCGCACATTGCGTGCTCAGTTGCGTCTGACTCCATGCAACCCTATGGACTATAGCCCACCAGGCTTCTTTGTCCAAAGAATTTTCCAGGCAACGATACAGGAGTAGGTTGCCATTTCATCCTGCAGGGGAACTTTCCGCAACAGGAATCAAACCCATATCTCCTGTGGCTCCTGCATTGGGCAGGTGGATTCTTTACCACTGAGCCACCTGGGAAGCCAGGTTTTAAGATAGACCAAAATTCATCAATGACTAGTGAGTACAATTTGCTGTTTTTTTGTGACAGCTGTTAGAACTACTAACTAAATACCAAAAGAAAAAGTAAAATAAAGAGACAAACACTAAATTCTTTCTTTTAAATATTCTCCATTGGTACAGTGACTTTGCTTCAAGAATGAGCTGCTTCTTTTTTTTTTTTTTTTTTTTTGAAGGTGACAAATTTGAGGGGAAAATATAAGATTATATACTGGAAATGGTCTCTGAAATACATCTTCAAGTGAAGGACTGACTCTGATCACACTTCACACTTACGTGGCAGTGGCCAGCAACTGAACTCATAATGTACCATGTGTCATTATTAAGACTGTTACAAAGTTTTCAAATATTGAAAAAGAAAATGACTGAAGCAGAACACAATGGGATGTGGGTAGTGAGGAGAGGGCATTCACTTTTGAGCAGCCCTCACTAAAAATACAACTCAACAGGTAAGTTACAGAAGAAAAGTAGTCACCAATTAAATGTATCCATTTCTTAAGACAACAACCTCAACTTCATCCCAGTACTTCTACTCCTCATTTATAGCTACCTAAACTTCCACCTGAAACATAGCTAACCCACATATCTACCTTTAAATCCACCATAAACAGTCCATCACCAAGATAAAAGAAAGCTTTTGCTTTTATCTCAAACTCTGTGAACAAAGTAAAAGCAAATGACAAACTTAGAAAAACTACTTGCAACCAGACATGAAATCCTGTACAACAGGATTCTATACTTACTTTTAAAAAAGACCGACAAAGAATATGAAGAGACAGTTCAAACTAAAAAAAATAACTAAAGTACAAAAGGAAGTTCAATCTCCTCACAAAACAAATGCAAAACCAACTAGGAAAATTTACTGGGAAAAAAAAAAAGGACCTGTACATCTGAAAAGGGTGAGTTATATGATATGCAAAATATGATTCAGTGAAGTTATTAGAAAAGAAAAAGAAATGCAAATCAAAACCAGACTGAGATATCACATTTTAACCTATTATATTAAAAAAGATTTTTTAAAAAGTGTTATTATAACAGTGCAAGGACATTAGTAATGAGAGTATAAACTGGCACAAGACGTAGTGAGAAAGAGTGTATCTGTCTACATTACACACACACATATCTTTCTGACTCAACAAATCCACTTTTAGGAACTGACAAAGCATTTACATTCACACGTGAGCAAGATAATGGATATTATTCCACTGTACTATTATTACTTCAAACAGTAAGATTGCAAATAAGTGTCCATTAATAAGACATCAGTTTAATAAATTATGATTCATACATAAATGGAATACCATGCTGGATTTACTACCATGAACATGTCAACAAAGCTGGAAAAAAAAATATGTACAAGGAAGCTCGTTATATACTGGTATGGACTAATCTTCAAGATGGATTAGTAGGTGAACAGTGCAAACAGTATGTTACAATATAATTTTGGAAGAGGAAAGAATATACCAAATGATGCTAAAGCTGAAACTCCAGTACTTTGGCCACCTCGTGCAAAGAGTTGACTCACTGGAAGAGACTCTGATGCTGGGAAGGATTGGGGGCAGGAGAAGAGGACGACAGAGGATGAGAAGGCTGGATGGCATCACCGACTCGATGGACATGAGTCTGGGTGAACTCTGGGGGTTGGTGATGGACAGGGAGGCCTGGCATGCTGCGATTCATGGGGTCACAAACAGTCGGACACGACTGAGCGACTGAACTGAACTGAACTAAAAAATATATATGTCCACTGCCTGGAGATGTATAAAGCATCTCTGGAAATATAGTCAAGAAATGAATACCCCAAGTCACCTGTAAGGAGGGAAACTAAGTGACTGGAAGTGGATGGAAAGCACAGTTTTCATCATATATCCTTTTGTATCTTTTAAATTTTGCATCAGTGAACTGTCATTGTTTATTACAAAGATGAATAATATTGGGCTGGGAGAAAAAAACTGCAGGACAAAGAGAACTTAGGGTTAGAAAAGTTAATACAATAAAAAAAAAATGAAAAAAAAAAGATGAAATAATTTGTTCTCCCTCCAAAGTTAAACAACATATGTTTCAAAAAAGCATTTAAGTCTTGGAATCATTTCATGAAAAAGTCTTCGAAAATTTAAGACCACAACCCTATGCAAATATAACTCAGTAAATGGAAGCAATCAGCCTTTTAAAGATAACTTAAAATCATGAGCAATTACTGTGCTATTCTATCTATCATATCTGTGATGCTATTGTCGGAGCCTGTTAAGTACTCCTTTCTTATCTCTATACTCCATGAAGGCTATGCTTTTTCTGCTGAGTTATTTTGTATTCCTCACCTACTATCAATTTCTCCTTTAACAACACCCTCAATATACCTGCTTATCCACAGCAACCTTCTGTCTCCCCAACTATCATGCCAAAGGGCTGACTGTCACAACTCTTCGCTACTCACTGATTTTTTTTTATATTTACTTTCCAAGTGTTCTGAGTCATTGGTGGTTTTGCTTTAATTTGGTAAGTTCCTGCTGTGCCCAAACCAATGTACCAGTCATTCCCACTGATACTGTTAGAAGGATACATAAAAGAAAACCAGCATTTGAATATTTATCAGAAAATATGATATATATACCATGACAGTCATGCACAAGCTACTGTGAAAACAGGGTAGGAAGGACACCAAATTCAGGTTAGTAATTGAAAGAAAACATTTGAGAAAAGTTTCTCTCTGTACATAACACAGAGTGGAAGAGAAAGAAATCAGAGTTAGGAGCTGAGTCTAAGACTGGTTCTAGCTAAGAGACCTAAGCCAGTTGTTTCACCATCTGGGCCTAGTTCCTCATCACTAAGGTAACAGCCACATCAAGGAAGACAGCACCCAAACAGCTGTCCTACATGCCATGTCTTCAAGGCAAATAGCTACTAATTATCTCCAGCTGATCCTTGAATTTTTCGCAGAATATTTTCTCAGCAGAAGCATTCCGAAACTCCAGACAGTCATTAGCAACAAGCCTGAAGGGAATGAAATCATTGTCCCCCTTTACAACAAATACAGTAGATTTGGAGGGAGTAGATTAGATGGAAAACCTAACAACTTAATTTTCTACATACTTTTTCTAGATGCAATCCTCCAATTTTCTTTGAATTGCAAAACAATTTTTAAAAGGATAATTTTACCAAGTTTCTGGCTTTGTCACATTTTTCTGAACCAAGCAGAAATACTGCCTTTTATCAACATTTAACCTGGTTGCCCTTTTAAAAAAAGCTGCACTCATTTTGTCAGCTTTTAGAATAATTTCCCAAAAGGTCAAATGCACATGACACTTGCTTTTAATTTAACACCAAGCTTTATGATGTTTACACTCATCTCGATGAAAAGATGCAATTAAAATATTGGTATGGGGAGGGAGGTGGGAGGGGGGGTTCAGAATGGGGAACACGTGTACACCCATGGTGGATTCATGTTGATGTATGGCAAAACCAATACAATATTGTAAAGTAATTAGCCTCCAATTAAAATAAATAAATTCAAATTAAAAATAAATAAATAAAACTAGGAAAAAAAAGAAAGCTGTGGTACATATACACAATGGAGTATTACTCAGCCATTAAAAAGAATACATTTGAATCAGTTCTAATGAGGTGGATGAAACTGGAGCCTATTATACAGAGTGAAGTAAGACAGAAAGAAAAACACCAATACAGTATATTAACGCATATATATGGAATTTAGAAAGATGTATAGAACAGTCTTTTAGAACTGTGGGAGAGGGAGAGGTGGGGATGATTTGGGAGAATGGCATTGAAACATGTATAATATCATACATGAAACAAATCGCCAGTCCAAGTTTGATGCATGATACTGGATGCTTGGGGCTGGTGCACTGGGACGACCCAGAGGGATGGTATGGGGAGGGAGGAGGGTTCAGGATGGGGAACACATGTATACCTGTGGCAGATTCATGTTGATGTATGACAAAACCAATACAATACTGTAAAGTAATTAACCTCCAATTAAATAAATTTATATTAAATAAATAAAAATTAAAAAAATATTGTAAATATTAATGGATCTGCAACTGATTGGTTAGGTATTTTTTAAAAGTTACTTTTATTTCATTTTAATATTCAGAAATAACTTTCTCGTTTACAAACACACACACATTTGAAGAACAAGGTTATAATTGCTTTACCACTATACAGACTGGCAACATAAAATCTATATGAACCAGAGCCTGTTTTTTCATTCTTCTGGTTGAGAAGAAAATACATATTAACATTCCTATTGTATCCCTTTTTTTTTTCTCTTGAGAAAATTTATTATGAAATATTTCACTCAAAAATTTGACCCACCAACAAGCTTCAACAAATCTTAACGTTTTATCCCATTTATTTTTAAAAATTTAGTATGATGAATTCAATTAAATCCCTCTGAATAGTCTGCCTCAGTCTAAGTTCCCTCTCTTCATCCCAGGAGTAACCAAAAC
The DNA here is from genome assembly GCF_029407905.1 of Bubalus kerabau. Lineage (NCBI taxonomy): Eukaryota > Metazoa > Chordata > Mammalia > Artiodactyla > Bovidae > Bubalus > Bubalus kerabau. Next base: position 42,481,558 of record NC_073640.1, on the reverse strand, counting down.
TCAAAATTGCTGTTGATCACTGTCATGTCGTATGTCCTTAGCTCTACGTGAAAAAGACAATTGTTTTTGAATGCTTTAAACTTTCCACAAAGTATCATATTGTATTCCTGCCCGTTTCACCCAACATCTTTTGAACATTACCTACATCCAGACAAGAAGCTCCAGTTTAGGCATGTTCATTGCTATAGAGTATTTCACCTATGAATATACAACTTATCTATTCTCTTTGTGGACATACAGATTGTTCCCAATATGAACACTTGTAAATGTCTCTTTTTAAATGGACAAGGAAGCTTGATCAGATTCACGTTTAACAGTTTTGTTTTGATTTAGCAAATATAATTCACAGGTGGTGATATGAACTTTTAACAGGAGGCTTTAATTATTGCTGGTGGTTTTATCTCTTTTGTGACATCAGCAGCACTGATGATCATCAGGGGTTGAAAATGGTAATACCCTAATTCTTCTTCCATCCCTTCTTCATTTATTAGCTGGGCTATTCCTCTAAGGAGCAACTTTCTCTATATATACCATTGGATTACCAATAGTTCCTTCGGAAAGAACTTAGCAATAATTATTTTACAAGGAACAACTGGATAGAAAAGGCAGGATAAATATTTCTTTCTTTTTCTTTACCAGTTTTCAAAATAATGAGTCATTTCCCTAGTATTTTCCAAAAACAGCCAATAACACTTTCAAATTTTTTTAATTATGATGAACTATTGATACAAACTTATTTGGCATGTTTCAACTACAATTACTACTTTTTTTTTTTTTTTGGCTGCACCACATGGCATGTGGGATCTTAGTTCCCCAACCAGGGATCAAACCTACCTCCCCTGCAGTGGACACATAGAGTCTTAACTCTGGACCACTAGGGAAGTCCCCAATTACTGCTCTTTTATTAAAGCTCAAACTTTCTCATTTTGAGGCAAGACAGCCTTCTCTCATGGCTACCAAATCCTTTCAAAATGACCTCTGTAGTTTCTCTTAAAAAATGCCGCCTAGATAGACTCGGAAAACATATTTTATTTAAATATGTCATAGAAATGAATCTTAGACATATATATAAAGTTCCTGTACAAAATGAAATATCACCAAAGTCTACCCTATGATTTTAAATTCAAGAGTTTGTCTTTAAAGAACAGCCTTAGGAGTATATAAATCTACTGTTCTCATGATGTGTTTTAACAGCAGCACTCTCTGAGTGGAAGGATTAGGAGCCTTTCCTCCACTTGACTATCTAACTTAATGTGTCTACTTAAAATCAACCAAAAAGAATACATGAATAGCTATCTGTTTTATACTAATTATGTCACATGCTATATGGATAACCACCTAGATCCATTTCTGATATGGCAAAAGCATATAATGTTTATTTATAGGAGACAGCTGTTGCTTTTGATTGCCTAGTATCTGGTCCTTTCCTCGGATATTAATACCTCAATTTTCCTTTGGGGAATTAACGCTCTCCCACTCTTAACCATGAATTTCTTGAGAGGCTGATCTTATTCCCTGCCCCAAAATGAGCATAAAAGTCACCCAAGTCAGCCTGGGAAGATTCAATCCCATTACTTTTTTATTTTAACTCAATGGTGCGGGTATATTCTTCCACTGAAGTTAGTGAGCTGAACAGAAAATAAACTGATGGCCATCTTTCCTGACAAATATGTCAAAACATTAATAATATTATTGTTGAATAATGCAAATATGGGTGGTATTTTTTCTCTTTGTACCTAGTGTTGCACATTCTTTCTTTTATTTTACTTTTTTTACATTCTTTCAATTTTGCAGTCTTTTCCTCAGAAAGACTACTTACCACACAATTAAATTTTCAAGTGAAATAAAATTTAATAGCATTCATAAGAATAAAAAAACAACCCACTACACCCTTCTCTGTAGCTCAATCTCCCTTACCATGTATAAAAGTGGAAAGAAGAAAGTACTTATCACCAAGACTATCAGGCCCAGACTGGCTGTATCAAGCAATATGTGTTTTTTTTTTTTAAAAAGAAATATGTGTTTGTGTGTGGGAGTGAAACAAGAGGCAGAACTGCACAGTGGCTATAGCTATCAAGGAATGAGGTTAAGGACAAAATCCTTAAATGCCATTACCTGGCATTCATCAAATTTCTTTTACTTAAACACAACTGTCAACAGTGTTGGTAGTGTTATAATATTACTGCACTGAGAAAATAATTAAGAAAACATTTAGTAAACTTTTCTTAAAAGTGTACTCATCATAGTCCAGAATATGTGACAGAACAATCACAACCTACCAGTTAATCCCAGTCAATCTTTAAACACACTGCCACCATCAAAACATACTCTAATCCACATAATTACAGAGATTCCCAATGGAAAAGACAACTGATGGCAATATCATGCCTTCCCAGGTCAGCAGCTTTCTCTCTCAATTCTACCCTCAGTTCCATAATAATAAGACTACTGGGACATCAAAAATATCCTGTCCTCCTTGACAGGAAAGACTAACAGTCCCTGACCTACTGACATTAAAATAAGAGTACCCTTGTTAGCCTGGAAGAGAGCATGGCAACCCACTTCTTGCCTGGAGAATCCCCACGGTCAGAGGAGCCTCGCAGGCTACAGTCCATGGGGTCACAAAGAGCTGGACTGAGCGACTAAGCAGAGCACAGCACCCTTTGCTAGATGTGGTCTCACCCCAGCCTACCTGTCCAAAGTGAGCAGGGTAGCCCAGCATGTGCATATATAGTAATTTTGCCACATTCCGACACCGGTATGTATTGTCTTCTTCTCTAAAAGATGACCGAATTGCAGCACACTCTTTCTGGATCATTTCTCGTTCTTCGGCTTGGGTTCGGGCTGTCCGGATGGTCCGGATCAGCTCCCGCAATCTGATGGGGGCTGGCATCCTCTGGATATAGAAAGACATTAAATAAAGATGTTCACATTCTACCAAAACCATATACACAACTTTCCACACACATTTCTGATTTTTAAGAATTTAAGACTTGTTAAGTCCAGTAATACAATGTTCCAGCAAAGCAATTACATACAAACCCCTCAATTCATTAAATTTATGTAAAGAACACTAATAAAAATGTTAAGTGGTAACTAAAGCAAAGTAAGAAATAAAATACACTAACAATGAAAAGTCTATCACTAATATCAAAATATCTTAGGAACTAAATCAAGCCAAATCTTTACACAATCCTTAAATTAACTAAAGGACCATGCCTAACCTTAAAGAAGATAGGTATTTTCTGCTCAACTGTCGTTAAACTCAACATAGTTCAACAAAGTATGAGATGAATACTGAATATCATAATCAAAGCTCAATTCAACAAAATAAGAGATGAGGAGAAAAGATCAAATATCAAATTTAAACACCTATCTGAGAAACATAATCATCTCAGTATATACTAAGTATTCTTTGAAAATGTGGCAGAAAAAAACCAATAAACCAATCTCAGCAGACAAAACCGTCAACTGAAAAACATGCACAACCTAAAAGCCGAGAATTATGTTTTATTAGTGAAGACTATAGCCCAGAATACAGCCTCTCAGATGGGTCTTTCAAAGAAATAAGAAGGAGCCAGGATACATAGGTTTTGCTGTGAAAAAATAACACACATGTAGTTGAACATCACAAGATGACTGCTAATCACAAAAACTGACATCTCAAAGTAACGATTTTAATGCTTTTGTATGTTTGACAAGATTCAAGAGTCTAGGCTTACTGAAATGATTCCTTTGATATATATCTTAACTATCCAGGGCCAGGATCCTATTTTTCTCCATCCAGAATTCCCCTCAAGGTGTACCATCAGGGGCAGCTGCACAGGCTGATGTCTTCACAGTCATAATATTCTGTGTTTACTGAAATGGCAGGCAACATTTTTTTGTCCAGAAGACTACTAGTGTCATGAGAAAAAATAAAAATTAACCCTGCACCCTAACCTTACACAATATACAAAAATTAATTCAAAATGGGACCCAGAAGGAAATCTTTGGAAATGTGGGTTAAACAATGATTTAATATATAAGAACAAAGCACAAAAGAAAAATTAATAATCTGGATTTCATAAAAATTTTGAACTTTTACCCTTCAAAAGATGTCATTATATCCTATCTTACAAAGGACTTGTATTTAGAATACATATCTTATAACTCAAAAATAAAATAAAATAATCATAGTTTAAAATGGGGAAAAGATTTGATTAGACACTTCTCAAAATAAAATATATGAATGGCCAACAAGCACATGAAAAGATGCTAATGTCATCAGTCAACAGAGAAATGTAAATTAAAACTATTAAGGAGATAACACTCTACACCCTTAGAATGCCTATAATTTTAAGCAATAATATAGAACAAATGAACTTTCACACATTGCTCACGGGAATGTAAAATAGCTCAAATACTTTAAAACAATTTGGCAATTTCATATAAATATACACTTAGCATATGATTCAGCAAATACACTCAGTGTTTACCCAAGAGAAATGAAAATATGTGTTCTCAACAACACATGAACAAAAATGGTCAAAGAAGTTTCATTTGTAACTGCCAAAAACTGGAAACAACCCAAATGTTCATAAACAGGTGAAGCATGACTGGCATACCCATATAAAAGTATACTTGTCAGAATAAAACAGAACCAATACACAACCCACAAGGGTCTCAAAAACATTCTGCTGAGCAAAAGAAGTAAGACCAAGAGAGCACATATTGTATGATTTCACCTATATGAAACCTTTAAGAAAGACACATCTCATCTACAATGATGGAAAAGAGATCAATGATTACCTGTGGGGAGAGGGACTGGACTGGGCAGCAAGGAAATCTTTTGGGGTGATAGAAATGGATGTATACACTTATGAAATTCACCAAAGTGTATACTTAAAATAGGTGCATTTTATTTTATACATATTATACCTCCATGTTAATAAAAATTATAGAATTAGACAATCATTACAATCACCTTCAGTACCTATTAGCTGTGGAATCCTAAACCAATCATCTTCTATGTTGCTCTAATCTAATAAACCCGTAGGATATCCCACTCCAATCAGTTCACTATGGTATCAATCCTCAAGGTAGGGATGGTACGTTAGGAATTCAGAAAAGTTCCCTAGGTATTGATAAGCTCCAGCATACCGGCCCTCTTAAGACTGTGTGTCCTAAACTACACAAAGCTACCTGTATAATGCCATTTTGTCATTTTTTTTTCTCAATTAAAGATCTGATTTACTCAAACATCTGAAAACATTCTACAATGAAAACTGTTATCAGATGCTGCCTGTACTATGCTATGGACCATGCACATACTGCCATACTGTTTTCAGAAGACTTGAAATGCCCATGATGGCAGTTTAAAAACTGTACACCTGATGGAGAAGGAAGACAATTTAATGTTTCATCCAGATCCAGAGGTGCAGCAAATCAAAGGACAGCTCCAATCGGCAAACAGATATCTCACAATGGTCTCCAAGAAGAAACAGTTGGCAACAGAGAGTTCAAAAGTGCTTCTTCAAAAGGTGGATGGTTCTCTAAAGTTTCAGGTTGCAACCCTTGCAGAAGACACTGACGCCCAACACACTGACTTTCAGTCCAGGAAACATAGGTCTTCCCGGTTCCATGTGGCTGGGGAGCCCCTACCAATCATGCTTCTGTGCTGTGACTAAGAGGGTCCTCTGGACCGGGCAGGGAGCAGGTGGGGTCGTGCACCGTCAGTCACAGTGGATGGCAGTGCAGAAGATGACCAGGTGACCATGAACAGGTAAACGTTCATAAACCCTTCTTCTGCATGAACAAGGTAAACGATGTCATAAACCTTCTCTGTCCCATGTGCCGCGATATTTTTCCTCGTCCATCTGCAGGTAGTTGCTGAAGTAGAGGTACACGACACCCACGTTGATCAGGCAAAACCCAGCTATTGCCAAGAAACCTCGCAGTGGTAACACTCCCCAAATGACACCTAAGACCACAGCAATGATCTGTCAGAACCAGTAGATCACATCTAAAAATTCATCCTTGTCTTCCCAGACCGTGTCGCTCCGCAGCACCTTGCTCCAGACAGGGCCCCATTGGCCTGCTGCCCACTGCTCATCCCCCAGACGCACCGCCAGGACCGGGCCTGGGGCGCCTAGGCCAATCTAAAAGGGATCTGGAATCGCAGGTCACAGAGCACGGGTCGGCAGTGGAAGCAACAGGCTCAGCGGATCAGTTCAGCGGCGCCCCTCCAGCTGCCTGCACTTGGCTAAACCCATTTTGTCACTTTTTAATAGAACTATTTGCGGGTTAATGTCTGTAGTTTACAAAGCACTTTTACGTTTATTATCGTCATTATTTCATTTGTCCCTTACATCATTTTAAAATAAGGATGGAAAATCACTATCCTCACTTTGCCTTTGAGAAAACTTGGTCTCAGAGCAACTATTCAACCTGCTTAAGGTCACAAAGCTGGCAAGTGACAGAGCTAGGCACTTGAACCTGGTATTAAGATGCAAGAAGTTCTTCCCAGTACTTCAAAAATAAATATTGTATCTATGTGAAATTATATGATTGCTAGGATTTGTTTTAAAATACTCCCAGGGTGGAGAAGGAAATGGCAACCCACTCCAGTAATCTTGCCTGCAAAAGTCCATGAGCAGAAGAGCCTGGCAGGCTGCAGTCCATGGGGCTACACGACTGAACATGCATGAGGAAGGTGGAAGGAGATGGGGTGATAGCAATAAACAAGTAGAACTAAAAATAAATAAATAAATAAAATACTCTTGGGGGAAAAACATCAAGGAAAGAGAAGAGGAGGGGGTAAAAATGAAACAAAATGGGCAAATGTTGATTACTGATGAAGGTATATGATGAATACATGACAATACATTATATTATTCTCTATTTTCTTGTGTATTAGAAATTGTTCATCACCAAAAGCTTTTTAAAAATCAAAAAGCTTCAACAAGGCATCTAAGTCCTTAAAATTTTCATAATAAAAAATATTAATAGAGGTCCATATAAAGAACCACTACTTTCACAATAATCATAAATATCAATGACTTTAGGACAAAACAAAATCTAAAGGCAAGCAAAACCAATGTACTACATACTTACTTTCAACACAGCTAAATAAACTAAGAAAAGTATAAAGGTATTACAGCTCTGAAAGATCAAGAACCAAATGTAAAATCAGGTGTTGACTGTCTAAAGCCCAGTAATTGCATTTTCAAAAAGAATCTTATTTACTGTTAACCTTAACTTGGTGTGTGGGGAACAAGAGACATCTAAAATCAATCAAGGGCTTCCCTGGTGGCTCAGTGGTAAAGAATCTGCCTGCCAGTGCAGGAGATAGGTTCGATCCCTGATCCAGGAAGATCCCACATGCCGCGGAGCAACTACGCCCACGCGCCACAACTACAGAGCCTGCATTCTCGAGCCCGGGAACTGCACCTACTGAAGCCCGTGCACCCTAGAGCCTGTGCACAGCAATAAAAGAAGCCTCTGCAAGAGAAGGCTGTACACCACAACCAGAGAGTAGCCCCCGTTCTCTGCTACTAGAGAAAAGCCCATGCGGCAACGAAGACCCAGCAAAGCCAAATAAAGAAATAAATAAAACTACTTTAAAAAAAATCAGTATCAATGGTAATACTCTGCTAGTAAGTAACTTCTCTCTAGAAGACCTCTACAAAGCCAACAAAGACTATCAGAAAAAGCCTAAATCTAGTCCCAAAATATGAGGGAAATCACAGAAGTTTAAGACAGCTGAGAGAAAAACAAGTTACCTTGATCAACTTCTCAGCTATCAGCCTCAGAGTCACAGAAATATAGTTCATGCCACTAGCTTTTTTCTCTAGTATTTTTTTTTTTTGCTACACTGTGAGGCATATGGGATCTCAGTTCCCCACCCAGGGATGGTCCCTTGCATTAGAAGTGTGGAGTCTTAACCACTGGACCACCAGGGAAGTCGCAATGCCCCTAGCTTTGTAAATGCTAGGGGGAGGAAATGGAGGATTCAGGATGTTAACTACCTCGTACAAGGTCACAGAATTAGTCACTAGCATTACTCATATCTCATGATTCCCCCATTCAGCACTCTTCCTCCAATACTAGGCTGCCTCTAGCTTAGAGAAACACAAGATTTTTTTTCCCTTGGGCTGTGACAACTTACTACTACTTGATTTCTTTCTGTATCACAAGAAAATATCTTAATAGGTGTCAACTGAAAAAATGCACGACGTAAAAAGTTGAGAACTATGTTTTATTTGGAGAATTACTGAAAACTATAGCTCAGGGCTTCCCGGGTGGCTCCGATGGTGAAAAGTCTGCCTGCAGTGCAGAGGACCCAAGTTCAAGCCCTGGGTCGGGAAGACGCCCTGGAGAAGGAAATGGCACCCCACTCCAGTACTCTTGCCTGGAAAATCCCATGGATGGAGGAGCCTGGTAGCCTGCAGTCCATGGGGTCGCGAAGAGTCAGACACGGCTGAGTGACTTCCCTTTCACTTTTCACTTTCATGCATTGGAGAAGGAAATGGCAACCCACTCCACTGTTCTTGCCTGGAGAATCCCAGGGACGGAGGAGCCTGGCAGGCTGCCTTCTATGGGGTCACACAGAGTCGGACATGACTGAAGTGACTTAGCAGCAGCAGCAGCAGCATAGCTCAGGGCTTCCCTAGTGGCTCAGATGGTGAAGAGTCTGCCTGCAGTGCAGGAGACCCAAGTTCAATCCCTGGGTCGGGAAGACCCCCTGGAGAAGGAAATGGCAACCCACTCCAGTATTCTTGCCTGGCGGAGGAGCCTGGCGGGCTACAGTCCACAGGGTTGCAAAGAGCGGACATGACTGAGCGACTTCACTTTCACTATAGGCCACGGATACAGACAGATCAGAGGGAACCTTCCAAAGAGATAAGGGAGGAGTCAGGACATATGAGTTTTGACCGGCGGGAGGCAAAAAAACCAAAAACATGTAATCCAACAAACATCACAAGATGACTGCTAATCACAAAAACCAGACATCTCAAGTTAATGATTTTAGTGCTTTTCTGTGTATGTGAAAATGCCAGAGTCTGGGTTTACTGAAGTCATTCCTTTGATCCGCATCTTATCTGCCAGTATTCTCTCTTCTCCATCCTGAATTCCCTTTAGGGTACACCACCAGATGGCTGCAGTAGCAGCAGTGGCTGACGGCTTGATGGCAGGAAACACTTGTTTACTGAAACTTTTTTTTTTGGTTTACACAGGCATGAATGAAAAAGTAAAGGATTTAGTATATTTCAGAATATATTCTAAGAACAAAACTAAACAAAAAGTTCTGGTTCCAGTGAAAATGGGAGTAAACAACACTCCATGGAGTCCTGCCTCTCTCCTTCTGAATGGAACTATAAATCCTAGAAAAAATACATGCCACAGCTACCTGAGGACTCTGCAAAGCAAATGACAGTGAGCAGACTAGAGAAAGCAAGAGGAATTTGAAGCTACATCAAACTGGCAAGAAGCTGTCATTTTCCTCCAGTGTTGCTCAGCTTGTACCCAAGGGAAGCCCCAAATCTGGAAGTGCTCAGTGGGTACAGAGAAGAAGTTCTAAGAAAAACCCTCTCCTTCTCAGGAGCAGGAAAAGAAAGATAAAGGACAAAGGAAGAAATTCTGTTTCGTGTTTTCCTTCCCTCTCCCCTGCCCCGGGGTAACACCGCTGGTGGCTGCTGCAAAAAAGCAATGGCAGTGCCCTCCAGGCAGGCGCCTAAAACCGGAAAAGCAAAACTCCTCTCGACCAGAGGAGCTGAGACCCTACGAGCACGCAGTAATCCCTCCCTATCCTCTCACTGCTTGACGTGAATTCACCAAGAAAATATAACAATTCCAATTGCAAACATACTCAACAATAGTGTTAAAAAATATATGAGACAAAAACTGACAAATATGAAAGGAAAAATAAACAAATCCTCAATTATAGTTAAGAGACTTCACCATGTTCTCCAAGGATAAAACAAAAAACTTGAATGATATTGTTAACTAACTGGATCTAACGAATATCTACAGAACACCACAACCAACAACAGAATGTACATTCTTCTTAATTACAGAACATTCACCAAGACAGACCATGTCCTAGACCATTTGGGGGAAAAAGTTAGGAAATTCCATAGTAGTCCAATGATTAATACTCAGCGCTTTCACTGTCTGGGGTTCAATTGCTGGTTGGGGAACTGAGATCCCACAAGCCACACAGCAAAAAAAAAAAAAGTTAATAAAGTTAAACGAATGGAAATTAAAAAAAAAAAAAAAAAAAAAGGCCTCTGACCATAATGGAATTAAAAGCTAACTGGAAAACTCTCCATCTACCTCGAAATTAAACAATACATTCCCAAATAATGCATGGGTGAAAAAGGAAGTATCAAGGGAAATTAGTAAACATGCCGAACTCAACAAAAACATAAACACACATCAAAATCTGGGTTATACATTAAAGCAATGGTTAATGGGAAATGTATAGCATTAAGGACTTACATGTCAACAATCTAACAACTAAGGTTCTACTTTAAAAAAAAACTGGAGGGAATTCCCTCGCAGTCCAGTGGTTAGGACTCCTTACGTTCACTGCTGAGGGCATGGGTTCAACCCCTGGTCAACCCTGGTCAGGGAAGTAAAGTGAAAGTCACTCAGTTGTGTCCGACTCTTTGCAACCCCATGGACTATACAATCCATGGAATTCTCCAGGCCAGAATACTGGAGTGGGTAGCCATTCCCTTCTCCAGGGGATCTTCCCAACCCAGGGATCAAACCCAGGTCTCCCGCATTGCGGGTGGATTCTTTACCAGCTGAGCCACAAGGGAAGCCCAAGAATACTGGCGTGGGTAGTCCATCCCTTCTCCAGAAGATCTTCCAGACCCAGGAATCGAACCGGGGTCTCCTACATTGCAGGCGGATTCTTTACCAACTGAACTCTCAGGGAAACCCCCCAAAAATGGAACGCTTCATGAATTTGCGTGTCAGGGAGCTAAAAAGTAAATAAAAATAACCGCAATGAACTACAAAAAAGTAAACACTACACAAATCAATGAAATTAAAAACAAAAAAAAGTCAATGAAGCCAAAAACTTGTTGTTAAAAACAATCAATGAAATTGATAAACCTCTGGCCAGACAATAAAAGAGAAACAATACAAATTACCAATACTAGGAATGAAAGGAGATATTATAACAAACATTAAAAGGATAATTAGGTATTAGTATGAACAACTTAATGCACATCACAACTGAACATACACATGCAAAAAGAGAAAGAAAAAAACCTGAACCTTGACCTAACTCTCACACCTTATTAACTCAAAATGGATCCTAGATCTAAATATAAAACATACAACTATAGAACTTTTAGAGGACATAGGAGTAAACCTTCATGACCTAGGGTTAGGCAGAGTTCTTGGAGGTTATACCAAAGGCACAATCCATAAAAGAAAAAAAAATGATAAAATTGGATTTTATAAAAAATACACAACTTTTACACTATGAAAAACACTGTTAAGAAAATGAAAAGACAAGTTACAGACTGGGATATTTGCAAATCACGTATCAACAAGGGATGTGTATTTATCTAGAACACAGACACAATTCTCAAAACAGTTAAAAATGGACACTTTACCAAAAAGCTATAAGAATAGTAAATAAGCATATTTAAAAGATGCTCAACTACATTAAGCATTAGATACCAATTAAAACCACAATAAGATAACTTTCTTGCCTGGGAAATCCCATGGACAGAGGGGCCTGGCAGGCTACAGTCCATGGCGTCACAAGAGTTGAACCCAACTTAACAATTTAACAGCAACAACATACACCTACTCGAATGGCTAACACACCAAGTGCTGGAGAGGATGCAAAGCAACTGGAACTCTCTTTCACACAGCGCTGGAAGGCAAGCAAAATGGTACTGCCACTCTGGAAAACAGTTTGACAGTTTCGTATAAACTTACAACATACACTTACCATACGACCTAGCAATGCTACATCTAGGAATTTATCACAGAAAAACGGGGCTTATGAGGGACAGGGAACTAATAGGTGCTCTACTGAGCTAAGCTCCATAGAAGTACCAAGCCATCTAGAAAAGAGATCCTGAGTACCAGGTTGAAAGGGAGTGCTTTTCAAACCCAGGCAGTTCAGAAAGGGTGCCTGTCAAGCTACAGCTATTTTGGACTTCCAAACAAGTGAACTGAGACTAAGAGGGTAATGCTTTAAATACATGGAGAAGGCCAAGGACAAATCTTTAAGAACTTGTATTTCTCTTTATTTCTACCTAAGATATGTAAGAAGGTCTATTCTAAAAATTGAGAAAAACAAAATGTCATGTCTATGTTTTGGCCAAGGCACCAAAAGGAGGGAGTCACACCACAGGAACTATGCACTGGAAGCAATAGTAATTGAAGTCAAAGAGTTACAAGTGAAGGAAAAATTACTGGGGAAGAGAATTGGGCCCAGTAAGCTAGCCTCTCCTCTTGCCTGCTCCCCAAGTCTTCTTACATTAATAAACCTTAGCGACTATGGTTTTATATTTTGAATAAGAAACTTCTTAAATTGTTCAAACAAAAACTCTTAACATGTTGAATATCCCTCAGACACAGTGTCTATAAAGAAAAGAACAGATTTAAAAGAAATGTTAGTGCAAAAACAGTAAAAAGAAGATCCTAGTACTTAACCACCCTTGTTGGCCCAACTACCTACAGCAAGCCACTTGACTTCTCTAAGCCTCTCTTTCAGCAGTAAAATAAGGGTATTGAATAAATACTGAATACTGAAAACTGAAAAATTAAAATAAAAAATAAAGAGTATTGAATCAGCTTTAAAAATCTATGAGAACAAATATTTAATGATCATACTACATATCATTCTATTTTCAGTCTATTTTAAAAGCATCATTCTTTACAAATCAAAGGTAGCCTCTTCAATTGACTGCTTGTACAGTCAGGTAATTCTGTACAAGGAAAAAATAAGTTAAACCAAGCTTTAATAATGAGCAAAATATTATATACTACACTTAACATTAAGTTTGAGAATTCTGAACTGAGAAAGCAGCAAGATCAAGGTCTTTAAACAGAAAATGAACAACAAAAAAAGTTGAATAGCTGAAGGCCCATTTATAAAACAGAGACTACAATATCATAAACAACATCAACACATCAACATAAGCATCATTTAAATCCATTTCAAAATGGAAAGGGAAAATGTAAAAAATACAGAATCAGAAGTTAGCTTCATGTACCTCTTCTTTTTCTTCCTTGTTCAATTCACTTAGTCACACTACCCCAGAGATGACCTAAGTAACAGGGAAACATGTTATACCAGTAAGTGCCAATCACTCATTGAACAAATATTTGCTGAGCCTTTGCTATGCCAGGCATTGTAATAGGTGCTAGGGACTGGCAAGGACATAGCCTCTATCCTTAAGATCTCAAAGTCTACTGAAGAAAACAGATTTTTAAATTCCAGCCACATAATAAAAGGCAAAAATTGCTAATCAATGACAGGACACTGTATTTATGATAAGCCAAATATTGTCATGGCCAAACTAACTCAATATATGTAGACATTTTTTTCTTTTTGAGCAATTTCTGAATCAAACAAATCCAAAATCCCATACATATATAGAAAGAGGTTTGTAGCACAGTCGTTTATTCACTCAGTCCTGTCCGACTCATTTGCAACCTCATAGACTGTAGTCTGCCAGATTCCTTTGTCCATGGAATTTTCCAGGCAAGAATACTGGAGTGAGTTACATTTCCTGTTCTAGGGGATCTTCCTGACCCAGGGATCAAACCCTCATCTCCTGCATCTCCTGCACTGACAGGTAGATTTCTCAACACTAAGCCACCTGGGAAGCCCCTACGTAGCACAGTACCAGTACTCATTCAAAACCTTTAGAGGAGAACGGAAATAAATTTTCTGGATTTTAGAAAGGTAATATAGTACCTACACAATACGTTATAATTTGCCCATTAGGTCTGGAGCATCTGTTCTATTATCAAACAATATTTCTGCAGTAACACATAAGAATATTCACACCAAGGAGAGAAATAAATACTATAAACAGCCTCACATCTGGTCAGATCAGACTTTAACACCAAAAGAATTATGAAGAACGTCTTTTGGCAATTTCAGGACTGATAAGAGATGATGTACCCTTATTCAATGACCCTATCACTGTTTAAAACAACATAAAATTACTTAGGTTTATATGCCAGCTCCACAACTTATTAGCTGTGTCCTTGTGTAAATGTCTTAATCTCTCAGAATTCAGTTTCCTCGTCTCTAAAATGCGGAGAGTATCTACCTCAATGAATTGTTACAAGAAACAAACCAGAATACACATAAAAGTCTTAGCAAAGTGCCTAGCACGTAGTAATCACTAAACGAATGTTGGCTACATGAACAAATCACCCCTGAATAAAATAATCTTGAGTAAAAACAAGTTGCAGAAAGACACACAGAATTAATATTTATAAAAGTTTAAAAGACATGAAAGTATGATCTACTAGATTCTTTAGATCTACTACAAAAATGCAGTAAGAGTACATGTGTAACTGGGGACTGCCCTGGGGGTCCAGTGGCTAAGACTCTGTGCTCCCATTGCAGGGGCCTGGGTTCAATCCCTGGTCGGGGAAACAGATCCTATATCCCGCAACCAAGACCTGGGGCAGCCAAATAAATAAATATTAAAAAAAAAAAAAGAGTGTATGTACAGTTGAATCACTTTGCTGTACACCTAAAACATACCTCAACTGTGAAAATGCAGTAAAAGAATAAGAATGTGTATGCCAAAGACAATCATCTGGGAAAGAGGGGACTCTGACTGGGGTAGTACACAGGAAGCTTCAGCTACATTGGTGGTATTTTACTTCTTGGACTAGGCAGTAGGTAAATGAATGTTTATTATTATTTTCCATGTGCTTTATATCTGAAATATTTCTAAAAATTAGATTCAAATACATCCATGTATTAGACATATGTAATGAATGCTGTAGACCACATTACCTATTTTAATTACGATGTAGATTTCCTTATTTTTTCAAAGTGTTTACTTGCTTTTCAAATACTCAAAAACCATGAGATTCCTCAACATATAACAGGTTAAACATCTATCATAAAAAACAATAACTCTATCCTTTAAAATAAAAACGTAAGATACAATGTATAGTAATGACTCAGCTATACAGAACATAGCTGAGAATCTAAAACACATTTTTATAATCTCATGCAGCCAACAGAGAGATTCACATCAACACATATCGACCTGGAACATGTACTTTATTTGCAGGTTCTTATTCAGCTTTTTCCAGAATAGAACAAATTAGAAAACTGGAAGAAAAACTGAAGAGAGTGGGAGCCAGGAGAAAGTTGTTTTGGGAAAGGACACTGATGATAGTTAAACTGTCACCTAACAGCAAGGGGGAAAAAAAAACGGTTGCAAAACAAACAAATAAAATTTATATCTAACTGAAGCAAGCATTCAAAAGCATAATAGCAAGATTCATAAATTCTGGAGATCTGCTATAACAATACAGTGCCTGCTGCTGCTGCTAAGTCGCTTCAGTCGTGTCTGACTCTGTACAACCCCATAGGCTCCCCCGTCCCTGGGGTTCTCCAGGCAAGAACACTGGAGTGGGTTGCCATTTCCTTCTCCAATGCATGAAGGTGAAAAGTGAAAGGGAAGTCGCTCCGCCGTGTCCAACTCTTCGCGACCCCATGGACTGCAGACTACCAGGCTCCTCCATCCATGGGATTTTCCAGGCAAGGGTACTGGAGTGGGGTGCCATTGCCTTCTCCGATACAGTGCCTATACAATATTATATTGTGCAACTGAAAATTTGTCAAGAGGACAGCGCCTGCTGTATTCTAAAAAATACAAACAAATATTCTAAAAATTCCACAATCTAGAAAAAAGATTGTGCCCTTTACCGATTTCTCTTATTAAAAATTATAGATGATTAATCAAAAAGGAAAAGACCAAATCACTGATAAATCTCTACCTTTGACTTCCACAATAATTACCTTGATTTACAACTTTTTAAAAAAAATCCAAAATTAAAGCATTTATCTTATACACACTTAAGACACACACAGAGCATAGCAGTCTGAGGACACTTAGTGTGCTAGTAAAAAGTCTTCAACTCTCCCTGAAGTCCTAGGAATATTAACAAGTTAAAAACAGTACCATATTCAGTTTTTTTAAATAAGATCATGGCTCATCAAGGAATGGCTCATAAAGATCAACATTTAACATTTAAGGCAGAAGGTAGAAAAAAACTGAATATAAAGTTATATCCTAACTCATCAAATTATATACACTGTTGTTTAGTCACTAAATTGTGTCCAATTCTTCACAACCCATGGACTGTAATCTGCCAGGCTCCTCTGTCCATGGGATTTCCCAGACAAGAATACTGGAGTGGGTTGCCATTTCCTTCTCCAGGGTATCTTTCCAATCCAGGGATCGAACCCAACTCTCCTGCACTGGCAGGCGGATTTTTTACCACTGAGCCACAAGGGAAGCCCAAATTATACATTAAATATATACAATTTTGTGTATATCTCAATAAAGCTGCCCTAAAAACTAAAGCTAACAGTTACATGAAAATAAAACAGTATCCATGGAATAACCAATTTCTAAAAATTATATAGTTCAAATACTGTCCACTCTCATTCATTTAACTACCTGATCCATCAAAGACTGAGAAAGATATATTTAAGTCTATTACCATGATTATGTTTTGTCAATTTCTCTTTTTACGTCTAACACATTTAGTATTTCAATGGTTTCAGTCAATGCCTAAATATCCACATGTTTTATATGTACATGCTTGCACATATTTTCAAAATAAAATGTCCCTCTTTGTTATCTTTTTAAAAACTAAAAATAAAAAGTAAAACACTTAGTACGACAAGGATGAAAAGCAAACACAAAAAAATTAAGTCTGATTTGTTAAGGAACAGGAGCTGTGGACAAATGTATTCTATTTTATTAATGTATTCTATTTTATTAACATATTCTATTTTTAATAAATGTATTCTATTTAATAATTTGATAAATAAGGATGAAAACAAAAAAAGGAAGTATAAAATTCATTTTGGAAAAATTTCTATCCAAAATGGTTAAACAAAATTGGGTTTTGAAGCTTAAAACTAAATTAGTATTATTTTACATATCAAAGTAATCAAAACTATAAATGCTTCATATAGAAAAGAAAATTTTTAAATAGTAGAAGAGACCAGGGAAAAAAAAGACTGCAAATGTTCCAATTCACCTAAATCTTATCCCTAAAATGGAGAAAATAGTTACTTTCCAAAGTTTCCACAAAACCCTTTGTAGGATAAAACCATCAATACCATCTCCAAGCCATGATCACCTCTTTTTTTTCCTCTGAAATACCTATTTTTCCCACTCATATACAAGCTCCCTAAAGCCTGATTCTTGATTATTTTATTAATCCTTATATTCCCCTTGCCTGAAGAGTAGGAACTGAACAAATAATGCATTTATTGAATTCTGAAGAGTAGAAGAGCCTTATTTAAAGAAAATGTACTTGTCCTTTCCAGAGAATACAAAATAAAGTGCACTGGATCCTCACTAACAGCTATAGAAAAGGCATCAGGACTTGACCCAGTCCTCTATTCTATCATACTTATTTAACTTTCTTCCCACTCCTGACCTCACACTCTCTGGCTGTGAGCGCTGAGCTGACAGCCGACAAATACATAAAGGGTGGGATTCCCACTGCTATCTGATTCTGCTTCCTCTAAACTTAAAGGTATTTGAACTCTAAATCTAAAAAGAAATCCCAAGTTAAAAGTGATTTTTCAATATGAAAATTATCTCCTTTTCTAGACACCCACTGTACTTGAAATCTTTCTTGATAAACAGTAAGAAAAGAAATAAAATTTATGTTAACTTTACCACCAATCACAGACTTCTAAGTATGGCTGAGAGTGCTCAAGGGACCCAAATTAACACTGGGCAAAACCCTCCAACAGAAGTTGCCATGTTTCTCTCTCACTCTCCATATGACCTATACTTTCAAATTACACTCCACACAAAACCCCTATTTCAGATTTTTATCTCATATGTATATTTGAATTGCTTTGGTATATTTAAAACTTGCAAAAATACCATGACCAAAATAGTAAGAAAGCTTAATAGTAAGAAACTTAAACCAAACTAATCAACAGTATTATGCTTCAACCAGATTTTTACTTTACAATGTATCTTACAGACACTGCAGCTGCTGCTGCTAAGTCGCTTCAATAGTGTCCGACTCTGTGCGACCCCACAGAGGGCAGCCCACCAGGCTCCTCCACCCATGGGACTTTCCAGGCAAGAATACTGGAGTGGGGTGCCATTTCCCTCTTGATTACAGACACTACCTGTCATTAATCTGACTTAGCTGTGCTCTCTCACTGTCTGTGTTCTTGTGGTTTTCTTTCTTTGGGGTAAAGTGGGCAGGGAGGGGGAAGCAGCACACATCTATTTCTCCTGTATGAAGAAATGTGTTCATAGAAAGGAAATGTTCTACAGAGTGAAGAAAAAGGGGTGGCCAGTGTTAATAAATCACTGTTTGAATAGAAGAGATTAAATCTGGGGATAAGTATTTTGGTCTCTGGAGAGGCAAAACACCATTGTCAGGGACAGTTCTTTCAAGTTTCACCTTGGCCTAGAATGATAAAACACTCAAGCCCATGCAACTTTATAGGATCTGGTTTCAGGCTCACAATGCAACTTTCTGATTATTAATCACCTTCTGAAGCACCTTGCCTCCCAAACACCTCCATACAAGGAACAGAGGACCCCACAAAGTAGATACAGGTAATTCAACAGAAAAGTATAACCCCTTATGAATTACAACACTGTTATCCTAACTTACACACCAGCAAGTCTGATCAGGATGAATCATTCCTAGGTGAAATACTAAAATGGAATTTCTGGATCTTCAAGGGGAAGGCTGTGAAATGTGTGACCACATTAGGATATTACCACACCCTGTCTAAGCAGTCACCTGGTATCCCTCTATGAGATCTTAAGCTCAATTGTCCCTCAACTGTCAGTGTTATAGGAATCTTCTTTTAAACTTAATTATCCATAAGCAAAACTCACCAAACCTGAGGTTTTAAAATTAGATATATATAAATGTAAATATGCCTACTGAACAATTCAGTCACCTTAATTCATATGAAAAGTAATAAAGGCAAAATAAACTATGACAGATGAACATGATCAATTTGACACAAAATAAAAAGCAATTTTTCACTCTCTTAACCCTAATATTAGCAAAGATATACCATAGAGGCCTCAATTATCAAAAACGGTCACAAAATGCTTCAAATAAAATCTTAATTTTTTTAAAGATACGCCCTAAAGGGTAAGATGAACTCTCATGTGAAATGCTGGGCTGGATGAAGCACAAGCTGGAATCAAGATTACCAGGAGAAATATCAATAACCTCAGCTACGCAGATGACACCACCCTTATGGCAGAAAGCGAAGAGGAACTAAAAGCCTCTTGATCAAAGTGAAAGAGGAGAGTGAAAAAGTTGGCTTTAAACTCAACATTCAGAAAACTAAGATCATGGCATCTGGTCCCATCACTTCATGGCAAACAGATGGGGAAGCAATGGAAACAGTGACAGACTTTATTTTTTGGGGCTCCAAAATCACTGCAGATGGTGACCGCAGCCATGAAGTTAAAAGATGCTTCCTCCTTAGAAGAAAGGCTGTGACCAACCTAGACAGCATATTAAAAAGCAGAGACATTACTTTGCCAACAAAGATTCGTCTAGTCAAAGCTATGGTTTTTCCAGTAGTCATGTATGGATGTAAGAGTTGCACTATAAAGAAAGCTGAGCACCGAAGAATTGATGCTTTTGAACTGTGGTATTGGAGAAGACTCTTGAAAGTCACTTGGACTGCAAGGAGATCCAACCAGTCCATCCTAAAGGAAATCAGTCCTGAATATTCATTGGAAGGACTGATACTGAAGCTGAAACTCCAATACTTTGGCCACCTGATGCAAAGAACTAACTCCCTGGAAAAGATCCTGATGATGGGAAAGATTGAAGGCAGGAGGAGAAGGGGACGACAGAGGATGAGATGGCTGGATGGCATCACCGACTTGATGGACAAGAGTTTGAGCAAGCTCCGGGAGCTGGCGATGGACAGGGAGGCCTGGCGTGCTGCTGTCCATGGGGTCGCAGAGTGAAACACGACTGAGTGACTGAACTGAATTGAACAAGTAAGATAAATCTTAAGGAAGATATCTGTACCTCATGTGAATATAGGTGCTTTAACTTCCATATATTTTGATATATTTCATATAATGAACATGCATAATTTGAGAATTCTTGCTTTAAAGATTCAAATTGACAAAAACCACAAGAATGGATGAATAAAGCAAAACTGCAAACTTTCAAAATAAAAAGGTGGCACTCATCCTAAAAGGCTAGAGTCACAGTTATCTATGGGCACTTTTCTACAGATGACTTTAGAAAGCTATGAGAAAGTGACTTAATACTAAGACAACAAATTTTCCCTAGCATATTCTTCACGAATCCAAGTTCTGTTAATTTGAGATAGCCAAGAAGTGGGTGGAGAGGAGAAGCACTGGTCTATAGGAAATGAAAGATTCATTTTTAACCTATGTTTGACATTAGTTAGAAATGGGGGGGGGGGGGAGTGGGGGTTGAAGTTCCACTGATAACCGAGTCAAAAATTGTAAAATATCTAGGAATAAATTTAGCAATAAAGGTACATGAACTAGATGAAGACAACTACTAAATCTACGAAATCTTTACTGAAGAAACTAAAATAAGACCTCAATAAATGGAAACATTATAATATGGAAAAGTTATCATTATTTAAAAATGTCAGGCCTTCCAAAATTAATACATGAATATAGTGCAATTCCAAACAGTGACTTGGCTTTTTTGAAGCTTTCTGAACTCAACAGAATTATATTCAACCAATATAGATAAGAATAAATATTTAAGAATAGTCAAAAAAACTTAAAAGTACAGTGACAGGAGCGCTTAACAGAGCGTTAACTTTCTATATAAAGCTATAATATTCAAAACAGCAAAATAATGGTACAGGAAGAGTAAAACAGAACATCCAGAAATAGAGCAAACATATATGGGAACGTAACATATGATAAGGCAGCATTCAATTCATTGAAGAAAGGATGGTTTATTTAGTCTGGACACAGCTGGCTCTCTACACAAAAGAAAATCATATAAGACCCCTTACTTTATACCAGATAAAATTTAACTCTAGATTAATAAATTCATGTGTTATACACAAAGAATTAATATACCATGAGATGTTCCTGCAAGATACAAGAAAAAGAAAAATGAAGCAAGGGCATGAACAGGCAATTCACAGTAAAGGAAATCCAAAAGACCACAAAACATAGTAAAAGAGACTAGCTCCAGCAATAATCAAGGAAATTAAAATTAAGACAAAACTGAGAAACCATTTAGCAACTAGCAGACCAGCAAAAATAAAATTAAGTAATGTCATCTAAAGATGTGACATTATGAACCCACTGCTAGTGGAAATGGAAATTATGACAACCTACTAAAAGAGTAATCCAGCAATGGTAACCTTTAAAATATAATTCCTTTAATTCAGAAATCCCACCTAAGAGATTCCACTCTGTAGAAATAAGAGCATCAGCAAATAAAGGGACATGTAAAAGGTCGTCTAGTGCACTACTGTTTGTAGTGCAAAAATCTCGGAACAGCCCAAACGTATACAAGAAAATGACTGAATAAATTATGTAGAGTACATCCACACTGGGAGACATGATAGGGTTTCCTTTTTTTAATTGGAAGATAATTACAATGCCATGTTGGTTTCTGCTGTACAACATAAATCAGCTGTAAGTAGAAGTAGACATGTATCTCCTCCCTCTTGAGCCTCCCTTCCACCCTCCCATCCCACCCCTCTAAAACAAGGTAGCATTATACTTACTGACCATGAGGTGTTAAGGAAAGTTTCAGTTACAGAGTAACATAAAAAGTATGATCTACCCTTTGTAAAAACAAAGCACGCCATGTATGTACATTAATGTTGTATGTACAGTACTTAACCAAGCGTGGAGAGGTACTGGAGTATACTCAAAACCTGGTAAAATGGTTGGGGAGTAACAACAAAGCGGCTGGGGAAATGAACAGGTTTTTTTTTAGAAGTGTGTCTTTAGTTTTTTTTTTTTAATTTATTACAGTGGACATCTATTATTTTGTAAATAGATTAAGAACTTTTTAAAAACGCCTCAGCACTGTTAAAGTAGAGCCTTCAAAAACAGTGGGAAAGTCGATAACAAATCACTAAACTATCAACATATTCCCATTCTGAGGAAAAAGACTGAAGTTCTCAGCTTACTATTAGTTCCCTGAGCATAATGAATTACATAACAGGTATTCAAAAGAAAGAAAAAAGATGGCAGGCAGAGCAAATTTCTTTGCTGTCACTTGAAACTTTGGCAAAACAAAGGGTCTGAGTAAATTACAAGTAGAATAGGAAAATATCCATTTTGGAATTAAATATCTAAATAATATTTCCAAAGACACACAGATAAGGTTTTGTATATGTTCTAAATCTGAAAATAAATTTCAATAACATCAACTCTATCAGTCGCAAGTAAATGACCTGCAGTCAACTCCTATGAGATTCCCATGTGGCTCAGTGGATAAAGAATCTGCCTGCTATATTGGAGACACAAGAGACTTGAGTCTGACCACTGAGTTAGGAAGATCCCCTGAAGGAGGGCATGGCAACCCACTCCAGTACTCTTGCCTGGAGAATCCCAAGGACAGAGGAGCCTGGCAGGCTACAGTCCATGGGGTCACACAGAGTCGGACACGGCTGAAGGGACTCTGCATGCACACACGTGCTATGTACTAGGGATGCCATAAATTAAGATAGTTCTTGTCCTTTGAAGATCAGGACTAGTAAACAATTGCACAAACACTAAAAAAAAAAAAATACTACAATCCTTTGCCTGGGGTAGAGAGGAAGAAAGAATAGATTCATTAGTTGGAAGGGAGAAAGAAAAGCATTCCAGGTGTAAGCCGAACAGGTACAATGAATGAAAGAACACTTAAGTGCTCAAGGAACAACAAAAGTTCAGCGTGCGTAAATAAAATAACACACCCAAATGACAGCAGAGTCAAATTATAAGCAACTTCCTCATTCTACTTTCTTAAATAATGAACACCATTTATTAAACGTTCATCATGTAAAGCTTCTAAAGAAAATACAGTGCCCATGCCTTCACTGATAGAAATACACATTTTCAAAAGTTACATACATTGATTGAGTACTAACAGAAAGGAGTCCCAGGTGGTTCACTGGTAAAGAACCCGCCTGCCAACAGAGAAGACAAAACAGACACAAGTTCAAGTCTTTGGTCAGGAAGATTCCCTGGAGTAGGAAATGGCAGCTCACTCCAGTATTTTTGCCTGGAAAATTTCATGGACAGAGGAGCCTGACAGCCTTCATTCAGTCCATGGTGTGGCAAAGAGTCAGATACAACTCAGCGACTATTAGAAAAAGAGGCTCTTCCTTCTTCTTTTATTTGTTTCTTGTTTATTTTCTGGCCACACCATGACGCATCTAGGATCTTGGTTCCCCAACAAGGGATTGAACCCAAGCCTCCTGCAGTGCAATCAAGAGTCTTAACCACTGGTCCACTAGTGAACCCCAAGGCTCTTTCTTCTTACAATAGTTTTCCTTCAATACTCAGACCCCAAAACCCCTAACAATAACTACAAAGATTCAATTAACTCTACACAGTGTACCTATTTCTTCCTCAGTTTCCCCATCCATCTCAAACCAGTATTTTCACTATATTTTAAAAGTATCATGTTTTCAAAAATTTCAAAAAGTGGGAAGGGAATCTCTTGTGCAGACTTTAAAAAGGAATTTTAAAAATTAACTTCCCTTCCTTCTCTTCAGCTTGAAACTGAACAATTTCCCAAGAGTAAGGTTTAGCAAGCAGAAACTAAACTGAGATGTAAAAACACTAGTGGAACTTCTTTTGAGTTGTACAACTGTGTGATCATTTACGAAAGTTAAATCTTACGATCAAATAGTGTACACCATCTATGCTATGATATTCTTAATTTTAACCTAAACGCTGACAAGGAGACTACAAATGTTTTACATCTCCAAAGATTAATAAGCACATGCCTTTCTCATATTTGCTCTTTCCAAGAATCTATAACATTAATCTCAAAGCCAGACAAGCTGCACAGCCTAGGATGCTCAGCCCAACACAATCAGCTACACAGGCAAACTGGAGTGAGCAAAGCAACGGATTATCAGGTTACACTGTGACTGCTGCACTGTAACAACAAAGAAAGGGGGGTGAACACTACTTGCCTTTAAGATGTCTTTAATTATTAATAAAGTACAAAGGTCACATATGTTTTCTTCATCTTTTAAAAAAAATCTTTTTTCTTTCTAAGCCTGTTTTTCACTGGCAACATTTATAACTCATTAATTTTCTTCTCCAATAGTTAGAGTAGTTCAAAACAAAACCCCACCAAAAAAGGCTAAACTTCAAAGTACCTAGTAAAAAAAGCATTTCTCATTTTAATCATATTATCCTAACCCTTGCCCTTTTTGTACAAAAGTGTTAGTTAATACTGACTCAACAAGTTTGGCAAGTGTGGGGTTTTTTTTTTCTTCCACTTTTGGACCCTTCAAACTCTGACAGATTGTTCTAGTGACCAGAATTCATAGCAAATTAAGTATTTTCAATGACTCCTTCAGTGAAGAAAAACCTTATATGTATTTTAAATGTAGAAATGATGCCTTTACTGAAACAAAATTTTCTATACAAAAAAGCAAATCAAAGAATCCAAAAGAATCCAAACTATCACTTTTTGCCAAAAATGATTTTCAAAACCTGTAAGCCAACAAATATAAGCGCTTACATAAATCTATATGTTCTCTTAATTTTAAAACTGCTTACTACTTTAATGGGCTTCCCTGGTGGCTCAAGCAGATTCTTTACCACTCAGGTGGTAAAGAATTCACCTGCAATGTAGGAGACTTGGGTTTGGTCCCTGGGTCAGGAAGATCCCCTGGAGAAGGGAATGGCTACCCACTCCAGTATTCTTGCCTGGAGAATTCCACGGACAGAGGAGCCTGGCGGGCTAGTCGATGGGGTCGTAAAGAGTCAGACACTACTGAGCAACAAACACACAGCTACTGTAACATCATCCTGCATGAAAGAAACTGAACAAGTAACAAAAGGATGAAAGTCAAAATCAAGAACTGAAAACAATTCATAAAGGAAGACCGAAAGACAAGCCCCTAAAACAGATAAAACAAGTTGCTGCAGGTTGAAGAAAGGTAATAGTTTTAGATTTTCTGAAGCTAAAT
This sequence comes from Bubalus kerabau, assembly GCF_029407905.1. Lineage (NCBI taxonomy): Eukaryota > Metazoa > Chordata > Mammalia > Artiodactyla > Bovidae > Bubalus > Bubalus kerabau. The sequence continues at coordinate 42,456,153 of NC_073640.1, read as the reverse complement.
CCAAATTAGTTTTAAAGTCTTGATATCAATTACATCCTGCTGTATATACAAAATTTTTAAATCCTCATCAAATGCAAATAAGGAGATTAAGCATTTTGATAATCTGTTTTGGTATGTGTTTTCCCAATTCCATTTTTTTAATTAAAAATAATCTTTTGGAAAATATTCGTTCAACTTTTTCAATTTGCATAGAATTATTACAAATCACAAAAACATAAGTTTTTGTTTTTGCACACGACTAATCTCAAGACTCAAGACCACTTTTAAAAATAAATAGTATGATGAAATATCACCAAAGCATTGCTGACAATTTTTGTACTTTATATTTTCACTCTAAAATTCATCTTCAAATCTAGAATTGCTGTCAGTGAAACAGATCAAAGAACAAGCAACTGCTACAAAAGAAATTAATGTTTCCTAAACAATGTTTATTTCAAGTATGGAACCCCAACAATCCCTTACACCAAGTAGACATTCAAGTATGATCAATCAAAGGTGCACTAAAATAAACAACACTTATCATTTGCAAGGCAAAAGGATGCTTTCTCCAACTGAATGCAAACTACCCAAGAATGAATGACATTTAAATACCAGTACTTAATGCCATGAAATGAACTAACACCCATCTGATAGCTCGCCCAATATTTAATATTAGGAGTATTTGATAGTGTAACTCAGAAATCAACATTTCAGTAGCAACTACAAGGCGATACTCAGTATATGAGTGCTGCTGTGTTTAGTCGCTCAGTCCTGTTCGACTCTTTGCAACGCACCAGGCTCCTCTGTCCATGGGGATTCTCCAAGGCAAGAATACTGGAGTGGGTTGCCATTTCCTCCTCCAGGGAATCTTCCCAACCCAGGGATCGAACCCAGGTCTCCAGCATCACGGGCAGATTCTTGACCATCTAAGCACCAGGGAAGCCCAAGTATATGAGTGAGGATTCCATTTATCTTGTTAGACAGCCCTTTAAACCAAAAAGAGACTCCATGGCTTTAAAGTAGATATACAAACAGGAAATAAAACATTTTTGAAAAGTCTCCTGAAAACAAATACCAAGAACACTGACTATTTACAATGAAACATTCACTCTTCTACTGAGACATCATATGACTAGTACAGGAATTAATCTACCTGATAATAACCTGATAAGAATAATGCACTTATACAGGGATTAGGATTTCAAGTATTGAAAGATTTGGTCAAGTTCAAGTTATAAATTTAAGTTTCAGCAGTCACTAGGGTACCATCTCAAATAATTTACATCTCTCTTTTGCAGATGTGAAAACCCAGGCTGAGATGCAACAGAGGTGACTCAGTCACGCTCATTTAATTTGAATTATAGGAAATAATCAGTGAATTATAGTGAAATGCTTTTTATTCAAGTATGCTATACTGCAAACATACCTCAAGAATAGAATGAAAGTGGTGAAACTATGGGTGCCTGGAGAGGCTTTATTTTTAAAGCAAAGGTTAAAGTGTATACAGTATGATAAGCATTATGGGGAACAGTAAAAGTGAATATTTAAAATCCAACTATCCCCAGAAAAATACCATACACGAAGTCAATCCAAGTATTTTTTCGGAGTTAATCATCGAAGAACACTACTGTACAAACCACTTGAAAGTTAAAATCACTAAGAAATCGTCACTCCTCTCTTCTGTTAACTAATCCCTGCAGTATCTAAAAAAAAATTACTTTCCCTTCTACCAATGTCAGACTAAGATTCTTCTTCACAGGCAGATTGCCCTGGGCAGGGATACACAGCATCAACAAAAATATGTTAAGTGTCCAAAAGTACCCAGAAGCTACGTGTTCAGCCCAGGAAGGGATGAGAAAATACAAATGAGAAAACATTTGACAGCCTCTCCCTACCATCTTCCCCCAAAAAACCCTTTACTCAGTTTTATAAACATGTACTGTTGAAGCACACTCTTGAGCGAGTGGTTCGACGAATCTCCTACACCAAACCCTAACTGAGAAACACAACCAACCGTCCCGACTCTGTCAAACCGCCAAGAAAATCGGGAGAATTATTAATAACTGATGCCTGCAGGATCAGGACTTTCAGAGAAGGGTAACCAATGTATTCGCAGGTGAGTTTAAGAAAAAAGATGGGGGGAACCCCAGAAAATTGGGAAAGTTGGTCGGAAGGTTAGAGAGAGGCGAGGCCGACGTCCAGTTCAAAGAGAACGGCAATGCGGATGCAGACAACGATTAACTAACTGAGCATTTGGAAATACAAAAGAGAGTTTCACGAAAGACTTGACTAGGATGCAAGATACAAGAACACTGATACGTGGCACACAGAAGACACGCGGAGGAGGGACCCGCCCCGCTAACCCCAGGCTCTCTCAATGAGTCCTCAAAGGAGGAGTGCAGCCTGAGAAAGTCAATGGGTCCAAGGAGGCCCGTACCGGCCGGGCAACGCCATAACACAGACGCAGCCGCGTGCGGAGCCTCCGGGTCTGAGGCCTCGGGGTTGGCCCTCAAAAAGTCGGAACCACCCCTGTGCTCCCGGTCTCTCCTGGCCCAGTCTCTGTCTTCTCTTCTCACCCTCCACGATCTGGGACCGGACCCCTGGGATAGACAGGAAACTTCCGGCCGAGCGCTCCTGGCAGGCGCAGAGTAAAACAAGAAGTATTATCTTAGCGCCGCGACTGACACTCACCGGCCCGAAACCTCGAATGAAACCAGCAGCTCCGGGGGCGGTGGCAGCAGTGGCAGCAGGAACCGAACATCCAAAATGGCGGCTCCCTCGGCCTCACCACCGCTACTGCAGGCGGAGGGATCTTAGGTGGGAAGGAGTTTTTAACTAACTTTGAACACTATCACAGAAACTTAGGTCCCTATCTCTCTCTGCTTGTCGGTCCCGCGTCCCCAGACTGCAACTTCTCGTGCTTCCCTTCTCCTATTATCCAAGAACTCGGACCCCACCGAGGACTATTTGCCAAGGAGGAGGTGACTGCTCCTGGAAGAGCGACGCAAAGCGTAGCAAGGTTCGGGGCTGTCACTGATGACGCGAGACGCCGCTGCCGAGTCACCGCTGCGAAGAGTCTGAGCGAGAAAGATCCGATGGACCCCAGAGCCCACGAACATTGGTTCCGCCTGCGGTGGGATGGGAGCTGGGCTACCAGGAAGTGGTGGGGTCACCTGAAAAGGGTGGGGCTAGCAAGGTAGCGGAGGACATGGGGAGGCGAGGCAGGTAGAGGTGGAGAATGAGCCTGGCTGAGCTGGTCCTAATCCACCAGAACCCCAAATTCTTACCTATCACTTTTGAGACCTTAGCTTTCTCTGTAGGTTAACTTTAGGATCATGCTCCAAGTAGTCTTGGATTCTGAAGTTTTATGTCATCTTTGCAACGCATTTTATAAAAATAAGAGAGGATGTCACAGAAGAATAGATTTCAAGCACACCATCACCTGTCAACCTTTGACATTGAACAAGACATTTAGATTCTCTGGGTCTCAGTTTCCTCATTGTAAAAAGAGATTTGTACTAGTGGTAGCTAAAACCGTTCCAGAATGGACTTTGCAACTGTAACTCCATGTACCAATGACCTGAGCTGAAGACAGCCCAACCATACAGGTCTTGGCTTGATAAATAATTACTAACACCTGACACGAATATTTTCCATGTGAACATAAAAAAAGCCAAGATATCACTGCCCTTTCAAAGAAAAGGTGACCTACTATTCCTTCAGATGAAATGGCAATAAGTATTCCCAAAAGTGAATAAAGCAGAGCACCTAGCTAGATGTCAAAGAAAACAGAACTAACCACAAATCTTGAGTTTAGGACCTGTCACAGGCAGGAGGTCGTACATTTTGTCCTTAGTCATTTTCATGCAGGGAATTTCAAAACAGTTAACAAAAATTGAATTGGGTAGCCCCGCCTGTGCAATTTCGTTCTTGAGCCAAGTAGCTGTAAAGAAAGGAGGCCAAGGGCTTAATACTAGTAATTATCACTTTTTATTATTAAATATTGATATCCCATCTTCATATATAATCTAATTTGACCCTTGAGACAACCTCCTGAATCAGACTAGACAAGCGTAAGGAATTTAGTTTTACAAACAAGGAGACTGAGGCTCAGAGAAGCTGAAACTTGCTAAACGACCCTCCCTCTCCCCTCCCCCACTGGGGTTCCTCCCTTTGGTACACACCCACTCACCCTCCCCCACACTCAGAGTGCTATAAACCGAGAGCAAATGATTTGGGGAGCAGAATGCTTATGGATTTCAGTTGCCTCATATCCTGTTCATGCACAGTGCAGCTCTTGATCACAGGGGAGGTCAAGTGTAAAACTCAGCAGCTCAGTCCTGTCCAACTCTTTGGGACCCCATGGACTGTAGTCCACCAGGCTCCTCTGTTCATGGAATTTTCCAGGCAAGAATACTGGAGTGGGTAGCCATTTCCTACTCTAGGGGATCTTCTCCACCCAGGGATCGAACTGGAGTCTCCTACGTTGCAGGCAGATTCTTTTACTACTGGGCCGCAGGGGTGGAAGCAAAGTGTAAAACTAGAACACCATAATCATTCCATAACGTAGATTTCACTGTTTCACTGCATGAACACATGCTAAAGTACAATATGGAGTGCCCATGAAAGTAAGGAGTTTGCAGGTTGCAAAACAGTTACCTAAAACATTCTGTTTGCGAGTCACAAAAATTTGCTTAGAAATTGAATTTAAGTGTTTCCCATTGTAAACCACAAAAGGAAAGTTAAACTAGCTTCTTAAGAAACAGGAAGGAGCTTCTATTCTACCATGCCAAGTGGTAGAACAAAGAGAAAATGACAGACATTATAAAATGTAAACCCCCTTCATGTACATTTTTTTACTTATATTGATCTTTATAATTACCAAACTCCTCCCCTAATGCAACTGAAAATTTAAAGCAATTGACCTAACATAAAGCACGATTATTTTCCTGAGATCTTTGATCTCTGCGGCTAGCTATTAAAGATTGGGAAGACTTATTCCCCACCTATTCAAACATAATCTCAAATTTCAGATAAATTACAGCAAATCAATAAAGTGGAATATCATGCCACTGACCAGACTGGAGCTCCAACTATCTTTATGAGCATGGTATGGCAGGTTTTCAAAAACATTGCAAAATGGTATTATAAAATGAGCTTGTAAAAAGTATGAAGTGAAAAAAGTGAAAATGTTAGTCACTCAGTCCTGTCCAACTCTTTTCAACTCCATAGATTGTAGCTCACCAGGCTCCTCTGTCCAGGCAAGACTACTGGAGTGAGTTGCCATTTCCTTCTCGGGGGGAGGGGGGGATCTTTGTGACCCAGGGGTTGAACCCAGGACTCCCACGTTGCAGACAGATTCTTTACCATCTGAGTCACCAGGGAAGCCAAAAAATGTGTATATGCAGAGAAGTTGAAGAATAAAATGTAAAAATGATTATCTTGGATGGTGGGATTATAGAGGACTTTTATTATCTTTATTATATTTTTTTTCAAAAGCATATTGTGTTTTTAGTTGGGAAAAAAGACTTTCACATTTTGAGGGGAAAAAGTCTTATAAGATAATGCAGTTTTATGGATCCAAATACTAAAGGAGATTTTTGTTTTTAAAACAGCCATAGCCAGAAAGGATTCAATAAACTTCTAGGAATAGATAACAGTTGCGTGGCAGATCTTTTTTTTTTTAACAATTTTTTAAAATTTTAAATAATTAGTTTATTTTTGGCTGCACTAAGTCTTCATTGCTGCATTCAGGTTTTTTCTAGTTGTGGCTAGTAGGGGCTATACTGTAGTTGCAGTGTGAGGGCTTCTCATTGCGCTGGCTTCTCTTGTTGCTGAGCACGGACTCGAGGGCTCCACAGCATGTGGGATAATTCCTGGATCAGGGATGGAACTCATGTACCCTGCATTGGCAGAAGGATTCTTTACTGCTAAGCCACCAGGGAAGCCCCTGTGTGTTGTCTTACAGTTTACAAAAATATTTTCATATATATGGATTCATTTGCTCCTCACCCACCGTGAGCTGGTAAATCATGCAAACACAATAACATAGTAGTTAAAAGTGTTGTTTTCAGGCTTCTCTAGTGGCTCAGTGGTAAAGAATCCGCCCGCCAGTGCAGGAGATACGGATCTGATCCCTGAGCTGGGAAGATCCCACATGTCATGGAGCAACAGAGCTCCTGTGCCACAACTGAGCTTTTGCTCTAGAGCCTGGAAGCTTCAGTTACTGAAGCCTGCACCCTGGAGCCTGTGCTTTGCAACAAGAGGAGCCACCACAATGAGAAGCCCGAGCACGACATCCTGAAAGTAGCCCCCACATGCCGCAACTAGAGAAAAGCCTGCACAGCAATGAAGACTCAGCACACCCAATAAAAATAAATTTAAAATATTATTTTTAAAAGTGTTTAAAAAAATAAAGGTTGTTTTCTGGTAATAGACTGTCTGGATTTAAATTTGCTCTTCCTCTCTTTATTGTGTGGCCTGCAACAAGTTACCTAACATCTCTGAGCATTTCTGAACCTCAGTGTATCCATCTGTAAAATGGAATTAATAGTAGCATCAACATCTTGGGACTTAACTGGCGGTCCAGTGGTTAAGACTTCACACCTCCACTGCAGGGCGTGTGAGTTCCATCCCTGGTAGGGGAACTAAGATCCTGTGTGCCAAGGGGCTCCACACACACCCCCCACCTAAAAAAAAATAGCATCAGCATCTTAAGGCTGGTGTGATCATCAAATGAGCAGATACATTTAAAGTACTTAGCAACTGGCACAAAGTGCCAGTAGATATAAGGGCACAATAGATATTAGCTGCCTTTAGGATAAATATTATCATCCCTATTTTAGATATAAGGAAACAGAAACTCATGAAAGTTAAATGATTTGTCACACCTTCATGCAGCAGAGATCAGATTCAAATCTAGATCTTCCAACCTTGGATATATTTTTCAGTCCATACAGTAACCATTCAATGAATGTACTTCCTGAGTCTTTCCACTACAACACACTGACCTGGGTGCATAGAATCTGTAATAGACATTGCAAAGAGACAGTCCCTACCCTGCAGATAATTACAATCTCATTGAGGGAAACAGGTTTTTTTTTTTTTAATCCAGAAAAATATCAGTGATATTACTACTCAGCAGATAAGTCCTAGTTTCAAAAGAAGCAGAAATATGAGAGGTCACTGGAGCTTGAGCAGTGAAAAGATAGCTTCTGGAAGACATGGCATGTCTGATAGAATCCATGGGACTAGAAGGGAACCCATTCTCTTGGGCTTAGATGCAGCAGGATTTTTAAGTATCAGCAGGATTTGATTCAGTATCAGCAGCTGAAACCACATGACCTTGCAGCGCATGGGGAAAGCCCTCTCTACAGAAACGTGGTCAGTCCTTCATAAGGAACTCTTCCTACTCCTGCACTTGCCAGAGACCTCAGCCTAGAAAGGAGAGTGAAGGGGCAGGCAATCCCAGAGAAGATGCACTGACATGAGTCAAAGAAGCAGCTCTACAGGTCTGTTTTGCTATCGTTTGAGTCACGGAATCTATAAATAAGCCTGAAAGTGGAGTAAAATTAGTCCCTCTGATGTTTATGTAATGTTTGCACAAAAAGTATTTCTTTACAATTCTTTTAAGGGTGGTCCCTAATCACAGTTTCTGCTATCCTGAGAAAAGGTTTTAGGAGTCAATCCTACAGTTATGATAGAAACCAGAAATGATGTAAAAATTAATATTCCAACGGCCAACTCTGACCTCCTAACATGATAGTGAAAGTGGCTAAGACAATAAACCCTAAGAGTTCCCATCAAAAGAAAAACAATTTAATTTTATACCTATATGAGATGATCAATGTTCACTAAACTTATTAAGATAATCACTTCATAATGTATATAAGTCAAATCATTGTGCTATATGCCTTATTCTTATACAGTGCTGTGTAATTATATCTCAGTAAAACTGGAAGAAAAAAAAACTGAGACCACCAGAGAAGGACGTACCATCCAGAAATAGAGCAGGGCTTCTGACTCATTGTTTCCTGCTCCAGTAATTTTATTTCCTTAGTATGGGCATCATCATTTGCCTGGAAGGATTCACAATAAAATAGTTTGGTTTTCCTTTAAGTGTATAGCACCATCCTTGTTCCTGTAAAATCAGTCAGTCCTACGAGATGCTTTAAAATTAGTTTGAGCAGTCCACGAAGTGTTGGGACATCTACAGTAACTGGGGCAGCCAGTTCCTGGTACCCAGTTCAGGAAACACCAAACTCCTCTGCTAAGCCACTCACACACGCCAGAGGATGAACCAGAACTTGAAGAAGGGCTAGGACGAGGTTCCTTAGCCCAAGGAGAGGCAGAGAACCATAAAGTTCAAGAGATGGAAGGGATCATAAAGGAGAAAACTTCAGACCTACACACAGGTGGCCGTATTAAAATCTGTGCCCAGGAGCTCTGATTCCCAGTCAGTCAGTTCAGTACTAAGAAAGATTCTGACTTAGAAGAAGTTTGAGCGTTAAGTCTGCACTTGTTCATTTCTAAAAGTAATTAAAAGTCACAACAATACAGCTCCCCAGAAAGAAACCCCAGCCTCAAAGACAGTAAGCTGTAATCACTTTTGAGAGTGCAGCATATAATATGGCTGGAAAACCGGACAATTCCCCCATCATGCGAATGATAGTTGTGGTTACATTTGTTTGGCTATGTTCTTTAAGTTCTCTCTAAACAGGCACAATTTTTCAAAACATGTGCCAGAATAATCTAGTGTGGTAGTATTTTTCTTTTTGGTAGGAGTTTTAAAGCATTTTTTTTGTGTTAAATATTTCTTTGAGATTCACATCCACTTTGAAAGCTGTTAGCGTCTAGAAAGGAATGCACTGTACTTCTGGTAAACCACTAATAAACTTCTCTCACCAATGGAGGAAAAGTTTTACTTTGTTTTTAATTAATTAATTTATTTATTGTTTGGCTGTCCTAGGTGTTCATTGCTACGAAGGCTTTTCTCTAGTTGGGGGGCGAGTGGGAGCGACTCTCTAGATGTGGTGCTCAGGATTCTCACTGTGATGGCTTCTCTGGTGTGCAGGCTTCAGTAATTGTGACATGTGGGCTCAGCAGTTGAGGCTCCCAGGCTCTGGAGCACAGGCTCAACAGTTATGGCGCCCAAGCTTAGCTGTTCCATGGCATGTGGGATCTTCACAGATCATGGATTGAACTATGTCTCCTGCATTGGCAGGTGGATTATTTACCCCTGAACCACCAAGGAAGCCCAGAATAGTCTTAATAATTGAAATATCTTCATGCATATTACGGAGAAGGCAATGGCGACCCACTCCAGTACTCTTGCCTGGAAAATCCCATGGGCGGAGGAGCCTGGTAGGCTGCAGTCCATGGAGTCGCTAAGAGTCGGACACGACTGAGCGACTTCACTTTCACTCTTCATTTTCATGCATTGGAGAAGGAAATGGCAACCCACTCCAGTGTTCTTGCCTGGAGAATCCCAGGGACAGGGGAGCCTGGTGGGCTGTTGTCTATGGGGTCACACAGAGTTGGACACGACTGAAGCGGCTTAGCAGTAGCAGCATGCATATTAAGCAATTTCAACTTCTACCAGCATTCCCTCTATTTCACAAGAACCACTGAAGGAAGCAAATCATTTTTTCTTATAGGAGTCATTCTGCAAGAAAAAACATGACTAGGAAGCAATTAGTTTTGAGTTCCAAGTGCATATTTTGTTCACAGTAAGCCTCCAATAAATAGTTCCTAAAATTAACTTAAGTTACACAGTCAAGCTTCCTTCTTATTTGAGGTGAAGGGTGTATGTTTGTTTGTTTTGTTTTATGCCTTGGGGAAATTAGCCTTAGACGCAATGATGGGTTTTACATCTTCTATCTCCTATGGCCTCGTACAAGAATTGGAAAATCTGTTATCTTTGAGTCTGAAGATGCTACTTGTGAAAGATGATTCAGTTTAATAAAATTAGAGGTTTCTTTCTCCAACGAATAAGTGGCAAGAAAAAAAAGGAAGATGTGAGGAGAAGAAAGTATTAGAGATGAAAAGAATTAAAAGAAACCAAAACCAGGAATTGTCTGGTGATCCACTGGTTAGGGCTCCACGCTTCCCCTGCAAGGTACATGGGTTTGATCCCTGGTTGGGAAACTAAGATCCTGCATGCCTCCTGGTGTGGCAAAAAAAGAAAAAAAGAGAGAGACATATAAACCAAATACAAAGTGTGGGTCTCTTGAGATCCTGATTTCAACAAAATAACTGTAAAAATGCATTTTTGAGATAGTGAGTATTATGATAATAAGGAATTATTTTTCATTTTATTGGGCATCATAATAACATTGTTTCATATTATGAAAGTAAAAGGTATATGTTATAGATATAAACTGAAGTATTTACAGGTAAAATTACAAGTATAATGTTTGAGATTTAAATTAAGTTCCTTTTGTCTCCAAAAAGAGTGTTAGGAAGAGGTAAGTAGATGAAATAAGAGCAGTAGAATATTGATAAACATTGAAACTGAGGGGTGGGTACATGAAAGATCATTTTATTATTTGCTCTAATTTTGTACATTTAAATTTTCGATAATAAAGCTTTCTTCACTTTATTTGTAAAGCAGAGGACTTGAATTCCAAGAGTAGAAGCTGAGCAATACACAAAGTGGTTCAGGCAAGTAAATTCACAAGGAAAACCAGAGTTAAATTACGACCGAAATATAAAATCGTTTAAAAGAGAACTTCATGGGGCAGAAAACCTTCACAAGATGAAAAGAACAAAACAATTTCTCTTTGTTTCCTTCATACTGAAGGAACAAAGAGTAAACAAATTAATGTATATGGTTCTTTAGGGTTTTTTTTTTACTTCTCCAGAATTATGTACACAAATAAATGCGATTTTTATACTATTTTCAATATAAGAGAAAATTGCTTTCATTCTACAAAAACTGAACAGATCTAATCTAAATCACTATACATTAACACTTCAAATAGGCCAGCTCTTAAAAATGTTCTTTGCAGTCTCTACTGTGGTATTGTCAAGAGGTAGATAAAAGACTATAGCCCTATTTTCTCATGAATTCATCATAAAAATACATCAAATATCAGCAATATGATTGCAAATATGCCCCCCTTGCCTTAAAAAAAACCTTGACAGTGGACTTCCCTGGCAGTTTAGCAGTTAAGATTCTAAGCTTACCCTGCAGGACGTGCGGGTTCAATCCCTGGCTCAGGAACTAAGATTCCCACATGCCTCGTGGTGGGGTCAAAAACAAAAACATAACTTCAGACAGGCTTACTATTCAAGAGCCCATTTAGAAATATATTCTAGCACTATATGTAGTCCCATTCCAGATTCAGTTTCCCTAACCATATTGACCTTTCAGGAGGAAGGGATGAGAAATAAGGGGCTGGAGATGACACAGGTGAGGGCCCTGGTGCTAATCTGGCGATGCCCCAAGTAGGTCACCAGTCCTGTGACAGTTCCACTGCTTTTGTCAAGAGTACCTCTCGACATCCTCAGAAAGTCCAATATTGACTCGGTCCGCTGGGGCTTCAGCCTGAGGCAAGAATCACATTGGCATCTCGATTTATGACACATTTATTTATTGCCTACCACTTTTATATGCCAAGTACCCTTAGAGGCCCTAAGGGGGTTGTAGGGGGAGAAACAGCAAGCCAAGGAGACATGATTCTTGCCTTCATGAAGCTTAGAGTCTAGGGTAAGTCAATGACAGTTCAAGCAAACTTTAGACTTTCTGGCCTACATACTTCTTTCTCTCTGTTTCAGTGACTATGTTTTGAGTACCTGTGAGGTCAGACATTGTGGTGCACCAGTATTTAAGAACTAGATATCAATATGCATAGATATGTCATTGGAAGAACTGATGCTGAAGTTGAAGCTCCAATACTTTGGCCACTTGATGTGAAGAGTCGACTCATTAGAAAAGACCCTGATGCTGGGAAAGATTGAGGGCAAGGGAAGTGGGCAACATAGGATGAGATGGCTGGATGGCATCACTTACTCAATGGACATGAGTTTGAGCAAACTCAGGGAGATAGTGAAGGACAGGGAAGCCTGGTGTGCTAAAGCTCATGGGGTCATAAAGAGTCGGACACAACTTAGCGACTAAACAACAACAATGTCTACAAGAAAGTTTCTCATATTTTAGCCTCATATTTAGTTTATTTTAGTAAACTCTGGATTTATTCATTCATTTGACAAAAATCTGTTGACCACATAATATAAACCAGGCACAGAGCTGGGGATGCCACAGCGAACAAAACAGAGAAAAGTCCCTGTTCTCATGGAGCTGATGTTGCAGGGTGAGAGACAGACGAGACCACTAAGTGAAGGATACAGTGTGTTAGATCTCAGAGATGAGAGCAGTAGAGAAAAAATATAAAGTGGTGAGGAGGGAAGAGAAGGTAGCTTCAGAGGGCTTCCCAGAGAAGAGAACATTCGAGTACAGACCAGAAGGAAGTGAGGGAGGGACCAGGCAGAGAGCCGGAAAACACAGAGTCCCCAAGGACAAAGGTTCTGAGGAGGGAGCAGGTGTGTGTTTGAAGAAGCACAGGGAGGCCAGTGTAGCTGAGGCAGAGTAAACAAGCAGAGAGCTGAGGGAACGAGGCCAGAGAAAAGAGGTGAGAGTGGATGTGGCCGGCCTCCTGGCTCAGAGGAAAGCTGGTGCCTATTATCCTAAGTGAGATTAAAAAGTCACTGGAGGTTTTTAAAAAGCAGAGGAGATACACAACCTAATCTAGGTACTAGCCAGATCTCCCAACATTGGTTCATGGGGAAAAGGAGTAGAAGCAGAAAACACTGAACATCAGTTTATGGGGGGAAAGGGGTAGAAGCAGAAAAACCAGTTAAGGGGATATTGCAATCATCCTACTACTACTAAGTCGCTTCAGTCGTGTCCAACTCTGTGTGACCCCACAGACGGCAGCCCACCAGGCTCCCCCGTCCCTGGGATTCTCCAGGCAAGAACACTGGAGTGAGTTGCCATTTCCATCTCTGATGCATGAAAGTGAAAAGTGAAAGTGAAGTCACTCAGTCGTGTCCTACTCTTCGTGACCCCATGGACTGCAGCCTACCAAGCTCCTCTGTCCAAGGGATTTTCCAGGCAAGAATACCAGGCCAGAGATTATTCCATGTTAGCTCAGGGTACTGTCAGATTGAGAGGAAGGCAAGAGTCAAGAAAGATATGTCCCTAGCATAGCATCACCATTAACTGTAGAATGAGTAGGTTCTTGGAAGAGCACTTTGGGACACGTTAGTTTGAGATGCCTCTGAAATATCCAAGGAGATATCAGGAAGGCAGGCAAATACATCAGCTTGCCGTTCATATCAGCCTAGAGACCTTAGCTAGTGATATACATGTTGAAGTCCTCACCACAAAGGCGAGTAAAAGCCACAATGTTGGGGACTTCCCTCGAGGTCAAATGGCTAAGACATCACACTCCCAATGCAGGAGGCCTGGGTTCAACCCCTGGTCAGGGAACGAGTTACCACATATCGCATGTGCAACTAAGACCCAGAACAGCCAAATAGATAACTAATTTTTAAAATTTAAAAAAAAAAACCCACAATGTTGGATGAGATCACCTAGAGACTAGGGAGGAAGATACTGAGCTGTTAGGCACAACTCTGGTGGCATTTCATATGGCTTTTTCTTCTTCTTAGTCCCTTTCTGTATTGTCTAAATTTTTTTTACATGTCATTTTTCAACAAACCACATAACTCTTTGGAAGAGAAAAAAAAGAGTAAAAGAGTCCTTTTCAGGAAACCATCGGAAGCAAAGCATCAGAAAAGACAAGTGTGCCCTTTAACCACAGTCCAACATGGTCCATGCTGTCAGTTTGAAGGCATTAAGGAGAAATTTCTCCTGCCCTTAAAAAATTCATGACCACCTTTTGGAAGCTTAATCCATTCTCTGTGGTAATGATGTGAGGATGAAAAGCAAAATTTGATTATGTTTGCTCTGTGCCAGGCCCTGCATATAAATTCCTTATACATATTATCTCATTTAATCATCTCAACATGCTTTTGAGATCTGTTAATAGCTCTTAAATGTTATTACCCCCTTTCTTACAGTCCAGACAACTGAGTCTTTGTGAGGGTAAGTCACTTGCTTGAAGTCTCACAGTTAATAAATGCTGGATCTAAATAAGGGTCCTTTTACTACTGAACTCAAACTCTGAACCAAGGCTCAATGATGGTACCTTGTGCCTTTGGATTTTGTAGATTTTATTGCAAGAGCTCTTTATTTAATTGCAAAATAGGACTTCCCTGGTGGTCCAGTGGCTGAGAACTTGCCTGCCACCTCATGGGATGTGGTTCAATCCGTAGTCTGGGAAGATTTCACATGCCATGGGGCAACCGGACCTGTGATCTGCAACTACTGAACCCACATGCCTCAAATACAGAAGCTGACCCTAGAGCCTGCGCTAAGTCGCTTCAGTCGTGTCCGACTCTGTGTGACCCCATAGACGGCAGCCCACCAGGCTCCCCCGTCCCTGGGATTCTCCAGGCAAGAGTACTGGAGTGGGTTGCCATTTCCTTCTCCATTGTATGAAAGTGAAAAGTGAAAGTGAAGTCGCTCAGTCATGTCCGACTCTTAGCAACCCCATGGACTGCAGCACACCAGCCTCCTCTGTCCATGGGATTTCCCAGGCAAGAGTACTGGAGTGGGGTGCCATTGCCTTCTCCCCCCAACAATAGAAGCAGCCACAAGGAAACGCCCATGCACCACAGCTAGAGAAAGCCTGTGAGCAGCAACCAAAATCCAGTACAACCAAAAATAAATAAATATTTTAAAAAATATATAAAAATAGTAGATTATTTTTAATGTAAAATAATGCTCAGATAAAGAGATCTTAAGAACTAAATATGCTTCTGGGCATAACACTTTACATATCTTCATCTTTGTTTTCTCCTCTATTGCTAACAACTTATTAAATAGAAGGGTCATCTGACCATAGAAGTCCATCTCTGCTAGAAAAAGTATGTGGGTGGAGAAAAGGTGCAGAGGTCACCCGTTTACAATCCTGCCAGAACAACTCTGGAAGCCACATTCTTAAGTTAAAAAAAAAAAAAAAATCTAGTGCACAATAAAAATCTTAGCTTTAAGTCAGTTCTCTCTTCTTGAAAGTACTCACCATAAAGGTTGCTTTGGATTTAAATGGCACATTATAGTGGTAAAGAACCTACCTGCCAATGAGGGTTTGATCCCTGTGGGGAAGGTCCCCTGGAGAAGGGAATGGCTACCCACTCCAGTATTCTTGCCTGGGAAATCCCATGGAGGAGCCTGGCGGCTATAGTTCATGGGGCCGCAAAGAGTCAGGCTGAGATACACACACATAGTTCTTAGCCATTTCTATAGGTACTGCTCCACTAGAACCTGAGTTTGAGTGTTCACATTCAATTTGCACATCAGCTGCAAAATAAAGAGCAGAACAAATCTGGTCACACACATACCTACAAAGAAATAAACAAAAAGGTTTTAAGTAGTATTTCAGTTTTGAATCATAGTTCTTCATTTTTCTTGTCTCTGTTATGTAAAATGCATAATTTTTAAAAGATGTATAGTTTAGCAACAACAAGGAGATGCTGTGCTTGTATCATAAGGCAGCCTTATCTGAGGGACACAAGAAAAAATATTTTTATTTTCTAATTAGTATTATCTGATTTTATGATAAGTATTTTGAATTATATCAGAGGTAATAGTCAACATATTCAACAAGGCACAGTCCAATCAGAATGGACACGCTGAATGATGAGAGTGTCCACCAGCCTGAAAACAACTTCTGAGGCCACCTCCCTGTGTCCCAGCTGAGTATCAGTCCTCAGTTAAGTATGTAGTCATGATTAAGATGTTCAAAAGTTGAAACTGCTAAATTGGATTAGATTCTTTCATATTACTAAGCCAGTTATATCTAGGAAAATGTGTGCTTGGGCTTCCCTGATGGCTCAGCTGGTAAAGAATCTGCCTTCAATGCAGAAGACCCGATTCAATCCCTGGTTGGGAAGATCCCATGGAGAGGGAATGGCAACCCACTCCAGTATTCTTGCCTGGAGAATTCTGCGTACAGAGAAGCCTGGCAGGCTACAGTCCATGGGGTCGCAAAGAGTTAGACACAACTTAGCAAGTAAGCATGCACGCACACAAACCTTTATGTACCTATCAGTATAAATAAGTATATATACAGACACAGAGATGCATACAGATAAACATATACAGACTGAAATAAATATACCAAAATTCTTATCTCCAGATTCTGTCTGTACTTCCTAACTTTTCTACACATTTATACTACATCTTTACAGCTCAGGGCGGGGAAAGACAACTAGTTGGTTTTAAAAATGGTTCTGTGGCTGACATATTCTTGTCAAGCAGGACTAGTTCTCTACCAAGTGGAGACAGTGCTTTTTGACACAGTCCCAAATACCCAGGTGGCTCATTGGTAAAGAATCAGCCTGCCAATGCAGGAGATGTGGGTTCAATCCCTGGGTCAGGAAGATTCCCCTGGAGGAGGAAATGGCAACCCACTCCAGTATTCTTGCTGGAGAATTCCATGGATAGAGGATCCTGGTGGGCTACAGTCCATGGGGTCACAAAGAACCAGACACAACTGAGCATGCACACAAGTTAGAGCCCAGTGCCACCCTCACTAGGTGGCAGAAATGCCTTGCAATTTTGTTGAGCCTGACAAATGATGCAAGTTCAGTAGGTCTCACTCTGTGCCCTGGATCAAGCTAAAGTAAACCAGCAGCAGGTCCCCAGTACAGTTCCAAGATCTCCATGGCCTCCGGCAGTAGGATTATCAGGTAATGTGCTCTGATCCGAGCTTGTTCCTCTTTCCCAGAGGCCAGATAGTAAATCGCCTCCTTCCTATTTTCTGGGTCTGCTCTGCTGCAGCACAAAGCATGCATTTAGGAAAATGAACTGATAAAGAGGAGTGTTTTAATAAATAGGGCCATATATGACATAGTGTGAAATAATGTTTTTATTTAAAACAAAAAACTGAAAAAAATCAATATGTATCCCTGATTGTCAGAATTAAAGGACACTTGGACATACAGTTGATAAAGTTCACAAGTTCTATGTACACCATCAATGTCATTCTCTTTGTTCACAATAATAATAATGAGTACCACTGGATTTCTCTATACGTCATTTGTTTTGAATACTTTCCATAGGTTCCTTATATAAGTAATGCCCAAACACCCTCTGCAAGATTTGGTTAAAGAATGCCTAAAAATCAGCTTGAAAGTTTGGGTAATATCTGCTTCTCCGCTACCATAATCTAATAGACCATAGTAATTCAATAATAAACAGTGCTATTTATGCAGCACTGAGAAAACTGTGTTTACATGCATTACTTATTTTACTTGAACCCTTCTCATAATCAGAGATCCTCAGTTTCTCAGTTTACTGAGGGGGTCATGGCACATGTGACCCACTGGAATAAGGAAAGAGCAAAAGGCAACATAAATTACAGAAAGAAGACAATAGAAATCAGCTATTACTCATATTCATGGATATAACATGACTTAAGCTGTCACCTGATAGAAGAAAGAGCATCTTCTGTGTGTGTTTGAAAAAAGCTAAGGAAGCTCTTTCAGAAAAATTTGCCCAGGACCTCAAACTTAATAGCTATTACACATCTAAAAAAGGCTTGGCTAGATAAAGCACTGTGCTTTGGTGGAGAGAAGTCCAGTCATTTGGACATAACATTACATCTTAAACCTTCGGAGATGTTTTTCTTTCTTTTGGCCATACTTGGAATCTTAGTTCCTTGACCAAGGATTGAACCTGAGCCCCCTATAGTAGAAGTGCAGAGTCCTAACCATTGGACCACCAGGGAATTCCCTGGAAAACTCTTTATATTTTTTTTTAAAAAAACAAATGTTATTTATTTATTTATGGCTGCACTGGGTCTTTGTTGCTGCATGGGCTTTTCTCCAGTTGCAGCAATTGAGGGCCACTCTCTAGCTGTGGTACGCGGGCTTCTCATTGCAGTGACTTCTCTTGTTGTTGAGCATGAGTTCTAGGGGCTCACAGGCTTCAGTCGTTGCAGCACGTGGGCTTAGTGGTTGTGGCTCCTGGGCTCTAGAGTACAGGCTCAATAGTTTGGTGCATAGTCACATGGCATCATTCCAGCTCACGGACTGAACTTGAACTGAGCCACTGGCAGGCAGATTCTTTACCAATGAACCACTAGGGAAGCCTGAAACTTCTTTTTAAATAAAGTTTTTATTTTGACATAATTGTAGGTTAACATGTGGTTTGTAAGAAGTAATACAGAACAACCGAGGACCCACTTTATTCAGTTTTCACCAGTGGTTTAACATCTTACAAAACCATGATTGGTATTGAGACAACCAAGATACAGGAGAGTGTTTGAAAATTTTTAAACAATTTGATCACTGTAATAATCAGTCCCACAATTCAGGAACATGCCTTTAAATTTCAGAGTTGCTAAGTAAGGTCTTATGAGATATGCCATGGGACTGGGAGGTGGCAGCATGAAGTGCACAGGAATCTGAGGCGCAGCTTGCTATGCTCCCTCACTCTAAAAAAAATTTTTTTCCAGGAATTCTAGGCGACTGACAACCAGCTGCGAGTTGTCTGCAAAAGGCATAAGCTTTGAAGGCAAAGCTGAATGTGATTTCACCACAAGGCACAGCAGCTCGCAAATCACCTTGCTGAGAAGTTTCCTAGCCAAAGAGAGAGTTATCAGAGGCTCTAATTTTTCCACATCTACTTTATTTATTCAGGAGCCTGGCGGGCTACAGTACCCGGGGTTGCAAAGAGTCAGCCACGACTGAGCACGCACACATTTATTTATTTAACAAATCCCGTGTAAGGAACTCCTGGCTGCTTAGTACTGGCCTGAATGCACTTGCTTCTCTATGGACCAGTTCCCCAGATACGACGCTTGTGATTCAAATAAGGGCTAGATCTCCTTCAGTTTATTGTAATCGTCAGTGTTTTTACTGCAACTTTTGAGAGTTCTGCCGGAAGTTTCTGA
Organism: Bubalus kerabau; assembly: GCF_029407905.1. Lineage (NCBI taxonomy): Eukaryota > Metazoa > Chordata > Mammalia > Artiodactyla > Bovidae > Bubalus > Bubalus kerabau. Next base: position 42,437,149 of record NC_073640.1, on the reverse strand, counting down.
CAAATAGTGAAAGTCTCTAACAAGTGTCTGAGGAAGTAGACAACAGAGGGATATTCTCCTCCCCAGAGGACATAATAGTCACTTTGGAGAAGTTATAAGACCTTCTTCTAAATGTTAATGAATTCGAAAGGGCAATCCCCATTGGAACCTGGAGAGGTTGCATAACATTAAAGGCATGTGGAAATGAGAACACAGGGAAGTAGATAAAACAGAAGCCTAAAAACTGCACATTCCTACATTTGGAAACAATTAGAAAACTTTCCCAAATAATCTAATATCAGGAACCAACATGTTTCTAGGGAAAGTCAAATCTGCTAAGGTTTCTATAATTTCAATATATGCTTAAGATTAGTTGTCATTTCTGCCATAGGATCTAAGGATTGAAGTTCCTTTCTTAAAACGACACCCTGGTATGCTAAAGCATATAAGCAGGAAGATAAGAGAGTATGAAAAAAAGCCACCTACTCCTCTTGTTGTGACAAACATGGTTTCCCAAGTTTTTATCCCAAAGTTATCTCTGATTGATTCCTTAGCATCACAAACAGTTGGGATAGTTGTCTGAGCTTACCCTGCCTGTGGGCCTTCCCTGGTGGCTCAGTGGTAAAGGAGCCACCTGCCAATGCAGGAGATGAGAGTTCAATTTCTAGGTCGGGAAGATCCGCTAGAAAAGGAAATAGCTACCCACTCCAGTATCCTACCTGGGAAATCTCATGGACAGAGGCACCTGGCGAGCTACAGTCTATAGCGTCACAAAAGAGCCAGATACGACTTACCAACTAAACAACAACCATCAATATGTACAACCAAAGAAATGAGGCTTGCTTGGAGTAAAGAGTTCTAGAAGAAGATACAGCAGATATGACCTACCCTTTTGGGACTGCAGCATCAAACCAGGAAATCACTAGTGTTTCACCATTCAGAACACCCTTAAACAAAAATAGACACACACCTTTGAACCATGTCATTATGTTAATGACTGGCAGCCAAAAAACATTTTGCTTGCATCAATTTCGCCTGAAAACCAGGTCTCTGATTGCATATCTTGATCTGGGAGAAACTGGCTATCGTTGAATACACTTTGATGGTCCAAAGGTCTTGATCTTGGCAGTTTCAATGCCAGTTTTGTGAGCGAAGAAATGAACCAGAAACCATTCTGCCAGTTAGCACTAAAACAGGGTCCCTGAGTAACCACAGGACTTCCTTCTTGGCCAAACTGAGAAAATAATTGTTATGTATAATATTAATATTCACAAAGCAAAGTTTTCTGCTGATTTAGATGGCTACGAATCAGTAGTGTCATTATGTTTTACCCATTTGGGTGTAGGGGTGTGTGTGTGTGTGCACACACGTGTGTCTGTGTGTGTGTGTGTGTAGTATTCAATAATTTTGATAATTCTTTGGACCCACCCAGGTGAGAAAATATCAAATTTGAGGCCTAAGTGTTTCCTAGAAAGAACATTAGAGATCATATACCTTATTTGTATTTTAACTTGCTCATTTAATATTTCTAAGGTAATATTCTCAATAAAAAAATCCAAACAATAACTAAAAGTCTCTTTTGTTCCTCTTGGCCACCACCCAGTTCCACTTTCCTCTCCTGAGATAGCCAATGTTAACTAGTTGATACATATCCTTCCACTCCTCTTCTGTACAAATACATAAATATATGCAACTGTAACATTACGTTGTTTAAAATAAATACATGATCTCACAATGTATATCTTCGCTTATTTTTTCACTTAAAATGTTTCGCGATCTCTCCTATCTATGTGTTACTCCGGCCCCTTCACCCAGTTCGGGAGAAGGCCACGGCTACCCACTCCAGTACTCTTGCCTGGAAAATCCCATAGAGGGAGAAGGCTGGTAGGCTGCAGTCCATGGGGTCGCTAAGAGTCGGACATGACTGAGCGACTTCACTTTCACTTTTCACTTTCATGCATTGGAGAAAGGAATAGCAACCCACTCCAGTGTTCTTGCCTGGAGAATCCCAGGGACGGGGGAGCCTGGTGGGTTGCCGTCTATGGGGTCGCACAGAATCGGACACAACAGAAGCAACTTAGTAGCAGCAGCAGCAGCAGCAGCTTCACCCAGTTCAAGCTCTTCATTTCACATAAAAGGAAACTGAAGCCTAAAGTAGTAAAATGATTTTCCAAAGGCTTAATAGCAAGAGCCCAGCCAGTAGAACTTTCAAAATCGAACAAAAATCAGTGATTATTTACTGAACAAAGTTTGCAGAAACTAAAAAGGAACAAAATCTACTCAGAATCCAGTCTCTCCAATAGTTTTTTTTTTCCCTCTGTTCAGCTTTTGTCTGTATGCAGAACTACTTTTTTACATAGTTGTAATCAAAGCATAAATCAATTGGTGTCCTTTTTTTTTTTTTTCTATTTTGGCCACGCTGCAGGGCTTTGCAGCATGCGGAATCTTAGTTTCCTGCTCAGTGAAAGCCACGAATCCTAACTATCGAGCCATCAAGGAATTCCCTTTTTTCACTTAAGTTAATCAGATGTTCATATTACTATCAAGTCGACAAGTTAATTGTCAATAATTGGTGACCAAACAGTTCATCTAGTAGTCAAGCCCTCTTCCCGCTAAGCTGCTTCCCACTGTACTTCCCCCATCCTCTCATTCTTCACAGACTTTCAAGTCACTAACTTCACTTTCCTCTAGATCCTGGTTCCGGTCCATTTCTCGTCCCCCCTCAGAGGCATTTCTCAACTCTTAAAGAGCTCCCCTCTCCATCCTGGGTCTCTAGGGGGAATCTCAATACTCTCCCGGACCTGGGTCGCCTCAGTGTTCCGGGAGGTTCCCAAAAGATTTCACAAAGTCAGTTCCCGAGGTCCAGGAAACGAGGGTCACTGATGGCCACGCTTCGGGGTTCTGTTTGGGAACCTCCAGAACTGACTGGAGTAAGCGATTGCAGGGTCCTTGGTGGGGTCAGGGTGTGGAGGCCGGGCCCAGTCCTATTCACGTGACCCTGCCCCAGGGAGAGGAGTTCGTTTTCCCACCAGGCGGGGCGCTGGGAGTGACAGGCGGGGAGCCAGCCCCCTCCCCTCCGGGGTACTCCTGGGCGTCGCTCTCCGACCAGGGGCTCTGATGCCATCTCTCCGCGCCGGGGGCGGGGCGCTCTTGACGCCATCTCCGGGCGCCCGGCTGGGGGGGCGCTGGGTGTGGGGCGGCTCCGGGGCCGGGGATGGCGGCGGCCGCTGTTGCGGCGGCTCCGGGACCAGCGGGAGGAGCCCGGGGAGCGCCGTGAGATGGGCCGGTGAGTGTCGCCTTGATTGAGGCCGCCGACCTCACTGGGGCCAAGCAGGCCTGGGCTTGGTGCTCTGAAGGAAGTGGCCCCCCAGAGCCCGTTACCCCGCGGACCGAGGGAGCGAAAGAGGCCTCGCCTAGACCCCGGATCGCTTCTCACCGGCCCGGCCCAGAGAGCTGCCTCAGGTTCCTGCGCCCCCGCGGCTGTGTCCTGGCGGCCCGGGCTGTCCGAGTCCTCGGGGCGGGAAGGGGCCCCCAAACAAGGAAGCAGCGCCTGCGGGGCCTCGCCCTTACTCCTCTGCTTGAAAGGTCGACCCTCCACTCTCTAAACGCAGAATTCCCAATTTCGGGCCTTACCCCTTTTGGGGCAGTGATTGGGGGATCAAGGGAAGCCTTAGCCCCTGTCTGTTCTAAGCTCCTCGCCCTCAGCGAATTCGAGTCTGGGGCTGGATTCAACCTCTTGATTCTGGGCTGTGCTGGCAGCTCCAGCAGCTCTCCGGAATGGTCCTCCTTTCCCGTTAGCTCCGTTAGGGCCACAGGCTGCGTCTTGCCCTGGAGAAATCCTCATTGAGCCTCTTAAGAGGCTAACGTTTCAGATTCCAAAATGTGTTTTGCGTTGTGGGAACTTGGTGCACAGTCTTGGCTCTTTGTTACTCCCCCAGACCTTTTGCCTCTTTCAGTCCTTTTATTAGCCTCTGTGTGGCTAACCCCTCTGTGACCTAGAGGCAGGTTCTCTTTAATGTTTTAGTCATGAGAGGCAAGTATCATTCTAGAATTGAAGATGTGACCCCATTTTCTGTTGGAAATGACAGAGAAAGCCAACAGCTTTTCAGTTACTGGAACTGCTGGCAAAGAAGGAATGCAAGACTTGTGCCCTCTGTGTAACTTTGTGTTTATGGAACGAAGAATTTGTCTTTCCACCTTGTTTTCCTGTCTTCTTCCTTTTTTTTCTTCCCTTTTTTTTTTTTTTTTTTTGATATATCTGCACCTTGCCGATCTTAAGGGAGAAATACCTTCAGTTTGGTTTGAGGCTTGCAGTATTCTGTAGGACTTGGAAAGCACAGTGGGTAGTATCAACAGTGTCTCCAAGTACTGGTCAATATTACTTTCTTTGTTTTTAGAGATTAAGGCTCTGGTCTTCAGCGCATGATGTTTCTGACAGGTGTAGATTCGGATGTTGACAGTTAGCAGTTTTGTTTTCCATTGTTGTGGTACCTGAGGATGAAGGCAGTACTTTCAGTTTCTGTCACACCTGATTCAGCACTTGGTACAAAGTTGTCACTTACAAATTTTACACACACACACACACAGGAGCCTGTTTTTTTTTTTTTTTTTTACCCTGGAAATTTGTTAATAAGGCTTCCCTTTGAGTGACTCCCCCTTGGCCTCTTTTTCTGCCCCAGAAACATAAATAATTGTTCATTTTCCTCCAGTGCCTCTTTTCTCATTTAAATAACCTCCACATCTATGTTTTCATTAGCCCAGAATAAAAGTGAAATCCGTGAGACTAATTTTTTTCCTGCTTCCCTTTGTTCACATGGGGACAATGCTGAGTCTTCCACTTTGTGCATTTACCTGAAACTGGGATTGGAAATAAATTTAACCTTTGGTGGAATAGGTACAGGTAGAGAATGAAGAATACGATGTTAAGGAAAACAGTGAAGTTTGACACTTGGAAATTTTTTTCCCAGAAATGTCTTCCAACAAATTAGAATTTAATGTGTTGTTACCCCTAGAGAAGAGGCTGAGGCAGGGACTCCTGGACTTTAATGTCTTTATGGCTTTAGAATTCGCTTTCTTCATGATCCTGGGGATGGTCAGAGGCTAGGCTCCCGCTTACTGTATTCCTGTTTCTGTCTTCTAGGCTCCCAAGCCAGTGGGGAGGACACTGCTTCTTATTACAACTTCTCAGAAGCACCACTGGAAGCTCAGGTAATAGAGGTGCTTTGGATACCTTGTTGCAGAAAAACATCTGGAATCAACAGTGGAAAAGCAGAACAGAGTGTAATATCATAGAAATCTTTTTCCAGAGCCAAAGAACTGAAGCTTGATTGGAAGAAATAGGTGACAAATTTCATAGGTGTTCAAGTATTCAGACCAAAATGATAAGTTGTGACAGTGGCCAAAAGTGTGTATGAAAGGTGATAGAGAAAGGGGAGAGAGAACTTTCTTATGAATCACATAGACCTAAGATAGCGATAAAGAGGCATGTTTTGGGGAATGGAACCAGAATCTTAAGAAGTGGTGCCTAGAACCTCCCTACCATAGAAAAGGAGCCATTGGCAAAGGAAAAAAGAAAGGGAATGAGTGAAGAAGGCAAATTGAAGGTAGTCCATGGGAGGAAAAGAAGTCTTGCCAGACTAGGAAACACAAAGTCTGTGTGAGGTCAGAAGAGTTTTGTTGCTCTTTGAAGAAAAGGAGAAATAAATAAATTCTAGAAAATGCTAGTACAATCACTTTCCTCATAGGGCCCAAGTTTGAAGGTAGTATTTTATGGGGCAAAGAAGATACTTATTTTCGTAACATACTTAGGGAACAGCATTTTTTTAAAAAAACAAGCAGACCTCAGGACCTATTGACACCTGGGTCCTTGGGGTAGTGGTGATATGAGGCAAAGGAGGTAAGGCCTGGGAGGGAGGAGGGGGATAGATGAGATCATAACCCAAATTAGGCTGGGGAAAGGAAGCAAGGATGAGCTCATATGTTCAGGAAAGAAGATAGCACAGTAGTGTTTGGTGACAAAAGGAGAAACTTAAGGACCCAGCAGCAAAGACCATGTGTTCAAATCCCCCTTAGGGGGATAGACTCAGAATAGTCAGGGTTCGCATCAGAGACACAGCTAATCATGACGCTTTTGGTTTCCCTGGGGTCATGGACCAACAGGTTACGTTCCGCATTTTTGAGTGCTTGACCTTGTAGCTGTGTGCTTTCTGTGATTGTTTCTTTCATGTCCTTGGCTGGATGAGTGAGGGGTGTAGCATCCTTGTCTGCCTCTTTCTCATTCCTCTTTTTTTCCCAGCAGTCCTCTTGGTTCCATCTTCCTCTATGGATGCAGTTCCTGCTCTTCCATTTGACTTGGTTTACCCCTGGGTTACTGTTCTTTGCCTCTGATTTGTTCCCTAGCAGATGTGGGCGCCCCAGCCAACAGCACAGAGGGGTGCAGGGGAGCTACAAAGAAGCCCCTTCTGATGCCCCAAGGAGCAAGCCGACCCCTTCCAGGCTCCAGGAACACCACAAAGCAATATGAAACCTGTTCATGAGAGGAGTCAGGAATGCCTTCCACCAAAGAAACGAGACCTCCCCGTGACCAGCGAGGATATGGGGAGAACCACCAGCTGCTCAACTAACCACACACCCTCCAGTGATGCTTCTGAATGGTCTCGAGGGGTTGTGGTGGCCGGGCAGAGCCAGGCAGGAGCCAGAGTCAGCCTGGGGGGTGATGGAGCCGAGGCCATCACTGGTCTAACGGTGGACCAGTATGGCATGCTGTATAAGGTGGCTGTGCCACCTGCCACCTTCTCCCCAACTGGCCTCCCATCTGTGGTGAACATGAGCCCCTTGCCCCCCACATTTAATGTAGCGTCTTCTCTGATTCAACATCCAGGAATCCACTATCCCCCAATCCACTATGCTCAGCTCCCGTCCACCTCTCTGCAGTTCATCGGGTCTCCGTACAGCCTTCCTTATGCTGTGCCACCTAATTTCCTCCCAAGTCCCCTCCTTTCTCCTTCTGCCAACCTCGCCACCTCTCACCTTCCACACTTTGTGCCATACGCCTCACTCCTGGCAGAAGGAGCCACTCCTCCCCCGGCTTCATCCCCAGCCCATTCGTTCAGCAAAGCCCCCTCTGCCAGCTCCCCGCCTGGGCAGTTGCCACATCACTCGAGTACTCAGCCACTGGACCTCGCTCCAGGCCGGATGCCCATTTATTATCAGATGTCCAGGCTCCCTGCTGGGTACACCTTGCATGAAACCGCCCCCGCAGGTGCCAGCCCAGTTCTTACTCCTCAGGAGGGCCAGCCTGCTCTGGAAGCAGCCGCTGCCAATGGACAGAGACCGCGAGATCGGAATTTAGTGAGACGGGAAAGCGAAGCCCTTGACTCCCCTAGCAACAAGGGTGAGGGCCAGGGACTGGCGCCAGTGGTCGAATGCGTGGTGGACGGACAATTGTTTTCAGGTTCTCAGTCTGCACGGGTGGAGGTGGCAGTGCCAGCACACCGAGGGACCCCGGACACTGACCTCGAGGTCCAGCGGGTGGTGGGTGCTTTAGCTTCTCAGGACTACCGGGTGGTGGCAGCTCAGAGGAAGGACGAGCCCAGCCCCCTCAACCTGTCCCACCATAACCCTGACCACCAGGGCGGGGGGCGAGGGCCAGCCAGGAGCACCGCCGAGATGGCCGAGAAAAACCAGGCCCGAGGGGTCTCCCCTCACTCCCATCAGGAACCCCTGAAGCATAGACCTTTCCCCAAAGCAGTGGTTGTAGCCAATGGCAACCTGGTGCCTGCTGGAACTGACCCAGGCCTGCTGCCTGTGGGTTCGGAGATCCTGGTGGCATCAAGTTTGGACATACAGGCCAGAGCCACCTTCCCAGACAAGGAGTCGACGCTACCACCCGTGACCTCTTCCCATTTGCCCTCCCATTTCATGAAGGGCGCCATCATCCAGCTGGCTACGGGGGAGCTGAAGCGGGTGGAGGACCTCCAGACACAGGATTTTGTGCGCAGTGCCGAAGTGAGCGGGGGGCTGAAGATTGACTCAAGCACAGTTGTGGACATTCAGGAGAGCCAATGGCCTGGATTTGTCATGCTGCACTTCGTGGTGGGTGAGCAGCAGAGCAAAGTGAGCATCGAGGTGCCCCCCGAGCACCCCTTCTTCGTCTATGGCCAGGGCTGGTCCTCCTGCAGCCCCGGGCGGACTGCACAACTCTTCTCTCTGCCCTGCCATCGGCTCCAGGTGGGAGATGTCTGCATCTCTATCAGTTTACAAAACTTGAACAGTAACTCAGTCTCTCAGTCCAGCTGTGCTCCCCCAGGCCAGCTGGGTCCTCCCCGAGAAAGACCTGAGAGGACAGTCCTGGGACCCCGAGAGCAATGTGACAGTGATGGGAAAAGCCAGCCGTCAGGCGAGGGCTCCCGGTCGGTAGAGCCCTCGCAGCCGGAGCCTGGTGCTCAGGCCTGCTGGTCAGCCCCGAGCTTCCAAAGATACAGCACGCAAGGGGAGGAGGCGCGGGCTGCACTGCTCCGTCCCTCTTTCATTCCGCAGGAGGTGAAGCTGTCCATCGAAGGGCGCTCTAATGCGGGGAAATGAACTTATCCCAGACCCAGCCTGGGGCTCCACCCCAGAGCTGGGCCTCACCGTGAGTGAGCAGAGCAGAGGATTTGCACATGCCGAGCAGTGGGTAGCTCTCTGGGCAGTGAGGTTGGTGGGGAAGAGGTGGCACGAAGGCAGCCTCCTGAGGCAGGGTCTGTTACCTGTCACCCCATGGCATCCTTTCAGAACAGCCCCCACTGGGGTGTTGTGACGGGGAGCAGCAGGCCTGGGCCAAGGAAGGAAGGGGGTGCACACAGGATAAGAAACATTCCAAATATCAGGGCCCCCTGTTCTTTCCTCTTCATCCCTGGCTCCTGCAAGGAGAGAGTCAGGCTTTGGGAGCAGGTGGCAGAGGGAGGGAGCAAAGAAAGAGCCAAAAATGATGATCCACAGCTTATAGTAGCAGTTCAGCTGTCTGAAGTTTTTTTTTTTTCCCTTTCTTTTTTGTGATGGGAGGGCAGGAGGCCCCATGGTTGGAAGTAAGAGGGTTCCCACCCAGAACTCTTCTTTTGAGAGCTGTGCACTTTAAAGGGTAGTTTTGTTACAGATGTTGGAGGCTGGGTATTTTTGCAGGGGACTCTGTGTGACCCTCTGCTCCAGCCATTTCCCGTCTCTCCCCACCGTTCCTCCCACAAGGCTTCTAGCATCCCACCAGGAGAGAGAAGCCCCTCCAAGGCTCAGAGTGGAGACCTACCTTAGCGGGGACCGAGTTGCGGGATATGAGGAGAAAGACCTGATGGCCAGACTGACCAGGCTGTAGGCAGAGCTTCCGGAAGGGCAGCTGACTTAACAAAGCCCCTCCTCCTCAGTGTTCCAGACCCACTTTGAAATTGTCCTGAATCTTGAGTTGGTAATGGTGACTTTCAAAAGAACCAGTGGATCCTTTGCCCCAGGCCCCTACACCCGCTCCTCTGTCTGTCTGTGTTGTGCCTAAGTGCCTGCGCTGCCCCCACTCTCTGCTGACCTAACCTGTCTGCTTGGTATCTTGACCTGGGCCTAATTTTTAGCTGCATTGCCGTTCCCTTTCTACAAAACTGGTTTTGTCCACTCTGACCAAGACCTCTAGTTTTTGGTGTGTAGGGGGTCTCTCTGGTTTCCCTTTCAGTTATTCTCTAGTTTTAAAAACTCAGAGTCATGTCCCCTCCTCTCCTGTAGTTGAACTGTTTGGTGGGGAAACAAAAATGGAACTATCCCCTGGGTCGGGGCCAGTATCAGTGGCTGGGCAGTGCCCATCCTTAGGTTTTTACAGAGTCCCTCCCACCTTACTCCACTCCCTCTCCCAGCATTTGGGCTTCCCCAAGCCGTCTCCTCCCACAGCCAGCTCTAAGGTGTTGGGATAGTCTTTTTTTTTTCTTTATTTTGTCCGTGGGATTTTAGTTCCTCAAATCAGGGACTGAACCTAGATCCTCAGCAGTGAAAGCATGGAGTCCTAACCACTGGACCACCAGGGAATTCCCTGGGATACTCTTGATAATATTTCAATACCTGAAAAGTCTCCTAGATTTCATTTTGTGGTGGAGTATTCCTCTGCAAAGAGTTTTTTCGATCTTAGTTGCATGTGCCCCCGTGTCTTAAGCCCATTTTTTTCTTCATGACTTTTTAGCATCAGCTTGGACTGTGGGATTCCAGTGGATGTTGAGAATTAGGCTTCCCCCATCAGCTTTCAGGTGGGTGGGTGGGTGTTCTGTTTATATGGGGGGGGGGGGAGGTCTTTAGACTCTTGAAACAACTCAGGGTATTGTCCACTCAGTTCTCTGGTGAGGCTTCTCCCAGGGTATGACCCTGGCCTTTCAAGATGGACTGGCTGAGGCCTGGCCTGTCATCCGGAGTCCCGAACCTCTGAGGTCTGATCTCTGCTCTGTCAAAGGCTTTAGGCAAGTCTTGTGACCTCTCACTCTTTCACTTTCTCCCCAGCTGCCAAATGGGGATAAATAATCTTACCTACCTCCTGGGGGGAGGGGGCGTTCTGAGAATGGAGTCATTCTTAGTGTTCAGGTGCTAAAGGTTGTTCTCCTGGGGGAACAGAGTGACTGAGACCGGCTTGTTTGCTCCAAGCCCTACACTCCACGGTTTCATTCCTTGCAAGCAGTTTCCTGGTCAGTCAGCTTCTGGAGGCCTGTCCAAAGGAAACTGCTGACCTGATCACTTCAGTCTCCGGTTCACCTCAGAACCAAACACCAGCCATGTCTGGTGAACACTTATCCTTGTACACATTTGGGATCATGTCCTTTCCCTTCTCTGTCCCCGTTCTCTCTCAATGCTGCTTTCTCTGGCTTGTTTCTACACTGGGGCCCTGTGGGGCTGAGTCTTGAGGAATCCTCTCAGAGGAGGCCTCCAGAGAAGGCCTCATTTCTGGCTGCTCCACAAGCAATTCATTCCCAGTTTCTCATACCCAGGTTTCTCAGAAACCTTTCTCATTAGCAAGGCTCATCCACCGATTATAGTGACAGGCACACACTAAGCACTCAAGAAATACCCACCACAGATACCAACTGAGCTTCTTCTTAAGGGAGCAAACCTCTGTCTAACCAGATACATGCCAAGTAGTTTAAATACAAAAACCCCTCACTGCCTAGCCTGGTAACTTCCACTTAATTCTGGAAAGAGAAAATCTTGTGCACCTTGGCGAGCTGGGTCCTGAGCTTTCTGCTGCTGTTCCTCTTCTGCATCTTGCTGGTAAGGCAATACCAGCACTTCCCCTGATACTGTGCCATGCATATGTAGTATATTGATTACTTGACTTCGCTGAGCTGCAGAGGTGTCTTGTGTAAAGTATGGTCTCCCAGGGAAAGAAGCTCTGTGCTCTAGATCCTGGTTAGAGCACTGGCATTCCCTTTACCTTTTCCCTCTGGTTCAGTCTTTTCTTCCAGGCGTGAGGAATGAATAACCTATGGTGTGTCCATTCTTCCTTGTGAAGATTTCATAAGTGTTATTATAAGAGACCTAAGAGCATTTTGAAAGAGTGAGTGTTTTGGTGGGAAGCTGTCAGCTTTAGCAGGTAATGGGCAGTTGGAGAAGGCCAGTGTCAGGGGTAGGACATCCTAGAGGTTAGACATAGGAAGATGGCTAACTCTGGCATTAAACAGAAATGCCTACGCCGGTTTGGGAAGTACGGGGACCAGGTGAAGGAAGAGTAAGACATCCAAGTCTTGGATAACCATTTCTATCAAGATTAATGTACAAGGAGGGGGTTTGGCGTGGGGGAAGGGGAAACTGGGAGGTCAGAGCTGAGCACTGGCAGCCCAGCGAGGAGGGGCGGCCAGTAGATCTGGACTGATCCTTCTGTACTCTTGGTTCAGTTGGTTGTCACATCAGGGGCTTTGGTCTGTGCTGCTTTGCCACTGCTGCTGTCTATTCACTGTCCTGCCTGCTGCCCTTCACAGCACTCTTTCTGTGTCTTTGGCCATGTAGGTGAGACCCAGGCATCCTGTCCATCCTTACCTGTGCAAGGGTTACTTTGTAGCAAAGTCATGTTGAGTAGGGATGGTATGAAATGCTGCTGGTGGGCTGGTGAATCCAAAGGGATGTGGCTTCAGTGCATCTTGGGAGCCCTTTGGCTCCAAATAATCTGACTCTGGAAGAAGAGACAAATGGGTCCTGTAAGTGGTGTTTTCTGCGTATTCGCTTCTTTCCTTTATAATACCTTGTATCCTGTTTTAAAAATTAAATGATGGGGAACCAGGTTAGGACCTGTGTCAGCATCCCAGGGAGGTTCATCTGGCTCCAGTTAAATGGATTCTGGGGTTGGGGGAGGGTTTGAAATAGACCCTCAGGTGGGGTTTAGTTTTATTTTTACCACTGGGCACCATAGAAGATGCAGAGTGGTGGTATGATTTCAGCCTGCAAGAAGCAGGCATGTTGAAAAGTTGAGTGATCACACTGGAGATAAAGGGTAGACATGAGTTGACTGGGAAAGGGCTTGGGTCCGTTGGAGTAAAAACAACCTGGTTGATTGAATTGGCCGCGGGAGATTTAAGTTACAGTCTTAAATAGTGCAGAGGCCAAGTTTTAGGGAGACTTTTTGGCCTCTGAGGCTAAGTTTACTAAACCACACTGAAGCTACAATACTTTCCAGATGGGAAGAAGTGTACACTACAGTTGAAGATCTGAACCACGTGAGGTTGGATGTTGACCAGGAACCTATTAGCCCTTTGCTGGGAAGCCTTCACCCTCCAGCTTCCCTGGTATAGACAGGGCCTCCCGCATTATGCAATAATAAAAAAACGCATCTGGGTCTTTGCAGCTGTCAGTTGCTCTTTCAACTCTAGGATCCATCTTGGGGCCACACGTCTGGTCTGGGCCTGGGATGATGCTGGCCCTTGAGATGCTAGAGTCGACTGCACTCTCTCCCTACCTTCAGACTATGCACAGTGCCTGGGGCGGAAGGAGGAGAGGTGGTGCGGTGTGCCCTGCTGAGCCTCCCCAGCAGGAACAGTAGTAATGCACTTTTCACACTAAGGTTTCTTTATTAGTTCTCCTATTAAGCCTAGATCCTCCCCTGGTAGACTGCAAACTCAAAAGTCTGTGTGATTCCCCCAAGCCATTCCACTGCAAATGCCCAGCAGTGAAGATGGCCTCAAATTGAGTTCCTGTCTGCAGTGTGTGTGGTGGCAGCCCATGTGCCTTTACCTATTGTCAAACTTGCAAGCATTTATTTTGGTCTTTATGACTGTCACGGGGACTGAGATTCTTCAAAAAGAGAGAGCGAGCGCGTGTGCGAGTGTGAACGAGCTGATGACACAGTGGTTTATATCCACTCCCCGCACAGGGAGTTTGCACATAGTTGTGAGCTACGAGTGGTTAGTGCATCACTGAGGTTGCTAAAGGGAGGGTTCATCTCTCATTTGCTTGACACTCGCATTCAAGAGAAGCTTGTGTTGGGGAAGAGACTGACAGTACTCTTGGCAAACTTAAAAGTATTAAAAATAAGGCTGTCCCCTACAACCTCCCTCGTCACACACAGGATCCCTGTAGCCAAAACAGTATATGTTCCAGCTGCAGAGAGCAGACTGCTCTCAGCTTGCACAGCACCTTAGGGGAGGGAAGACTATATGGGTAGGGAATGGGGTGGAGAAGGGAGGATGGGGATGTTGTCATCCAGGTGGCTTTAGGGTCCTGAGGAGTAGTAGAGGACGGCACTGGGGAGGTCTGATGGATGGATCTGATTTGTGTAGGAGTTCCCTGTAGATAAATTACTGATCCCCCAACTACTATCCCCAGTATGTAATGGCTAAATTAATATGTAATCAACTGCATTGTATCTAAAGCCTTAGAACTAGTCAGGTGCTCCCCCCACCCAATACCATTTCTTACCCTCTAATCCTACCTGATCTTTAACAAAGCATTAATAATTCTAAGGATAATCTCTATTTTGTTGTGCTTTTTTGTAACTGTTTTAAATAAATCAATTTGTACTGTATATTTGTACTTTTGTGAGATCCTTTTTGCTGTTTTACCATTTTAAGTCTCTGTACTTGGCTACACACAGATTGTATTTTTATTGTTAATGCTCTTCTTATGGATACCTGCATTTAACTTGTGGACTATGTAAACACAATATATATCAATATCTATATATCTATCTATATAAACTACTAGCTTTTCCTTTTGGTGTTTGCGCCTTCTTCGTATCCCAGCCTTAGATGGTGGCCCTTGGGTGGGGGACCGAAGCCATGTGTGGCAGAGCTTGAACTGGAGAGCAAGTGGCACCCATCTTGATGTGGTGGGCTTGGGGCAGGTTGTCTGAGCTAGTCCTGAACCGTGGTCTGCATGTTCTGTTGTATCTCAGGGACCCAGAAGTCTGCCTGGAGACTCAGATTCTGTACTCGCACAACCACAAGGACCTGTAGATGCCCTCCCTGTTGGCTTTTTTTCTAATTCTATTCTCAGAAACACTGCCAGAAACTTTTGGAGTAAGTCATCTCCAATCCCAGCTACCACTGCTAACTTAGCTCGCCACTAGTAAGGGGTGAAACACTCAAGATACATAATAGTTACTCACTTTTATTGAGCACTTGCCGTGTGCCACAAAATCTACGTGCATTATGTATTAACAGTTACTTGTTGCTAGTACTATTATTTCCATTTTGTGGGTGGGAAAATGAAGAGGTTTAAGTATGTGCCCAAAGTTACACAGCAGTAATTAGCGGTACAGAATGTTAAATCCAGGCACCTAATTCCTGAGTTTATGTTAACTCATAGTTTGTTGTAAAAATTAAATGAGATAATCCATGAAAGTGCTCAGAACAATCTTTGACACATAATGAGTGCTCAACCATTTTTGAAACATCCCAGGTAGAACTTCCAGTGTGGGGCTCTGAGGAAGCCATTTGGCTCAAGTATTTTCTTTAAAATGTCCAGTACTTTGTAATAGGCTTATTAAAATTTTTCAAAACTAGTATTTCAGCCAGCCTGGTAGGAATTAACCCTAGTTTGGTGGGGGGTCAGCTAACACTCTTTTAAGTAGCCTTGAACCTACAGAGGTCAGGGAGGAGTCCAAGTTTCCTTGTTATGATATTGGAAGAGGTCCACATTCCTGGCATAGTTATTTTTCTGGCTACAACTTAACTAGGGCACTTCCTTCTGGACATCAGGATCTATAATTATCTAAACTGTACACAACCTTTGGTGCAGGCTAAGGAAAGTTTTGTGCTTATTGTGTACCATCATAGGCGGCTTTTTAGAAATGACCTCAGCTCTTTGTCTCTTCCATGGTTTGGCAGACATACAAACTGCCAGAGTAGTCATTTTGCTCCAGTCTTGACCACTACTGACTTGAGCTCTCAGTATCACCTGAACTCTGGATTTTCCTCAGTGGGTTTTATTATCCTACCTTGGCTCTGGCGACTACATAAAAAGATAAGCTGTTACCTCTTATCTCAAATATTGAGTTCCCTGGCACTATGTACCTTAATATTACAGCTGTTTCTATGACTGTATCCCTAAATGCAAATGACTGCTGTCTAGGGTAGAATTTTAAGTTTGGCAGACTGAATTCTGCTGGGCAAAGTAGTTGGTACCTAGTCTAAATACTATATCCTCTTTAGCAAGTGCCAGTCATGAGGAAAGGTGTGCTCAATATTGCTCAGTCATGTCTGACTCTGCGACCCCAGGGACTATACAGTCCATGGAATTCTCCAGGCCAGAATACTGGAGTGGGTAGCCTTTCCTTCTCTAGGGGATCTTCCCAACCCAGGGATCGAACCCAGGTTTCCCACTGCAGGTGGATTCTTTACCAGCTGAGCCACAAGGGAAGTCCAAGAACACTGGAGTGGGCTATCCGTTCTCCAGCAGATCTTCCCAACCCAGGAATCGAACTGGGGTCTCCTGCATTGCAGGTGGATTCTTTACCAACTGAACTATCAGGGAAGCCCCAGTCATGAGGAAAGGTGTCTACTTCTGAGTTTGGAAAAGGAAAGCTAGGTTGAAATAGCTCTTGGGACCATAGGTGAGGCTCATTAGGGTTGTGGGCATGGACCCTCACAAAGCCGGCATCGGTTCTTTCTCAATGTTGTCATTAACTTGTGAAGGGCCAGATAAGTGATCTGTGCTTGGAGAGCCTAAGTGGAGGAGCACCCTCCCTTGGAAAAAGACAATCACTGGAAGTTCCTGCCTGAAAACTTCCATCCAGGTCTTAGATCACTTCATTTGCTAGAATGAAATCAAGAGAAGAGCAGGAAAGGGCAGTAAAGATAAAATTAATTTATTTGCCCTCGTAACTCCACGGGCTGCACCGGGACCCCACAGTCCCACACGCAGACCTTGCAGCAGTGGGCTGGAAAGTTGAAGTGTCTGGAGTGCCTGCTCCCTCGTCCACAGCTGCCTGGATCCGGGTCCCTCCTGACCCCATCATCCTGCTCCCACATGCAAGGGGTATGCAGGTCCACCTGCAACAAACCCGGGCCTGCCTCCGCCGCAAGGACAGAATCTGAGGGTGACTGAGTGCGGATCCCTGTGGGCTCGGGTGGGTGGTGAGCGGGAAGGCAGGCAGGAGGGTGTGGCTTCAGTGCAGAGAGCTGCTGTTCTGCTCTTCAAAGGCCATCTTGCCCAGGAGTTGGCTGTCCAGCTCCACCCCACTCACAGGTAGCTGGAAGAAGTTCATTTCAGCTGCTAAGGCTGCCATGGCAGAAGGGTCCTGGCCAAACTGAGCTCGCAACATCATGTCCATTTTCTCCAGCCTCCTCTTGAGCCGCTTGGCCTCCCGCTCCCGGATGAGCCGGGCCTGCCGCTTCTCGGGGGTCTCGTTGGCTCGCTTCAGCCTCATGGCCTCCCGATCTCGTTGCAGCCGGCGTGCCCGCTGCTCATCTGTCTCCTGCATGCGCTGCAGGCGCTTGGCTTCTCGGTCCCTCATGCGCCTCACCTCCCGCTCCTCGGGGGTCTCATTGTCCCGCCGGCTCTTCTTGGCTGTGCGCTCTCGTTCCAGTCGCTGCAGCCGGACTTCCAAAGGCTCATTCTGCCGACGCAAGGCCCATTTGCGGACGCTGGGGGTCTGGGCTTCCAGCAGCTTCCGGTAGGCTGCACAGTTGTTGCACACAAGCAGAATTCCAGCAGGGTACACTGGAGGAGTAAAGGCAATGTCCTTCCCCTCGGCACTGGAGGGGCCTTCACTGTGGGCTGGTGGTAGGGATTCCATATTAAGGACTTCAGGGAGTTTCTCACTGGAAAGCAAAAATTTTGTACAGTTAATGCCATGGTCTAACAAGGCCCTGATTTATTCTGTCCTGCCAGGCCAGACGCTCCAAGTTCACCACTAGGGGTCAGTTGAGTACTTGGGAGACCTCCTCCACCTTTCCGCTCTTGCCCTTCTTTGGGCCAGGGTGTCTACCAAGTCTTGAAGCCCACCTGGAGTTAGGGACTGAGCCAACCGCCACAGCAAGCCACCAGAAATCAGAGGAGGAGCCCTTACGATGTGCAGTCCTGTTCAAGCCAAACTGATGGTGTCTGTAGGAGTTGTGCAGGGCAGTCCTCCTTGAGGTGGCAGCTGCCGTAGGGGAGGTCCGGTCCACTTGCTTCACCTCCCCCTGCCCGACCCTGCCTTGTACACTAACTAGCAAACGGTGCAGACAGTGCACACAGCCCCAGTCTTCCTGGACACGGTGGAGACTGTCCTCCTGTGAGGGTCCTCATGGCCTCTCTAACTTCTTTCTCCATGCTTTATCATGAAGGTTCTTGGACTTCTCACGTCTCTTTCCAGATGAAGATATTCTGATCAAGGAAAGACACGAGAATTCATTTCCCTTTGGGGGTGTTTTAATGGAATGGACATATTTACTAGCCTCCTTCCTTGTATTTCCAGAGTCAAGAGTCAGTTGCCTTTGCAATGCCAAGTCTTTGACTGGGAAAGGAGAACCCACACCCAGTTATCTGCTCCCAGCATAGAGGTTTAGGTGCCCGGCTCACCTGTTAAATGTGGCATGGCTAGTGAAACGGGCTCCACACACAGCACAGTTCGACCGCTGGTCCTCCGAGTGGATTAAGAGATGGCGACCCAGTGACCCTGGGGAGCTGAGGGCCCGGCCACAGACGGGACACATGTAGCTCTTGGCGCTCACCACGGCTGCAGTGTGCTGGAAAAGAGAGCCTCATCTGTCAACTCACACCAGCTCCAGGACAAGTTCTACCCACTGAAGAACTACTTTCTGGGAAACATCCTTCTTTCCTTAGTCTTAGAACAAGAACTCTTCTCCCTATTTAGCATCCAGAAAAGGAACAGGCTCACGTTAAAGGGCCTTCAGAAGGGCGAGGCCATCCACACCACTGCTCAGATTTCACTGATTTGAGTTCTGACTCTGTTCTGGGATATGGGGTGGCTTGGCAAACAATGAGATGCCACATTCCTCTTCAGAGCCAGAGAAGAATTTTCACTCAGGATAATTTCTCATGGTCTGTCTGCCCCATGCTGTGTAGGTACAAGTGCACTTTACCATCTTGAGCCACCAGGGAAGCCCAACAAGTGCACTTTAAAGGAGCATTGAAGGCCAAGTCTAGAAGCTGGCTGGGAAGACTGGTACCCAAAAGGTATTTAAATGCACAGCCTTTCCTTCCATCTTTCAGTATCAGTCTTCTGAAGAAATGCTTCCCCTCATGAACCAGTGATCTTTATGGTAAAACCCAGCTGCCATGTGTGCTGATGCCTGTTCACTACAAATCATGACACGTGTTCTGCGACTGGACGGTTGTCTTGTTCTGATGTGTTGGTTTACACTAACTTTCTCCAGTCTTTCCGAAACATCTGTTAATTCATTTTTTTCTTCTTTAAAACAAAGTCCATTTCTCTCTTACTATATAAAATATACATTAATTACTTTAGGAAAAAAATGATACTTAATTTTCACAATGTCTGCCTGGGAACCCAGAACATATTCACTCAATGTATCTCACTTATTCTATAAGAGTGGAATCTGGGTGGAAGCAAAAACAACCCAAGGTTCTTTCTGGGGTTGGAGGCAAAGGCTAAACAAGTCACTGGCGCCTGTTTTCCAGAGCATGTGGCTCCCCAAACCATACCTGGTACACGTGAGCAATCAGCTGCTCCCGACTCCCACAGTCGAGCTGGCAGAGGGGACACTGGCAGAGTCCAAGTAACGGGTCAGAATGCAAATTCTCCGTGACCTGCAACACAACAAGTAGGCAATTCACTAAGATGGTTTACCAGTCTCTTCCCTGCCTTGCTTCTTTTAAAAGGGTATCCTGTTAAAAGGAACACAACCTCTTATCATACATTATTCTCAGGTTCCCATCGTGGGTCAAAGGAGAGTGACGGGGGAAAGGGAATTAAATTTGTTCCCATCTTCATTTTTTCCAAGGCTTCCTGCCATGAAGACATAGAATACTCCAGAGAGCTTATCTAATTTCCCCCCCTAAGGTAAACTCTGTAGGGAGAAAACTAGCTTTCCCTCCTGCCATGCCTCTTGGAAGAATCCTCAAGAGACAATTTAGTGAAAAGATGGCACCTCATTTAATACTGTGACTGAAATTTGCAAGCGTATTCAAGAGTACATCTCAGCAAGTCAGCTAATAGTTTTACAAAGATGGACATTCTGCCGGAAAGAAGTGGGGAGCTTTGGGAGCAGAAGCTGCGTGTGGGTAAAGTGATATGTGGGCGGGTGGAAAAGGAAGGCTGGGTGTGATGAGAACTGTGTGCCTGAGGATTGGGTACCTGGTGCTGTGAAAGAAGAGAGGCTACGTTTGAAAACCCGGGAGACCCTCCGAGGCGAGAGTTGCCTTCAGGTGGAAGAGAGGCATCTGGACAGAGCAGAACGGGAAGGGGTGCCCAGACTCAGGAGCCATTTGTCACTTGCCTCATGCTCTACCACTTTCTTTCCACCAACAGGCTGTTCTGCATTTTCTAACTCTTTTTCCACTTTGACCACTCCTCCATCTTCCTCTGACGTATGGGAAGAGACTTCATCTTGTGTGGTCTCCTCTTCATCTCCCTCACTGTCACCTGGAACACACAAACTGGTCACTTGTTCTGATTTTTGCATGAGTACATCTTGTGTTGCTTTCCACCCAAGAGTTTGCAGCTAAAATGGAAAACACCCCCAGATATTCCATAATATAGTTGGTATCAGAGCTTTTTTTGAGTACAAATCATGCTAAGTGGAAGCCAGCTCTAACTGTTCCTTATATTGTCATATATACACAAAAGAGAAAATTGGAGGTAAAACTGCATTGGAAAATGGTTATTAGGCCTTGTATATTATCAAAAAAGCGATAACTTCTTACACACGGTTCCCAAATATTTCACACTTCAAATCACACCTCCCATGCACCTCACACCATGCTTATTCCGACAACGCACCACTTCCAACTTACCAACACTTATCACTGATTTTATTACTTACTTTTGTCCCTAACCTCGCTGCAGTTTCTCCATATACTCTGTTCTATTCTGAGACCCACTAGTCTTTTCTCTCCCAACAAACCCCAAGGTGCACTTGTAGAAACACCAAGTTTTTCTTTCTTTTTATCAATAAAGGAAGTAGTAAGAAATTAGGTAAAAACGTCACTTTCTAGGGGAAAAGCTGCTCAGGACAGTGCAAGAGTTAGTACAGCAACCAACCTCTGGCATTCTGCAGTGGTGTTTGACTCATGATGTCCTCACCCTGCTAGGAACTCAGCAGTCTAGGCTAAATAACTCCATTATTCCTGGTGGTTCCATGGATTATCTGATGGATAACTGAATGCTTAACTGGAGGCAACAGGATATTCTTTACTTTGGGATGAAACATCATTTCTCATGACTAAAGTAAGAATTGAGTTTGTTTTAGTTTAGGCGTAGGATGTGGCTGTGCGGAGGTCTGCCTGTGGCTGGGGGATCTGCAAGGTTTGTGTGAGCTGATTTTTTTTTCCTCTCTATTATAAAATAGGAAAAGAAATTTTTTTTTAAACATAGTAATGTAAGAAGTTCTTTCTGAAAGGGAAAAAAAAAGTGCTAGTACATTGAAGATCCCAAGAGGAAGCCAAACCTAGGGAAACTGTCAGACTCTAGTCCCATCCCAACACCACCTGTATCTTGGACTCCTGGGCCTGAATGTCAGTGAGAAGAATACAGGATGGAGCTTCACCAGGCTCTCTGCATTGGCAGTGGGACTCGGCTTTCTTAACTAACGATGCTTATCTTCTACTATCCCTTAAGTAATTTCTAAATCTACCAGTAACTGGGCAAAACTGGTCACATTCCCTTTCTTCCAAAGAAAATCTACCCATGTCACCTGCTGGTAGTTACTTGTGTCTCTGTTAGATATTCCATTTGGTTAGTGGCCTGGATTTGAGCCCTGGAAAGATCTGTAGTACACGTGCACTACTCCTCAGTCCAAAGGGTTAGTTTGAATCCACTTCAGTAAATAAGGATTGGCACAGATTAAATGATACAATGTTTTCTCATCAGCTTATTTAGAATACTTGTAGTCTAAGACAATACTGTATCAAACACTTTTTGTAATTTCTCAAAAATTCAAATATATATACTAGAAAGGTTAAAAAAAAAAAGTCTGCCATGTAAAGGGATGATACAACTTTTCCAGAATGGAAACCTACCAGACCTCTATAGATTTGGCATTCCCACCTACTACTAAAACTGGTGGCTCCCACAGATTTTCTAGAAATATTTGGGTTTATTTTTCTGTACCTGAGCAATGACTTGCTAAATTACTTTTCATTGCTAACATGTTAGTTTAAATAGAGAATGTAGTACGTAGAAGAGTGCAGAACTCTCTCCCTCTTCTTTCCTCTCCAACCCCAAATGTGGAGAAAAATCAGAAATGTCAATCTGAATTGATACTAATAACAACCAATATCAGAAGGATCAAATTAGTAAAGTGAGGGTATCATCCTAGAAAATAATACATCTCAAAGTGTATTTGTTCAAGCAAGTCATGGAACAGATGATCCCTGAGGTTCAACCAGTTACCAGCCACTGTCTTTTCAATCTCTTAGTCAAAGGGATCTACTTAGGATGTGGGGTGGAAAGACCTCCACATTAGCAGTTTATATGCTATGTAATCTCACTAACAAGCAAATCCTCTTACAGAGCATTAAAACTGGGTCCTCAAGCAATAACTTTCAAGAATACCATGCTTATATTTTATTAATTATGAATAAATAGATTCCAAAGGACAGGGATTTTTTTTTCTTCTTATTTGATCTAGCCCAGGGGCTCCTTGCATACTAAACATCCCTAAACATCCCTATGCCCCTATCAGAGTTATCACAAACCTATCTATGTATGGCACTATGCCAAGTACTGCAGTCCTTGAGTTTTAAAAAAAAACAAAAACATAATGTCAAACCTGTTATCTCTCTGAACAAGCATATGCCCATACACCTTAGAACACCTGTGGGAACACTGAGGATCCACAAATCTCCTTCAGGTCTTCCTCCCAACCCCCATGCACAATCCCCAGAGCACACACACTCTGATAATTCTTCTCCCATTGCCCTGAGTCATTACCAGAAGGTGCAGAACTCACTGCTACTGGAGTCCTGATCTCTTAGTTGTTGGATAGCTTGTCGCTGACTGCCAAGGTCTCCAGGAAAATCAGTTTTCATCATCGCCTGGCGGGCTTGCTCTTCTAGCCCAGCAAATACTTGATCCCCTGGTGGTCACAAGGAAAAATAGTCAGGCCACCAGCTGGGCGGTATATCCCCAGGCAAGCTGGTTGGAAAGGCAGACCATTCAAAGGTAGGAGACAGGCAGGTACCCTGTGGTGGGGTCATTCATCTCCAAGTCAGCTGGTGGCCTCCAGTGGTTTCTGGGCACAGCTACTCTTCCTGGGCAAGAAGCCAGATGCTCTAGAAAGCAGCATTTGCCTCTCTTAAATCCTCCTACTCTTGACTCCTTTTAGAGGTGATAAATTGCTATTATAACGTTCCATCAGGAATGGATAGACAGAGACAAGAGGAGGCAAAGCGATGGGATGAAGATAGGGTGACAAATCTGGGCATAATTTTGAATCTTAGTGTATTAATGACATGGCCCTGACTGCCAACTTCCAACTATGTAAACAAATGCTTCAAATGATCCATCTAAAAACAGTATCTCTGACCCCATCTTTCATCCATTCTCCTTACAAGATATACTATGGAAGTTTTCCCTTGACTCTCTCACATCTATAAAAATTAGTCACGAGCAAATAAAAAATTGGTAGAATGACTGATTAAAAGGAAAATGGATAATATGTGAACCCACTTCTGCTGAGGAACAAACTTCCTGAAACATGCCAACCAGTTCACAACAGGATAATAATTCATCTAGTCTCCTTGGTTTAGTATGGTCTTTTTTTTTCTCTTTGTATGGAGTATCCAAAAGCCCTGGAACCATCCTTGATTGTGCATTTATCCCAAGGAACTCCGCCTGGTGTCTGTGTGGTTATTGAAGAGTTAACATTTAAGTGCTCTTTTATTTCCAAGAGGTCAGGCATAAGGGAAAAAAAGAATTGGGTTTCTCAAGGTTTCCATTATCTCAGTCAGAGTGGAAACTACAATCCCTATTCTCCAGCCACCAAGGAAGAATAATAAAAGCCCTAGTGAAATGTCTGACAATAGGCCAGGTGCTTTCTTAATGAAGAGAGAAGGGAAATTAAACAGGCTCAAGATTCCGAGGCTGATACAATAATTTGGAGAAATAACCTGGTCAAATGACTTGAACAACTAGTCTTCGGGCAGTGAAAAAACTGATGTGAAGTATGACTTCCCAGGTGGCTCAGTGGTAAAAAACCCGCCTGCCAATGCAGGAAGCCACAGGAGACTCAGGTTTAATCCCTGGGTCAGGTAGATCCCCTAGAGAAGGAAATGGCAACCCACTCCAGTATTCTTGCTTGGGTAATTCCATGAACACAGGAGCCTGGTGGGCTACAGTTCATGGGGTTGCAAAGAGTTGGACATGACTGAGCGACTGAGAACACACACAGGCTTTGTGTGATTCACTCAGGTATTTGTTCAGCAAATATTCAGTGAACATGTCCTATATGTTAAGTGCTGAATGCTAATAATAGTGATTATTTGGCACTTCCAAGTTCCAGGCTGTGTTAAGTGCTTTATAGTTGCTTTGTTGTTCAGTCGCTAAGTCGTGTTTGACTCTTTGCGATCCCATGAACTGAAGCACGCCAGGCTTCCCTGTCCTTCATCATCTCCCAGAGTTTGCTCAAACTCATGTCCATTGAGTCAGTGATGCCATCCAACTATCTCATCCTCTTTTGTCCCCTTCTCCTCCTTTATAGTTGCTACTTCACCTTAATTCTCTGCAAGAGTCTTTGTCGTGGGAATTACTGTCCGTATTTTACTTGGGAGAAAAACTAAGATCTATGGTGGAAATAAAGATTCAAACTCCAGTCTATCCAACCCTTAATAACTATATTTTTCAACTCCTTTCTAGCATAGTTGTAAACAGAACTTTAAATGGTTCATTAGAGTGATTTTACCAAAAACAAATGGTTGTCTCTGTGTGATAAGAATAGCTCTGATCCTACCGTCAGTGTTACTTTCCTTCCAGGAGAAACTGATATACACAATGCAAATATCAAAATAATATTCTCAAGGCCAGTAATGATGGAAGGAACCATCATTTTCCTGGTTCTGACGCCATGTGATGAGTTACCATGCCTGGCTTAGAGTGATATTATGCTACTCTGAATGACGCTGTGAGTGGGAACAGAGATGCTGAAAGTCTAAGTGCACTTCTAGATACACAGCCCTCAAGTAAAGGAAAAATAAGCTGCTTCACGTCGACTTTCATAATATTCAGGATGACACACTGGGTATAAATTATAGCAAGGGAGAGCAAAAAATGAATTCTTTGTTACAGTGCCTCCTCTTTCCTCTCTGCAGGAGTAAAATATTGAATTTCTCCTTGTTGGTTCCTCTGTAACCACAAGACCATGGCCAACTGGAACAGGTAATGAACTCTGGGTAAATGCATGTTTTTGGACCTGGTGGCCATGACAGGTATGACACTAAGGAGTAAGTTACGTACTAGCATATAATTATCAAGGGCAGACCATCCGCATCAAAGACATCTCTAAAGAAGCCTATCTAGAAACCAGCTAGGTTTTTAACACACCAAGAATCTATACTTTCCCCTCCTTTCTTAATGGGGAATCACCACTGGATTCGAAGGACATCTAAAAGGATATGTACTTTTTAAGATCAGCTAGTAATTCAGTCTAGTCTCCATTATCCTGGGCTAAAATTTTACTTCTCTTGACATTATCTAAATATTTAGGCCTTCACAGAACAGAGAAGAGTCTGTATAATACAGCCATCCTATCCAGGACTTTTGGGAGCATTCTCACCTTGGATAGTTGGGCTATATTAATTCTGTTATTCTTTCCTTTGGCAGTTTGGAAAGAAAAGCTATGGTCCCATATTTTATTCCACTCCTGACTTGGGAAAAAGGCTAAGGTAAACTTTACTCCTCAGGGATATTCCTATTTTAAATATCAACATAAAGCAAACTATATAAAAACTATTAAAAAGGATTCTTTCATAAGAAGGTAGTGATACTTGCTAAAAGTATGTCATATTAACTCAGGTATAATATGATCTAAACAGATACTAGTGATTAGGAAGTGTTACACAATTGCCTGCTTTTACAGTGTAGAATTATTATTTCCTTCTGTCTTGAGACTATTGGAGTAGGTTAAAAAAATCATCTGGTTTTAGATATCAATGTAAAGTAACTATCTTATTTAATTAACATGGGTATTTATTTGTCTATTGATAGTTGAGAAAAAGTCATCTAAGCTCACCAGTAAAAAGCAAGGTGCTACCTCTCATTTTTATGGTATGAAATCTAGATACTGTTGGTCTGATTTGGCTAAGGGTTTTTAGACCAGATAAGAATAAAGTCACACAAGCAAGTCTGTAGAACAGATGAGAAGCCTGAGATGAAAGTTACTGGAAAGAAAAAGATTTTACAATTCTCTTTCTTGAGTCTTTGGTGCAGTTAAATAAATGCAATGTCTGGTGGAATGAAATTAAGTATAGCAGTTGAGACATTTTCTAGGAGAGCAGATGTCGAATTCAAAATAAAATAAGTTAGTGTTAGGAGTGAGGTGTTTAAGATTCTTTTTCTAGCTGACAGTCTCTGTAACTGAGGTGCTACATGTTGGGAACTGAACCATTACCTTACAAGGATGCTGACAATGAATAAAGACAAAACAAATTGCACTTTTTAGAAGATGAGGGACTTTAAAGCCTTTTTTCCTACTTCTCTGTACAAGTTAAAAGAGTAATTGAGGTTGGAAGTTTTCAGTCTCACATATAATTTGAAAACAAAAGTCTCTTAAGAAAAAGTTTTCCTTTATTTAAGTGGTTTGCTTGGTATAAACACATCAAATGAAAGTGTGCAAAGGACTGTTCGAAACCACTCTAGAAACAGTTTACAGAAGTTTGTACTCAGAAGGGGGTGAGATGAGGAAGGAGGGAGGGAAGAGATCTAACAGAGATCTCAAGCTACCAGCAGTTCCTCTGTAACTAACAATAATTCTGGACTTCTATTCCAAAGCTCTGCATCAAGTCTATTAACCAACTGGGCAAAACATAAAGAGTGCCTAGATGTTTCTGGGAGAAGGAGAGATCATGACGATAATTTAGATCCAGAGACAGTCCTGAGAAAAGCCAAGTATATGCCAGAGCACCCTGCCCGTTGGCTTCTAAAGTAGATCTGACAGATGCTGCTGGGCTACAGCAGTGCGATTCTTAATATATTCTTTTAGGCGGGCTTTGAGCTTCATGCCACACAATCCTCTTCTTCCCAGAAGGCAGATCTGATGGAGCTCCGCCATTACTCTGCTCAAATGCCGATTGGCTTTGACATTTAAGCAAAGCTTCTGCAGACCTTCCCGCCTCCCAGAACCTGAATCCATTCCATTTACTTTAAATAGAGGAGAGGCATTAAATTCAATATATTTGATTGGTTCTATTTTGCTGCAAGGGGATAGAAGGCTCACGTGGTCAGAAGACTGAAATTACTAACTTCCGCTTGTCATTATTATCATGGGCAATGAGAAAATGACCTTTCAAAAAAGGGAGGATCAGCTTTAGTCCCCAAATAGTAAATAAGCAGAAGGTTCCCAGAGACTAGCAAATCTCAGGGTCTTTCTTCTTTCTTAGTCCATCGTGTGAGATGCATTCAAAATTTCCTGCCCAAAGGTCTCACTGAAAACAGCCCCTCCCTGAAGGTCTGCTTTTTAGTTGCACCCAAACCTTGCTGTTCATAGCCCTCTTAATGGTTACCAGTGCAGAGTCTGCAAAGTCCTACCCGCTCCACCACTGTACTACGATATTCACTAGCTCAAGTCTAGAACACTGCATTTCTGCAGCTGTGGATATGGTATTCCCTTCTTCTTTATGGCCTGTGTTCCAACTCCAGTAGCAACTCATCCTGGCTTTGAGTGACTACGGTGGGAAGAGATGCGGCTATGGATTTATGCTATGTGGGTGTAGGAATCTGCCACACAAGCATTTACTGGCTCCCCTGGACTGATCACAGTCATATATCATCTCTGTGAGCTACATTCCTCCAAGTCTCTTTGGACAGGTGGCTTTTATAGTTAAATCCCAACTCCAGTGACTGCCTTATTTGTGAACTCATCACTTTACTAAGAGTTCCTTTTCCTACCCTGCCTTCTTGGGGAAACATCTGTGTCTTTATCAATATTCATCTTCAAACCAGAGCAGAGAAGACAATCCTGAACTTCTGTGTTCAATTACCTATGCTACAGATACTTCATCTTGTCTCTCTTGACAATCCTCACATTTAGGGCCACTAAATTTCACTGTTTTGGCAGCAATTTCTAAATTGCTTCTGAACAATTTCTAATTGTTCAGAAACAATTTCTAATTGTTTCTGAACCACTCACTTTTATATTAAGCAGCCTTCCAGATCCACTTACTATAAAATACACTCTGAGAAGCATCCAAACTTGCTCTGTTTTATACAACTCTTCTGGGACTTGAATAGAAGAATTAATTGTATAGGAATGTTTACCACCCTAATCTCATTTAATCTATAACATACTGAAGTCCTCTTAATTCCTCCGTACCTATGGTTTTCTCTCCTACTCTTGAAATTACCCAATAAAATAAAATAAGGTACACACTGTTTGGCATACAGTATCTTTTTAATAAATTTTAGTCCTTTTAACTCCTTGACTAACCTAACCTCTCAAATGTAGGATTTCTTTCCTTAAAAAAAAAAAATCTTTCAAATGTTCTAATGCTGAATTCCCTTCAAATGTTGCTGTGCTTTAGTCAGTTCTCCATAACAATAGGGGGCTATTTGTCTCTTTTTTACATTTGAATGAAGATGTTTATCTGCTCAGAACAAAGGAAATTGGTTAATTGTCTCAAATCTGCATAAATATGTCAATGCTCATTTAATAAGGCCCTTTTGAACACCCACTCTGAGGTGTGCTGCTTTCCTGATGGCTCAGTGGTAAAAAAAAAAAAAAAAAATCCACCTGCCAAGCAGGAGATGGGTTCAATCCCTAAGTCAGGAAGTTACCCTGGAGGAGGAAATGGCAACCCACGCCAGTATTCTTGCCTGGGAAATCCCATGGACAGAGGATCCTGGCGGGCTACAGTCCATGGGGTCACAAAATAGTTGGATATGACTTGGTAAGTAAACAACAAATCTGAGCAGTGCTAAAAGTTGAAAGGGATAGCAGTAATTATATATGGGACATAGTGTCTGCCCTCCAGAAGTTTACAATCCAATTACTGAACTAAAACAAAGATATGAACCTGCTGAGAAATAATGAAAGGCAGTAAAGCACAGCTGTTTTCTGTTATCAGTCTCTCCTTCATGTGATCCATCCTGCACACTACTTTGTAGTCTAAATGTCACTCCAGTCTCCCTGTTTAAAAACCTTACAGTATCTCCTTACAGCCACAATGAAGTATGAACTTGGCCTGGCCTTCAGGCCTCTGCAATATAGAGTTAAACATCTCCAACCTCATGGTCTGTGGTTTCTGAACAAATGAAACTTTTGCTTCATACAAAGTCTCCTTGTTCCCTGAACATATCATGTGCATTCCCTCTTTGTATCTTTGCTCATGCAGTTTCCCCTACCTGATTTTACCTCTCCTTTCCTCTGTTTTAAAAAAACTCACCTTCTACTTTCTAAAGCCCAGTTCAAAGTCATGTTGTGGGGCCTCTTCCATCAAGCATTCCCTCGCTACTTCAGTCCATGGAGTTCTCTCCCTCCTCTTAACTTCTGTAGTATACACAGTGTACAGCATCCTTATTTGACACTTAGCATAGATTATCTTGCTATATGCTCATCTACCTCTCTATATATCTGTGGCTACATTTTAGTCTTACGTATCATTTTATTGTTTTATAGCCTTGGCATCTAGCACAAAGCTTTGCATAGAGTAGGAACCCTATAAATGTCTGTTAATGTGAATACTAAGGATGAATCAAGAACACCTATTCCTAAGACAGGTTTCCAAGACTTCGCCTAGCACAGACACACTTTAAATCCATCACATTTGACACCTTTGACTCTTTTTTGCTTCAAGAATTAGTGTGAGCCAATCACTTAAATTCAGATTACTCTTCCATTCCAACCCTCAGCATTCCCAGGTTTTGGAAGAGAAAAGCCCCATACTCACAGTGAACTTTATTTGGATTTGTCTGTTTCCGACGGGACATGTTTCCCTGATCCAAGAGCTCTGGCTTTTCCCAGTTTCACGACTGGATGTTACCACCTCCTTGCAAGGTGCTGACCTACAATAAAAAGGATAATGTTAGCATGTGTCATTCAGCCTGGAAATTATACACAATTAAAAGATAAAAGACTTTTTTAAATAGTTTTTGAGCATATAAAACTCACCATTTATAAATTACTGTACTACTTAAAGAGAGAAATGAATAAATCTCTAGCATAACATTAAGGTCCCAAGAAGTTTGAGATGGGACTCTAAAAGATTTAGAGAATTTCACTCTAAATCCACTTGTGGAATCCAGAATACTGTTAAGTAATCATGTTCAAGGTCACAGGGTAGAAAGGAAAGTGAAAAACTCAGGCAACCAGTGTTAGACACACTGTGGGCTCACCCCACAAATTGTAAAAGGAAGCAAAGGAAGCTCAAGAGGGTGGCAGCTCACATGTCACATGCCCTCTGGAAGTCAAGCCCTGCAATCTGCACCAGTGGGAGCCTCCAGATGTTTTTTTCAAGAGGTTATCTCTCCTGGAGGGGACAAGGCACCACATTCCTGTGAAACAGGAAATATCTCAAAACTCTTGGGCACCTGTCAATGAAAACATGGGAAGTAGAGCCTCTACTAGTGATGTAGGCACAGTGCCAGGCACTGTGGATGACAGGGCACTAAAGCAAATCAGACTTCCAATGCTGAAGATGGGCTTTCACCAGAAGAGCTGGGCGCCGTCCACATTGTTGAGTACTAATTCAATACCGCAGTGTGAAGTATCAACCTGGCCCTGCTCACATGCTCCCAGGTGGTGGTCAAAGTTAATAACTGTAGTGCCTCTTCTCAATCCAGCCTTTGTGTAGCAAAGGGTGGGAAGAACAAAGAGAAAAAGTGCCCAAATGAGAAGTGTTGCAGAGACATGCACCTGCTTCCCTGAAATAGGAGGAAACAGATACTTACGCCTACAGTTCCTGGTTAGTTATAAGAAAGGATTTCCCAGCATTAAGTGTTGTTAGAGAGTCTGAAATGGATTAGTAGAGGAAGCTGTGAATTTTCTTTGAAAGACAGAGTGAATAAACAGACATAGATTGAAAAGAGAGATATTCTCTTTCGTACCAAAGATAAGAATGTGGACCTGATCACCCTCGAACTTTTCTTTCAGTTCTTGCCTTCTCAAATTGTACTCACACTGAATAAGCAAATATAAAATTGTAGTTTACTGCCTTAAGAGGCATTATGAGAGGTTACTTACTACCATCTATACTTTGCACTCAAGTTAGTGAAGACTTGCCTCCTGTTATGCCAACTAACTCCTCTATGTAGCTAGAAAGGACCTCAGACCTGTAATCAGATCCTGCCTCCCCTTACCAAAAGAAGAAAGAAACCGCAAATGGCAAAGACAGGCCTCCACAGGAAGTGGCAAAGGAAGCAGCTTTCAGGCAGTCTTCTATCATATCTGCATATCAAACACAGTTCTTTTTCAGACCTTTAATTAAAAAAAAAAAAAAACTCCAAATGTATACAGTAAAAATCAATTTTAAGGTAGAATGCTAAGTGCTAATGTTAATGAAATGTGTTCTCTAAGTTTTGTTTGTTTAGATGATTTCTTTTTAATCAAATAGTTATGTCATAAACTGAAGCGGTGAATGAATATTACACTTTGGGTCTTTTTCTATAAGTCTGTGGAATCACAAAACAGAAAGCTGAATGAAATGCAGGTTGCCTATCATTTTCCCCCCCAAATTTGCAGAGCTATAGCTCTCTATTGTATAAGGAAGAAACGAAATCTTAACTAATATTTATATTTTCTTCCCATCCAGATCTGAAATTGAAACTATGGGATAAAGGCAATAAAAATCCTTCAAAAGAAGGCCAAATAATTTGAGACAGGCTCTATTCAGATCATCTTGGTGAGGCAACAATGCTAAATACTAAACAATACTAAAGCTTCAAGTCTGAAACAGAGATCAGTATTTGCATATTTAAATCTCCAGTGTCCACTGCATCTCACAATCCTCCTAGTGGTCAAATGAGGAACCAACCAGATGGTACCCAATGGGACTGACTTCACACCTGAGGGATTGAAGGGAAAACAGAAGCAAATATTCTTACCTCCCTCAAAAAAAAAAGAAAGCCTGTGGGGTTTTGGACTCTTGAAAATAAATGTCATTTAATTAATTAACAATTAAAAAATCTAGCACTGGAGGTACATTCTTGACTGCACAACAAGATCGCAGAGATTAGCCAATTGTTTTACAGCAGTAAAAGCTAAAGAATTCCATAGACACAGTGCCCTAAAGTTCACTAACTCAGTTTTACTTTCAACACTGACTCAGTTCCCAAGTTGTAATTCGAAACCCACACAAAAATGTAAATGGATAGCCTGAACATCACCATCTGGAAGAAAAAGAGGATGGGAAGAAAGGTAACCGGTGAGATTCAGGTTTACAAGAGATCCTATTTTAAAAGAGAGGCAACTTTGTCCATCTTTAGTACAAGGTTAAGAATCCTTGGGAGGGAGGCCAACAACTCCTCTTAACACTGTCCCTGATCTCTCACAGGTGTTAGGCTGCAGGTTCCAGGACACGCCACAGACTTCGGCAAGGAAAAAAATGGGTGAAATCCAAGCTTTAAGAAAAGAGGGTTCACTCCCACCTCCAGATCTGGTGCAGTTCCCACGGAGCAAAGTAAACTCGCCTGAATCCCAGTGGTTTGTACCTGCCAAAAAGGAGAGGACAAGAAAGCTGGTCACGTAGCCGCCTCCCGGTTCACCCTGCTCCCGCTTCTGTTTGGTCCGGAGCTTGTGTATACTCAGCCGAGACGGTCCCTCTGGCTTCCTGAAGCAGGAGCACAGGTAGATTCCCGGGAATTATCAGCCAAGAGCCAGAGGTCTTCCGAGGCGGCTCAGACAAACGCTCAGACAATACAGTCTTCTCAGAAATCTAAATTTAGAAGCCTTTCTGGAGACGGCGGCTCCGGAATGATACCCGGGTCGGCACCCTCACGCCCATCCTCTCCCTCCCCCAGCTCCAGCCCAGCCTGTCAGACGCCGGGGCCGTCCCGGCGGTGCCCGGCTGAGACCGACCTAGGCCCACGCGGGGAGGGCGGCGGCGCGGACACCCCTCCCGCGCCCGAGATCGCCAGAGGGACGGGAAAGAGGAACGGCCGCGGTGGGGAGTCAGCCGGGTCCAGCCGCGTCGCGGGAGCCGGGGGCAGGGGGAGGGTCGGAGCCAGGACGGCCCCCGCCCCCCAGGCCAGAGTGAGCCCCTGGCCCCTTCCCCAGACGCAGACTGACAAAAGGACCGACAGACGGCGACCAAGGGAGGGGGCGAGGAGCCCCTGCATCCTCAGCCTGGTCCCGGATGGAAAGAGTCGGGGGTCTTTTTACCCGGCGCCTCGGCGCTCCGCGGCGCTCCGGGTCCCTGGGCCCCGCCTCCGGACAGACAGACCGCCGGACAATGGGCCCCGAGCCGCAGCTCGGGCCCGCCGGGCCGGGGCTCTCCGCGACTGGGCCCGGGCGGGCAGAGGGCAGCTCCGGGTCGTGCCGGTGGTGGGGAACCGGGGGCGGCGCTGCAGACGGACAAAGCCAACAGCAGACAGACAGACTGAAGGGGAAAAGATGGCGACGCGGGTGGCGGGAGCGCGCTGCTCGCGCACCCGCAGCGAGTGGAGCGCGTGCACGAGTCTCTCCTCTTCACCCCCCCTCCCCCCTTCTTCTTCTTGGTCCCCCTCCCCGCTCCCCAGGCGCGCGCCCGGAGGCATGGGCGGGGCTTATAGGGAGGGGGTCCGGGGAGGCGGGATCTAAGAGAGCATCCAATCACAGACATTCGAGAGGGGCCTCGTCTGCATCCTCGCGCCGTGGAGACCACCCAGCCTCGCACTCTCCAAGGTCTTTCTCTGGTCCTGTCAGCTCCTCAGCTCCCCTTATCGTCTCCTGAACTTTTTAACTTCACCCTGACTGTCAGCTCTGATCCTGGTTTCCTACCCCACCTTCGAGTTCAGCCACAAAACCCACATCCCCCAACCACAGTTCCACCACAGGTTTCCCCTCTTCTTAGCCCAACCTTAGCCTCCCCGTTTCCCCAAACCCAAACGCTCGTCCCTTCATTTCCCCACATCTCATGGTTTCTTCGGGCCCCTAAGGCATTAAATGTGACCGAGACCTAGGGGCCACGGACCACTGTGGGAGGGGCTAGGTTCAGCTGTCAGAAACTCGGAGGAGACAGATCTATAATTCCTTTTAGACATGTAAGTCTCGAACATGATTCTCGACTAATAACAGTAGCTGTACACCGGCGGCATAGAATTAATTCAGAGAAGGGTAACTTGTAGCATTGTTGCCACTTAAGGGACATTTGGGGCAATTGAGAATGGTTAGACTCATTTCCTAATAAAACACTTCTTTGCCCTCTCATCGTTCCCTTGTTTCCTCACCACTTCCTTCCTTACCTCTCATTCTGTCATCCGTCTCATTGTAGAATGTGTAAGTCTGCCTTTGATAAGGCTAACATGGAGAAGTAGGGCATGCGGTGGAAAGAAGGTGAAATCTGATATTAGAAGACCCAGCTTTGAGTGTGCTGCTTACAAGCCTGGTTACTTTGGGCAAGTCACTTCTCTATTTTGAACCCCTGCTTCCTAAAATGTGAAATGGATAATAGTGTAATAATTCCTAGTCTCTACTGTCGTAGGGTTCGTGTGCTGATTAAGTAAAATGAATATATGAAAGCGTTATGCATGTATCCCGTATGATCACTGACCCCCACAAAGAGGAGGCTAAAGAGAATGCTGAACTTTGCTTATAAAGCAACAAGTCCTGGTATTTGCATAAAGCATTCTTGCAAAATGGCTTTTCCAGAAATCTCTCAAGAGATGATATCATTGTCTCCATCTTGTGTTTAATGTGAGAGGATCTTGTTCCTTCATAATTCTTTAGCAAATGGCTTATTCATTTATTGTGGCTGGGATTTGAGGTAGAAATTATTATTCTTGAACTTCAGTTAAATCTCATTTTAAAATAAAAAATTAAAATTTCCTTTAAAATTTTAATTTCTGGGTAGGTAACCAGAAAATGGAATATTCTCATCCAACCAGAAGGCTTGTAGACAGTATAAGAATGTAAGCTGGAATAAACACTGGCTTTTGTACTTAACAGTAATTCTTCATGAGTTTAGACTGAGGGATACAAATACGGCTGTATTATGTCACTTTAAAATTTACATAGTTGACATTTTCAATATGAAAATAGCTAGCAGGTAAAGCATTAGGAGAAGGAAATGGCAACCCACTCCAGTACTCTTGCCTGGAGAATCCCATGGACAGAGGAGCCTGGTGGGCTACAGTCCACGGGGTCGCAAAGAGTCGGACACGACTGAGCAACTTCACTTTCAACTTTCAAAGCATTAGGAAAGAGCCTCCAGGGATATTTCTTGGCTTCATCATATAATAATGTGTAATACTGGGTGGTTGGTTTCATCTACTTGAACTGCAAGTAAAATAGAGTCATAATAATGCTATTTTTAAAACCTTCATGTACCCTAGAAATGCGCTTACCTGGTGGCTCAGACAGTAAAGAATGTGCCTGCATTGCAGGGGACATGGATTCAGTCCCTAGCTTGGGAAGATCCCCTGGAGAAGAAAATGGCAACCCACTCCAGTATTCTTGCCTGGGAATCCCATGGACAGAGAAGCCTGGTGGGCTATAGTTCCATGGGATCACAAAGAGTCTGACACAACTGAGCAACTAATACACACACACACACATACACCCTAGAAATGCCTCTGAGGTGTTATGATTCAGGGTTATAGTCAAATAAGGGAAAAATTATTAAATAAGAAATTCGTTTATTTTTTCTCTGCTCTCACCTAAACATGTTCTGGATCTAGAAGACTTTTTCATTAATCTTGGGTTTTTTTTCAGCTTCACTTTTACTTTTACTTTCCCAGTCTACTTATGAACTAATGCTATTATTTTGCCACTTTAACTATATTAACTTTCCCTTGAAATATCCTCTTGTTTATATTTATTGGCTCCTGCAAAAACCTTGTTAGGGCTTTACATTACAACAATATTGGTAGGACAACTTAAAGAATTTCATTTAAAAATTATTATGATTTATAATTCACATACCATGAAATTCACCCTTTTAAAATAAAGCTCAGTGGATTTTAGTATGTTCACAAGGATGTGAAACATCACAAGTATTTAATTCCAAAACATTTTCATCACCTTGAACAGAAACCCCAGACAGCTGTCAATCCCTCTTCTTCCTCCTTCCAGCCTCTTTCAATCTTTGGGTCTCTATGGATTTACCTATTCTGAACATTTCACATAAATGGAATCATACAATAATGGGTCTTTGTGGCTGGCTCCTCTCACTTAGCACGAAGTTTTCAAGATTCACATGTGTTGCTATGTGTGTGTCAGTACTTCATTTCTTTTTTTTTTTTTTTGGCCAAATAATACTCCATTGTATGGATATACCACATTTACTTCCATTCATCAGTTGATAGATATTTGTGTTGTTTCCACTTTTTTGGCTCTTCTGAATAATGTTGTTGTGAACATTGGTGTACAATTTTTATGTGGTCATGTTTTCAGCTCTCTCAAGTGTACACCTAGGAGTGAAATTGTTGGTTCATATGGTAACTCTGTGTTTAACATTTTGAGGAACTGTCAAACTTTTGCCCAAAAAGCCTGCATCATTTTGCATTCCTACCAGTGATGAATGAGAATTCCAATTTCTTCATGTCCTGTGCTACACCTGTTAATGTTTGTCTTGTTCATTATAGACATTGTAATACAGTGAAGTGATATCTCACTGTGGTTTTGATTTGCATTTCCCTGATGACTAAGAATGTTGAACATCTTCTTGAGCTTATCATTAACAATTTGGAGAATGTCTTCACAAATGCATTGTGCATTTTTGAGTTATTTGCCTTTTTATTATTGTTTTAGAAGTGTTTTTTAAAAAAATATTCTGGATACTAAACTATTATAGCGTATGTGATTTGCAAAAAATTTTTTCCATTCTGTAGGTTATCTTTTCAATTTCTTGATAATGTCCTTTGAAGCACCAAAGTTCTTCTATTTTTCTTTTTGTTTGCCTTTGACTTAGGTGTCATATCTAAGAAACTATCTCCTAGTCCTTAATCATAAAGATTTCCATGTATATTTTGTTCTAAGAATTTTATAGTTTCAGCTCTTATATTTTACTCCTTGATTAATTTTGAGTGAATTTTTGTATAGGTATTAGGCAGGAATGTTCAACTTTATTCTTTTCTATGCATATATCTAGTTTTCTCAGCACTGTTTGTTGAAAAGTCTATTCTTTCCCCATTGAACTCTTGTTATCCCTGTTCAGAATCAAGTGAAAATAAATATATGGATTTATTTCTAGATTTTCAGTTCTATTTTATTGTCCTATATGTCTATCCATATGCAGATTCATACAGTCTTGATAAGATCATCATATTTTAAGGAGATGGAGTTTATATTTAGAATATAGAGTTATAAGTTTTCATGTCTTTGAATTCATTTAAGGAAAAATTAAGTTTTATAGGATGATTGCAATCAGGATAAATGTCATGAAAAGAATCTGATTTGAGAATTTCTTTTTGATCTGATATGTGAACTCAAATGAAAGTTTATAATTGTGATTTATTGCATTTTCCTTTTTCTTTTTTGATAAACTCATACACAAATTGAAGGTAAAAGGAAGATGCAAATTACTGTGGAAATGTGGACCTATAAAAATTATATCATGTCGAGTCTCAAGATCTGGGATCAAGATCTGATCCTGGCACTTACTGCTGTTGATCTTGGATTGGTCACTTTACAGCTCTAAACTTCACTTTCCTCTTATAAAAGTTAATAGACATTTCTGACCTACAGTTCCTCACAGGAATGTTGTGAGCCTCAGGTTGAGTTAATATGCTTGTAAGTACCCTATAAACTGCAAAATGCCATGGAGATATTTAATATCTGTATATAGCCCAAATTATTGATGTTCATAAGTTCTCTGAGGAGTCATTTCCTAAGTGCTCTAAAACATGCACTTATTTTTTTTCTAGACCTTATTAGGAAGATATCCAGAGTGGTTTCTATTTCACTTTACAATTTTTAGCCTAAAAACTTTCTGAGACTTGCCCCTTTGTAAATGTTAGTCCTTAAAAAAAAAAGGGCAAATTACTATGTTGCTTCAGTTGTGCCCAACTCTTTGTGACCCCATGGACTGTAGCCCACTAGGCTCCTCTGTACATGGGATTCTCCAGGTAAGAATACTGGAGTGGGTTGCTATGCCCTCCTCCAGGGGATCTTCGTGACCCAGGGATGGAACCCTGTCTCCTGTGTCAGGTTCTTTACCACTAGTGCCCCTGGGAAGCCCTTCTTCTGTTGTGTGTGAAAGTCGCTCAGTCATGTCTGACTCTTCGTGACCCCACGGACTATACAGTCCATGAAATTCTCCAGGCCAGAATACTAGAGTAGGTATCAGTTCCCTTCTCCAGGGGATCTTCCCAACCCAGGGATCAAACCCAGGTCTCCTGCATTACAGGTGGATTCTCTACCAGCTGAGCCACCAGGGAAGCCCCAGCACTCAGCAAACTTTTTCTAAAAAGTTTACAAATAGGCTTTGTGGGCAATATAAGGGTTCTGCCACATATTATTCCTCCTTTTTTTTTTAAGATTTATTTATTTATTTCTGGCTGTGCTTGGACTCCGTTGCTTTGTGCAGGCTTTCTCCAGTTGCAGGGCGCGGGGGGGTGCTCTTCATTTCAGTGCACAGGCTTCTCATTGTGGCTTCTCTTGCAGCGCATGGGCTCTAGGGCGCAGGCTTCAGTAGTTGTAGCTCCTGGGCTCTAGAAGACAGGTTCAATAGTTGTGGCTGCTGCTGCTAAGTCTCTTCAGTTGTGTCCAACTCTGTGCTACCCTATAGATGGCAGCCCACCAGGTTCCCCTGTCCCTGGGATTCTCCAGAGAAGAACACTGGAGTGGGTTGCCATTTCCTTCTCCAATGCATGAAAGTGAAAAGTGAAAGTGAAGTCGCTCAGTCATGTCCAACTCTTCGCGACCCCATGAACTGCAGCCTACCAGGCTCCTCCGTCCATGGGATTTTCCAGGCAAGAGTACTGGAGTGGGTTGCCGTTTGCCTTCTCCACAATAGTTGTGAAGCATGGGCTTAGTTGCCTAGCGGCATTGAACCCATGTCCCCTGCACTGGCAAGCAAATTCTCAACCACTGGACAGAGAGGGAAGTCCTAGTTTTTTTATTCAGTCTCTTAACACTGTAAAAACCATTCTTAGCTGGAAGGTCTGTACAGAAACAGGCCTAACATTTTGTCTTACAAACTTGTAAGACTCTTCAAGTACTATATCAAGTTTTAGTTAC
The DNA here is from genome assembly GCF_029407905.1 of Bubalus kerabau. NCBI lineage: Eukaryota > Metazoa > Chordata > Mammalia > Artiodactyla > Bovidae > Bubalus > Bubalus kerabau. The sequence continues at coordinate 42,398,039 of NC_073640.1, read as the reverse complement.
AGCCACTAGTTATAATGTATACATAAAATAGAATTACTGGTTAGTTAACCAAAGAAATGTTATGTGTTAATTTTTATCCTGACAGCAAAGCAGGATTTTCAAGTGAAACAGTGTGAGTCATTTTGTTTTTTTTTTGGATTATGTTTTGCTTTGATCAAAACTGGTCTAGTCAGCCAGGGATAGAGATACTGTTTTGAATAATTGGCAGGTTGTGGTACAATTCACATTGATATATTATAGGACCTAAATAATTAGACTGGACAGGACACAGGTGATGATTGCTGAATCCAAGAAATTGCTGAGTTAGAAGCAATTTTTCTAAGTGAAGCATATCATTTTTTAGCAAGACAGTGGCTTGATGACACTTTTCACTCATCTTTACTGTTATGGTTTGTTCAAGGGTGCAAAAATGTCAAGGATTCCAAAAGTTATGTAAATACACTATTACTGATGGCATGGGGAAATAGAAACTCCCAACACATTGGTGGTGATGGTGTAAATTGACACTTCCTCTTTGTAGGGTGATTTGGCAATATCTATCAGCATTAAAAATATACCTACACTTTGACCCAGTTCTTCTGCTTCTGGGAATTTACCCAATTTGTACAATCCACACAGGCAAATATTTAAGCATTGCAGTATTGTTTATACAGGCAAAATATTAGAAATAATGTAAACACCCATAAATAGAGCAGTGCTTAAAATATATGGTTCACATAAAATGGAATATTATGCAGCTCTTTAAAAGAATGAGAGTTATTGATAATTGCTGCTATAGTATAATCTCTGAGATATGTATCTTAAAGCAAGCTATAGTACTAAACAAGTTACAGTACAAGGTCAGCTCTCCATACCTAAGAGTTCTTCATCCATGCAGCCAGTCAACCTTGGCTTGAAACAATTGTGAAGAAAAATTGGAGAAAGTACCAAAAAGCAAAATTGAGTTTTCAGCTCACTGGCAACTATTTACATAGACTTTACATTGTATTGGGTATTATAAGTAAATCTAGAGATGATTTGGAGTAGATTGGAGGATTGTGTGAGGCTTCCCTGGTGACTCAGTGGTAAAGAATCCACCTGCAGTGTGAGAGAGACACGGGTTTGATCCCTGGGTTGAGAAGATCCCCTGGAGCAGGAAATGGCAACCCTCTCAGGTATTCCTATCTCAAGAATCCCATGGACAGAAGAGCCTGGCAGGCTACCATCCGTGGACTTGCACAGAGTCAGGTGTGACTGAGCATGTGTGCAAGGAGGATCATAGGTAGTATGTGAGAATATTAATACTACAGCACTTTACGCAAGGGACTTGAGATTTTGGTATCATTCAGGTTCCTGGAACCAATCTGCTGATACCAAGGGACAACTGTAGAATGTATAGTATGCTGCTGCTGCTAAGTCGCTTCAGTGGTGTCTGACTCTGTGCGACTCCATAGGTGGCAGCCCACTAGGCTCCTCTGTCCCTGGGATTCTCCAGGCAAGAACACTGGAGTGGGTTGCCATTTCCTTCTCCAATGCATGAAAGTGAAAAGTGAAAGTCAAGATGCTCAGTCGTGCCCGACTCTTAATGACCCCTGGTAGGACTGCAGCCTACCAGGCTCCTCTGTCCATGGGATTTTCCAGGCAAGAGTACTGGAGTGGGTTGCCATTGCCTTCTCTGGTATAGTATGCTACTACATATTTAAAAATAAGTCATATTTATGTATATGGCCTTACAGATAGTATCACTGGAAGGACTTCAATAGCATTAACATTGTCAGACACTGTTCTAAGAGCTGTTTATAACTGACACATTTAATTCTTATAACTTTATTAATGTAGGTGATATTATTCCCATTTTACATATGAAGAGCCTGAAGCATAGAGAGATTAAGTAACTTGCTCAAAGGCACAAGAATCTGGTAACAATGGTTACTTCCCCAGTCAAGAGACTGAAGGACTAAAGGTCAGAGAGACTTAATTTTTGCTGTCCATCTTTTTCAGCTGTGTGTGTGTGGTTTGCCATGTTTATGCATTACTTAAAAAATTATTTTTAAAATAACTTAGGAAAATGGTAAAAAGACTCTCATGAGTGCTGTTTACAAGACAGTCAATCTTATTTTCAAAGATGTGCCAATTAACATAACTTCTTAGCTTCCAAACAATGAGAAAGGTTGATAATGCCTACAGTTGGAGAGTAGGAGAAGCTGGACCCGAGGTAGATACAGTCATGGAAACTTTTTGGAGAGCAGTCTGGTGCTGGGTTGTGCTAGATTGCATGTGCTGCCATAACAAAGTACCACAAACTGGGTGCTTTAAACAACAGCCATTTATTGTCTCATAGTTCTGGAGGCTGGACAGTCTAGATCAGATTAGTAGGATTAGATCCTTTTGAGGGCTGTGAGGAAGAAACTGTTCAAGGCCTCTCTCCTAGCTTCTGGTGGTTTGCTGGCCATCCTGGGTGTTGCTCCATGCATAGACTCTTCTACCAGTCTCTGCCTTCATCTTCACATGGTTTTCTTCCCATACCTGTGTCTGTTTCCACATTTTATCCTTCTTTAGAGGTCACAAGTCATATTGGATTAGGGCCCACCCTAATGAACTCATTTTAATTTGACTACGTCTGTGAAGACCCTATCTCCAAGTCAAGTCACATTCTGAGATATTGGGGCTTAGAACTTCAACACATATATTGGTGGGGAGACATAATTCAACCCATAAATAACATGGGTATCCAAATTTCAAACATGCATACTCTTTAACCTTGCAATGCCACTTATGGGACTGCATCCTTAAGAAATAATCTGAAAGTATGCATAGATATTTTTAGAAGTATATCCACAATGGCACTTATTGGAATGTTGGAATCTACCTAAATATCAGTAAAAGATTGGCTAAATAATGATATACCTGCTTCCATTGTTAAAGATAATATGGATTGATATGCATTGATATAAAAAGATATGCAGAATATATTAAGTATAAAAAGCAGGTTTACCTAATATTGTGTAATAACCTAAATGGGAAAGAATTTTAAAAAGAATAGATATAGGTATATGTATGGCTCAATCACTTTGCTGTACACCTGAAGCTAATACAACATAGCTAATCAACTATGTGTGTGTGCTTAGTTGCTCAGTCATGTCCAGCTCTTTGCGACCCATGGACTGTAGCCTGCCAGGCTCCTCTGTCCGTGAGATTTTCCAGACAAGAATCCTGGAGCAGGTTGCCATTTCCTACTCCAGGGGATCTTCCTGACCCAGGATTTGAACCCGGGTCTCCTGCAGTGGCATGCATCCTTGACCACCATGGCACCTAAGAAGCCCTCTTATCAACTATACTCCAATATAAAATAAAAAGTTAAAAAAAAAAAAAAAGGTGATTTCAAGTACTTTACAACCTTGCATATCAATCCAGTAAGGAATAAAGATCTTTCCAACTTAAGATAAAAGCAAGTTTACTGAAGAAGTGAAGTGAAAGTTGCTCAGTAGTGTCTGACTTTTTGCGACCCCATGGACTAAATACAGTCCATGGAGTTCTCCAGGCCAGAATACTGGAGTGGGTAGCCTTTCCTTTCTCCAGGGGATCTTCCCAACCCAGGGATCGAACCTAGGTCTCCCACAATGCAGGCGGATTCTTCACCAGTTGAGCCACAAGGGAAGCCCAAGTGTACTGAATAGAGTACATACTGTTATCCTATTTGTGTTAAATTTTAAATAAATAAACTTTTGAATATATTCCAAAACTAACAATGGTATGGAGAGTGTGCATAGGCCTTTCAGTTTACTTTACATATATATTCTCAAACTAGTAAAAACAATAAACATATTTCTGTCCTTAAAAAACAGAGTATTGAAATCAGTCCATTTTATTCTGTTTTTAAACTAAATGCAGAACAGAATCAGAATATACTTGGGCTTCCCTGGTGGTCCAGTGGTTAAGACTATGGGTGCAGTTTCGATCCCTGGTTGGGGAACTAAGGTCCCCACATGCCATGTGGCACATCCAAATATATATATCTGTGTGTGTGCATATTAACTATATATATATATTTATATATATACTTATTGCTGAGATCTTAGCTTAGTCTGGTAGTTTCTGGGGGAAAACCTAATAATTCCCATTAAGACATATAATAGCCTAGTTGTGCACACACACTTCCTGTTTTCTGAACTATATGAAAGTTAAGTTGTAGACACCATGATCCTTTGGTTCTACACAGTCAGCATGCATTCTCCACTCAGTGACGTGATTATACCAAGGAAAATTAACAAGAATTCCATAATATCTATTATCTAGTACATATTCAAACTTCCCAAGTTGTTCTCCCAAATATGTATTTTTTTTTCCTAATCTGGATCCAATTGAATTTTATGCATTTCATTTGGTTATTGTATCTCTTAGCCCTCTTTCTGTAAAGCCAGTTTTCTTGAAGATGCCACATTTTCCATTTAATTCACTAGTATATTATTTAATTCTCTCCCATGACACAGCGGAGAAGGCAATGGCAACCCACTCCAGTACTCTTGCCTGGAAAATCCCATGGACGGAGGAACCTGCTGGGCTGCCATCTATGGGGTCGCACAGAGTCGGACACGACTGAAGCGACTTAGCAGCAGCAGCATGACACAGACGTCATTTGAAAATTTTTACAATGAACATTTTTTATTGTGGTAAAATACACATAAAAGCTACCATTTAAAAATTTTTAGTTGTACAGTTCAGTGGCATTAAGTACACTCACGGTTGTGTAACCATCACCACCATCCGTCACCAGAACGGTTTCATCATCCCAAACTGAAATTCTGTACTCATTAAACAGTAACTCCCCACTCTCCCTTCCCACACCATTCTACCTTCTGTCTTGAGCCGACGTCTTTAAATTCCTCAAATAACTAGAATCCTGCAGTCTTGACTCTTTGCGAGTCCATAGACTGTAGCCTGCCAGGCTTTTCTGGAGTGGGTTTCCCAACTCCCAACCCAGGGATCTAACTCATGTCTCCTGCATTGCAGGCAGATTCTTTTACCGTCTGAGCCACCAGGGAAGCCCATAAAAGACTATAAATTGGTTTCAGGCTATCTAAACAAGGTCCATATAACATGTGGTTGCTGTGTTTCTAAGCCTTTTTAGATCCAAGCAATTTGCTCACTTTTTTTTTAGACGCTATTGCTTTATTGCAGAATGGACTCAATTCTTATATGCATGCATTTACCAACAACAAAAATCCATACATTTTAAAGGAACCACGCACTGTATACTGAGGTTCTGAAAGCTGCTTCTAATTTAGAAATACTGGAAGTAGTTATAGAGACAGTACTTATAAATTCATATAAACCTCATATGGTTACTCTTAGTTCCATCTTTGTCAGATTGCTGCTGCTGCTAAGTCGCTTCAGTCGTGTCCGACCCTGTGCGACCCCATAGACGGCAGCCCACCAGGCTCCCCCGTCCCTGAGATTCTCCAGGCAAGAATACTGGAGTGGGTTGCCATTTCCTTCTCCAACGCATGAAAGTGAAAAGTGAAAGTGAAGTCGCTCAGTCGTGTCCGACTCTTAGCGACCTACCAGGCTCCTCCATCCACGGGATTTTCCAGGCAAGAGTACTGGAGTGGGGTGCCATTGCCTCATCACAATTTAGCAAACCACAATTTTGGTCTTGGTAGATGCACCCAGTACAGCAGGGGGCAGGATTACCTCCTTCTAGAAGCCAAGTGCTTAGGAAACCCCTTCTAACGTTAATCAGAGAGAATGGTTTTCAAGTTAAGCACAAAGATAACTAAAAGAAAGTTTTCTCTGAATACAGAGATAAGGTAAATTCCCAGAGAATGTGCTGCTGAGAGGAAATATTTTACTTAAAAAACTATCGGTATTCTGTTTGAAAGAGCAATCAGACTTGGTTTAAAAGCGGGGCAGGAGAGAGGCTGGACGACTAAGGAAGGAGGGCGAAGAGCCGGAAAGAGAGTCGTCAGCTGCCAGAGAAGAGTGGAAACCTGCTTAGCAGGTAATTTGACGAAATGAACCGAGACGCAGGAGGAAAGTCCCCGTGGCGAATGAAGTCGAGCAAGGGACGAAAGAAGGAGACTAACTCCGGATGTTTGGAAGGCCGTGCTGAAGCCGGTTTTTCCACGGACTGGAACAATCCCGAACAAGGCACTGGGCGCGGACTCGGAAAACAAGCCCCAGCTGCCAGCCTCCCCGCGCCCAGGGAGTAACCTGCGAAACCCTGGGCACTTCCCAGCAGGTGATTCTGTAGGCGTGACGAGTCTGCTCTCTCCTTCCGTGCCTCCGCCGCGGGAAGTAGTCCCCGGCTGCGCCGGCTCCGAAGGAATCTGGGCAGGGGAGCCGGAGGCCCTCAGGGGATGAGTCCTAGGAGCGGCGGGCGTGCAGCCAATCCCTGGAAAGAGGGCGTGGCTAACTCGGTTCCGCGGATTCCTCCGCCTGTGCGCGCTGTGCTGAGGCAGAGCGAGCCGCCATTTTGGATGCTGAGTCTTGGTTCCCAAGTGCGTCTCTGCCGTTTTCACGTCCGGATTTGGCCAGGTGAGTGGGCTTTTTCAGGGTCGAGCGTCTTTGTTTTCTTTCCCACGCTGCGCTCCGGGCTTATAAGTCCCTAGCCAGGGATTTGGACGCCTCTGAGGTGGCAGGTGAGGAGAAACAGAATGATCCTGGGTCAGGCCGGAGGTCGGGCCGGAGGGGCTGCGGCGCGGAAGGCCGCCGAAGGCCGGGCTCGGGGGCGTGGCAGGGCCGCGAGCAGCTTGGAGACCGCTAGTCGTGGATATATGACACCGCCAAACTTTCTTGTCCTCCCTGCTTCGAGCCATCTCTACCCCGGGGTGAAGCTGCCGCGGCCTGGGCTTTGGCACCCGACGCGGACAGGGCCGGGCCGGCGCTCTCGGCCACTCCCCTCACCCTATCTCTTCTGGCCCAGAGAGACTTCGGTTCGGTTGTGTCCCTCGTGCCCGAGGGAGTCCGCGTCCGAGCCGGGCAGCCTCCCCTGGGCGGCGCGGCCTCCAGGGAACGTACCTGGGGCCCCTGGGCGAAATTGCCCTTTTCTTTAGCGGAAGCAAAACGCGACCTTTGACCCCTTTCTCCGACCCCTTCTTGTCTGATGAGTGGTCTTTTGAGGAGCCTGTGGTCCTGTCCATGCGCCCCTCTTTCAGTTCTCATTGCTTCCCTTCCGCGGTGCTGCAGGTGAGAGGACTGGAAACTCGACCTGCATAAAGTTTTACAAGGATCGGGACCCAAGAGCGCCCGTTTAATAATTAGGTAATAGGAAAGAGAGTCACTTTCACTGTTTGTAGTAGTGAAACTGAAATTAAGAGCTGGTCATAGTTTTTCTATTATGCTAGCGTATTCATTATTTTTCTAAACTTTTTATTATGAAAATTTAAAGCCAAGGTAAAGACTAATGAATTCCCTCCTCACCCAGCTTCATCAACGATTATTTTCTTGCCAATCTTGTTTCATTTATACCCCCATTATGTATTCGTTTAATAAAGTAATAGTTAATATATGTGTCGTCGTCGCCCCACCAATCCCCGCCCCGCGCAAGTAGTAGCCTTTTTGACTCCTGTAACTTAGGAGAAATTTCCACCGGAAATTTTGTTTTTACAGCTTTCTCAACACCCCATCTTCTGGGATAGGAGGACTTAGTAATATCCTTTTATTCGAAGATAAAAGATTGTTTTGAAACCTTAATGTTTATTATATTTTAAAGTCACCCAGTTTCGTAAGTCTTGTGTTACTGTTCTGTCCAGATTGTTTTCGTTCTTCCTATCTTCCTTTGCCTCTGGAATTTCAGTGATTGGGAGCCCCAGAATCCCCAATTCTTTATAGTCTACTTAATTTAAGGTTTCATTCCTTTAAAATCATTTCCCTGGTAACTCAGCTGGTAAGGAATCCTCCAATTCAGGAGACCCTACTTTGATTCCTGGGTCAGAAGATGCGCTGGAGAAGGGATAGGCTACCCACTCAAGTTTTCTTGGGCTTCCCTGGTGGCTCAGCTGGTAAAGAATCCGCCTGTGATGTGGGAGACCTGGATTCGATCACTGGGTTGGGAAGATCCCCTGGAAAAGGGAAAGGCTACCCACACCAGTATTCTGGCCTGGAGATTTCCATGACTGTATAGTCTGTGGGGTCGCAGAGAGTCGGACACAACCGGGCGACTTTTCACTTTTCCTTTAAAATCACAATTAAGTCCCATTTGACACAAAGTCTATCCTGATTTAAAAATAGAACTAGAAGAGAATATAAAGAAATAATTTAAAATACAGAAAAAGTAGAATACACATGAATACTAACTTCAGCATTATTTTATATGGTAAATATAAAAAAGATTGGGAAATTATTAAAAATGGTTACTCAATGTAGTATTAGGCAGCCATTAAAGTATAATACTAAAGACTGTAGCAGATACGATGTTAAGTGATAAAAGAATTCACTAGTGATTGGAGTCCATGATTACAACTTTGTAAAAGTATGCCTTAAGAGAAACTCTTGGTGAAAGTATGCCCAACGAATTTTTTGTATTGCTTTTTATATTTTATTGAGAAACAAGATAAAGGTACTGTCATAATGTCTTATGAATTTCAATATTTATAGCTCCTTCTGGAAAATCTTGATGGTCTCTGAAGTCTGTACTTTTCTTGTGAGTTATACATGATACTGCTGGTTTTGTGGTCTTTTATTAAATTTTCAATCTTGGTTAGATTGGTCACTGATGATTTTAGTACAATTTGAAAATATAGGAAACAACATTTCTGTATGTGAAATGGTTTTAAGAATTGGGCTGTATTATTGTGGAAATGTCTTCTAGCTTGTTTGTACTTTTATGTCACTTATTCATATCTGCAATGCCTAAATCATACCTGAATCTGTTCATATCACTTATACGAAAGAGGTATTCAGGATAAATAAAATAATACATGTCAAATACAGTTTTCCTATATACTAAAAAATGGCATTCTGTGTACTGTAGACTGTTGCCTCCCTTCCCAGATTGGTTCTTTTGGCACTACAAGACTCTAAAGTTGGTTTCTTGGAACTTAATGGTTTATTTTGCTATTTTTTGGCTACTTTAAAGTTTTCAGGATTACTGTCTCTGGGCAGCTTCACTAATTTGGGAAGCTGTTGTGAGCTGCAACAGTCTCTCCCTTCTCTGTCCAGGGGTAACATGAGGAATGGCCCAATCCATGGTTCTACACTTTCCTTTATTCAGAATGGAGAGTTTATCCAGTTTTAAAAGGCTCCTGAAGCTGGGTGATAAAAGAAGGACTAGATCAGTTTGTTCCAACTTTAAGGACTGGAGTAAAATGAAGGATTTGAAAGAGCCCAGAAGAGAACATGAGGTTGCTGACCAATGTGTGACATAATGGTGATGTAATTAAAATACTGAGAAGTAGTTTCACAATCACTAGTTCGTAATCCTTTTATAAGATTTATAGTTTCCTTTTTTAATTTTTGGCTGCGCTTGGTCTTCGTTGCAGTACATGGGCTTCTCGTTGTGGTGGCTTCTCTTGTGGAGTGCATGGGCTCAGTAGTTGTGGTGTATAGGCCTAGTTGGCTCAAGGCATGTCGAATCTTCCCAACCAGACCAGGGATTGGACCTGTATCCCCTGCATTGGCAGGTGGATTCTTAACCGCTGGACCACCAGGGAAGTCCCTGTAACGATTATGTTATAGATGTTTATGTGTCTTATAGTTGTTTTTGTGTCACTTACCCCATTAAACTGTGAACTCCATAAAACACTAGGGTATTACTTAAGTGTCTGTTGTCTCCATCTGCTTGGCACAGTACTTGATAGAATGTGTGCATGTGTGCATGCTCAGTTGTATCTGACTCTTTGGGACTCCATGGACTGTAGCCTGCCAGGCTCCTCCAGGCAAGAATACTGGAGTGAGTTGCCGTTTACTACTCCCAGGGAACTTCTGGACTCTGGGATCAAACCTAAGTCTTCTGCATTGGCCGGCAGTTTCTTTACCACTGAACCGCCTGGGAGGCCCTACTTGATAGCCACACTCAAAAATGTTTGATGAGTGGATGAATGGCAGTAAAAATCTTGAGGTACAAAATGAGTTTAGAATAAGCTCTGAATCAAATGACAGTTTTAAATTAGGTATTGGGCAGTATTAGTATGTGGTAATATATATGTGTACTCACATATACATGTATTTATATATGTTTTTTCCTGTATATAATTATTTGTATATGTATAAAATAGTGACTTGACCAGAATAGTTTATTTACTTTTAGGTTATTCCTAAAATTAGTATTCTGAATCATTCAGGATACAAAGTTGATGGTAGCTTTGGAAACACAAGTTCAAATCCTGAATTGGAAGAATTCTGTGGCGGTTCAGGGGTTAGGACTTGGTGGTTTTACTGCCAGGACATGAGTTGGCTCCCTGGTTGAGGAATTAAGATACTGCAAGCTTCGAGGCAGGGCCAAAAGAAAAAAAAAATCCTGAAATGATAATTAAATTGACCTTTTTTATTAGATAAGCTTTGAGTCTAATTTTTTTTTACATATATTGATAATTATTTTGGACATGTCCTAAATAAAAATAATAGTTAATACCTTGTGGCTTAGTGTCATTGTCCTTAATGATTAGTTTTTGTAGGAGTCTGATTTCTGAAAGTTGAAAATCCTCAGAACTCAAGTTGACAAAGTATTTTGGCAAATTATTTTCCTTTCCTTAAATCTAAAACAAAACTAGACTCTGTAAGTTTGTGGAACTCAAAAAAAGACTTATTTTTAGTTAAATTTCCTATTAGCATAATAAACTAGTGACAGCTTTGTACTAAGTACTGTACGAGACAGTGTGGGAATAACAGTGGGACCTTAGAAATAGTATGTGCTTTGAGAAGAGTCAGACATGGCATACTAAAGGCAGCAGCTAGCTTGAGAAGAGCTAAACTGATTACAGCTGAAATCCTCCAGTGAGGTTGAAACAGTTAAAGCAAGGGAAAACAGATGCAAATATATATTTAACTTTTAATTTTAATCCAAAAGATATAAAATATGTAATAATGGAGTATAACCTTTAAAAATTGTGAGCCACTGTATTGTATACCTGTAACTTATATTGTACATCAAGTATTCTTCATTTTTTTTTTTTCCCTAAATTTAGCAATTGTGGCACTTTAGCTTAGCTGCACTGAGACATGTGGAATCTTCCCAGACCAGGGATTGAACCTGTGTCTCCTGCATTGGCAGGCAGATTCTTAACCACTGGACTACCAGGGAAGTCCTAGTCTTCAGTTTTTAAAAAGTTCATTTATCAGCTAATCTTTATTTTTAAATCGTTTAATTTTGGCTGCTCTGGGTCTTCATTGCTGTGCACTGGCTTTCTCTAGTTGCAACGAGCAGGGGCTACTCTGGTTGCATTGTGCTGGTGTCTCATGACAGTGGCTTCTCTTGTAGCAGAGCATAGGCTCTAGGGCCTTCGGGCTTCAGTATTTGTGGCACGGTGGGCTTAGTTGCCCCACAGCTTGTGGGATCTTTGTGCACCAGGGATTGAACCCATGTCCCCTGCATTGGCAGGTGGATTCTGAACTAGTGGGCCACCAGCTATTAGCTAATAACCTATCAGCTAATCTTTAGATGATTAGACCTTTTCTTTTAGTATGAGTCTGTTGACTGGAGTTTTACTTATTTTTTTGCCACCTTCCAGGTGGTACTTGCAGGATCTTAGTACCCCCACCAGGAATTGACTCTGGCTCTAGTCAGTGAAAAGTGTGGAGTCCTAGCCATTGGACCTCCAGGAAATGCCCTAAAATCCACAAATTTTCATTTAATCCTCATACTAGCTTTTTGAGGTATGTTGTTGTTTTTGGACACTCAGTCTAGTGTCCTCCTCTTTTGTGACTCCTTGGACTGTAGCCCGCCAAGCTCCTCCAGGCAAGAATACTGGAGTGGGTTGCCATTTCCTTCTCCAGGAGATCTTCCTGACCCAGGGATCATGCTTGGCAGGTGGATTCTTTACCACCTGAGCCATCTGGGAAGCTCTTGAGGTGTGAGGGTTCATGTAAATATTGGTGCTAAGTTTCCTGAAGTGTTTGATAGAATTTCCTTAAATGTTTAATAGAGAAGCCACTTGGACCTGGATTTTCTTTTGGAATGGTTCTTAATGTTAGATTCAATTTTTGTCATGTGTAAGGGGCAGTTATATTTTGTATTTCTTTTGAGTCCGTTTAAAAAAAATACTTATTTTACTTTTTGGTTGCGCTGGGTCTTCATTGCTGCACTTGGGCTTTCTCTAGTTTTGATGAGTGGGGGCTACTTTTAGTTGTGCTGCATGTACTTCTCATTGTGGTGGCTTCTCTTGTTTTGAAGGACAGGTTCTAGGCTTTTGGGCTTCGGTAGCTGCAGCATGAGGGCTCAGTAGTTGTCACTCAAGGGCCCTAAGAGTGCTCAGGCTTCAGTGGTTGTGGTGCACTGGCTTAGTTGCTCCGTGGCATGTGAAATCTTCCAGCCCAGGGACCAAACTCATGTCCCCTGCATTGGTAGGCAGATTCCTAGTCACTGTACCAGCAAGGAAGTCCAGCTTTTTTTTTTTTAATTGTAGTTGTCTTACAATGTTGTGTTAGTTTCAGATGTACTGCAAAGTGATTGCCATTCATATATTTACTTTTTCAGATTCTTTCCGTTATAGGTTATTACAAATGTTGAATATCGTTCCTTTATGCGTCAGTTTTGGTAAATTGCATTTCTAACAGATTTGTCCATTTTGTCTCATTGTTGAATTTATAGGTGTAAGTTAGTAATACCTGTGTGTACTTGTGTTCAATTGTGTCTGACTCTGTGACCCCATGAAATGTAGCGCTTCAGGCTCCTCTGTCCATGGAATTTTCCAGGGAAGAATACTGGAGTGGGATGCCATTTCCTATTCCAGGGACTCTTCGTAACCCATATCTCTTGAGCTCCTGCATTGGTTGGCAGATTCTTGACCACTGCATCATTTGGGAAGCCCAAGTTAGTAATAATGTCCCTTTTAATATTTATAGGCCCTGTAATAATATCCCTCTTTTTCAGTCCTGATACTACTGGTAACGTGTGTGTCCCCCACCACTTCCGTCCTTCCTCTTTCCAAAGAACCTGTGTTTGATTTCATTGATTTTCCTCTTTTTAGTTTCATTGGTGTTTACCTTTTAATTGTTTCTTTCTGCTTGCTTTGGGTTAATTTTTCTCTCTTTACAGTTACTTGTGGAAGTTTAGTTTACTAATTTGAGACCTTTGTTTTCAGGGGCGGGGGGGCATACTAATTTGAGACCTTTCTTTTCGGGGGCGGGTAGGGGGGGCAGGAAGTAGAAAAGAATAACTTTATTGCTCTGTCAGCCAAAGAGAGAGACACCAGGCTTCTGCCTTGAAAAACTGCCCCTCAGACCTTCCTTCTTTTCTAATGTGAGCATTTAAAATTGTAAAATTTCCCCAAGCACTGCTTTAGCTTCACACACACATTTTGATGTTATATTTTAATTTTCATTTTCTTGCAGTTTAAACTTTAAAAAATAATTTCCACTTGAAACTTCCTCTTTGACATGTATATTTAGAAGTATAGTGTTTAATTTACAAGTGTTTGGAGATTTTCTGTTATCTTTCTTATTACTGATTTTAGGTTAATTTCCATTGCAGTTAAAGAATATACCTTGTTGGACTTCAGTTCTGTTTAATTTGTTAGAGCTTGTTTTGTAACCCAGGATGTGGTCTGTGTTCATAAATGTTGCCTGTGCATTGCTGTGTTGAGTGGAGTGTTCTGTAAATGTCAGTGAGATATAGTTGGTTATTATTGGGTTTTAGTTCTGTACTCTTGCTGGTATTCTGTCTGCTAGTTTAAGAAATTTCAAAGGGAAATATGTTAAGTGTCCAACTTCAACATATTTGTTGAAGTGTTAAGGATTTGTTTCTTTGTCCTGTCCTGTCTGTCTTTTGTTGTTTCTTGTATTTTGAGGCTTTATTGTGCATTCACTATTAGGTTGTTACATTTTATTTTTGAATTCACCCTTCTGTGATTATGTAATATCCCTTTGTATCCCAGTTTTTCTTGCTAAAGTCTACTTTGTCTAACAGTATAGCCCCTTCTGCTTTTTTAAAAGTTGAAGTATTATTGATATATAACCTTATATTAGTTTCAGGTGTGCAACACAATGATTTGATATTTGTATGTATTGCAAAATTATTACCGCATTAAGTTTTTGTTGTTCAGTCTCTAAGTTGAGTCCAACTCTGCGACACCAGGCTTCCTTGTCCTCCATCTCCTGGAGTTTGCTCAAATTCATGTCCTTTGAGTCAGTGATGTCATCAGTAAGTCTAGTTAACATCTGTCACCATAGATAGTTACAGTTTTTTCTTCTTTTGATGAGAACTTTTAAGATTCATTCTCTTGGGATTTCCCTGGCAATCCAGTGGTTAAGACGCTGCATTTCTATTGCAGGGGGTGCAGGTTCAATCTCTGGTTGGGGAACTTAAGATATCACATCCCACATGCCCGACAGCAGGGCCAAAAAAATGAAAAAAAAAAAAAAAATTTTTTTTTTCTTAATAGCTTTGTAATTTGTTGTTGTTGCTCAGTTTTCTCTGACTGTGACCCCTTGGACTGCAGCATGCCAGGCTTCCCTGTCCTTCACCATCTCCCAGAGCTTGCTTAGACTCATGTTCACTGAGTCGGTGATGCCATCCAGCCATCTCGTCCTCTGTCATCCCCTTCTCCTCCTGCCCTCAATCTTTCTCAGGATCAGGATCTTTTCCAGTGAGTTAGCTCTTCGCATCAGGTGGCCAAAATATTGGAGCTTCAGCATCAGTCCTTCCAATGAATATTCAAGGTTGATTTCCTTTAGGATTGACTGGTTTGATCTCCTTGCTGTCCAAGGGACCCTCAAGAGTCATCTCCAACCCCACAGTTCAAAATATGTAATACAGTATTAATCATAGTCACCATACCACATTGTACATAACATCCCATGACTCATTTACAGTATTTTATAACTGGAAGTTTGTAATGAAATGGGTGGAGGGGGTTGAAAGGTACAACTTTCAGCTTTCTTTTGACTACTGTTTGCATGATATACTTTTTTTCATCCTTTTAACCTTCCTACATTATCGATGTGAATTTAATCTGTTTGATCATTTTTTGAACCATCTGGTAAGCCTAGTTAACATCTGTCACCATACATAGTAACAATTCTGACAATCTGTTCTTTAAATTGTCATATTTAGATCATTTCTACTTATGTAATTTTAGCATATTTGAATTTGGGCCTGCCACTTTATTATTTGTTTTATGGTTTTCATTTCTCTTTCTGCTTGCATGCCTTATCTTGGGTTATTTGAACAGTTTAGTCATCAAGTTTAAAATTTGTCCAGCTTTTTAGTCTTTTTTGGATATAGTATGTTTTCCTAGTCAATCTAGGAATTATAGTGGACATACTTAACTTTTCACAATCTACTTAGTATTTTATCACTTCTTGTGGAATATATTAATAGAAATATCATGTAGGTCCCTTTACCTTGCTCCCTACCCCTTTATACCATTATGTTGTGGTTATCTTATGTATTATGTTTACATGTGTTGAAAAAAACCCATCAGTGTTATTAGTTTTGCTTTTAACTGTCAAATACATTTTAAGAGACTGAAGAGAACAGTCTTCTATTGTATTTACCCAGATATTTGCCATTTCTGTAATGTAAGATATAAATATTTGCCATTTCTTCCTTTATTTTAGTGTTCCATGTTTTCTTATTAATATTCCCTCATCTGAGAGTGACTTGTGTGTGTGTGCTGAGTAGTATCCGACTCTTTGCGACCTAATGGACTGTAGCCTACCAGGCTCCTTTGTCCATGGGAGTTTCCCAGCAAGAATACTGGAGTGGGTTACCATTTCCTCCTCCAGCGGGTATTCCTGACTCAGGGATGGAAGTTGCATCTCCTCTGTCTCCAGCATTGGGAGGTAGATTCTTTACCACTGAACTACCTGGGAAAACCAGAGAATGACTCATTTCCCCTGTATTTCTGAAGGGTATTTTCACTGGGTATAGAATTCTGGGTTGACAGTTCTTTTCTGGTCATACTTCCTTTTGGCCTCTGTGGTTTCTGATGGGAAGTCTTATTATTTGAATAGATGATCTATAGGTAATGTGTTTTTCTTTGGCTGCTTTCAGTATTTTAAAATTTGTCTTTAGTTTTCATCAGTTTGATTAAGATGATTCTGAGCATACATTTCTTTGGGATTATTCACTTCAGAGCTGTCTGAGTTTTTCAGTCTGTAGATTTATTTATTTTGCTAAATTTGGAGAGTTTTCACCCAATATTTTTCCAAAAGTTTTTGGGTACCAAACTGTTTCTCCCATCCTTCTGATATTCTGATGATGCAATATTAGACCCTTTGCTATTTCTACAGATATCTGAGACTTTGATCACTTTTTTCAGTGTTTTTTTAAAATCTCTTTTTCAGATGAATACTTAGTATTGATCTATGTTCAAGTGCATTGGCACTTTCCATTGTCATTTCCTTTCTGCTGTCCAGCCCATAGGGTGAGTTTTTAACATTTTTTAAAAACAGATTTTATTTATTTTTGACTGTGCTGGGTCTTTAATGCTGTGTTGGCTTTTCCCTAATTGAGGCAAGCTGGGGCTACTCTCTTGTTGCTGTGTGCGAACTTCTCATTGAGGTGGCTTCTTTTGTTCTGGAGCACAGGCTCTAGAGCATGCAGGCTTCAGTAGTCGCAGTTCCCCAGCTCTAAAGCACAGGCTCAGTAGTTGTGGTGCACAGGTTTAGTTGCTCTGTGGTATATGGGATCTTCCCAGGTCAGGGATCAAACCCATGTCTCCTGCATTGACAAGCAGATTCTTTACCACTGAGCCACCAGGGAAGCCCCTCTTTTGATTATTGTATTTTTCAGTTTTAAAGTTTGTTTCCTCAGGAATTCCCTGGTGATCAAGTGGTTCTGACTCGGTGCTTTCACTGCCAGGACCTGGGTTTAGGGGCTGGGTTTGATCTCTGTTTGAGGAACGAAGATCTCGCAAGGTGCACACAGGGCCAAAAAAACCTATTTCCTCTTGATGTTTTTTGTTTCTTTACTGAGATTTTCTAGTCATTCAAGAGTATTTGCCCTTACTTGTTGCAGTGTTTTCTAAATTTATTTTTTATTGAAGTGTGGTTGAATTGTTGAAATATTTTTACAGTAGCTGCTTTAAAGCATTTGTCAATTAATTCCAGCAACTGTATAATCTCAGCATTGATGTACGTTGATTGTTTTTTCTGTGAGTTGACTTTACTGATTTGGTGTATTTCACTCAGTCTGTCCCCACCAGGGATCCTCTTTCTGGCTTTTCAAGACAGGACTAGAGAGTTGAGCTTCTCTTGCTGTTCATACTTTGCTGTGTCAGTGCTCACTTCTGGTTTCAGCCTTGCATCTAGGAAATACCAGAGGGAAAAACTAATAACTCACTGCCACTTTATTGGTGTATCAAATTTGGTCTCTGCTGCTGCTGCTAAGTCGCCCCAGTCGTGTCCAACTCTGTGCGACCCCACGGACAGCAGCCCACCAGGGTTACCCTCGTCCCTGGGATTCTCCAGACAAGAACACCAGAGTGGGTTGCCATTTCCTTTAGCTTCTATTATTTACTTTTCAGAATCCTCAAAAAGCTGCTCCATATATGCTTTTCAGGATTTATAGCTTCATTCAGTGAAAGGAATTGAACCTAGAACCCTCCCTGTTCTTTGCTTTTTTTTCTTCTGCTTTTAAGGACTATTCGTGTTGCTATTGGAGAGGGAAATGGCAACCCACTCCAGTGTTCTTGCCTGGAGAATCCCAGGGACGGGGGAGCCTGGTGGGCTGCTGTCTTTGGGGTCGCACAGAGTCGTACACGACTGAACGACTTACTTTCATCTTTCACTTTCATACAATGGAGAAGGAAATGGCAACCCACTCCAGTGATCTTGCCTGGAGAACCCCAGGGACAGGGGAGTCTGGTGGGCTGCCGTCTATGTGGTTGCACAGAGTCGGACACAACTGAAGTGACTTAGCAGCAGCAGCAGTTGCTATAAGTGTATATAGCTAGTTCATTAATTCTGTTGGCTGGATAGTATTCTGTCACGTTTGTTACATTTTATCTTTCTTTTTGTAATGGAGACTTGGCATTCCTCCACCTCCTTACTACCACAGAATCCATATACCTGTGTCTTCTTGGCTTCTGTACAAATTTCCTTGGGGGTATATGTCCAGGAATAGAATTGCAGGATCCTAAGGTATATGTGTACATTTACTCTTAAGACATACATATTATTAAATACTAATAGGCTAATACAGTTAGAATACTGATAGATGAATAGAATATTATTTAACCTTAAATGGAAGAAAGTTCTTTGATGTGCTACAACATGGGCTGTTGGAGTATGTTAATATTAGTACTCACACACACATATATATATATGTTTGTTTATCCATTCTTGTTTCATTGGACAGATTGTTTCCACTTTTTAGCTATAATGAATAATGCTGCTATGAACATGGGTGTACAAATTATGTTTCTTTCAAGAAATAAGATGTTCAAGAATTGTCTTGAGGATTAATCTTCATTATTTATGCCTTTTTGCCTGTTTCAGTACAATAGAATATTTAGTGTCCTGCAGAACCTTAGGCTTGAAAGGGACTTTAGAGATTATATTGAAATAACTTAAATTATGTTCCTGTATTATTGTAGAAACACCATTTAGCTTAAGTTTTCTAGCTTGGTTAACAAGTCTTAGTACAGTGTGAACCAGAGGTTGCTTTGTTAGATCTAGTTTCTGGCTTCTTTGGTCTTGTGTAAAAATCAAGTCTTTGGCTGGGTATCTTCTGTTTTCTCCTCCAAAGCCACATACTTTTTTCTCTCCTCTGATCTATATCCCTGGAGGCTCATTCATGTGTACTGTGTGTGTGGGCCCCTTTGCTTCCTGGCTTCCAGTTAAGGAATAGATGGACCTACAGGAGGAATGAGGTGCAAATTGCACCTCCACCAGTGTAATTCTTTGCTGGTGGCCCTTTCTGGATAGCTACCTTCCCCAGGTTCCACTTCTTCATCTTGCCCATTCAGGCCTAGATGTATTTATGGTTCTGGGGCAATTCATTATCCTTTGTTCTTTTCTTTAAATGTTACCCACATCTTTATAAGTAGTATCTTTATTGAATTCTCCTCACTTTAACCAGGTGTGGATACTGTGTGTTTCTAGCTGGTACCCTGATTGTTAGACTCCTTTAAAGGGGCCTTATGATTTTACTTTTGTAAATCTGAAAGATGTTATTCCTGAATCATCAGATTAGTAATTTAGGTTTATTTTTATCTACTTTCTGTAGTAGGTTTACAGTAGGGTTTTGAGGGGAGAGAAAGTCTCTCCTCACATTCCCAGCCAAAAGACTCACTGTGAAATATAGACACCTCTTCAGGATTTTCAACTTCCTTCGCAATGTTGGATTTATATTTGTAGCATAAAACATTCGGTTCCTCTTTCAGGGAATTTTAGCACCTAAGTCCCTGATCGTGTGATTGATTGGGTTCCTTTTGTTCCCATGCTGTTTGAGCATGGTCCCAAACTAGCATTTGTAGATGTTGACCCATCTTTGACAAATATGTGAAATAGAGGTGTCTTTATACCCTCCAGAGTTTCTTCATGTTACTAAAGCTACGCTTTATTACCTGTCTCTTTGTGTTGTGTCTTTCAGTGTCTAGCCACTTTAGTTACCTATTCTGATGATGTTTACTGAGGAGTTAACATTTTACTTTTCTAAGGAGGCAAATGAATTTATATTACTTGCTTTTTGATAGAAATTCCAAATTCCATCTGAGGTAGATTTGGTTTTAGTGTTAGTCCAAATTCCTTAGATTTGAAAAGAGTTTACATATAGGTGTTGACTAAAAAATATGCACAACTTGAGAGTTGCTAGTTAAGTTTTATTTGGGGCAAAATGATGACTGCAGTCCAGGAGATAGCACCTCAGTTCCGAGAGACTGTTCTAAGGAGGCAGGAGGGGAAATGAGGCTATGAACAAGTTTGTAACACTCAACTGAATTCATTCCTTTCATATGCACCTCATCTACCCAGGGCTAAATTGTTGCCTTGCTCACCTGAAGGAGTGGCAGATGGCTGCTTTTTGGCATCAACATCCCCCTCCCCCCTGCCCAGCAGTCACCTTTGGAGGGGGGGTGGTAGCATCTGTTGGATGGCAGTTTCTGGAGCCCTCATTCGCATTTGGAGGCCAGAAATCACTGATGGCCATGACATTTCTTGTTTATTGATAGGGCAGGAAGTATTTTCATTTCCTAGCTCCTCCCCATGGCAATAGTTCTCTGTATTCTTGCCACCTTTTCTTAATCTCTTCAGCTTCTGTTAGGTCCATACCGTTTCTGTCCTTTATTGTACCCATCTTTGCATGAAACTATACAAAAAAGATCTTCACTACCCAGATAATCACGATGGTGTGATCACTCACCTAGAGCCAGACATCCTGGAATGTGAAGTTAAGTGGGCTTTAGAAAGCATCACTACAAACAAAGCTAGTGGACATGATGGAATTCCAGTTGAGCTATTTCAGATCCTAAAAGATGATGCTGTGAAAGTGCTGCACTGGATATGCCAGCAAATTTGGAAAACTCAGCAGTGGCCACAGGACTGGAAAAGGTCAGTTTTCATTCCAATCCCAGAGAAAGGCAATGCCAAAGAATGCTCAAACTACTGCACAATTGCACTCATCTCACACGCTAGTAAAGTAATGCTGAAAATTCTCCAAGCCAGGCTTCAACAGTATGTGAACCATGAACTTCCAGATGTTCAAGCTGGATTTAGAAAAGGCAGAGGAATCAGAGATCAAATTGCCAGCATCCACTGGATCATCGAAAAAGGAAGAGAGTTCCAGAAAAACATCTACTTTTGCTTTATTGACTATGCCAAAGCCTTTGACTGTGTGGACCACAACCAACTGTGGAAAATTCTGAAAGAGATGGGAATACTAGACCACCTGAGCTGCTTCTTGAGAAATCTGTATGCAGGTCAGGAAGCAACAGTTAGAACTGGACACGAAACAACAGACTGGTTCCAAATCAGGAAAGGCTGATACATGTCAAGGCTGTGTATTGTCACCATGCTTATTTAACTTATATGCAGAGTACATCATGAGAAACACTGGGCTGGAGGAAGCACAAGCTGGAATCAAGATTGCCGGGAGAAATATCAATAACCTCAGATATGCAGATGACACCACCCTTATGGCAGAAAGTGAAGAGGAACTCAAAAGCCTCTTGATGAAAGTGAAAGTGGAGAGTGAAAAAGTTGGCTTAAAGCTCAACATTCAGAAAACTAAGATCATGGCATCTGGTCTCATCACTTCATTGCAAATAAATGGGGAAACAATGGAAACAGTGACAGACTTTATTTTCTTGGGCTCCAAAGTCACTGCAGATGGTGACTGCAGCCATGAAATTAAAAGATGCCTACTCCTTGGAAGAAAAGCTATGACCAACTAGACAGCATATTAAAAAGCAGACATTACTTTGCCAACAAAGGTCCATCTAGTCAAAGATATGGTTTTTCCAGTAGTCAGGTACAGATTAGAAAGCTGGACCATAAAAAAAACTGAGTGCTGAAGAATTGATAGTTTTGAACTATGGTGTTGGAGAATACTCTTGAGAGTCCCTTGGACACAAGGAGATCAAACCAGTCAATCCTGGTTTGGAAATCAGTCCTGAATATTCATTGGAAGGACTGATGGTGAAGCTGAAACTCCAATACTTTGGCTACCTGATGTGAAGAGCTGACTCATTGGAAAAGATCCTGTTGCTGGGAATGATTGAAGGTGGGAGGAGAAGGGGATGACAGAAGATGAGATGGTTGGATGGCATCACCGACTCAATGGACATGAGTTTGAGTAAACTTCTGGAGTTGGTGATGGACAGGGAGGCCTGGCATGCTGCAGTCCATGGAGTTGCAGAGTCGGACATGACTAAGCAACTCATCTGAATTGAACCCCATGGTGATAAATTTGACCATATTTGGGAGACATTTCATGACTTTTTTTTTTTCGTCCCATGGTCCTGGGAGGCTCATCCCAGGTCAGGGAAAACATCTTCGTTGATATGTCACTACAGCTGTTAATTTCCTAATCAATGGACTTAGGCCCATTTATAAATAAAAAAAGAGTCTCTGTATATAGGATCCAGGAGTTATTTCCCTTGTTGCCTCTTCCCATACCTCGAATCACACTACTGCAATTATTCTGTGTTATAAATGTGATCTATTTGTTCAAGATGTTCTGTTATCATTAATTTGGATGAAGGCCTGATTATGCATCATATAGTACAGAAGACTGCAATCTTATAAACACATTACAAGTAATAACAGTTAATAACATGATTAAAGTTTCAGATAGGGATTTAAGCCATGAGCTTTCAGAACCAAATCATCTTCCTAAAACAGCACCCATTAGAGGATTCATCTGGTATATAAACAACATTCAGTTTGAATTATAGCACAAGTGCCCCTTGAGATGCTGTAAGGATAGTAAGGGCCATATGATTTTGTAAGACAGCTTTTCTTATCACAGAGACCTCAATTTCATGGGCTAATAGCCTGGTTGCATTAATCATTTAAAGCCTTTTGAGTGAATTTTGGTAAGGCTTCAATGTGAGAAATAACATTTTCCAGTCACTCTACAGAAGGTGGAAAAATAGCTGCTAAGTGATCATACCAGTGAAATAGAGATCTCTTGGTCCATCAAGTTCGTATTGATGGTAAATTTGCTGGGGTCATATCTAAGTTTGTACATAAGTGGCCTTGAACCAGGGGAATCCTAAAGTATACCTTCCTAGCCAGTCTGGTGGAAGCCAGGGTCATAGATTGGACCCACAAAGCCATTTAGTTCTGTTAGGTGCCAACCAGTGTATTTCTGGTCTTCTAACCCAATCTGTTCCATATCAATCACTGTCTTTTACGAGAAATGGTACATTGGCAGTTTTCATAATACAGCCTAATTTTATAGTGCTATTAGGTTGATTATCTTTGGTATGATATAATTGTTCTCAGCATAAGGGTGGCCTTTAGGATAAACGACCATAGCCTGGTGTTAGCCAGATAAACCCATCCCATAACTGAGGAAGCATCTTTCTTAATAGTCTAGAGTTTACTTTTTCTCTTTTTTTGACTAGGATTTAGCCTGTTGCTCTTATTGAGCTTGAGTAACCTTAAGGGAAAATTCATATTTATGGCCAGGGTCAGAATAAATATGTTTATTTGGCCAAATGAGTTGGTCTTATCTAATGATTATCAGTAGTAGCCCAGACAGAGCTATAATTCCTTTCTTCTAAAATAAAGTTTTTAAGAGCTAGCCAGTCAGAGCCTTGGAGGGGAGAAACCCACCAAGGTAAACTGGATACAGGTAATTGACCACAACCCAACAGTATGATTGATTTATAAAATTTTCATAAGATCATGCCCATGATACAAAGACATTTGATTCATGTGTAAGAGTCCAAAAACCAGGAAGAAAACGTAATGAACAACTGTATGCATCAGATCCAGATCTTGGATCAGCTGTGTACTTCTTATGTCATCTTCACTGAAGAATTGATACTTTCGAACTATGGTGTTGGAGAAGACTTGAGAGTCCCTTTGACAGCAGGGCGAGCAAATCAGTCTGTCCTAAAGGCAGTCAACCCTGAATATTTATCGAAAGGACTGATGCTGCAGCTCTAATACTTTGGCCACCTGATGCAAAGAGCCAGCTTATTAGAAGAGACCCTGATACTGGGAAAGGTTGAAGGCAGGAGGAGAAGGGGATAACAGAGGAAGAGGTGGTTGGATGGCGTCACGAACTCAGTGGACATGAGTTTGAGAAAGCTCCTGGAGATGGTGAAGGACAGGAAAGCCTGGCGTGCTGCAGTCCATGGGGTCGAAAACAGTCAGACACGACTGAGTAACTGAACAACAACAATGGCCTGGGGCATATCTTGTGGTTTTGTTTATGGTTTTATAATTAAACAAACTTGCTTCATTGAACACTGTTCCAATAGCTTTTTTTAACTTACAGTGGCCTCCCAAAGGTTCCTAGGTTGCCTTCTCTATTTATAGTCCCCTACTGGGACTTCTACAACTACTTGTGTAACTATCTTCTGTCCCTATCACGATTGTTTATTTAGATTTTGAATTCAGATGCACTTAGATTTTATTCTGAACTCTTAACCACTTAGTTGCTGGCTGATCTTGGGCAAGTGCCTGGTAGAGTAAATGACAGCCCTAGGTACTTTTTTTTCTGCCTGTCTTTCTGCTTCCCATCTATCTCTGGTTATGAATGCCTTCAGAACAAGGATACCATGTGGATCTAGGCAGCACCTGACATCTTCTAAGTTTTGAATTGATGTTTTCAGTTTAGGATTATGAGGCAGGTGGCATAAACTGTAATTAATGTCATACTTCAACTGTACTGAACTTGTGTTTCTCATAAAACTTCTTGTTCTCTCTGGTACCTGGATTTTAGATGCAACACTCCCTCTGCCCGAGACAGTCACACCGTGTTTTTACTTTATGAATTTTGTTTGTCCTTCAGGACTTGGCTTAGGTTTTTCCTTCTCCCTAGAAAGAATTCTGTAACATCCCTGAGTAGGTTACATGTCTTTTCTGTAGAGTAGGTTTCTTAATCGTGACACTTGACATTTTAGGCTAGATTTTTTTTTTGTCTGGGGCAGAGGCATGGTCCTGTTCATTGTAGGATGTTAGCATCTCTACTGTTTGTGGTAGTAGCATCTTCTCCAATCATAACAACCCAAAAGTCTTCATTCATTGCCAAATGACTGTGGGCAAAATCATTTTCAGTTGACAACTCCTCTAGAGGTAAAGTTCTTAGCAAATAGTATTGTAGTTGCCAGATTTTCTTAGCTGTTTTTTCCGGTAGAATGTAAGGTTCTCTGATCACAAGGATTTTTTTGTTTGTTTGTTTTAATCTCCAGCATCTAGCCATTGTCTGTCATAATCAGTAATATTTGTTAAATGGATTGAACATAATTTAGTATAATGGATCCCAGATATTTACCATTGTAAACTAGAGCTTGAATTAATTATTAAGTGAAGGATGAAGGATTCTGAAGGGCAATTTCACAAAAGGAAGATAGTGGGTATTGGTTTATATACAAGCGGACATATTATTCCTAATATTCGTCCTTGCATTGGGTATCTTTTTTGATTTGTCCTTTGGTTACTTTGTTAGACCTAGCTTTTTTCCCCCCATCTTTAAAGATGTATATTTTATTGAAGTATAGTTGTTTCAGGTACACAATGTTTCAGGTACACAGCAAGGTGATTTGGTTATACAAATACACATATATTATTTTTGAAATTGTTTTCCATAATAGGATTTTATAAGATACTGACTATAGTTCCCTATGCTGTACAGTAAACCTTTGTTGCTTTTTGCATAGCATAACTTTTAAAATTAAAAATCTAGCATTCTATTC
Organism: Bubalus kerabau; assembly: GCF_029407905.1. NCBI lineage: Eukaryota > Metazoa > Chordata > Mammalia > Artiodactyla > Bovidae > Bubalus > Bubalus kerabau. The sequence goes on along the minus strand of NC_073640.1, from coordinate 42,372,591 downwards.
CTGCTAACTCAAACAGGTAGAATCAGAACATCGTAATTTTTAGTTAGGCAAAAATTCATAAGTATTCTATCTAATATATATATTATACATATGTATATGTATACGAAAGCTTTTCTATTCATCTCTGTTCTTTAGTGCTTGTAGGTCTTCGGTAAACATTTCTTATCAAGCTTCACTTGATAAAGGCTTGAGAAAGAACATCAAAAAAAAGATGGAGAAAGTGGAGAACATAAACTAAATAAATGGAAGCACTGAATATGGAGTAGAAAAAGTGACAACAACCTCGATAAAAGATAATCATATACCAGTTGTTTTAAAACATGACTGCTCATTAGAAACATATCTGGAGCTCTGAAGAAAAAAGCAATACCTGAGCATTTGTATTTTTCAAAAATTTCAAGATAATTTTGATACGTATCTGGATTTTAAAAAGTGATTACAGATTTTTCTGTTAGATCCTAGTTTTGGTGATATATTATTTTTCTGTTTACCAATCTTGATAAAATAGTATTAAGTGAGTAATAGTTACATAATCACAATAGTAAAAGATGTTTATCAGTTTTCACAATCAATAGCCAGACAAAAAATAAAAGATAATTACAATTGCAAGCCATAATGGGAACATGATTAACTTAACAATATAAAATCAGATCAGATCAGTCGCTCAGTCGTGTCCGACTCTTTGCGACCCCATGAATCGCAGCATGCCAGGCCTCCCTATCCATTACCAACTCCCGGAGTTCACTGAGACTCACATCCATCGAGTCCGTGATGCCATCCAGCCATCTCATCCTCTGTCGTCCCCTTTTCCTCCTGCCCCCAATCCCTCCCAGCATCAGAATCTTTTCCAATGAGTCAACTCTTTGCATGAGGTGGCCAAAGTACTGGAGTTTCAGCTTTAGTATCATTCCTTCCAAAGAAATCCCAGGGCTGATCTCCTTCAGGATGGACTGGTTGGATCTCCTTGCAGTCCAAGGGACTCTCAGGAGTCTTCTCCAACACCACAGTTCAAAAGCATCAATTCTTCGGCACTCAGCCTTCTTCACAGTCCAAGTCTCACATCCATACATGACCACAGGAAAAACCATAGCCTTGACTAGACAAACTTTTGTTTGTCTTAACAATATAAAATAATTACATACAATTTTGGGGGGGGGTCAGGCAGAGTGATGTGTGTGATAAGTGAAGTGCATACATGCACATGTTTTCATTCACCCAGTCAGCCTCTGTCTTTTGGTTGGTGCATTTAATCTATTTACATTAAGGTGATTATCTACATTTAAAGTGATTATCAATATACATGGTCTTATTTCTTAATTGTTTTGGGTTTATTTTCTGTAGGTCTTTTCCTTCTCTTGTGTTTCCTGCCTAGAGAAGTTCCTTTAACATATGTTGTAAAGCTAGTGGTGCTGGATTCTCTTAACTTTTGCTGTCTGGAAAGCTTTTGAATTCTCCGTCAAATATGGAGAGTCTTGCTGGGTAGAGTATTCTTGGTTGTAGGTTTTTCCCTTTCATCACTTTAAATATATCATCTAATTCCCTCTGGTTTGTAGAGTTTGTTGAGAAATCAACTTGATAGCCTGAAGGGAATTCCGTTGTATGTTATTTGTCATTTTTCCCTTGTTGCTTTTAATATTTTATCTCTGTCTTTAATTTTTGTCAGTTTGAATACTGTGTGTCTTGGTGTGTTCGTTAGGTTTATCCTTCCTGGGACTCTCTGTGTTTCCTGGACTTGACTATTTCCTTTCCCATGTTCAGGAAGTTTTCAGCTGTTATCTCTTCTAATATTTTCTCAGGTCCTTTCTCCCTCTCGTCTCCTTCTGGGACCTGTTTAATGCGAATGCTGGTGTGTTTAACGTTGTCCCAGAGGCCTCTTAGGCTGTCTTCCATTTCTTTTCATTCTTTTTTCTGTATTGTTCTATGGCAGTGATTTCCATCATTCTGTCCTCCAGGTCATTTATCCATTCTTCCGACTCAGTTATTCTGCTGTTGATTCCTTCTAGTGTATTATTCATCTGTTTGTTCTTTAGTTCTTGTACGTCTTTGGTAAATATTTCTTACATCTTCTCAATCTTTGCCTTTGTTCTTTTCCCAAGATCCTGGATCATCTTCACTATCATTATTCTGAATTCTTTTTCTGGAAGGTTGCCTATCTCCACTTCATTTAGTGGTTTTTCTGGGATTTTATCTTGTCCCTTCATCTGGGATATACCTTTCTGCTTTTTCATCGTGATTAACATTCTGTAATATAGTTTTTGTTTTAGCCACTGTGAAAGTGAAAGTGAAGTCACTCAGTCGTGTCTGACTCTTTGTGACCCGTGGACTGTAGCCCACCAAGCTCCTCCGTCCATGGGATTCTCCAGGCAAGAATACTGGAGTGGGTTGCCATTTCCTTCTCCAGGGATTGAACCCAGGTCTCCCATATTGCAGGCAGACGCTTTAACTTCTGTGCCACCAGGGAAGCCCTTAAATACAAGAATACAGTCTCTCCTGTAGAGACATAGAACTTCAGATCCAAGTACTAACATCAAAGATTTCAAAGGCAGGAAAGGAAGCCAGGTTGAAAGAAGAAGGGGGAGGAGGCAGGAGAGGGAATACTGTGCTTATTCTTGCTTCTATCTGCCCTCTGATTGATGAGGCTAAGAGGGAGGGACTGGCTATGGGAAAAGTAGGTCTTGCTCAATAAAGCTTTAATCCAATTATCTGCTGATGGGTAGGGTTCCTTCCCTCCTTTGTAGTTGTTTACCCTCCTGTAGTTGCAGGTCAATGGGTTCTGTCATTGTTCAGTTGTTGTTGTCCAACTCTTAGCGACTTCGTGGACTGCAGCACGCCAGGCTTCCCTGTCCTTCACCATCTCCCAGAGCTTGTTCAGACTCATGTGCGTTGAGTCGGTGATGCCATCCAACCATCTCGTCCTCTGTCATCCCCTTCTGCCTTTAATCTTTCCCAGCATCAGCGTCCAAAGAGGAGGCTCTTCGCATCAGGTGACCAAAGTATTGGAACTTCAGTTTCAGCATCAGTCCTTCCAATGAATATTCAGGAGTGATTTCCTTTAGGATTGACTGGTTTGAAGTTCTTGCTGTCCAAAGGACTCTGAAGAGTCTTCTTCAACACTACAGTTCCAGAGCATCAATTCTTCGACACTCAGTTTTCTTTATAGTCCAACTCTAGCTTTGACTAGACAGATCTTTGTCGGCAGAGTAATGTCTGTGCTTTTTAATAGGCTGTCTAGATTGGTCATAGCTTTTCTTCCCAGGAGCAAGTGTCTTTTAATTTCATGGCTTCAGTCACTGTCTACAGTGATTTTGGAGCCCAAGAAAATAGAGAAATAGTCTATCACTGTTTCCATTGTTTCCACATCTTTTTGCCATGAAGTGATGGGACCGGATGCCATGATCTTTGTTTTTTGAATGTTAAGTTTTAAGTCGGCTTTTTCACTCTCCTCTTTGACCTTCATCAGGAGGTTCTTTAATTCCTCTTCGCTTTCTGCCATAAGGGTGGTGTCATCTGCATCTCTGAGGTTATTGATGTTTCTTCTGGCATTTCGCATGATGTACTCTGCATATGAGTTAAATAAGCATAGTGACAATATACCGCCTTGATGTATTCCTTTCCCAGTTTGGAACCAGTCCGTTGTTCCATGTCTGATTCTAACAGTAACTTCTTGACCTGGATACAGGTTTCTCAGGAGGCAGGTAAGCTGGTCTATTATTCCTATTTCTTTAGCTATGAAAGGGTTTACACCAAGGGGGACCTCCCAGTTCCCCTATCCCTGTGGTCAGCCCCTGCTGACCCACATCTCCACAGGAGGCCCTCCTCCACTAGCAGTTAGTTTTGGTTCAGTCTCCTGTGTGGTCACTGCCCCTCTCCTCTGGGTCTTGCTGTGTGCAAAATTCTGTTTGTGTCCTCTAAGACTGGAATCTCTGTTTCCCCCAGTCCTTTGGAAGTCCTATAATCAAATCGCACTGGCCCTCAATGCCAGATTCCCTGGGGATTCTCCAGGCTGGGAAGCATGATGTGGGGCTCAGAACTTCTTTGGTATTATTGTTCTGCAGTCTGTGGGTCACCCACCTGGTGGCTATGGGATTTTATTTTATTGTGATTGCACCCCTTCTACGGTGTTAGACCTAACATTTGTTTGGATGTTGGGATTGACTGATGGCTCAGTGGGTAAAGAACCTGCCTGCCAATGCAGCAGACACAGGAGATGCGGGTTTGATTCCTAAGTCAGGAAGATGCTCTAGTGTAGGGCTTGGCAACCGACTCCAGTATTCTTGTCTAGAGAATCCCATGGACTGAATAGCCTGGTGGGGTACAGTCCAAAGGGTCACAGAGTTGGTCTGGACCGAGTGACTAACACTTTCGCTCTTCACTTTTTGTTTGGATGTTACGTTTTGAAGTTCATGTATCCCTAATTAATAGAAGAAATAGTGCTGTGTTGATAGAGAATGCATAGTGGTCAGTGCACAGTGTTATACCCTAAAGTCTTATGGGTGATACAGGAGTGGTTTTGTTGACTGTAAATCATCTATTCAGCAAAAGTCTTGGTAAATAATAGCCTTCTGTTGTCGAATTTATTTTATTTTGGTTTTTGTTCTTAATTTTAACTGAAGTATAGTTGATTTACAGTGTCAATTTCTGCTGTACAGCAATGTGATTCTTGTACATATAGATACTTTCTTTTTTAAAATTCTTTTCCATTATGGTTTATCATAGGATACTGAATTTAGTTCTTTGTGCTGCACAGTAGGATCCTATTGTTTATCCTTGTTGAATTTTATATTAATACATAAAGTTTTTTAGCTTTTTACCCCTTTGTATATTTCTTCGTGAGTAGATATTAATGATATTTCTGTGATCTTTGGCTGTAGCTTTTTCTAAAGGTTGAGACTTAGGAGGAGGATTTGAGGACTTAAGGTGGTAATATTTTTGAATTTGGATATAAATTTGATAATCTCTTCTTATCACTACCTTTGTGTTTTATGGGAGAGTAGGAGGCCTTCCTGGAGAAGGCAGTGGCACCCCACTCCAGTACTTGCCTGGAAAATCCCATGGGCAGAGGAGCCTGGTAGGCTGCAGTCCACGGGGTCGCTAGGAGTCAGACACGACTGAGCGAGTTCACTTTCACTTTTCACTTTCATGCATTGATAGGAGAAGGAAATGGCAACCCACTCTAGTGTTCTTGCCTGGAGAATCCCAGGGACGGGGGAGCCTGGTGGGCTGCCGTCTCTGGGGTTGCACAGAGTCGGACACGACTGAAGCGACAGCAGCAGCAGGAGGCCTTCCTGCTTCTGTTTTTTTATCACCTTACTCCTATGCCAGTACATAGATTAGATACTCATTTCATCCATCACCAAGTTCTTTGATCTCTGTGTTCAAAACAGATCTCAGTGCAATCACTTCTACCATTACTGCTGACTATCCCATCCTAAGCTGTTTTCATCTTTTGTTTGGACTGCTCTAATAGCCTTGTCCTTGGTCCTCTTACTTCCATTATTATCCTCCCCCAATCAATTCTCCACACAACAGCCAAATGGCCTTTAAAAAATGTGAGTCACATCATGTTATTTATCTGAATTTAAAAATTACTCTGGTTTATAATGTGAAATAATTCACTATCTTACTGGTCTTAATTCCTGAACTAATTTTGACTTGAAAGTAATCACCATGCTTCTTATCTTTTCCCAGGAGGAACAACACAGCATGCTGGGCTCTGGATTTAAAGCTGAGCGTTTACGAGTCAATTTGAGATTAGTCATAAACCGTCTTAAACTGTTGGAGAAAAAAAAAAGTGAGTAGTGCATGCTTGCCTTACTTTTTTTTTTTTCTAGAATACATCGTTGAGTCCTAGCACCCTATTATTAGCTCCTTCAGGCTAGCAGTCTGAAGTCTTAGGGATCCCATATCCTCTTAAGTTTTGGGTACATTTCTGCTGTCTTTTGTGACTAGTTAGACTGAGTCACTTTGTAACAGGGAAAGGGACATACTCTTTCTATGGAATAGATAAATGACTACACAAACACTATTCTCACCTAGACAAGGTAGCAAATTCTAGAATAGATGAGATGAGACTAAGTTTGCTAAGGAAGGGTGAGCTAGGATATAGTAGAAACACCGACTTTTCTCTTTTGGGGTGGATGTCTGCCTGCAGGCCAGGGCCCATGTACTACTGCTGTGTGACTGGAATGGGATTTGTGCTTTAGCGGAATTGGCCCAGAAAGCAAGGAAAGAGATTGCTGACTATCTGGCTGCTGGGAAAGATGAAAGAGCTCGAATCCGAGTGGAGCACATTATTCGAGAAGACTACCTTGTGGAGGCCATGGAGATCCTGGAACTGTACTGTGACCTGCTGCTGGCTCGATTTGGCCTCATCCAGTCTATGAAGTAAGCTATTTTGTCCTTTTTTTTCCTTCATCGAGGTGTAGTTGATTTCGGAAGAAAATTCACGTATTTAGTGTGTGCAAGTATACAATTTGATGAGTTTGGGCATAGGCATATATATATACCTGTACACGTCATCATAAGTTAAAAAAGCAGTTGTCATCTCCAAAAATTTCCTTGTATCCCTTTTTTTTTTGATAAAAACACAACATAAGATCTGCCTTAAACTGTTTAAAAATTTTTTTTTATAAAAAAATTTATTTTTAGCGGCTTTGGGTCTTTGTTGCTATGCATGGGCTTTGTCTAGTTGTGGCACGCGGGGCTGCCCTCTAGTTGCAGTGCTCCGGTTTCTCTTTGTGGGGGCTTCTCTTGTTGCAGAGCATGGCCTCGAGAGCGCGTGTGCTTAGTAGTTGTGGCACACGGGCTTGGTTGCTCCGTGGCTTGTGAAATATTCTGGGACCAGAGATCAAACCTGTATCCCCTGCATTGGCAGGTAGATTGTCAACCACGGGACCACCAGGGAAGTCAGTTCTTAAACATTTTTAAGCACTCAATACAGTACTATTTAACTGTAGGCACAGTGTTATTCAGTAGACCTCTAGATCTTTTTCATTTTGTAGAACTATAATGAAGTAAGGTATTTTGATTTGAAGATTAAATCAAATCACCTCTGGAATTTGAGAAAGGAGTGTTACTGGCCTCTTCCTGTGTGTGGGGAGCTAGCACTCAGGGACTACCACTTCATGTACCCAATGATGTTTTTCCTCCTGCTCACTTGAAGGCCTGATCTCAGTGTAGACAACTGTTGAAAATGTGGAATCTGAAATCAAGAGGCCTGAATTTGAGCCTTGGCTCAACCATTTGCTGACTTTGTGACCATGGGCTGGTTTCTTAGTTTGAGATTTTCCCCCAAAATTGGATGACAGAAATGTCTATAAGCCTAGAGTTATTGTGAGGATCCAGTGAGATTTGTGGCTCAGACGGTAGAGATTCTGCCTACAATGCAGGAGACCCGGGTTTAATCCCTGGGTTGGGAAGATCTGGAGAAGGCAATGGCAACCCACTCCAGTATTCTTGCCTGGAAAATCCCATGGATGGAGAAGCCTGGTAGGCTACGATCCATGGAGTCGCAATGAGTCGGACACAACTGAGCAACTTCACTTTCACTTTTCACTTTCAGTGAGATTTGTGAGATCGCCTTAGAGGAGGTTATCAAGTATGTGATACAGATGGGGTTTTGTTTGTTTAAAAGAATATTAAATTTTACTGATTTCCCCCTCCCCCCACCTTAATTAGGGAGTTAGATTCTGGTCTGGCTGAATCTGTGTCTACATTGATTTGGGCTGCTCCTCGACTCCAGTCAGAAGTGGCAGAGCTGAAAATTGTGAGTACAACCAGTTTCAGTGATGCAGTAGTTTTTCCTGTTGTTATGTTGGTTTATATATGTCACTTCTGCTTACTTGGCCAGGTTATTTTGTACCCTTCTCATGCTGCCTTTGAAAAAGGCTTTGTGAAATGGTTCATAGAATGGAACTGTTCATAGAGTAGCACAGTGTTTTCCAAACTTCAGTAGTTTTTCTAAGAGGCAAAGTTACATATAACCTATGTTTTTTCTTAAATTACTTTTATTGTAATGTCATTTAAGTATGTTTTTAAACAACTGTAAGTCAGTAAAGTTGCAGTAATATTAAGGGAACAGATGTTTTGTTTCATTCATTTGTTCCAGAAATGTTTATTGAGTCAGTGTTGTGCATTACATGGCTACTGAGAGTGCAGTGGTGAGCACTGTGACACCAGCCTCACTCTTGTAGCTTAGAGTCTGGCGGAAGAGACAGACATTAACTGAAAAATTACCTGCCACAACTTGGATATGGTACTGACTGCTCAGGTACAAATTCAGTCGTTTTCTCCTATTTTCTACATCTTTGCCAGTTATTCACTTGGATATTGTCTCAGTCTTATCTCCCACCTATCTTATAAAATTTCCTTGTCCTCTGTATATTTAAGAGTCTGTTTAAGTCTCTGAATATCTATTTTTTAAATAGTCTATTTTTTTTTGTTATTGTTGTTTCATGGCTTCACTGTCTTCTAACTCTAGGAATATTATAGTCTTTCATAAACTTTTCTTGTTTCTCTAATGTTTGTTTACTTCTGTTTCTTAGATTTAAACTGTTTTTATAGTAGAGGCTTTTCTGAAAGGTTTGGCTGTTTATTAAAGACTGAGGTACTGAAAATGGATTGGAACTTCTTGTGTGCTTAGGTGGGTCTTAATGCAAGATGCCAATTTTTTTGTCTTCTTTTTTTTTCCTTCCAGTTTTAATGGGATATAATTGACAATACAGCACTGTATAAATTTAAGATATACAGCATAATGATTTGACTTATGTCATGAAATGATTATCACAATAATTTTGGTAAACATCCATCATCTCATATTGTTGTTTAGACGCTAGTCATGTCTGACTCTTTGTGACCCAGTGGACTGCAGCACACCAGGCTTCCCTGTCCTTCACTATCTCCTGGAGTTTGCTGAAACTCACGTCTGTTGAGTCGGTGATACCATCCAACCATCTCATCCTCTGTCACCCGCTTCTTCTGCCTTCAGTCATTCCCAGCATTGGGGTCTTTTCCAGTGAGTCAGTTCTTTGCATCAGGTGGCCAAAGTATTGGAGCTTAAGCTTCAGCATCAGTCTTTCCAATGAATACTCAGGACTGATTTCCTTTACAATTGACTGGTTTGATCTCCTTACTGTCCTAGGGACTGAAGAGTCTTCTCCAGGACCACAGTTCAAAAGCATCAGTTCTTTGGTGCTCAGCCTTCTTTATGGTCCAGCTGTCACATCTGTACATGACTACTGGAAAAACCATAGCTTTGACTGTACAGACCTTTGTCAGCAAAGTGATGTCTCTGCTTTTTAATACGCTGTCTAGGTTTGTCATAGCTTTTCTTCCAAGGATCAAGCATCTCATCCATCTGGGCATTTCGCATGATATGCATAATGCATGATATGCTTATTTCACTGCATATCAGTTAAACAAGCAGGGTGACAGTATACACCCTTGACATACTCCTTTCCCAATTTTGAACCAGTTCGTTGTTCCGTGTTTAGTTCTAATGGGGCTTATTGACCTGCATATGGGTTTCTCAGGAGGCAGGTAAGATGGTCTGATATTCCCATCTCTTTATGAATTTTCTGGTTTGTTGTGATCCACACAGTCAAAAGCTTGGATATAGTCAATGAAGCAGAAGTAGATGTTTTTCTGGAATTCTCTTGCTTTTTCTATGATCTAGCAGATGTTGAAAGTTTGATTTCTGGTTCCTCTGCCTTTTCTAAATTCAGCTTATATATCTGAAAGTTCTCAGTTCATGTACTGTTGAAGCCTAGATACAAAATTAAAGAAATAGAAAAAAAGTTTTGTAACGTGAACTCTTTATGGTTTACTCTCAACAATTACATGTATAACATACAGCAGTGCTAATTATATTTATCACTGCATCTCTAGTCCTTATTTATCATTTTAAAATTAATTTTTATTGGAGTATAGTTGCTTTACAATGTTGTTTGTTTCTACTGTACAGCAAAATGAGTCAGCCATATGTCTACATATATCCTGCCCCCGCCCCCCTCCTTTGGAGTTCCTTCCTGTTCAGGTCAGCACAGTGCATTAAGTAGAGCTCCCTGTGCTGCACAGTATGTTCTCAGTAGTTATCTGTTTTGTATAGAGTATCAATCCCAGTGTCTCAGTTACTCCCATCCCCTGCCCTTTCCTCCTTGGTGGCCATATATTTGTTCTCTACCTCTGTGTGTGTTCTGCTTTGCAAATAAGATCATCAATACCATTTTTCTAGATTCTACATATGTGCTTAATATATGATATTTGTTTTTCTCTTTCTGACTTACTTCATCTGTATGACACTCTAAGTCCATCCATATCTTTACAAATGACTCAACTTCATTCCTTTTATGGCTGAGTGGTATTCCATTTTATCTGTATACCACATCTTCTTTATCCATTCCAAAATTCATGGACAATTAGGTTGCTTCCATGTCCTGGCTATTGTAAATATACTGCTGTGAACATTGGGTACATGTATCTTTTTGAATTATGGTTTCCTCTGGGTTTATGCTCAGTAGTGGGATTGCTGGGTCAAAGGGTAATTCTGTTTTAGTTCTTTAAGGACCCTCCATACTGTTTTCCGTAAGTAGTTGTATTAATTTACGCTGCCACCAGCAGTGGAAGAGGGTTCCCTTTTCTCCAACATTTATTGTTTGTGGATTTTTTTTTTCATGATGGCTATTCTGACCATGGTAAGGTGATACCTTACTGTAGTTTTCATTTGCATTTCTCTAATAATTAGTGATGTTGAGCGTCTTTTCATGTATTTGTTGGCCTTCTTACTTACAACTGAAAGTTTGTAGTACCTTTTGACTGCCTTCATCAATTTCCCCTTCTCATCTCTAACCACAAATCTGATCTCTTTTTTTATGAGTTTGTTGCATGTTTGTGTTTCTTTTTTAAGTGTAATTGACCTACAGCACTATGTTGTTCCTGTTACACAATTTAGGGATTTTTCTATATATTTCAGAACAATCATGATAATTCCATTTATGATATGTCACCATACAAACAGATTAGTTATTGAAGATATTAGGAAGAGATGGCAAGAATACACAGAAGAACTGTACAAAAAAGATCTTCACGCCTCAGATAATCACGATGGTGTGATCACTGACCTAGAGCCAGACATCCTGGAATGTGAAGTCAAGTGGGCCTTAGAAAGCATCACTACGAACAAAGCTAGTGGAGGTGATGGAATTCCACTTGAGCTATTCCAAATCCTGAAAGATGATGCTGTGAAAGTGCTGCACTCAATATGCCAGCAAATTTGGAAAACTCAGCAGTGGCCACAGGACTGGAAAAGGTCAATTTTCATTCCAATCCCAAAGAAAGGCAATGCCAAAGAATACTCAAACTACCGCACAATTACACTCATCTCACATGCTAGTAAAGTAATGCTCAAAATTCTCCAAGGCAGGCTTCAGCAATATATGAACCGTGAACTTCTGATGTTCAAGTTGGTTTTAGAAAAGGCAGAGGAACCAGAGATCAAATTGCCAACATCCTCTGGATCGTGGAAAAAGCAAGAGAGTTCCAGAAAAACATCTATTTCTGCTTTATTGACTATGCCAAAGCCTTTGACTGTGTGGATCACAATAAACTGTGGAAAATTCTGAAGGAGATGGGAATACCAGACCACCTGATCTGCCTCTTGAGAAATTTGTATGCAGCTCAGGAAGCACCAGTTAGAACTGGACATGGAACAACAGACTGGTTCCAAATAGGAAAAGGAGTTTGTCAAGGCTGTATATTGTCACCCTGTTTCTTTAACTTATATGCAGAGTACATCATGAGAAACGCTGGACTGGAAGAAACACAAGCTGAAATCAAGATTGCTGGGAGAAATACCAATAGCCTCAGATATGCAGATGACACCACCCTTATGGCAGAAAGTGAAGAGGAACTCAAAAGCCTCTTGATGAAAGTGAAAGTGGAGAGTGAAAAAGTTTGCTTAAAGCTCAACATTCAAAAAACGAAGATCATGGCATCTGGTCCCACCACTTCATGGAAAATAGATGGGGAAACAGTGTCAGACTTTATTTTTCTGGGCTCCAAAATCACTGCAGATGGTGACTGCAGCCATGAAATTAAAAGATGCTTACTCCTTGGAAGGAAAGCTATGACCAACCTAGATAGCATATTCAAAAGCAGAGACATTACTTTGCCAACAAAGGTTCATCTAGTCAAGGCTATGGTTTTTCTTGTGGTCATGTATGGATGTGAGAGTTGGACTGTGAAGAAGGCTGAGCGCCGAAGAATTGATGCTTTTGAACTGTGGTGTTGGAGAAGACTCTTGAGAGTCCCTTGGACTGCAAGGAGATCCAACCAGTCCATTCTGAAGGAGATCAGCCCTGGGATTTCTTTGGAAGGAATGATGCTAAAGCTGAAACTCCAGTACTTTGGCCACCTCATGGGAAGAGTTGACTCATTGGAAAAGATTCTGATGCTGGGAGGGATTGGGGGCAGGAGAAAGAGGGGACAACAGAGGATGAGATGGCTGGATGGCATCACTGACTCGATGGACGTGAGTCTGAGTGAATTCCGGGAGTTGGTGATGGACAGGGAGGCCTGGCGTGCTGTGATTCATGGGGTCGCAAAGAGCTGGACACGACTGAGCGACTGATGTAATCTGATCTGATATTCTCCAAACTGTACATTTCCTGCTCATGACTCATTTGTTTTGCAAATGGAACTTTGTATCTCTTAATCCCTCTTATTTCCTCTTCCTGCTCCCCTCTTGTAACCACTTTATCTATAACTGTTTCTGTTTTGTTTTTTCATTTGTTTTCTAGAATTCCACATATAAGGAAGATCACGTGATATTGTATTTCTCTGACTTACTTCACTTAGCATAATACCCTACAGGTCCATCCATGTTGTTGCAAATTGCAAGATTTCATTTTTTTTTTAAGTGGGCGAGTAGTATTCCATTGCATATATATACCACATCTTTATTCATCTATTGATGGTCACTTGGTTTGATTCCATATCTTGGCTGCTGTAAATAATTCTGCAGTGAGAATAGGTGTGGATATGTCTTTTCTAATTAGTGTTTTCATTTACTTTGGATAAGTACCCAGGATTGGAATTATTGGATCAGATATTAGTTCTATTTTTACTCTTTTGAGGAATCTCCATACTGATCTCCATAGTGGCCCCACCAATTTACATTCCCACCAACAATGTATGAGTTTTCCTTTTTCTCCACATTACCACCAACACTTATTTGGTGGGTTTTTTTTTTTTATGATAGCCCTTCTGACAGGTGTAAGGGGATATCTCATTGTGGTTTTGATTTGCATTTCCTTGATTAGTGATTTTGAGCATCTTTTCATGTGCCTGTTGGCCATCTGTAGGTGTCTTTGGAAAAATGTCTATCTGCCACTTTTCTAATTGGATTGTTTTTTGGTGTTGAGTTGTATGAGTTCTTTGTGTATTTTGGATAATGACCCCTTATCAGATACATTGTTTGTAAATACCTTCTCCCACCAGTAGATGTAGCCTTTTTATTTTGTTGATAGTTTCTTTCACTGTACAAAAGCTTTTTAGTAGGATATAGTATCATTTGTATATTGTTGCTTTTGTTTCTTGTGCCTGAGACATAACCCAAAAGAATATTACTAAGACCAGTGTCAGAAGAGTGTACTGCCGTATTTTTTCCTAGAAATTTTATGGTTTCACATCTTATGTTTAAGTCTTTAATCCATCTTGAATTCATTTGTGTATGGGTTGAGAGAGTAGTCCAGTTTTCCCAGTATCATTTATTGAAAAGGCTATCTTTTTCATGTTCTTTCCTCCTTTGTTGTAAATGAATTGTCCATGTAACTATGGGTTCATTCTTGAACTCTCCATTCTGTTCCATTGATCTGTTTGTTTTCTTTGTGTGTGTGCGCACACGCGTGTGCCAGTACATAGTGTTTTGATGACTGTGCTTTTTTAGCATAGCTTGAAATCGGGGAGCATGATACTTCGGCACCAATTCATTGTTAGCTAACTTAAGCCATTTCTCAAGGGCCTCCAGGCTGTCAGGAACTAGTTTCCTTTCCATGGGTTGGTCATTTTCCTCAGAAATTTTCCTGTCTTCTACATGGAAGGTATAAGCTAGCTAGCTACATTTTTGAGAGCACGGGGGAGAAGGAAGCCAAAGGTATCATTCTCTTGGGGAAGACTTTCATTTAATTCTCCTGTTCCAGTAGATATTTCTGGTCTCTGCTGTGCAGTTCAGTGGATGGATGAATAAACAATAACTAAATGAATTAATATGTACCTTTTAAGGCTTTGCAGGTCCAGTCTTTTGGAAATCCTGAGTAGAAGTGTGTTTGCTGTTGATAGGAGGAAGCTTGAAGCCTCTTGTGGGAGTGGTTTCCATTTTTATTTACTGTTCTTTTTCTCTGTAGGTTGCTGATCAACTCTGTGCCAAGTATAGCAAGGAATATGGCAAGTTATGTCGGACCAACCAGATTGGAACTGTGAATGATAGGGTAATGAATGTACTTGTTAAACATGGACCAGTGGGTGGGGTGGGAGCAGGTCATTTTACTGCCTGCAGTGTTTCTTGTGGGTATCACTGTAATGTAGCATTCATTTAA